>NC_133755.1:42552500-43752500 GCF_036562045.2 Rhinolophus sinicus | reverse complement strand
TGTGACATGGAACGTTGTCATGATGGAGGATGATTTATAACACACTTAAAAACACACCTTCTCTCAACCATAGCTCACACCTGACTGACTGCACCAAACAAGTTGAAACTTGTCACACACTGTTACTAAGGTTCGATGCACCACTTCCTGTATTGAAAATCCGACTTTCTGTTGGATGGCACGCGGCAGTGGCATTCACCATATTTTGTGATCTCAATGGGGAAAGGCTCCATGTCACACATTGCTTTTGGTACGACAATTTCTGTCAAATAAATACATTACGGTGTGTCCTCATCCACTTTATTCACTGTATCTGGCACTGTGTGACTTCTGGTTCTTCCCCAAAGTCAAAATGACCATGAAAGGTAAACATTTTGAATCGATTCAGGACATCAAGGCAGCCATGACAGTGCAACTAAAGACACTCACGAACGAGGACTTCCAGAACTGCTTCAGAAAGTGGCAAGAATGATGGGATAAGTGTGTTTGAAGCAAGGGGGAATATTTTGAGGGGGATTAATGGCATTGTGCCTTTCACTGTAATAATTTTTTTATTTAAACATTCACTCTCGTTTTTGATCACACCTCATATATCCTTCTGCTGCTGTGTTTTCACTTTTATCTGCAGGCTCAGGGCCTGTGAGCCAACAAGGCAACGAGATTCCAAGAACACTGTCCATTCAAAGTTTGAATTTCTAAAAGAGAAAGTGGGAGAATGCCAAGAACAAGACCCTGAGATTCTTTTGGTTTAAGATTTCTTAACTAGAAAAAGAGTTAGAGCCATCATGTAGAAAAAAACTAGACATGCCTGTCTGGCCAATGTGTAGTCAAAGGAACATGAATTTTGGCACAGGCAACCCTGACTTGTTTCTGAAAGGAAGGAAATAGTTATGACCTTGCAAGAGTGAGTGGTTCTTCCACTGGCTGAATGATGTACTGCTAAACCAAGACTAGCACTATTCTTTCTCCCCCAGAGATTTCAAAGCAGCCTGACATATATTCTGCTCCCAATTACCAGTCTGTGGATAGCAAAGGGTAGATGTACCATCAATTTTTATTTTACCACCAGAAAAAAATAACACTAGAACCAGCTATGTGAAGACCAGAATTCCCAGTTCTTTGATTCAAACCATTGCCCGCTGACACATCTCACTCTGAGTTTGGACACTTTCAAACCCAATTAATGTAGTACATGTAACAGAGTAGAATGGGAACTAATTTAAAATACCTGATTTTATACTGATTTACATAAACACCAGGACATTTACAAAGCTATTTTAGAAACACCTAACAAAAGAAAATAAAATGGAGCCAAGTTATAGAAACATTAAAAGCTCAATACAATTAGATCACTGGTTGAGTTCTATGTTGTACAAAACTGTGCTCCAGTTCATTTTACGACTTCTCATTTTCAGCAGGATTTCAGTTTTAGCTGTTAAGATTTCCTGTATTTTGAAAAACTTTGGCTGAAAAATTATTTGGGTAGAAAACTATTTTTAGATGTTCTGGTTTGATCCATAGGAAATCATACCAGCTTCTGGCTAAGAGAAGTAGTTCTCATGAGAAAATGGACAAAGAACCAGAGGGACAACTGCTGAACAGCTGAAAAGGCAAATCACATTGAAGGAGGGAGAAATTTCACTTTAATCTTAGAGAAACTAAATGATAAAACTCTTTAGCACTTGAGCGTGTTGCTAATTTTAGTTTGAAGTTCAAGTTGGGGCTCCTGTCATTCCTGATGAGGTACATTCCAGAGCAAACTCATTTGCAAACAACTTTGACAAACAAACTACAATATATTTACATGACAGGAACCGAGAAGATTAAAAACAAAAATCTCATCCTGACCACTGGTCAGGCAGGAACAAAGTATGCAATGGCACTCACTTTCTAAGGGTTCTTGATAATCTACAGATTAAGATGGGGGAAACATCTTTTTTTTTTTTTTTTTAATTTATTGGGGTGACAATTGTTAGTAAAATTACATAGATTTCAGGTGTACAATTCTGTATTATATCATCTATAAATCCCATTGTGTGTTCACCACCCAGAGTCAGTTCTCCTTCCATCACCATATATTTGATCCCCCTTACCCTCATCTCCCACCCCCCACCCCCCTTACCCTCTGGTAACCACTAAACTATTTGTCTGTGTCTATGAGTTTCTGGGAAACATCTTAATACATCCAGTAAAAAGGAGTTCCACAATGAGACAAAGTCTTTGCCAGGGGAGGAAGACAAGCACTACTAATCAAACCAATTCTGGAACTGCAGATTTTCTCCAACTAGAGGGATCACCAACTTGATCTGCCAATAGTACCACTCTCTCTATTCCCAGCTTTCTCAACGTGGTTTAAGTCAATGATAGCACAGCTAAGCGGAAATAGGCACAGTGACAAAGCAGCATTTCCCTTAGCCCTTCTCTTGAGGAAGCAAATATGTAAAGAGGGCAAAGGTGGAAATGACCAAGGATAGGACTTTCAAATTCAGAAAATGATAATTTGGGGAGAAAAAATTTTAAATACTTTTTTTTCTTTTTGCTGAGGTTATGAGGAAAAGGGACTAATTGCATTGGGCTTCCAATAAACTCCAAATACAGCTACACTCTGAGGTACTATGGGTTGGGACTTTAACATATGAATTTGCAAGGAACACAATTCAGTGCATACAATTCCCAATGCTTGGAGGGTCCTGTGTTTATCAAGCATCTGATAAGTGTTTACGGTTGGTTGATGATGATCTCACACATGATTCTAGGCTTGCTGTTCGAAGCATACAGAAAAGAATTTCTAATAGTCCAGAAACAAGAAAAACACACATATATGAAAGCTATCTGGTAACTGCTCAGGTCTGCCAGCCCAGTTTGGCAGAAGCTATAGCTGGCCTTATCCTCACTGAACTTGATGTTGAAATGTCATTTAATCTATGGAGGCTGCCAGATAACAGCTGCCAGGAAAGGGATTGGAAACGGGGGGGGGGAGGGGGGGGGGAATCTCCTAATCCTCACTCTCAGAGCCTATCAGAGCCTATTAAGTACTTTGCTTGCCAACTATGTCCCAAAGTCTAGCTCGGGTGACTGACTCAGGGTCTGGCACACCATTCTACCAGAGAATATGGGGAGGGGATGACGGGAGGAGAAAGGATTTGTAGCCACCAGTCTCTCTAGCTCAAATAACTTGTTGCAAACTTCTGGAGGTGGCAGAAGAGAGGAGACTGTATCTTTATTATTATATATAGGGTTGAATTCTGACATCATTTAAGGTGTTGGGCCTTTGTTTATATGCAATAACCATACCTCACATCAATGTGGTGCTTTACAGTTTAGAAAGCACTTTCACATGCATGACCTCATCTGATCCTTGGAACAGCCCTGCTAACTAGAAATCTCCTTTTCTGTAAAACTTCTTGCAGAGTTGCTATGATTTAGTCAGATTAACCAGTTTAAACTTCACTTTCTTTTTCTATTTTGTGGAACTATTTAAAAGATGGACCCAAAAAGGATCAGGAAGTGAAGCAACAGAAACACAGATAATAGGACACTGAATAATTAAGATCTGATGTTATTTTATTTTAAAATTCTGGGCTGGCCCGGTGGCTCAGGCGGTTGGAGCGCTGTGCACCGACATCGCTGGTTTAATTCCCACATGGGCCAGTAAGCTGCGCCCTCTACAGCTTGTGAACAACAGCTCTCCCTGGAGCTGGGCTGCTGCGGGCTACCATGTGCTCTGAGTGGCCGACAGCCAGGGAGAGCTGCCATGAGCTGTTCTGAGCAGCCAACTGGCAACTGACTGCCTCAGCCGGGGGGAGTGCAAGGCTCATAATACCAGCATGGGCCAGGGAGCTGTGTCCTACACAACTAGACTGAGAAACAACGGCTTGAACCAGAGTGGTGGGTGGGGAGGCAGAAGAAGGGGGAAAAATTGTTTCTTTTTGCCACTTTATGTAAAACATGTATGTCCTACTTGTAAAGTTGAAGTTAGTTGCCTTAGCTTTGTTTAGCAGTAACTTATCATCCGTGGTAGGTCTGAAACTTCCTAGATAACGAATGTCTTTCTTCTCCCTTGAGTTTCTAGTTAACTGATTAAAATTTCATTTCCCATAATTTATTTTTTAATATAATTAGAATTTGTGGGAGTGGAGGCTTTTTAACTTTTTTAAAGCACTTAATTCCTGTTGTCAGTTGTCCTCACAAAATCTCCAGAAAACTCAGTAACAGTCCTGTTCCAAGACAGCGTTAAGCTTCTTTGAACTCTGTAGAAGTGACAGACCTTGTTCATCTGATGCAAAACAGATCTTTTCAGCTATATCTGGCAGGAAGACTTTGTCAGATAATGCAATGGATTGTATGGGTTTTGATACACTTCTAATCCAATTTATGTAGGAAAAGAAAGGAAGGCCTCATTTACTTATAATTGCCCACAAATCTAGAAATGAGAAGTTAAAAGTTCACTCCTTTGCAAGCGACAGAGCAGGTAGTCAGGTGCTAACTGGAGAAGAAATAGGCTTTCTTATTTGGTCACCACTCTTTCAGTGGACTTTGAATGCAGAGGAGGGAATATGAAAGTTTGAGGGGGATGAACGGATCATCTCTGGACTCTGGGGTAAAATGAAGTGCCAAAAAATAAAATGCCACAATTAAAAATAAGTGAATCTGGAAGATAGGAGTAGGAGAAATTGTCGGAGAAGTGTGACAAAACTGAAGACATAAGCAAATTCAAGGGGATACAGAAATTACAATAATGACAATAGCAATGATAACATTTACTGACACAAACAAAATGCCAGGCAGTACACTAGTGCTTTATATGCATCAATTTACATTGGTGAGGATAATTTTATCCCATTTTACGTGTGAGGAAAGTGAGGAATGATGACCAGCTTGTGTAAGGCCACATGGGATAAGTCGCAGAGGCAGTTTTAAACCCAGGTCTGTCTGGCTGCAGTCTGAGCATTCAACCATTTCACAATCCTGACTCACATTCATATGTAACTTCAACAGCATCAGTAATAGCTGCAAAGTACCTACAGGTGAAAGTTATCCTATGATTCAGTTAACATAAGACTCAAAGGAAAGCTGAGTGTTGACAGTATGATAACCTAGTCCACCTAAAGTGGGCCATAACAACATCTGGATAGGGAATGAATATATCCTGGTGGCACGTGAAAGATTTCTAGCTTTCTTTTAAGTGTAATGAGGCAACAGCACAGCTAAGTTAATATGTGCAAGTGACCCAGGCAGAGAAACGTTATTATAAAGTTCTTATTCTGAGGCAAAATGGCCTTTTATTCCCTCTCTCTTTCTGTGTATTTGGGGAGTAGGGTGGGGAGGGAGAAGCAGGGAAGATTCATTTTTATATGTATAAGCTACTTGTCTCCATCACCAGGAGAGTTGGAGGCAAGGTTTACCTTTGTTGTTCTATGGACTAATGTGTGGAGCTCCTTGAATGAGACTCCTCCTTTTACTCCAAATCCCAGTCAGCAGAACCAAAATACTTGCTGAGACCTGGGATTCTCGCCATCTATAATCAGAAGGAATTCCCAATGCTGCCTTGGTGTCTAACCCAAGAACATCAAATTGTTCAACTTGAGAAAAATCACATCTGCATTTATAATTTATATGAACCTTTGGAATATAAAAAGATAAAGATATTAAACTGTGGGTTTAAACCTGTAATGTCCTTTATATTTGGCCCACATCCATTCTCTAGCCAAGTCCTGGGTAAACAGGACTAGATGGAGTGAAGGGAAAGAGAGCTCTTGATACTCGTGCCCAAAATAGAATAGTTCAGTCACACATAATTAAGGCCTGACTGAAAATCTAAAGAGAGTGCAGGCAGCATGTACACTGTTATAAATAAAACAAGCAAACAAATAATTAGTAAAAATAAAGCTTCCTCTACTTCGTAGTTTATCCTTTTTTGAAAAACAACACATTTATCACTCTATCCAAGATTATGTCAATAAACCAGAAATGTGAACTGAGGCTTAAAAAAAAAAGGACAAAAATATCAGTGAAAACAACCATTTTGAAGAAAAGTGAGGTATGTCCCCTTAGAGGTATAAAAAAATCATCTTGACAGAATGACATATATTTCCTCTGTGAAACTGCAGTCTATGTTTATCTCCTCAACTTGGTTTGGCCAATTCTTTGCTAATGGAGGAAGCATGAATAGAATATGGTCCTTAACTGCCCGCTGAGGTGCTTCAGTTGGGTTTTGCTGGTTTTTGAAGAATTTTAGCCACATTTGTAGAATATAAGGCATTTAAAATTTTTTGTTACATAGTTTCAAGTACACACACACAAACACACATGAAGGCAAAAATCTGATTCCTATATTCTTTCCCCACATTCACGTTGTTCAGTTGTTTACATTTTGCCACATTTGCCTTGTCATTCTCTTTCTCTCTTAAACAACCACTTGAGAGTAAATAGGGGATGTCATTCCCTTTTATCCTTAAAAACTTTAGTGTGCATTTTCTAAAGACAAGGATATTATCTTACATAGTCATGGTTATGTAATATTGATAAACATTAGTGTCTAATCCAGTCTCTCCATTTAAATTTTACCAAATGACCCAATAATGTTCTTTATAAAAAATTTTTCCTGCTCCCAAATCAAATCCACAATCACACACTGATTGCATTTAGATGTAAAGTACCTTTCGTCTCCTTTAATCTGGAATAATTTCTGTCAGCCTTTCTTGTGTTTCTTGATTTCGACATTTTTAAAGAATATAAGCTAGTTATTTTATAGAACGATAATGTGGGTTTATCTGAGGTTTCCTCATGATTAGGTTCTATGTGTGTGCACATGCCTATCTATTTACAAGTTACTGTCTCTGGTAATTAGTGTACAAGGGCTTTGAAGTCATATAAACTTAAACTCAAATCTAAATCAAAACCCCACCACTTCCTAGCTGTGTGGCTGGCTAGGTTTCAGTTTCCTAATCTGTGGAGTAGTCATTTTAAAAGATTTAACTGGTAAAGTTGCTGTGAAGATTTAATGAGATAATGCATCTAAAGCAATTTAACACAGTTTTTTGGGAGTGGCTAAAATTGTATTTTACACCCCTCTGATTTAACCACAGCATTTCATACCCAGCAACATTAAAATAATAGTGGTTGGTTAAGCAGCATCTCTATTTACTTTCCCAAAGGGAAAAAGAAGTACCTAACTCTGACACCACGCACTGCCTCTAACAATCTAGTCTGGCAAACGTGACATCACTGCCAGCCTGAAACTGGCAGCAGCATCTCACTTCCTGGATGTCTCCTAATGGCTGCCTCCAGATGTCCTGCTGCTGCCTTACTAGCCCAAGAAGTACACACATATTGGCTAGCAGAAAAATACCAGAGGCGCTACAGTGAGCTTGTTCTTTCCTGCTGAGCTCTCACTGTGACACTGGCCAGTGCAGTGGATTTGAAGAGTATGCCAAAAGCACCAAACGCAAAGAAGACTCCGGGCTAGAGCTGCCAAAACTGTGAACCTGTTTAGGGGACTGCTAATCAGTACTCTGAAAGCAGAGTCAGGGGCTCAGGTGCAAACTCTATCCTTACTGTCAACCCATCACTGTCAATCCTAAGAAAGAAGAGGAAAATACCCAAATCAGAAAATTTTCTTATAGTCAAATTGAGAAATAAAATATTCAACAACACTGAAAAATCAGGAAGTCCATAGTTTAAGTTGTGTTCATACTTCATTTGCATAATTGCCTTACCCATAAGAGGGCAAAGGAGCTGGTATGCACAGCATTTCCAATCTATTGTTTTAGTATACTTTTTTTGTGTGTTTTTTCCCCTCTCCTCCCTCTCCACCCCAACTCCAAATCAAGCCGCTGTTCTCAGTCTAGTTTTAGAGGACACAGCTCATGATCCATGTGGGAATCGAACCGGCAACCTTGGTGTTATGAGCACAGTGCTCCAACCACCTGAGACACCTGGCCACCCTAATATGATACTCTTATCCTCCTGTTAAAGAAAAAAAACCACAGGACCAAAATGTTGTCACTCCTGCTAAAAGCCCATGATATCAAACCTAGATTTAATACCTGATCTAATTGCAGCTTCAACCTCTCCCAGAAACAATCTTAATCAACCAGTATGGAATTTTTGGGTCAAGCACTAAGGGGTAATCTGTCACATGGACCCTCTCTACCCCTCCACCAATAGAAAGAACAGACAATCTGCATAATAAAAAAAATACTTCCCATTCTCTTCCCCCAAAGAAAAGATGTCCAGGCAGAAAATAATCCTTTCTTTCCTTTTGTCAACAACTCTCTTACCCCACCCTTCTTCCTATAAAAGTCTTCTGTTTTGTACAATCCTCAGGGCGCTCTTCTAGTTGGTAGATGGGATGCTGTCTGATTCATGAATTGCTTAATTAAAGTCAATTAGATCTTCAAATTTACTTGGCTGAATTTTGCTTTTTAATGTTCCCTATCTTCTCTTAGAAAATACCAATAAAATTATTCTGTTTATGTTAAATCAATCCTCTATGTTAGATGAAAACAAAACAAAAAAGGATTATAGTAGCTGTAACAATTCTTCTAAGTACAGAAGCACAAACCTATTTTTGAGATTTGGAATCTAACTTAATTTGGGTTTTCCTATGGTAGTAACTCAAATAGTCCACTATTTTTCTGTTTTCCCCATTGTCAATTAGAACTTCAAATGAAAGTCAAACAATCCCTAGAAGTAAAAAACAAAAAACCAAGAAAATGCCTGTGTCCAGAATTTCAAACTGTGAGGAGGGGCCTCCAGCAAAGTAAATGGATAATTATGTTTTCATCACTATGCTGAAAGGAAGGTTCACATCTGTAGTCTGAATAGAAAATTCTAATGCAAAGCCTTTATTTCATCTTCATCAATGAAGAGTAAAAATACTATAACATGAACATTAAGACAGACTATCCATTAATTTTGTCATTTACAGGGTAAAGACCCTATGTCTGAGTCTGCCTCCAAGAAATACTTAGATTAAAATGAACTGTTTTAGAAATGGGAATTATCAACTGGAGGTTAAATCTAAATAGATGACAATGAAGATGCTATACCCTGAAGGTCACTATTTGCCTCTGTTCCTTAGGACATAATGGCTGAATTGGAAATTTCCAGAAAGTCATACAATAGTCCTCCTTTATCTGTGTGGGGGATATGTCCAAGACCCCCCAGTGGGTGCCTAAAACCGCAGATACCGGTAGTACCGAACCCTACATATATTATGTTTTCTACACATAGCATCCTACGATAAAGTTTAATTTATAAATTAAGCACAGTAAGAGATTAACAACAATAACTAATAATAAAACAGACCAATTGTAACAATATACTGTTGTGGAGTAGGAACAAAACTTTCCTCTACCCCTTCTAGGTTCTTCGGGCTAGTCTAATTAAATCTACATGAGACAGATTAGATTAACAAGAGAAAATAAACAAATTTAACTACATACACGAGAGTCAGAGACTCCACATACAGGAAAGGTTTGAGACAGAAAGAGAAAATGAGGTCTATATGAGAGTCGGAGCTAAGGTTTAGGAAAGGCACCTTGGAGCTTCAGAGGGGAAGTCATTTACAGGATGATAACAGCAGATGCTCAGTAATTAGAAGTTTGCCTGCCCCGTAGGTCATAAAAAGTTTTTTCTGGCAATAACTTTTATTATGGGCAAGGCCCCCAATTTAAATACTTTACAGGAGAAGTAAAAGTTTCTCTTGGGCCCACAGGGTCTCAATTGCCTTTAGCTCAAAATGATCCACATGCCAAAGCAGCGTATCTGGGGAGGCCTGTTCTGAACCTCTTCACTTGAATGGAAGTTAATGTGACTGTGGTCTCTCTCTCTCAAAATATCTTACTGTACTGTACTCACCCTTCTTTTTGTGACGATGAGAGGTGATAAAATACCTATGTGATGAGAGGAAGTGAGGTGAATGACGTAGGCATTGTGACCTAGTGTTAAGCTACTATTGACCTTCTGATGATATGTCAGAAGGAGAATCATCTGCTTCGGGTGACCTTGGATCATCAAGCTCGGGCTATGACGATGTCGACAGTTGGATGTCAGGAGCAGATGATGTCGATGGTTGAGGAAATTTAATATTTTAGGACTGCGGTTGACTTTGGGTAACTGAAACTGTGGAAAGCAAAATGTGGATATGGAAGAATTACTGCATATACTTTTGCAAACATCTTTAATATGGGGAGAAAAAACACTTCTCAGCTCACTCCACTGAAGCACTTATAAAATCTCAGTATTATGCTTAAAAGTTCAATTTTGAAGGTTAGGGTTTGAAAGGGGTATGCAAATTCTGCCATTTTATAGTCAGTTTCCCTTTATAGGAAGATCAAGAAGTGAGCCCAATCCATCACTTCCCGTGGCAACCAGAGCAGGAGTGAAAAAAATCATTGTTTTGAGAGTTAGACAATTTGGATTTAGATCTGGCTACACTATTATTAACTGTGTGACCTTGGGAAAGTCATTCAATGAGTCTTGGTTTCTAAATCTAGAGAATGGAAAAATAATGCCAAGCACCCTACACCATGTCTAGTGCAAAACAGATTTAATAAATGTTAGTCAGTCTTTCTACCCTGTTACATATGACACTTCATAAGAAGCTCTGCTAAACACTTTAACTACCAGTTATGTTTTCTTCAATACAGGCACTTGGCTCTTCTAAGTGACAAATAGTCATGTGAAAGACTCATGGAGACTGACACTGTCCAGGAGAAACAAAAAAGTTCTCACATTGGGGAACAGCACCAGCTGCTTCAGGCTATGACAAGCCCGAAACAGTAAATCAATTCCTGCATGTTTTTATAGTATTACTTAACAGCTTGAGAGCTTTGTGTTCTTTCAACAGTCTTTTTCTCCCTGCAAGGATCCGGCACACTACTTGCCCTCTTTCCCCTTCTTAATAGAGGTCTTTATTTCAACAAGACCGCACAATGGATTCAAATATTAGGAATCAGAAAAGGCCAGGTTCAATCGTGAAGAAACTGGAAATGTCTCAGGACTAAGCAATAAACTTTCATTAATCTTTTAGCATCTGGATTTTTATGCTTTCTGTTCTTGGAAATAATAGACTTGCTGATACACTGGTTCAAACATGTCTATGTATTTCCCTCACCTACATTATCACAGAACTCTTATCCTGTAGAAGACTTCTTAGTGAAGTCCAGAATCTCAGACTCTGACTACATGCTACTAAAGCAATGCTTCACGACCTTTCCCACTTCATGATACAGACAGACCTTGACATATGGCACCTCTGAACTAAAGAGACTTGAAAATATTGATGACTACAAGCAGCATTGAGAAAAAAGGTAAACAAAGACACACTTAGCTGCCATCTGACTCAGAGACTTGCACCACGTAAACATAATTGTTTCAACTCCAAGCAGCTCTGAGTCAATGTCAACACTCCTTTACAGGGCTAACCACCCAGTCAGATCTAAAGGAGAAAGTGGACGTCAGAAAAGCAACCAACATTTGATTTTGGGGCAGCTTGTTTTCAATGTGAGGACCATAAAACACTAAGTCAGTGAATTAGGCATCAAAGACCTAGGAGTATCTTATATCTGACAGGTACAGTTCTAGACACTGAGGATTAAGCTGTAAACAAGATAGTCTCTGCCCTTACGGAGCTCACATTCTAATGGGGGGAAAAAAGAGAGAGAATTTATTAAAACAATTTAAAAGGCAATTTCAGTAGATCAAAATTTTGACATCATGAGAAAACTGTTAGCCACCTCCCAGGAGTTTATTCAAAGAGGGGAAGAAGACTGAATAAATTGTAGACAGAAGCTGACCCAGTTCCAAAATTCAATTCTCACATTATTGTGTCCTTGCTATGGACTTAGCGTCATTGCCTCTCTCCTTTGGTAACACATACAAAAGCAGGATGAGATCATTTGCAGGAAGATAATAAAGACCTAGACAGTATAAAATTACAGAGCACAAGACCAGAAATCTGAAGATCTGGGATCCACTTCCAATTCTATCACTTAATATTCACATGCATTTGGGTAATTTACTTAAACTCCCAGAGCCTGACTTTCTTCATCTATTCTATCCCACTTTGTAGTGTGTTTTTTATTTTAGGAAACCCTTAAATGAGGCAATATAATAAAGGAACCTGAAAATATTTACAACATTGGACAAATACCAACCATTAATGCCTAATCAAAATGTTTGTAGGAAGAAACAGGAATAACTATATTTAAGATCAAAATGAATCCCTGCTCCTGTATATTAGCTGTTTTGAAACCTTTGCTTCCATTGTATTGTCCCAAAGGGCTCACTCTTTGGAGAAAAGTGGATCCTAAAAAGTGATGTCAACACTCAAAACAGACTATCTTAGTGATTACTCCCACTCTGAGCCAAGGTCAGAAAATTACTTCCTGAAAGGTATTTCATTTCTTGGAATCCTAACCTATGATTAAATGTTCTTTATAAGTTATTCTCGCTGATTATTATCAATTAGGAGGTACAAGTAAGTATAAAGTCCCCTTTCTTAGCTATTGAGACATATATTACCAAGGACCTTGATGTGATAATCTCTCTTTTCTCCTTGAAAGACTGTCCTTTCACTTTCCGTGGCTATCTCTATCGCCACCAGCTTAAGTTCAAATGCCCGTGGAGCAGGAGGGCCCAATAGAGAGCCAAAGCAGCCTGGAGAGAACGTGAGGAGTGGTGGGACAGAAGCAGTAAGTACACAAATCCTCCAGAGGAATATTCGTTTCTCAGCTCCAGCCTATTGTTTGTAGAAAAGTGGACTCAGTTTTGACTGATCTTTATTATTTCAAGAGTCCAGAAACCACATTTTTTTGTATGACACCTCTGAAATTTTATTTTATTTGCAAAATGCCCGCAGTTACCTGGGGCTACTATCAATTTATAGTGCAGATTTCTTCTGCCAGTGAAAAGGTGAGTCATTTATTTTAAAAGTATTCCTTGATGCTAATATATAATTTATCATTATTCTAATATGGGGAAGTAAATATTAAGCTGGGCCTTGCAAGCTAGAGATAGGAAAGAGGACATTTCTGGCTGGGCAAACATTATGTGAGAAGACAATGAGGTAGAAATATGCCTGGCATGTTATGGGGAGGGAGGAGAATGAATAGACCAGTTTGGCTGAAAAAGAGAATTCCTTTAGAAAAGGAATCGGACACAGATGGGAGAAAAGTATGAAAAACATTGAATTCTACAGTAAAGGTTACAATTTTTATAACCTTTAAAAGATAGTATATAGACAATGGAGAGTCATTATGAGGGAGATAATTGTATTTCATACCTTGACAAGAATTATATGTTGCGGTTCTTCCCATTTTTTCCAAAATAGAGGCTAAGGCTCAATGCTGACCCATGAAACTTAAAGTTCTGAAAAATTCCCAAATGGATGTCAGTTTAACCAACCACACTGTGAGTCAAAACTGTTGGCACTGGTGGTCAAGGCTTTCAAAGCAAAAATTAAATGATCTCCAAAGGGCTGTTTCTTTCTGATCAATAAAAACATTTAGGATTTAAAACCCAAAGAAAAGGTTACTGGACAGTTTGGCACATTGTCAGGTTCACCATCAGACTGCCTGTCAGCCGGCAAGAAACTGGATGGAGGGAGGCTGGACCCCAGAACACACACCAGTCCACGTTCACCAGGTATAGACAAGCCTCCAGCAGCTCATGTTTCAACTTTCAGAACCATTTCTGTTTTATTCTGCAACAAATGATTCTGGGCTTCCAGTCTAGTTGATACTCAGTAAAATTCCTGGGAACACACAGCCAAGAAAATAGAGCTAGTGACTTTCATCACAACCTATGATACTAAAATACCAAATTAAATGGACTTTTGTTCTTTTAGAGAAAATATCCTACAAGGTAGAGTTGAAAAAGGCCATACACACATTGCTAAAGAACTTAAGCTTTTTTACAAAGGCAGTGAGGGAATCATTAATGATTTTTGGCCAGATAAATGACATGATCAGAGCAGATTTTAAGGAACACTAACCTGGTAGTAATATTCAGGATGACCTGAAGAGGAGAGAAAGGTCAAAAGTAGGGAGAACAACTTAAGCAAATGAGTTGGGGATGACCATGGTAGGTCTGTAGGATGGTGAGGAAGCCAGTCTGAGCTCCCCAGCGCCTAGGAAACCATCAGGAATTGTTAATATTCTCTCAAGTACGTATCTTTCTTACACGTGTACAACCTGTTTTGCACATGCATGCACACATCCCACAGTGTCTCTACTTCTGCTTATCAGCTCTATTCTCCTTTCTAGAAAACTTCTGCAGTAAACAGACGGCCAATAAGTACTACCCTAACACAAGCCCCATGTGATCTCTCACAGGGCTTATCACCAACTGGCTGCCTTCCTACATCAACGAAATGAAAATACTGAGAAGAATCTATTTTACCCCAAAACAATTATCTCTGTCTCAGCAGAGACTGTCACACCAAATCATGTCACAAACACCTGTTTAGCCTATGGATGGGCTTCCCTTTGATCTAATTAGCTGAGACCAGTAGGGAAAATAGCTTCTCTTAGGTCAATTGGCAGGGCAGGGTAGGCAATGACAGACTCTTTTTTAAATTTATTTTTCAATTACAATTGACATACCATACTATATTAGTTTCATGTGTACAATATAGTGACTAGGCATTTATATAACTTATGAAGTGATCCCCCTGATAAGTCTAGCACCCATCTGACACCATACACAGTTATTACAATATTGTTGACTTATATTCCCTATGTTGTACTTTACATCCCCGTGACTATTTTTATAACTGGCGATTTGTACTTAAATCTTTCACCTTTTTCACCTACCTCCCCAACCCCTTCCAATCTGACAACAATCAGTTTATTTTCTGTATCTAGGAGTCTGCTTCTGTTTTGTTTGTTCGTTTGTTTTTTTAGATTCCACATATAAGCGAAATCATATGGTATTTGTCTTTTGCTGTCTGACTTATTTCATTTAGCACCTCTAGGTCCATCTATGTTGTTGCAAACGGTAAGATTTCCCTCTTTTTTATGGATGAGTAATATTCCATTGCATATACACCACTTCATTATCCATTTGCCTATTGGACACTTAGGTTGCTTCCATATCTTAGCTATTGTAAATAATGCTGCAATGAACATGGGGTACATGTATTTTTTCAAATCAGTGTTTTTGGATTTTTTCAGATAAATGCCAGAAGTGAAATTGCTGAGTTATATGGTAGTTCTAATTTTAATTTTTTGAGGCACCTCCATACTGTTTTCCACAGTGACCACACCAATTTACAGTCCCACCAACACTGCACAAGAGTTCTCTTTTGTCTACATCCTCACCAACACCTGCTATTTGTCGATTTACTCATGACAGCCATTTTGACAGGAGTGAGGTGATATTTGATTGTGGTTTTGATTTGCATTTCCCTGATGATGTCGTGCAGGGTGACAGACGGGGTCTCAGCTCCCGCTCCCTGCACAAGAACACAGGTGTCGTGCGGGGCGGCCTGCGGGGTCTCTGGTCCCACTCCCCATATAAGAATGCAGGATGTGGCCAGGCCCAAAAGGAACACCCACGGAGCCATAGGTAGGGAAGTCATACCACTATGGTCTCACTGGAGGCTGGGTTCACAGGACGTGCGACCTGCTGTCCACTTTTCTGCCAACTGACCGACGACTCTCCTCCACTCTCCTCGACTCTGCTCCTCTACTCTCCTCAACTCTCCTCCGTAGCCGCAGCAGTTATATTAGTGGCCAATGGCTCAATGGTTACAGCGGACGGCCAACCAGCCACAGTTGACGGCCATCTACCACCTGAGCCAGCACCCCTCCATATGAGGCCGAGAGCCTGGAAATTGCTCTTTGGGGCTCTGTCCCCACACTGATGTTGAGCATCTTTTCATGTCTGTTGGCCATTTGTATGTCCTCTTGCTATAGCTCAGGAAGA
The DNA here is from genome assembly GCF_036562045.2 of Rhinolophus sinicus. Lineage (NCBI taxonomy): Eukaryota > Metazoa > Chordata > Mammalia > Chiroptera > Rhinolophidae > Rhinolophus > Rhinolophus sinicus. The sequence goes on along the minus strand of NC_133755.1, from coordinate 43,736,564 downwards.
GCAGAATAAGCTCTTCTACCCTAGGTAGAGCACAGAGAACTTTTAAAGCCAAGTCTAGACCTGATGGCTGTTTAAGATAAGCAAACACGTAAGATTAACTGGAAACAAATTGTTCATTTGACTAAAATGATGCGTGAGTATGAGTGCACATGTGTGCACCTTGATGGAAGCAAACTACCATGTACAAAGGCTTAGTTTCACACAAGTGAAAAATGATTGTTTTCTGAAGTTTTCTAAAGTTTTTCATTAGTTTTTAAAAACATAATCTCCTAATGTGAAAGTTATTAAAATTTAAAATAATTTGATGCTCATATGATTTTTCTAAGAACTTACATATTATTTAGCATGAATAACACATTCACTTCAAAAATTATATTTAAGTTGAATAAATTCTATTTAGATTTAATATTTATGTATCACTATGTAAACTGAAACTCAAAATTCAAACCCCGAAACAAAATTAGAATAGGCAAGGAATGTAATAGACAAGCCAGGATTTAAATAGAAATTTAAAGTCAAAGCAAGAAATTTAGCCCAGATCCTAACAATTATATAGAAATAGATTTTGTTTTGTTAGCACTTTGTACAATTCTTAATCTAGTACTATACTGCATATATTTGCTTTCTTTACATTGCTGTTTCTTGCACCTAGAAGACAGACTTTAATTGTTTACAGTTGTATCTCTAGCACCTAGAATCGTGCCTGGCACATAGCAGGTACTTCTAAATGATGAATGAGTGGCTGGTGGGAAGGATATAAGAATAGAACAAACTAGGGATGTTTAGAATCCTGTTGGCCTGTATTAATGTCCTAAAACAATTTCAGAGAAAAGAATACAGGTATAATAGAATAGGTACAACTTTAAACTTTTCATTGTTTAGAATGGTTTACTATAGATGATACAAAGCTTTCTATGTACTCGTATTATATATTGCTGATTTCAGGAAACAGGTACATAGATAGCAACTTTTTCCTGAGCTTTTACCATCTGTGAAACAAAATTATTCTTTCTAGTAATTTTTAGGGGTAGTATGAAGATTAATCAATTACTGAAATTGCTCAATTGATCTACTCAATGAATTATCGAATTCATGTAAAAGTTGAAAGCAAAGACTACTATATGCAAAGTTATTCCAGTGTGACTGTGTTCTATATAGTTTCCACCCAGAAAAAAGCTCATGGTAGTACAGATGAGATGTATATACACAATAAGCTACAATTTGAAACAAAATGTCAAACGTGTAGTAGAAAAGGTTTAGTCCAGGTATTATGAATGTATATACATGGGGGATAGTAAGTCTGCCTGGAGGAATTAAAGAATTTCATGAAGGAAATGGCATCTGTACTAGGATTTTTTACAGGAAGAAATAGAGGAAGGGCTATGTCAGAGCAGAGGTAACAGCAAAAGTACAAAAATAGTACAAAGATTGTATAAAATTTAAAACTTTAGTTTGATGGAAGGAGAGTCAAGGTGGAACACAGTCAAGGTGAGATTTCATAACAAGGCATTAGGACTTCAAGTGATGGAAGCCATTTGAGAGGAGCTAAATGGTCAAGTATTTATTTCAGGAAGCAGCAGTGTGAAGGACTAGAAAGGCAAAAGATCAGAGCCCAGGAAAAGAGGACTTGATCTATGGCAATAGCCATGGGAACGAATGGATAGATGGATGGGTACACAAAATACTGCAGACATACACAGTAGATAACCAAATAGATCAGAGGTGAGGGAGAGAAAAGTAATGAAGATCCTGATATTTCCAGCCTGGTTTATAAAATGCCATTAACTGAAGGAAATGAGAGGAACAAATATGTTTTAAGTAAGAAGAATACGCATTCATGTGTGAAATGTCTCTATCCAAAAGTTAATATTAATAGTCTGTACCTCAAACTGGTGTTGAACGCTAGGTATACTGTCTAGTCCTGGAGAACCTTTAAGAACAAACTGTTATTCACACCAAGGACATTTAGGTGATAAACAATATTGTATCCATTGTTCTGTGTAAACTAGTAAAGCGTTTGGATAAGAAGGGTCATCATCATTAACTATAAATTAAGCACCCAATAGAAATGTTTAGTTGATCATAAAATTCACTAAACAAAACAGATTGAAATTTTCGTTTCATGTTTTTATCTTTTGACTAGAAGAATTTCAAACTGCATTATAATAATCCATGTAGTTCTAAAAAGAGCAATTGTGGACTTACGATGATCTAGAAAGATTAAGAAACAGTTTTTGAAATTCATCTCTACTTTTGCTTTTAACTTATGTGAAGCAGCTCTCTTGCCTTTTAAAGACCACAAACTACATCTGTAAATTAGGGTAATAGTGTTTGCCTGCCCACTTCAGAGTCATTTGAGAACTATGAAATAATTTTCCTGTATCTCTCTGAACTGCAAAGATGAAAGGCTTTAATTATCAATGATCAGTGGAATTATTCTGATGTCAGGTTTCCTACCTCAGGTTTACCTAAAGTTTGTGCTTAGAAGAGTCTACAAAGTAAAAGAAATACTTTAGATCAAAATGTTCACTTGTCTAATCTAGATGTAGGCCAGTTACAACAGCCATAGACCCTATATAGATCATTAAAAGAATACTGATAAGATGTGCATAAAAAGAATGGTTGCCATCTAAAGAACAGAAGACCATTTAGAAAACAACCGATGGTGGCATATTTTCATCTAATTACAAAAAAGATCAAATAAGCCTTTTTGAGATGTCATAAAATTGAATATTTTAATAATGAATTAGGAAGTCACTGAATAATAAGCCATGTGCTCTCCTGACTTGTGACCATAGGAGTTGTGTTTAGAGCTGATTCTATAAAGAAAAAACAAAATAAATCCAGACACCATTCAAAGGTTTAACTGATTTAGGAAAAAATAAAGAGGTATTTAATTTTTTAAAAGCCATAATTTCAGTATCCAGTTAGACTGAATACTTTGAGTGCGGTGTGTCCATTAATAAATGGTCGATACATCGGAATGGCTTCATGAAAACCAAAGGCCGCTGTGTTTCCAGTTCCTGGGAGTGTTTTCTGCCACTCTCTGTTCTGGCCGTACCTTTCTCTGATGCTGGATCCCTTATGAGCCTGGGTGTCATCCACAAAGCTCATATCCTTAAAATTGTCTCTCCTTCCTCCTCTTGAGCAAAACTTCTGTTTAAAAATTCACATATGAACTTGCCAAAATGATTAATCTGGATCGAATCAAATCTCTAGACTTAACTTTGATTTTACAGGAACAAAAAGAGCAAGTCAAATGACACATGAAACAGTAGTTATCTATCCAGAAAGTGAGACATTCTACAAGAACACTGGCTTAGATTCTTCAAAGAAAAGAAAAGAAGACAAAAGGAAAGGCGGTAATACACCGCTCTAGATGAGAAATTGGCAAACTTCAGCCCATAGGCCAAATGTGGCTTGCCTGTTTTTGTTCTTGTTTTTCTAATTAAAGTTTTATTGGAAAAGAGCCAGGCTCATTATTTTTCGTGTTGTCTATGGCTGCTTTCATACTACCACAGCAGAACTGAGTGGTTGTGACAGAGACCATATAGTCCACAAAGCCTACAGTGTTTACTTTCAGATCTTTACAGAAAGAAATGGCCAGCCCTGCTCTAGATTAAAGGGACACAAAACAATGCAATATGAGAACATTCATTTAACTTGGTTCAGGCAATTGCAAAGTATATGTGCATTCAGAACTGAAAAAAAAGTCTTTGTTCTGTTGTTTAGCATCACAGAGAAATAAAAAATTCAGCATCACAAATCAAAAATATATGGAACAAATTTTTGGAATTTGGTCACTTTGCGGGGGAGGGGGAAGGAGTCCTATATCCAATTCTTAATCTTCTCTGCAGTGATAAATTGTATTAAACTACTGGATACAAGGATGATTTTGAGGTCCAATGATAAGTGTAAAATATTTAAATGATACTTGAGAAAAGGGAAATTAGACCCCCAACCTACACTATATATAAAAAGATACCAAATGGATTACAGATTTAATGATAATGTCAATAAACAGAAAAATCCGAAACAGGAGAATATTTCTAAAGGAGATTTAATAAAAATCAGGACACCTAAAAGCATAAAGAGACTGACATAACCTGAATATACAGAAATTTAAAATCTTTCTGAAAAAAAAACATCATTAACAAAGTAAAACAGCAATAAACTATAATACATACTAGATTTAAAATACCTATAATATAAAAAGCTTTTATCAGTTGATAAAGAAATCATAAGCAACCCAATAGAAAAAACAGGCACAGGCTGTGCATAGGCAGTTAATAAGAGGAAATCCAGATAAATGGCTAATGGACACGTTGATAACAGACTCAACCTCACTCGTGGACAAGGAAATGAAGAGTAAAGCAACAACGGGGTATAATTTTTTAAAATCCAAGTTAAGAAAAATTAAAGAGTGATAACATTAAGGTATGATAAGCATGTATGGCAAAGGAGCAATCTTATGTGTTGCTGGCAGAAATGTGAATTACTATAACCTTTTGAAAAGCGATCCAGCAATAGCTATTAAAAGTTAAAATACACGTATCCTTTGAAACAGAATCTCTACTTTTAGGACTCTCTTATAAAAACAAAAGCACCAGTATAAAAAACTTGCAATCTCCTAGATGACACAGACACATAAACAAACAGATCCTATTCAAAAGGTAAAGCAAAATAATAAGGATATGTGTAGGAGGCTATGCAAATTACCCGTGACATGTCAACTCTGTTTGGTAGTTCAACACCAGTTTGTCAATAAAAATATCAGAAAATCCCTATTTGAGAGAAAAGTATCTTCAATTGAGGTTTATACCCTCTATCAATCACTTCTCAAAATAAAAAAGAGGAGATTAATTTGGTTAATCCTGAAGTCATCTCTCTGTTTAAAATTCATTACTTGTTCCTTTTATAAGATTAACTCTACCAAGTATACTTGACAAAATCAAATTAATTTTGTAATTTTATTACAAAATTGGGACAATGAGTAGTATTTTTCCCTACCCTAAACAAATTAAGTATGTACCACCAGCTAGTGTTTAAACAACAGAAAAATGAACTTGTCTCATAAGAATTATTAACAAATAAAACACACAAAATTATTTTTATTCTTCAAAGGTAAAAAGAATCTTTACTTCTTCCTCTCAATAAACAAATGTTCTTCAATTTTCTGGCTTTAAATCTCTTATGTTTCTTACTCCCTCCCTGAGTAAATGTGAACCAACTCATCACTCTGACAATCAACTCTCTGCAGATTACTTTCAGATTAATCATTTCTGCCCTGACATATCTACTGAGCACAGTTTCTGTATTTCCAGCTATATGCTAGACATCGCCACAAAGCCATATGGCTAGTACCTTTAACCTAGTATGTCCCCCCAAAATGAACTCTGATGTCACATAATCTTGGGTTGAAATGCGAGTTCCACCATTTACTAGCTATGAGACAATGGCTAAATTATTTAAATTCTCTGAGCCTATAAAATGCAGAGAAGAGTAGTTCTTTCAGCAAAGGATCACTGTGAAACCTAAATAAAATAATGCATGTAAAGACCTGAGCACAGTGCTGGACACACAGAAATTACTGAAAATACATTAGCTGTCTTCTCTCTCAAATTTGCTCTTCCCCCTGTGTTCGCTATTTCTCCAAAGAGCATCACAGTCCTTCCAGTCACCAACCTTAGACCCCATGGCCCCCTTTAACATCTTCGTTTTCCTTGTGGCTAATATCCACTTAGTTGTCAAATATTTCAATCCTGCCCAAATTAATCCAATTGAAATCAATGAACATTTGTGGACCACCTACGGTTGCTAGGCATTGGGCTAATGTGTATGGGGATATACAGAAGAGTAACCTGCCTTTAAGAAGGGGCTGGGAGGCAGAGGTATGGGGCCAGGTGAGCAGAACTATAACCAATAAAGAATGGAATCTGAATTCTTATTTTTCCATATATTACGAAGCCTTGGGAAATTCATTTAGCCAGTTTCATTTTGTTCAACTACAAAATGAAGTTACAATGCTTACCTTACCTGATTACATCCAGAATTAATTGAGATGGCATAAATAAAGGGGCCTAGCCAGAGGCTGATATATTATAAATGGGCTTTTTCTTTCTTTTTAACTCAAGCGAGTCCTTAAAGATCAAGTTGTGGGATGCGGATAGGAGGATGGGTGGTAAAGATTGTGAAAAACTGTAGAGATTTATAAATTGCCTGTTAAAGGGGATGGCCATTATTTTACTTCAGCCAAGTATTGCTAAATAGGAACACAGGCCCAGTGATGTTCTGATTTTAAGACAAGCCAGAAAATTCACATTAACATAAACTCTCCAGTTTCTTAAAACATTGGCATGTAATTTAAATTTCTTTTAAAAGTATGCACCAAATAAAACATCTGCCAACTAAAACCTGTAAGTCATCAATTTACAATCTATGCCTTAATGGCTTGAGGGAAGGAAGAAGCGCAAACATAAACATATTCCCTAGTTAGAAGCGTCAAAGACTTGGTGAGCGGAAGGCAATGCTTGTGGTTTCACCAGTTGGTTCTTAGATTTCCCTGTGCTAAGAAAATTATAATGGACAAAATAGGAAAGGTAAGTTAGATACTGCTGTTCAGAGAAAATGCCAGACATAAAAAGCAAAGGCCTTGAATACTGTTTAACTCTCTGGGTCCAGAGTGTTGGATAATACAGAATTTGACTGGTCTTAGTATCTGGTTCCAGGGAAAAAGCATCTAAATCTTTGGGATTTCCTCAGTGATAGGAATGTCTTTGTTTTTCATGGTGGACCCTGATAGTTTGTGCTAATGGGGTGACTCATTGTGGACCCATAGATAGCTTATGCTAGAGATGATTCAGGATGGGGGCAGGGCAAGCAGGAAAGCCCGACCACGAGATCAGAGGGTTGGCTTTGAGCCACTTAACATTAGCCCAACCTCTGGCAAGGGAAGGAGAGCTGGAGACTGAGTTAATCATGTGATCAATGATATAATCAATTATGGTTAGGTAATGCAACCCCAATAAAAACTCAGGACACAGTAGCTCAGTGGAGCTTCCTGTTTAATGAACACATCAGTGTGCTAGAAGGGTGATGCATCCTGACTCCACGGGGAGAAGCTCTGTGTTTGAAACCCTCCTAAGACTTCAACCTATGTGTTTTTTTCATTTGGCTGGTCCTGATTTGTATCCTTTATAATTAAACTGTAATCATAAGTACAGTGCTTTCCTGAGTTCTGTGAATTGTTCTAGCTAATTATCAAACCTGAGGGGTGGTTTTAAGAACCCCCATATTTGTATCCAGTTGATCAGAAGTGTGAGTGTTCTGGGACCCCAGAACTTGCAACCAGAATCTGAAGTGAGGGTAGTCTGTTGGGGACTAAGCCTTTAACTGTGAGGTCTGTGAGAACTCTTGGTGGTTAGCATCAGAATTAAATATTGCAGTATTGCAAGAGCATATCCTTTACGTGTAAGATTTAACACCATTAACACATTTTGATAAATCTTATTGTTGGTGCCAGAGAGAATTCTAATCTCAGGAGTAATCAGGGGCCAATATATCCTTATATTCTGAACTCACCAGCTTGTGTTTCAGCCACAAGTGTGAGAATCTTAGCAAAAGAGGTGAGAAATGTAACACTGAAAAGACAAAGTCAAACTGGAAATTATCCCTTTCTTAAAGCAAAACAGAAAACTAACATTTATTATCCCTTAAAAACTTCTTGTCACAAGTCTGCCAGAAATCCAACCAGTGAGGGTTTGTCCTTCAAGCACCGACAACATGTATTATTACTTATTTTCATTCAATTTTAAGTCTTTGCCCTTCCGAAAACTCCTAGCATCCCCTTCCCCTTTTATATGGCAGGCCTCCCACCTGAGTTTCTACTCCTGCCACTACCTGACCTCTAATTATTTCTTCAAGTCAAATAAACTGCCTGGCCTTAATCATTGAGGGCTCTCTTCTCATACCACTTACTATCAGATTGTTAAATTACTTTGGCAATCTCAATGAAAACCTTTAAATCTCCATTATCTGCATCTGTCCTTTTCCTGCAGAGTCCTAAAACACAAAGGGTTAATATCATGTTAAAACTTGATGTCAACACCAAACAAGTAAAAAATAAAGCCAGAATATAAAATATCTGCCCTTTGTTACACAAAGCCAAGTTTTCTTAAATCCCAAATATATAGCTCTAGCCAAAAAAAAATTTAATAAAGTTGGACTGACTCATTTTGACAGTGGTACTCGCATATTCAAAAAGAAAAAAAAAGTATTTAGTATCTTTTCGAAGTTAACTTTTATTTGTATTTCTTAATAGTTTAGTCATATATTTAGGAATATATGCAACATATATGTAGGGCTTAAAGAATAATAAAACACTCAGTGCCCAATCACCCAGCTGATGAAGCCCCTGCAACCCTCTTCCCAAATGCATTCTCTAATCTGCCCCTTAGAGGTAACCAGTATCTTTGCAGTAACTTCTGGGAGTCACTTTCAGTTCCAAATGTTTCTTAGCTCCCATTGCTTGAAAAAAACTACCTTTTCTCCATGAAGGACATTTGTATCTCCGTTGAAGTAAATTGGTCATGTGCTATCACTGTTAATTTCAATGTTCTTCTAAAGTGGTAAATGGAAAAGGCCCAACCACCACACGAACCCACAGGGTCTGACACATACTCCTTCCATGGTGACTAGCTACTTCCCATTGTTATTTCTCTCTTTTTCTTTAATTTTCTTTCACAGCGCTTCTAATTCTAATTTAATAATTAAGCTGCATACAAAATTCAAATCATCACAGTGTTTTTCCAGTTAAATGGTTCCTCCTCTTCTGAATTATACAGAAACATCTAGGTTAATTTTTGCCTTGAGCTAAAATCTATCAAAAGTTTTACTCAGAGGACTTTTATTAAAAACAAATTAACAAGTATAATAAGCACCACATCTTCATTAACTGAATGATACTATTCTTGAAAGAGCACTTGAAATGAAAATAACAATTAAATTTCAGGTTGTTTTTAAAGTCAGTGCATACAAAATATCACTACTGTAATTTTCTGGGTCATGGTGGCCTGGAGTTGTAATTAGTTTTGATTAATATATTCTGAATCTCTGCATCCCACTGATAGTATTTCAAGCTTCATTACTCACTTGCCATGTAAAAACAGCATATATTTTAACAATGACAAATACTGATATAATACGGCTGATTGTGTTCCTTTGAATTATATATTTGCATCCATCCAGTAGAGAATAACTTTAATAATACCATATGAGTTAAAGTAACTGGAGACTTGAGTTTCTGAGAACATAGTGGACAATGTCCCTTAATGACCTAAAATCTCCTTTAACAGACATTTAGAAATGTTGGACAAATATAAAACACAGACTTTTAAATAAATAGCTAAGCTCACAAAAAGCTAGGGGGCCAAAAACAGAGAGCTGAAAATCAGTGGATTTAAATGATCACACAATACTTAGGTCCATACAAGGCAGGGAGGGAATCGAGATTCCTGAATAAAGCTGCAATCTTTAGAGCTCTTTCTCCTCAGCAAAAGGGTAAACAAGGCAAAAATCCACTTTCCATAAGAAAAGGAAACAAAGAGATCACAAGAGATCTCAATCCGAATTTATAAAACACGGGGGAAAAGCCACTGTGATGGTTAATTTTATGTGTCAACTTGACTGGGCTAAGGGATGCCCAGATAGCTGGTAAAACATTATTTCTGGGTGTGTCTGTGAAGGTGTTTCAGAAAGATTAGCATTTGGATCAGTTGACTAAGTAAAGATTTGCTTTCAACAGTGTGGGCAGGCATCATCCAATCCACTGAGGTCCAAATAGTACAAAGAGGAGGAGGAAGGGTGAATTCTCTCTCTTCTTGAGTTGGATCATCCATCTTCCGCACTTGAGCTCCTGGCTCTTCAAGCCTTTGGCCCTGGATTGGAAATTATACCATTGGCTCATCTGATTCTTGGGCCTTCTGACTTGGACTGAATTCTAACACCGGATTTCCTGGTTCTCCAGCTTGCAGATGGCAGATCATAGGATTTATAGGCTTCCATAAGTGCAAGAGTGAATTCCTACAATAAATTTCCTCTTACCTATAAATCTATATATAAGCTTATTGGTTCTGTTTCTCTGGAGGACCCTAATACAGCTACCATGAGTGAGAGTAAGCAGAAACAAACTGCAGAATTTAGACCTTCAAGAACTTCACATAATGGAATCATAAGAAACAGAATGAAGAACAATATATTATTTTAAATGACCAGACAAGTTTGAAAAAGAGTAAAATAGAATTTCTAGGAATTAATATATAATCACTAAATTCAAATGGCTGTTCTAATTTCAAAGAAAAATGCTAAAAATGCCCACACTGATGTCAAAATTTATACAAAAGAGATTCTTGATTTGTGTGTAGAAAATTCTAGCAAGCATGCAGACGAAATTCTTGGCCCTAAAAAATTGAGTAACTAATGTGGCAACATTGCTTTAAGTCCTGTGCTCCAGAACTTGATAATTTGACTTCACTATAAGAAAATCTGTCTTGCTCATTCAATCATTTAAGAAATATTTATTGAGCACCTCCTATGTGCTAGGAGGATTTAACATCTCTCAGTATAAAAATGAGAGATATTTGGTTTGTTTCTACAAAAATTTGATTTTTATGCCAAACTTCAAATAGACTAAATGACCAAGAAACATGCCACGATTGTGGAGACTTTCATTACTAGGTTTAGTAAAGAATCTATGATTAGCAGTCAGGATATTTTTGCAGCTAATAAGTTGGGGCTCAATTTCTCATCTGTTAAATGCTGGCTGGCTTCACTTGCTCTACTAACTTCATAGAGAGATTGTGAAGAGAACATAGAAACAGATGTGAATAGGCTTTAAATGTGGTATATAGACACAAGGCATTGGTCGAATGATGTTTTGAAAGGTAAAGAAAAAATGCTTATTCATGGGATTTGTGATGCATATGTTGATCCATCTAATATTGCTTAAAAGAAAAAATTTAAAAGAAAACATTAGGAGACAATTTCCCATAGGTCTCTCACATTTCCAGATATTTTATGAGCCAAAGCACTGACTGCCTTTATTTCAGACTATCTTTTTCAAAAAATGTTAGTATAGCAAGCAGCTTTGGAAGATAGACTGTCACAATTCGGAGCAAAGGACGGGTTTGTTCACAGTTTAGTATAATAAGGATTATGTCTCTGTCCAGGGCTCTTCTCCTTTAACGTACCCAGTGCATTTGGTGGCGTCGCCTGGACCTCTGATAGAACTGGGGCTTGGGCGAATGGTGCAAATGCTGATACTCTGAATACTACTACTACAACATGAGGAATAAAGCCCGTTGTCTCTGACCCAGGATTCGGCCAGCATTCATAAAACTGTGGCAGACTAATTTGTTAGCTTGGAAGTAGGGTAAAATCTCAGACTCTTCACGTTCTTGAAAGACAAAAACCAGAGCAATTCATCGTTATCCTTTAGTTAGCACGGCACTCTAAGTAAATGGGGACACATTATTTAGAGACCATTATCTCCATAGCAACCCAATGTTGTCACAGTAAACAATTTATTCAAATGTCTGTATTCTGCTCTAAAGTGGTCTTCAGTGGCCTTCCAACTCAACATTATGAACCTATCAGAACTCTTGAGTAGGGCCAACCCCACACTTATTATTTCATCACAAATAAAAAATATTTAGGATTTAAATTCCTCATCCCTTGCTTCCTTCAATCTTTTGAAAGAAATGTTTTTATAATGTTAGGTGGAACCAATGTTAGTATTTCAAACAATTTTTGAGTCCAGAGAATTTCAGTTTTAAAATTAGAAGAAAAAAAAAACCCAGCACGATGAAAAGCAGAATATAAAGAACCATGTAAATTTGAAATCTGTCAGGTTTCTAAAACATTTTATTAGCTAGGCATTTTTGCTCACAAACACATGCCACCAGACGCAAGATGTAGAAGAGATCTATATAAGTACATGCTTGCTATTGGAAAAACAACTCAAAGTACAGATCTCAATTAGAGTAACTTTATTATCCAGGGATGGTCCAGGTGTGATGTGTTTAATAAATTTATCTTTACTCAACAATAGCTGGTTGAACAGGTATGCCTTTGTTGCTTGTTGCTCTGTACTTGTAAATTGAGTACAGTAGGTGGGCAATATATTCTTTTACTACTAGGTGATGATAACATAATAGTACAATAGCAGATGTGTTATCAGCAGTGCCCTCTTAGTATAAAAATTGAAGACCTTAATAAGTCTCATAAATAGGCTCCACAGGGCCAGAAAAATGAACTGCAATAACTTTTTCTGTTGACCTTTAATGAGAATCAAGTAGTTTAAGTCTAGAAATTGAGTTAAATATATATAGATATTTTCCCAATATTAATAGAGTGTCCCAGTGTGCGTCTGAAATGCTGAGACTATAAGCACCTAGCATGCACTATTCTACTTTCTTCCTTATTCAAGGAGTAGTCTCCATTTTCCATTGAGTACTACCTTTTTTTTTTCCATTGAGCTATGTTATTTTTCTATTCTCACAACTCAAATTATATACACTCAAAAAGATGTTTCGAATACTAACATGTTACATATAACATTTAAAAAACACATCCCATAATACTAGGAGGTCTAGGTAAAGCCATATGAGGATACTGATAAAACTTAAAATATAATTGAACAGAGACATTTGTTTCTCAAGTCTTGAAGGAAATAAAAAATTAAATTAATCATAAATGGAATCAGAAAAACAACTGGTAAATGCAAGAGCTACTACTATAGCTCAGGTCTCTTGACGCCTCACTCACACTCAGGTTTTTCCCGTCATGCTGTTTTCTTATTTCCAATTTTTAATAATGGATATAGAATATCAATTAAGACTATGTCCCTGGTGTCTAGAATGGCCAAGGAGAAGAACCCTAAAAGTCACTGCTAGGAGGCCACTTTGCCCACGCTCTTTTCCAAAAACAGCTTTAGGTAGCTTTTACTTTTCTTTAAACCAAACGAAAATTTTCTACTTCCACTAATGGTGGAGTAGCTTGTATTTAACCTATCATCCCATAGGTGAGAATGATAAAAACTGGACAACAGAGGGTAAGGGGGGTGAGGGGTGGGAGATGAGGGTAAGGGGGATCAAATATATGGTGATGGAAGGAGAACTGACTCTGGGTGGTGAACACACAATGGGATTTATAGATGATGTAATACAGAATTGTACACCTGAAATCTATGTAATTTTACTAACAATTGTCACCCCAATAAATTAAAAAAAAAAAAAAACTGGACAAAACAAAATGAAAAAAAAACTCTCTGAAAGCAATGAAAACAGTAGCAGACAGAAATTGCTGGGAAGTCAACATCTAGGAATGGTGCTGGCTAAGAGAGTTCACTACCCCTCTGCCCTCTTTTAAAATTTGAAACAGCTTTTTACAGAGAGCAAGCTCCAGTGAGTGCTGGGTGGCAGCTAAAATCCAAAACCTGCATTTTCTGGATTGAAGAACCAAAAGGACAGAATTTGAGGCTACCATAACATTAAAAAATTGAGGGGAAAATCCATTTAAAAAAAAAAAAGGACAAGTAAGAAAACCTACATTCTGCATAAAAACTCTACTGAAATTTCTGACTGACGAGTAAATTCCGCACACACAGGACAGATTCTAAGCAGCCAAGATAAGGTTAAAAGATGTGAACAGACGTTTCAGCTGCTACCCACTGCAGAGGAGAGAGTTTGGTGTTGGATTCAGACAATTACCTGAAAACAAAAATCAACATTCCTCAGAGGATCATAATAGAATCTTTAGTATCTATAATGCATTATTCATAATGTCCATTACACAATATAAAATTATTAGACATATGAAGAAACAGGAAAATGTAACACACACTCAAAAGAAAGGACAATGGAGAGAGACTAAACCTGAAAGGACACACTTACTGGAATTAGCAGATATAGCTACAATGATACCTATATGTTTAAAGATGTAAAGAAAAAAATGTTTCAAACAATGCACAGATAGGGGTATCTCAGCAGAGAAATAGAAACTATACAATTACCACACTGAAATTCTAAAACTGAAAAAAAAAAACAATAAAAAGTTCAATAAACGGGCAAAACAGCAGATTGGAAGGGAAAGGAGGCAGAAAAAGTGCCTGAAAAAATAATAGCCAAAAGTTTCTCAAATTTGGTAGAAGATATTAATGTACAAATTCAAAAAAACCCAAATAAATCCCAAAGGATAAATACGAAGAAATCCATACCTATACATATCATATTCAAATTGCTGAACGGCAAACAGAAAATTTTGAAAACAGCCAATGAAAATTGGCACATTATAGTAGAGTGTACGTGACAACTGACATTACATTGGAAACAATGGAGACCTAAAAACAGTAGAATAATATATGTAAAGTTCTGAAAGAAAAACACAGAATTTCATATTCAGCAAAAATATTCATCAAGATTAAAGATGAAACAAAGATATTTTCAGATAAACAAAAAATAAGCAAACTCAACGCCAACATACCTGCACAACAAGAAATGCTAAAGGAAATTCTTCAAACTGATAAACAAAACCAGATGGAGAAACAGATCTTTAAACAAAAAGCAGAAGTAGTAAAATATGGTTAAATATATAGAGCTGTGACATATTCTCATGAATTTCTTAGAAATACATACAATTATTTAAATTGTTATAATATTGAAATATGGGGTTTTTCGCACATGAAGGTATAAAGCTATGGCAACAATTACATAAAAGATGGGACATAAACAGAATTCTATGGTTGAAAGAGTCTAGTATTTTATACAAAACGTTAAATTTTAAAATAGGGCTCAAAGAGAAATTAATAGCTTTAAACAAAATTCTTCATAAATATTAACACAAAAAATTTAATGGAACATTAGAAAATCAAACCCAATAATATATTAAAAATATAATAAATCTTGAGCTAATGGGTTTATCCCAGGAATACCATGTAGTTTAACATTGTAAGATCACACACATATAGTACATATACATGTGTATGTATATTATATTATAGTGGCTGCTATTATATGTCTCATAGCCAAAAACTGCAAATAATCTAGGTGGCCATCAATAGAAGAATGGATAAATAAGCTATGGTGTATTTATACAACAGAATATTGCTGAACAAAAAAAAAGGAATGAACTATTGATATATGCAACAATATGGATAAATCTCAAAAATGCTGAGTGAGAGAAACTTTCACATAATGCATACTGTGATTCCATTTAAATTAAGATTACACTAGATAAACTAATCTGTAATTTTTAAAAAAATCACAATAGTGGTTGCTTCTGGGGGCTGGGACTGACTAGGAAGAGGCCAGAAGGAACTTTCTGGGGTGATGAAATGTTCTATATCTTGACAAGGATTTGATTACGCAAGTGTATTCATTTTTTAGAACTCATGAAACACTTAATATTGAGCACTTCAGTGTATGCAAATTTTACCTAAAATCATAAACAAATCTAGCTAATGAAATGCATGTAGAAGAATTTAGGGGAGGTGTGTGCTGATGCCTGAAACTTTCTTTTGAAATATATTCTAAAAAATAGGCTGGTGGACGGAGAAATAGTGATAAAGCAAAAACAGCAAAACGTTAATCGCAGAATATACATAGTGGGTATACAAATGTTGCCAGTATAATTCTTCCAACTTTTCTATGTTTGAAACTTTTTGTAATAAAATATCATGGGGAAATTACTTAAAAAAAAATCAAGGCAGATGGGCAGCCAAGAGTAGAGCAGACACTTAGAGTAGCCACGTAGAGTAGACACTGTGTGGTATGGAGACCTAAAAACAGGTTTACATTCTTTTACCCCACTGTGACACATAGAGTTACATTTCTTAGAATTTGACTAGCATGTCCATTAATTTCTTGTATTTTAGATTTATAATGTTTTCTTTCATTTATTCTTCAGTATAAAAAATTCTGCATTTTCTTGGGAAAGTTACTTAAATTCTTTTAAACTTCTGCACACAAGTTATTTTTAAACTACTGTGAGGTATTTGAAAAGTGCTCCATGAGTTGGAAATACATCTTTCAGCTTGCTTTAGAATTATTTCTAAACATCCGCAATAATTTCTAAAATATCTGAAATAAAGAATTATTTCTAAAACATCCAATAGAGAACACTAAATTCTTGGTTTTCCAGGCCTCATTTTAAGTGGACAAAAACAGAAATGAAATATTCAGCAGTATATACTCTATGTACATTAAAAAAATATGCCAAACGTAGTACCTAATTCACAAAAAGCCCTCTTCTCTAGGGTAAAGGGTGTGACGTGATGTCCATGGACATGCCCACTGTTCCTTGAAATTGGGTCAAATGTGTTTCCAGATGTCCTGCTGGACTGCATTATGGCCAAGCCAACCATTTCATTCATCCCTGAAATTCAAATGCTGAGATCAATCTATCCCACAGGAACTCATTGAGCTCATTTGGAGAACTGAAAAGAAGGAACTGGCCCTCTTTATTCTATTTTTCTTAAAGTCCCAACTTTAGACTCAGTTCATTAGCCTCAAAAATGCATTCAGATCATTAAAAGTTCAGAATATTGTTTCTCCACCCACTGGGAAAGCATCACCTCATTTCTTTTCATTGTGCAAAATTCTATTAATAAAAATTTGACACTTAAAACAAACCAAGGGGGCCGGCCTGGTGGCTCAGGCAGTTAGAGCTCCGTGCTCCTAACTCTGAAGGCTGAAGGTTCGATTCCCACATGGGCCAGTGGGCTCTCAACCACAAGGTTGCCAGTTCAATTCCTCGAGTCCCGCAAGGGATGGTGGGCTCTGCCCCCTGCAACTAAGATTGAACATGGCACCTTGAGCTGAGCTGCCACCTTGAGCTGAGCTGCCTCCTGGATGGCTCAGTTCTTGGTTGGAGCGCGGGCTCTCAACCACAAGGTTGCCAGTTCAATTCCTTGACTCCTGCAAGGGATGGTGGGCAGCGCCCCCTGCAACTAAAATTGAACATGGCACCTTGAGCTGAGCTGCCGCTGAGCTCCCGGATGGCTCAGTTGGTTGGAGCATGTCCTCTCAACCACAAGGTTGCCTGTTCGACTCCCGCAAGGGATGATGGGCTGCGCCCCCTGCAACTAACAACAGCAAATGGACCTGGAGCTCATCTGCGCCCTCCACAACTAAGACTGAAAGGACAACAACTTGACTTGGAGAAAAGTCCTGAAAGTGCACACTGTTCCCCAATAAAGTCCTGTTCCCTTTCCCCAATAAAATCTTAAAAAAAAAAAAAAACAACCAAGGGCCAGCCTGGTGGCTCAAGCGGTTGGAGTTCCATGCTCCTAACGCCAAAGGCTGCCAGTTCGATTCCCACATGGGCCAGTGGGCTCTCAACCACAAGGTTGCCGGTTTGACTCCTCAACTCCCACAAGGGATGGTGGGCTCCGCTCCCTGCAACTAAGATTGAACACGACACCTTGAGCTGAGCTGCCACTGAGCTCCCTGATGGCTCAGTTGGTTGGAGAACGACCTCTTAAGCACAAAGGTTGCCGTTTTGACTCCCTCAAGGGATGGTGGGCTGCGCCCCCTGCAACTAACAACAGCAAATGGACCTGGAGCTCATCTGCACCCTCCACAACTAAGATTGAAAAGACAACAACTTGACTTGGAAAAAGTCCTAGAAGTACACACTGTTCCCCAATAAAGTCCTGTTCCCCTTCCACAATAAAATCTTAAAAAAATAAAATCAAGATAAGTAGCTACCGCTCAAATATGTGTTCAAATTGTTATCCATAAATGGTCTTAGTGTTCATTTCTTTTCCAGGGATCCCAACTTCTCATGGTTCTATGTTCTGTTTCTATGGATAGTATCCTGCCTTACATGCCCTGCATTACTAGGGGAACTTTTCTATTAACACCATTTGTGTCATTTTTTTCCTGTAACTGCTCCCACATTCATCTTCCTCTCTTTATTTTGTGACTCATTTTAATATGCTGACGCCTTCAGGAGCACACACCTTTCTAAGGTGGTTAGGAAGGCATCAGACTTATAAAACATATTGAGAATGATACTTTTCCATCAGTCTAGGTTTCATGCCGTGGACTCTTTGAAAACTGGAAGGATCTTCTGTAAACATGACCTACAGTTAGGTGTCCCATTGACCCAAATGGTACAGAAACTGCAGTGACTAGTAAGAAAATAAACTCTGAACTGATACATGGAAATTCAAAACACATGAGTGCTATGTGAATATACTGACCCATAGATCCTGTCAGTTGTTTTTTTTTCCCCAATCTTAGTCTACCCTCACCAAAGTTCTTATCAATAATATCCCAAAGACACTATGATAAAATTGGGATAAAACTGTTGAAATTTATTCTACTCAGTGACAGTGGATGAAACAGAAATCATGATGTGACAGATTGCCATCAATTCCTCAATATACGTCATCACTTCTTCCTTTTATTCTGAATAAAAGGAATAAAAACATGTTCCAGAATAAAAACATGTTGCTCCCTCTCTTGCAGCTAAATATGGCCAAGTAACTAAGTTCTAACCAATGGGGAATAAGTGAAAAAACTCTGTGGCAGCTTCAAAGAATCTTCCTTCAAGGACAGGAGATATGTACCTTTTGCTCCTTGCTTCTTTGACACTTTCCTGCATCCTGTTGTCTGAGATGTGGATATAATAGCCTCATCTTGGGCCATAAGGGCAAGGCTCACATCCAAGGGACAATGGAGTAATCTGATGGAAAAGTCTGGGACTCCAACGGCTGTGAGGAACACAGCCTATGTCTGGACTTTCATATAAAAGAGAAATAAATGATCTTTTTAAAACTTTTGCTAATTTGGATCTCTGTGACTGGCAGCTGAACTTAATCCTAACTAATAAAATAAGAAAAATAGGATGGTAAAAAGATTCCTTTTGAGTGAGTGTGGAGTCATCCCACCAAAACAAACTGAAAGAGAGGATGATACATTCTCTAACAAAAGAGATAAGGAACTTTTAATTACTATTCCTCCAATAAAATGAGGCAGGTCTGAGGGTTGTTTGCATAGCATAAATAAGAGTCTTTTAAATAAGATAATTAAGAAGTGAAGTCAACTGAGTGAATGAACTGTCTTGGGCATATTCATAGAATGCTGATAGTTACTATGAAGCCTACTCACATTGATGACTTGAAAGAGTACATGAACTTACGAAACCATTAATATGCCTTATGAACATTTAATATGCTTTATGTACATATGGCTTTAAAAAACCTTTGGACTACTTACAACGTGGCTCTCAATCAATTCCAGAAGGCCCAAATGGTACCTTTTATGATACCATGATACATAGGAGACTTAAAAATTCATTTCTTAAAGAGCCACACCTAAGGAAATTTGTAAAAGAATCGCTCTCAACAGCATAATGCCTAAACAACCAATGGGATACACTATATATAATCACTCTCAGAAATTTGTCAATTTAAAGTAAGTATCGAGTCTTGAAAGATTTCAATGTCACAGACGATTGACTTATACTGATAATTAAGACACAATAAGCATAGCAGTAAAATTCCTTAAAACTCTATAAAAATTACTCTATAATTTTTAAAAATTGATGCTTTCTACAAATTGTGAGTTGAGATCAAAGAAGTGTACATATAAGATTCACTATCACAGGGCCGGCCCGGTGGCTCAGGCGGTTAGCGCTCCATGCTCCTAACTCCGAAGGCTGCCGGTTCGATTCCCACATGGGCCAGTGGGCTCTCAACCACAAAGTTGCCAGTTCGTTTCCTTGAGTCCCGCAAGGGATGGTGGGCTCCGCCCCCTGCAACTAAGATTGAACATGGCACCTTGAGCTGAGCTGCCGCTGAGCTCCCAGATGGTTCAGTTGGTTGGAGTGCGTCCTCCGGTTCAACTCCCTCAAAGGACGGTGGGCTGTGCCCCCTGCAACTAGCAACAGTAACTGGACCTGGAGCTGAGCTGTGCCCTCCACAACTAAGACTGAAAGGACAACAACTTGAAGCTGAACAGCACCCTCCACAACTAAGATTGAAAGGACAACAACTTGACTTGGAAAAAAGGCCTGGAAGTACACACTGTTCCCCAATAAAGTCCTGTTCCCCTCCCCCAATAAAATGAAAAAAAAACAAAAAACGATTCACTATTGGAAATATTCAACTCATCCACAAATTTTTCAGTAACTGAATACATGAAGGTGCATTTGTACTTTAATCTCACATTTGTCACGGAGCTACCAATGATAAAAAAGAAGGATTATTTCCTTAAGAAAAAGAAGTTCAATTTCAAATAGCAATGGCATGTTCCTTGACGAGATCAAGTTCCAGAATATCTGTTACGTATCTCCAAGGAAAAAGAAAAATCTAAGGGACAGACTTTTCTCAGCTTCAGTTTTCTCAGTTATGAGAAATATATTTTTAACCGTCACAGACATAAGTCTCTACAGCAAGGCATGTGATCCTTTATTCGTCTCCTCAGGCCTCTTGCTAAGTGATAAATCTGCCCCACCCCAACTGAATTATTCAAAGCTGAACAACAAAATACAGTAGTAGAGAAGACAATGAAAGTGAGAAAAAAATTAAAGGGAATTTTTTTCTTCCTTTTTTCATAAAACTTGTTTATAGATATATTTTTAAAGGCACTTAGGATAAAATAACTGAAAGAAAATATACACAATACTATCAAATTCATTGGGGTGCTAGAGATTAGTACTAGAGATTTCCCCTTTTTCTATTTTTTCAAATTTTCTCCAACATTAATTTTTATCACTTTAATATCTAAAAATTTAAATTACAAAATTAAAAAGCAGGAAAAGCCTTTTAAAAATTAATCTTCTCTTTGGTTGGAGAATAGTGATATTTAAAGCATACTTATTTTGTGTTATCTAATACTTCACCTAGCCTTGCCACCAGAAGTTGGATGGCAACTCAGTCCTCACCTCAGATGTACTGAGCCTAAATTTTAACAGTATTTCCAGGTGTTTCACACGCACATTAAGCTAGTGAAGCACTCTTCTACAGTATTCATCTAGGAATAAACACCTATATTGATTTATTTCTCAGCCCTTCCTATATGTTAGGCTATAATCATCATGTTTTTGGCTTTATCTGTTAGATGTATTCACGCAATTCAGTAAATACTGACAATAAGAGGTAATAATGATAAGAATATATTAATAATACCACTACATTTTGGGTAATATTTATAAAATAGTTCCAAACTTGAAACCCAAGCCACCATCCCCTATTACATTAATCACATCCATTAAAATGAATCAAAAGCAGGACGTGAGTACACCAGAGCATCTTTTCTTTTAATAAAGTTGGAAACACACTAATGAGGAAATACTAGAACCATAAAGTGGTATAATACTGTACTACTGGAATGCTTGAGTAAGCCCCACCTCTATCTTAAGGCCTGTTTAACAACTTTGTTTAGTTACTCTCAGATGTCCATCTAGGGCAGGGCGTCTCAATTTGGCACTACTGACAGTTTGGGCTGGATACTTCTTTGTTATAGTCTATCCTGTGCCTCACAGGAGGCTTAGCAGCATCCCTGGCCGTTACCTGCTAGATGTCAGTAGCATCTCCCCAGCTGAAACACACCACTAATGTTTCCTGACATTGCCAAATGTCCTCTGGGGACAACCCATCCCCTGCAAGCCCTGATGAGAACCACTGATCTAGGAAGAGAACAGCCATCAGAAAGGGGTCCTGTTAATGTAAGTCAATAATCTTATTTGGGATTTTCCCAAAAAGAAACATCTAAGAGTGTAACTGTTCCCAACAAGAAATATCTAAGAGTATAAGTGAGTTGTAAGTTATAGACAGACACATTTGTGAAATTTGTTTTGAAAGCTCCATGAGAGCAGGAGCTAGTGCTGGTTGTTGTTGTTTTCTCCTGGCTATTGTATTCTCAGCAGTTTCTGGTCCATGATAAGTGTTCGGCAATGTTTGTTAAATGAGCTAACTTATATATAACCTATATAAATACTATACCCTTAGCATTCAATTTTCCAGGTTAAAAACTACTATGATTTCTACTATGTGTGTTGTCATTTCTTAAATGTATTTCTCTTACCTACTTTAACTAGAAAAAAATCTACTAGTTAAATCCTATCTAAAAATTAATTACTAAGACCTATGATGTAACCAGTATCCACTATATCCAAGCCAATTATAACTCTCAGAACACAAGGGATAACAATGTGAAGGAAGTGGGAACACTGACATGGAAAATTCACATGAGAAAGAAAATAACCCCCATCAGGAATCTGTGCTGAAGATTTAACAGCTCTGGGCACTACTGTTTGGAGAAGATAGAAGAAATTTTAGGTACTATCACCTTGTGTCCACATTACTCTCTCTTCTCTTGACTTTTTGTTCAGAACTCATCCCCTAAGTGTTCTCCAAGTACTCTAGACAAGCGGTTTTTAAGCTTTTTTTGGAGCCATAGATTCATTTTCAAAATTTGATGAAATAAATGGCATCAATTTTTTAAAAAAGGAAAAAAAATCTGATGAAAACTATGAACCCTCTTCCTAGAAAAATGCATTTACATATAAACTTTACCATATCATTTCAAAGAGTCTGTGCACCTTCTAGTCTATCAAGAGACAATGGTTTCTCTCATTCCTACATGATCATTAATATGTATTCTCCATACCATACAATTTAGCAATTCAAGTAAGTGGTGAAATTTAGTTCCTCATCCAAATCAACTTAAAAATCAGTAGCTTCTAGACTGTCAACTGGGCAGTTGGCATGGTAATTCTGAGAATCTCATAAAATAGACTATGTGAAAAAAGTACTTATAAACTGTAAAGTACTAACAGTACACAGACTTAAGTTATGTTCTTTATTTCTGTCTCCTCAACAAGATTATAGACAACATGGAAGTAGGGACTGTAAATTCCAACTCTGCTGAATACTTTTTCGTGTCCAGTAAAACTAAATGAATGTTTCTTAATGTCTATCTCAAGCAAGGAACTCTGGCTTATTTCCACAGTTGAGGGTGGTGGTAGGAATAACCACCTCTAAGCTCATCCAAAGATAACACAGAGAAACCAAACACTTTATTTGCTTCATAAGAACTATACTTGCCTAGTCCCATCTTCATAAGCCATGTATTAGTTCACCTACTCACCTAGTCCAGTACTGTAGCTACTGTAGAGCTGAACATCTCAACAATGTGAAGGCTTTGTAAATCATGAATTGGAGAGAGAGAAAAAAAAGAAATCTATCAAATTTCTTTCCTCAAAACTGACATTTGCTAAATTCTTTGAATCATGTTGCCAAGATTCAATGCAAAGAAAATGAAGTGTGTTTGGAGGATCAAGCCAAGAGATAATAGGCATAAGGATTCATAAGCTCTTCTATTTGCTTAACTTCTTCAATGAATGTTTCATGGTGAGTTCTACACTAATTTTAATTTTCAGGTATAAAATGGTAGCATATAATGAATACCACATGAACAACAAACCCAAGTCTGTTAAAAGCTGAGGGGCTCTGGATAAATCCTACCTTCTTTTTAAGTCCAACCCAAATCACCATTTCATGAACTTTTTTTTTTTTTTTTACACTAGCCTCATTCTCTTAGCTTTGAGTTGTCTAGCATTCTAGCATTTTGCCAGTTCTTCAGGTCACATTATCATAAACTTTATTGGTCAGAATGCACTGCAGATGAGGTCTGACAATTAAGTTTGTGAACTTGTTGAAACAATGTTGCTAACCTTTTTTGATATCAGAGGGATTATTCATTATGAATTTGTACCACCTGGACAAGCAGTTAACCAAGTTTACTATTTGGAAGTGCTGAAAAGGCTGCGTGAAAAAAGTTAGACAACCTGAACTTTTTGCCAACAATTCATGGCTCTCACATCCCAACAAAGCACAGCTCACATGGCACTGTCTGTGAGGGAGTTTTTAACCAGTAAATAAATAACTGTATTGGAACACCCTTCCTACTCACCTGATCCGGCCACCAATGACTTCTTTCTTTACCTGAAGATAACGGAAATACTGAAAGGAAGACATTTTGATGACATTCAGGACATCAAGGTAATACTATGATAGCTCTGATGGCCATTCCAGAAAAAGTCCCAAAATTGCTTTGAAGGGTGGACTAGGCGCTGGCGTCAGTGCATAGCTTCCCAACGGGAGTACTTCGAAGGTGACCATAGTGATATTCAACAATGAGGTATGTAGCACTACTTCTAGGAAGAGTTCGTGAACTTAATTGTCACACATACATAAGTGCCTGTCTTGTCTTCTTATCCAGACCAAGTTCTGTGTAGCATGTCTACGTAGAACACAATTAAAAACATCTAGCACTAGCTAAAGGATAGCTGAAATAGAATGAAACTGTATGACTTACCCAGGACTCAATTTCTTCTCTATAAACAATACTAATAATCCCAGTTCCCCAATGTCTGTATCACAGATTTAATTAATATGAACATGGTGACAGAAGGCCTGTAATAGTTTATACAAGAAAAAAATAGGTCATTCTTTTCATGGCCAAGGGCTTGTTCCTTGGAAATCCTACATATAAAAGAACAGAAGCCCACTCACCAAACTGTTTCTTTGGTAGGTGATAGGAAAAGTAATGGAACTCTGGTTCCTGAAGTCCTGTTATGTCCTTCTTTTTACTTTTCTTTGACCTGGCTGCTAGTCTACAATGCTTGGTTTAACCTTTGATAAAAAGAATATTAAAAAAAAGAAACAGTAATTTCAGTCCTTTTAAATCTATTTTGCAAAGATGCCAAGAACTCGAATAAGACACTTATAAAATCAGGAAGCACTTTGGAGGAAAGGCACTAATACAAACAACATATTACTCGTATATTAAAGAGTTACTTTCACAATTCTAAATTCTGTGCCTAATATCCAATTTAAATGGTAGTTTTAAAAAGTGAAGCCAACATAGAAATCAGTAAAAAGGATCAAAACAGAAAACTGAAATCAACAAAAAGCAAAAGAAGAGATCAACCAGGCAGTAGATTAGAAGGCTATCAGAAATACAATAAAGCCCGCTCCCTTTAAAATAACCTCTCTCCTCTACCTAATGTAACAAAGACTAATTGGACAAAATGAAAGGTCTGTTACACAAACCACAAATTTAAGTAAGTCTATAAATTAAAATCTAGCATTGGTTAATCACAATGAAGGAAAAGGATAAACAAATGGATTATACATTTGCTGCCAAAATTTGCAAAGGTTGTGGGATTTAATTATTGGTATACTTAATACAAACAAGAGGAAAGCCAAAAGGGAAAATGAACACCCAGAGGTTAGTAGCAGGAAGGCCATAAAAACAGCAAAAAACAAAACTTGACTATTTGAGGAGCATGCTTTTTCTGTGGAAATGTTTTGATGCCCCCTCCTCCCTAGAAAAACAAAAATATTCTACAAATGATATAGCACATATTCCTAAATGCCACAGTTGAGTGATAGAGGACTATTATAAACAACAACACTTATTATTTAAGGCATGGTTTAAAGGGTCATTCAAATAATTATCTTCTTTCCCATCTTTCAGTCTCTACCCACACCAAGGTACACACACTGCTAGCCACTATGGTGAAAACCTGTAAATCTGTAATCCCTTTTATAGATCAAACCAATGAATGCACAGACAAAAATCATAAGCTGACATGAGTATCCAAGAAAAAAATGATGTAGGGGCGGCCAGTTGGCTCAGTTGGTTGGAGCGCAGTGCTCATGGCAGCAAAGTCACAGGTTCAATTCCCACATGGGCCAGTGAGCTGCGCCCTCCATGACTAGGTTGAAGAAAACAACAACAACTGGACTTGGAGCTGAGCTGCGCCCTCCACAACTAGACTGAAAACAGCGACTTGACTTGGAGCTGATGGGTCCTGGAGGAACACACTGTTCCCCAATATTCTCCAATAAAAAATTAGAAAAAGAAATGATGTAGCGTCTAACCAGAAAGTAGAAAAATAAAATACACATCTTCCCAAAACCCAGCACAATAAATTTTGAAACAAACAGCTCAACCTGCCTGGGGTTATTAAAAAATAGGGTACCACCCACCTTGTACAATTTTAAAGGACCTTCCTTAGAACAGCTTATTCCATATTCATCTTTAATGTTCTTCTCTCAATATCTACTTAGACAAAGTAGTTCAAAGATTTTAGGGGAGAGTTCTTAATTTAGGGAATTAAATTTTGGGGAGAATAAGTCAGGCAAGTCCTCACCCAAAATTACTAGCCTCTCATTAATCTGACCATTCATCTGCTCATGAACACAAGTTTGCATTTGGCATCATTATACCTGACACTGTCAAAAGCACCTGTGATTCAGCAACAAATAAGAAGAGCATAATTCCTACTGTTCGAGGTCCATGAAGTCTGGTGAGACAGACAGGAGACAAGCTAGACAAACAACTATAAATGGGATAGGCATGATAAAATGGGAAAGGAAGGAGTATATATGGAAGATAGTATAATAGGGGGAACTAACCCTGACAGGGAAGTCAAGGAAAAATCTCCATAATCAAGGGACACTGGAGACATAAAGGATGAAAAGGAACTGGTTGGGTTAAGTTTCTCAGGGTAAGTACCTAAGCTTCCTCCTTGCTATTCATAAGAAGAAGAATACACAGTACTCCTTCACATTCTCTCTTATATCAGTTTGCCATCTTTGTTTCAGGTTCATTGTATTTCAGACCTTAGGATATCCTGAACAGCTTGTATTCCGCAGGATGGAGAACACTACAGAAAAGTCTATTCTGCCACTGTTTCCAATCATTGGTAGGTAGACTGAGTTGGACCTAACTCCCAGAAGTTCAAGTCAACTCAAATTTAGAGGTAAGGACAGAGCAAACAGGGACATAATATCTGCATATGGGATACTACTAAAATTGTCTAGAAACAACAAAAAATATCTAAAAACTTTTTCTTGTGAGATTAAAAAATAATTCCAGGGGCCAGCCCAGTGGCTCAGGTGGTTAGAGCTCCGTGCTCCTAACTCTGAAGGCTGAAGGTTCGATTCCCACATGGGCCAGTGGGCTCCCAACCACAAGGTTGCCAGTTCAATTCCTCGAGTCCCGCAAGGGATGGTGGACAGCGCCACCTGCAAGTAAGATTGAACATGGCACCTTGAGCTGAGCTGCCTCCCGGATGCCGCTGAGCTCCCGGATGGCTCAGTTGGTTGGAGTGCATCCTCTCAACCACAAGGTTGCCGGTTCGACTCCCGCAAGGGATGGTGGGCTGTGCCCCCTGCAACTAGCCACAGCAACTGGACCTGGAGCTGAGCTGTGCCCTCCACAACTAAGACAGAACAACAACTTGAAGCTGAACAGAACCCTCCACAACTAAGATTGAAAGGACAACAACTTGACTTGGAGAAAAGTCCTGAAAGTGTACACTGTTCCCCAGTAAAGTCCTGTTCCCCTTCCCCAATAAAATCTTTAAAAAAAATAATAATAATAATTCCAAGGAGATTTGGTTTTAAGACAGTAAAAATATAAAGAACTGAAGAGAGGGCAGCTAACAAAGAAATATGAAATAAGGCAGTGAACTCAAGTCTAAGGATTTAAAGAGACACCCTTAGACCACCCAGCCGTTATTAAGCAAAGGCGTCTTCAGTGAACTGTATTAATCTCCAATTGGCCAAGATACAAGCTATTCCCTTTGCCTAAAGGTATACCGGTGTCACTGGCTTAGCTGGTATTTCCAAAGGCTCTGACTCACACAAATCTCAAGACGGTGACAGGGCTTAGCCTCTTTGAATGAAACAATGTGTGTTTAGTGGGTGAAAGACTGTACACTCAGTGTTCCTTAGTGCAAAGTTAGGGGATACTTAATAATCTTCTCAAGTGTCTAAATCTTCACAGAAAAATAGGTTTGAAGTATTGTTTGGCCTTAAAAATAAGATGAGGTATTTCAATTTCTCGTAAATACCTTGGCAGGTAAAAACATTAACTGGCTTGATAGCTCCTCTTCATCAAAGGGTTGTTTGTACCAGTGGCACCACACAGCGCCAGCACATAAAATAAATAAAAACAGCTCAGTTATTATCCAACTTCTTTTATTAATAAAACAGGCAGAAGAAAACACAAATTAACTTTACAAATGCAATTTATCAAAGAAAATTAGAAGTATTTTTCATTATAAACAAATCAGGGATCCTAAATTTTTTATTGAGATTAAAAATGGATTCATTTAAAATAAAATTAAAGCAGTAAAGGGTAATAAGAGGTTCAAATTTCCAGGTACAAAACACATAAGTCATGGGGATGTAATGTACAGTACAAAGAATATTGTCAATAATACTGTGATAGCGTGATTTGGTGTCAGCTGTTTGCTGGACTTATGGTGATCGCTTGTTTAGGTACATAAATGTTCAACAACTATGCTGTACACCGGAAACTGATAATGTTGTATGTTAGCTATATTTTTAAATAAAAATCTTAAAAAATAATAAAAAATAAAATAAAGCCATGAATTAAAGAAGGTTCAGGTTGAAGCACATCATATGTTTGATGATGGCACCTACTGACTAAATGTAATACTGCATCCCTACATTAGTCATGGATAGCTGGAGGACGAACAAAGTTTCTGGTGCGGTGGACCGAAAAGATTCCCCATAATCTCCTAGGTGTAGAGAGTACAGCAGTGTGAAGAGGAAAATGGTGATCAATGGTGAAGGAAAAATCCTGTACTAAAGAACATAAAACAAACAAAAACCAAGCTGACAGGAGTGTACTAAAACCCTTCCCAAGGCAAACCAGTGCTAGTGATATATAATTCCAAAGATTCCAACCTTAACTATCTTCCTGAAATACTTTAATTTAGTCTTTTGGATTTTAATTTTTAGGTATATTATGTCTAATTTCAACATGAAAAATAAAAGTAAAGTAGGATCCACTTGACATAAGTTGTTTTAAAAGAAAATTATACTCTGAAAAGTAAGAGATATATTTCATTAATGATTCCTCACTGAGAGAACATGGTTGGGGGTGGGAGGGAATGAGTTTTACAGCCAGGGAAAATTGTGCTCAACCCTCTAACCCTCCTACTTGAGTTGTACGACCTTGAGTACACTGTTTAACATCTCTGAACCTTTTTCCTTATTTATGTTCCTTAAAATATTATTTTAAGAACTGGCACATAAGAGGTACTCAACAAATGGTTATTATAACTACTGTGGAATTTAAAAATTTTTCCCAAGAGGGCTTTTAGGTCAATAAAACATGTTACTGTGCCAGAAAATACCTAACAGTCAAAAGTTCCTCATTCTTATGGAATTCCTGGTTCTAAAGACTTTTTTGTATAGCAGAAATAGTTTTAAATAAGGAAAAAGAAGATCTCTTTTTAGATATTTAATTTTGTTAACTTCCAGAAGATAGGAAATACTACCTTTCTGGCATATCTCACACTTAATACTCCATAGGCAGGTATATTATTTGTCAGACTGGACTGTGCTTTCCTGTATGTCCACAATTACCTATTAGAACCGGCTGGCGATGCTCAAAATTGTACCTTGGGCAGACCAACTTTGGTGGTATGATACAAGCAGCACCTTAATTCCCCTAATATTTCAAATGCACATGCTGTGCAAAAGCTGGATAACAAACCAGCACCACCTAACCCTCTAGTGCTATTCTCATTTCCTCTCTCTTCATCAAATTGGCTAATTATTAGGTTGGTGCAAAAGTAACTGCAGTTTAAAAGGTTAAAAACCATTGCAAAAACCACAATTACTTTTGCACCAACCTAATAATTCATTTAAAGACAGGCTATTTTAATACTCGATCAGGTAAAAGAGAAGAGCACAGGCCTTTTCTCTTTAATGCTAGAACACAATTATTGAGGCTTTTCTGAATGAGATCTATTCTTTATGCTTATACCTGTGATTTCACAAGCTATAGAATTTAAATAAATTTACAGGCTAGGGATGGCTTCCTAAAGAAAGCATGAAACAGTATTCTCTGCTTGAAGGAAAGAAGAAATGAAATGGCATCAACACAACTAAGCAGAGTAACTGAACAACATCAGATTCAGAAATGTGCCAACCCAATTTCAGGCATAATTTTCTGACCTTTCAAAGGCTGAAAATAAATACAAACATCCTGGACCTTTTCTCTTGGAAATACAGGAAAGTTAAAGTTTGCTCCAAGCTAAGCTTCATTTATCTACTTATGTTCTTAGAAACTGTGAAAGAAATCAATATAAATTTTTTAAGATATGTACACATGCAAATACATATATTTGTATATGTATATGTGTAAATATGGGTATGTTTATAGTCATTTTCTTCCATGAGAAATCAAGTTTTAAGGAAGTCTGACAACAAATCTTACTTTTAAAAAAACAAAGAAGAAATAACAATGCCCTAAATCACAAAAAAATTGGAAAAGACTTTATTATAATAAAGTCTACAACAAAATTCAAAACCATTTTGAATTTCTGTTATTTAGCATTGCTACAATTATTAGCAGTATCTTTATTATGCTTTTTGATTCATTACTTCTTAAAACCACTATCTGAAAACGACTCTACGAGGTAGACAGAATTAGTTCTACCTTATATATGAAAAACTGAGAAAGATATGTTAAGTGACTTGCCTAACACTAGTTGATGGGATAGCCAGAACTTCTAGGTCTTTCTACTATCTGGTGGTTTCAATGTTAGCCCCATAATCCTCTTTCAAACTAAATCTTTTGTGGACTCCACTAATTCAATAGGTAACATAGAAGCTGCTCTGACTGAAGCAGATATTGAAGCCCGAGTCCTGTATACCTAAGCTCCGTCTTTCCTCCCCCAGGATAAACTTTGAGGCGCTTCTAGGGATTATCATGACTCCAAAGAACACAGTGTAAAACACCACCAGCAAAGGTCATCTCCTTATGGGAAAACCATAATGTTAAATTTTAATCCAAATATGAGTAAAAGTAGTAACTAATAAAATAGTATCTCTCACAGCTACCACATCTTAGATTTTTATAGTGTGGGGGAGAAAGAAACTTTCCCCTACCCGACTAGGTTCTTTCGGCTAGGCTAATAATTAAACCTACATGAGATTAGGCAAACGAGAAAATAACAAAATTTAATTATATAAGTACATAGGGGAACCCCACATACATGAGAGAGTCTCAGACGCCTCATATGTGAGAGGTTCAAAAAGAGAAAGTGAGGAACATATGACACTGACACTCTGAAATAAGGATGAGATGAGGTATCCTGGGGCTTTAGAGGGAAGGAAGGTCATTCTCAGGACAATAAGAGCAAATATTCAGTAATTAGAAGTTTGCCCTACCCTATACATAGTTCATAAAACATTATTCCTGGTGGTAACTCTTATGGACAAGGACCCTAATTTAAATTAGCTAAGGGAGAAGTAAAAGTTTCTCATGAGCCCACAGGGTCTCAACTGCCTTCAGCTCAAAATAATTCATATGCCAAAGTGACATCTTGGAGAGGCCTGTTCTGAACCCCTTCAATAGGCACAAATACATACCGATGGAAGTAAAGTTACACCCCATATGTACCATTCCAAAGGGCTTAGCCACAAAGGGTTTACTAATTACTGAATTACTCCCATGCATTGTGTGATACTGTAGGAAGGGGAAGGAGTATTTCATTTATTTGGCAGTACTATCACTTCATTTACATGTCTGACATAAAAATACTAGCTATGTCGTGTTTCCAAAGTTAAATATAGATTCCTTTCTTCAAATAAAATTTAAATAAAATCTTATATGGATGGTATCTTACTCGTGTGTTATGAGCTATTCTAGGTAAATAGGGCGGGGTGGGGAGCAATGCCGAGAAAAGTCAGCCAAACTTCTCCAAAGCAGCCAAAGGCTCTAGGAACACTAAAATAGAGGAAAAGCTAGCAAAAGTAAAGGATTATTTCAAAGTTTCTGAGCAGTTTCTGAAATGTAAACGGTGAACAGCCTATGCTGTTTGATGGTCTGACATCTGAAGCAGAAGCAGAGACAACAACACTTGATTTACAGGCATAAATAAATGTACGTGAGCAAAGTACAGCATAAACTGCCTGTTCACACCCACCTGAGTAAATCATTATAATAGTCTATGTGCTTCTGACAAAGGACTATTGCCATAGGTACACACAAGGCTCATAAAACAATGAAGTATTATTTTTTAAAATAGCAGCACAAACTTTCCAGGGTTTGAGCAATAATCAACTGGCAGGTCAAGTTTATTAATCCCAAGTGCCAAAGAGAAAGCAAACCTCAAACTTAATTTACCTTTGAAAATAAACCTTAAACTTGGAAGAAAACCAAAGTGGAAATGATTGATAGTTTATATAGAAAACCACCAAAGAATAAGAGAATGCATCTACAGAAAGCGGACGTTAAAGTTTAAATCATATGAGGTCAGGAAAAAACCAAAACAAAAGAAGAACAACCCTTGCATCAGCTCCAAAGAAGCCATTATCAGCTCCACTCCTTTCCTCACTATCAAATGCATTACATCCAGTAAACTACTGTGTATCCCCGAAAATAGGACCTAGCATGATTTTTCAGGATGACATCCCCTGAAAATAAGCCCTAATGTGTCTTTTGGAGCAAAAACTAATATAAGACCCGGTCTTATTTTCGGGGAAACACGGTAGCAGTTATGCCCCAAAATACATACGAGTATATCCTGAGGTTGTAAAACAAAATAATTTGAAGACTAGTGGTCTTCCAAAAAGAATAGCAAACTGGAATCTAACTTTGTTTTCATCTTGCCTCTGATACAAATTACCCATGTAACCTAAGCAAATAATTTTTTGTCTCCAGGCCTTCTCATGTGTTAAAAAGGGATTCTAATAGCTACACTACATATCTCACAATATTGTTGTAATTATCTGATAAAATAATAGACATCAAAGCACGACCTAAAATACTAAGCATCATGTAACTTGTACACTGTGAAAGATACCCATTTTAACAACCAGGTATAGCAAATAGATTTATTTTTGTTAACTAAACTTGAAAAGATTATGTATTAATTTTCCACTATTGACTCAAGAAGAAAAATCCCTATGCTTTTATGCTGAGAAACAATCCTATCTTAATAGCCTGATTCTACACAAGCTCTGGTTCTCTCTCAACATCACAGATACAGAACTGAGAATCTTTAGCGGTCACTTGTCAAAAAAAAAGAAAGAAAAGAAAACTTATTTCAATTGCCTGAGCTTCAGTTGAGCTTTGAATTCTAATAATAAATCATGTATTTAAATAAGAGTGGGGAGATATAGTGTGGAAACTTTGGGAGAGGTGCCATCTTTTTTAAAGGAAATGCATTAGTGTACGAAACAATGGGATGCATTTAAACATGTAGTGAATGGCACTCCGTGGAAGTCCCTGTGCTGCAGAGGGTTGTGCTGTGTGGCGTGGAGCTGGAAGCAGCTTAACACAAATTTTAATCTAAACCAAATGCTGAAATCTTGTTCCAAGCTTCCTACTTGCTGCAAAGACTGAAAGAATGAAACATGTAAAATAATGCCTTACAGAGAACGGGCACTCAATGACAGTTTTTGGCTGTTTTGAGAACAAAGGTGATGATGATAAAGGATATGATGTGGGTCTCATGTACAAACTACATAGACTATCACTTGGTTTTCTTATTTAAGAAAAAAGGAAAATCTAACAGTCTAGCATTCAAAAACATATGATAAGACTGTTTTTGTTTTTACTGCTTCCCCTTAGGCAAAGACACTTCCGGTGTTACATACATTGAGGAAACTTTACCAGTGATCCATGAAACATACATGAATATGTGGTGAATGGCCATTATATGGCAACTGCTATGCGTTTTATATTATAACAACTTTCTGGTAGAGGTAGATATGGCCCAATTATGTAAAATGATGAGCTGAGCCCTGAACATATGGAAATATTTACTAAATATTGAAGGAGAGTTTGTCAGTTACCAGTGAGAGGTTAAACTAAAAGGTTGTGATGGAGAAAAGGGCTAGAAAAGGCATGAGGATTACACATCTGGCAGCTATAATGGAGCAAGCAAGAAGAGCCAGTCCAAAGAGAGAGGAGAATGGACTGAGCGTGCAGTGCAGGCAGAGTCTGAGAGTGATGATGCAGAAAGCAGAGGAAAGGAGAGATACAAAAGGTCAAAGAGAGACTGAGACCTGGAGCAATCCTGGGGATAACTAGGCTCTGTGCCAGTCCACACGCACCCCTATAATAAATCCTCCATTCTTTGACATAATTTGAGTGTGACTATTAATGAAAACCAAAGGGACCAAACTTAATCACAATCTTCTACATGATATTTCCAACCCTACAGGCTGAACTTCTAAATTCATAATCTCTTTTGATACATTTTTCTAACTTCAGTTTCCATCATAAACTGCTGAGGTGAGTGTTCACACCTTTTATGGGTATCTTTCCTATTATGTGATATCTACTGTATCTACTAACTGACTACTTACAATTCAAATTTAGCAACTGAATATATTAACTTGAGAGCAGGAAAATTTAAAAAAGCAAATATTTGAATTCTTACTAAGCAAAACACTTCTTAAGAAGTAACTTTTAAAGAAGATATTTTTCTGTTCTTCCCTCTCCCAAGCTCTCCTAATTCAACATTTTCACTCCAAAAACTATGCCACACTTACCTTTGCTCATTAACTGAGGAGAAAGGTAAGTAGAAGCATAACTAAGGCCTACCCTATCATCAGAAATCATCTAAGAACTATGGTTTTCTCACTCACCTCTAGTACATTACTCCTTATACCAGATATTCTTATTTCCAAAGAGAGAGGGAAGTAACTCAGGTCCTGTAATATTGATGTCTTTTTTCCTTCAAGTTAGTGAAAAATAATTAACTAAATACAGACAACTCATAAAAGGCCCAGGAATTTAAAAGTAAGATTTAAGTATTATACTTTTGTTTCTGCCCTGTTTTAAAGAGGCTAAACCTATAGAAAAAGAGCAGCAAGGGAAGTTTATGGAGTATATTAGGTTCCACTAAAGCAAACAATTCTCAATTTCAAAGAATACACTTAGGGCTTTGAAAGGTGGATATATGACTTTTACTTCTATGAGCAATGGTTTCTAGCACAGTCAAATTTGAAGTAGTTCTTCGTAAGAAGAAATTCACAAAATCCACACATTCTAGGCAGTGTTTAGTTATCTGCCAATCAATCACAAGCATATTCTGAGGATTTTCTACGTGTTCAGTGTAAGATATATACCAGACAATTCCTATACTCAAAAATTTAAAAACTTGACAGGGAAATAAAAAATTATATGGTGGAAGAACTTGCAAATTATAAAGGGACATATAATTAAGTGTTAAACTGTGTTATACAAAGTGAAGCATCAGAAGACTACAAAGGAAAGTTAGATCACGTAGAAAAATTCATTCAACCCCGACCTCGTCCCATATATAAAAATCAACTCAAAGTGAATCTATGACCTAAATATAAGAACTACATAGGGGTAAATTTTTTGTGACTCAAATTTGGCAGTGGAGTCTTAGATTTGATAATAAAAGCAATAAAATAAAATAAAATAAAAAATTGAGGAACAAAAGAAAAAACTAGATAAACTGGGCTTCATAAAAACTTAAGACTTTTGTATATCAAAGGACAGTACCAAGAAAGTAAAAAGACATCCTATAGAATGGGAGAATACATTGTGAATCATATATCTGATAAGGGCTTACTACAAAGAATACATAAAGAACTCTTAAAACTCAAGAACAAAAAAGACAACCCACTTTTTTAAAAAGTACGCATGACATTAAGCATATAAAATTCAGATATACTATAGGAATTATTTCTGCACTTTCCCTTTATGGCCAGAGGGCAAGCTATATAGGTATGTTCTTCAACTTTGCTTCTGTAGTGTTTTCATCCTTCAGCTGAATACAAAGCCTAATGTCATAAGTTTTATGACATAAAAGGTATTAATATCAACTCAAAGAGTTTAAATGACAGGGAAACTGGAAAACTGTCCACTGAACCCAGCAAGTAAAGTAAGTGAGGCAGTGCCACTGTCAGTACTTCTTTGATCCTATACTCTTCATTTCTCTAATCCATTGCTGACCCCCTCCAACCTTGCCTCCCTCACAGAGTCTTTATTCACTTGCCCACTAAAAGTCCACATTTCTCAAACTTCCACTCTTGGTCTTCCTTCTGCTCCTCAATAATCTCTTGACTCAATGGCCACTGAACAAATGCTCATGACTTTCAGACTTCTCTTCTTGCCAAATTTACACCACTGAAACCCAGACCCAAATTTCCAAATTCCTAATAAACATCTCAAGAACAATTCAACAAAAAGGAGCCAGAACTCACTGGTTTTGAAGATTCTCAGTTTCTCCAGATGCAAATATTAAAGTGGGAAATGAATTCTAAGCAAAGTTCAAATCCAAGCCACTGGCCAGGAAGACAAGGTCTAAAAGATAAGGTTGAGAGCATAGCTGTAAAATTCTTTGTTAGAACCTCAGAAAGCTCTAAGGTGATGCCTCTGAGTACTATTTAGTTAGACAAAGGGCCTTCTAAAGATTTTAAAAGTATGACTTAGAGAATCTTTTAATCAAACACTAGCAGTCTAACAAGCTAAAAGCCATTGTCCCTTAGCAGAATCCCAAGACAGAAAATGTCTTATCTCACAGAGATCTTTTAAGTGTGGCTTTTAGCTAATGAACTGAGCCCAAATAGGATTTATAGGAGATCCATAAAGTTTTTAAGAGAATTACATAGACAGAAACACTGCCCATTTGGACTGAAAGGAACAGAAACAGTACAAAATGAAGAGTTCTTTGGACTTTCAAACATTTACAGGCAGGAAGTGGGTAGAGGAAACTACATAACTGCAAATACAGACTACCTTTCATAGAAAAGGAAAGGTAACTCAAGAGTATAAAACCAAACACCCGGGAGACAGAGCTAAGAGTCATGGAGAATTATTCCCAGACTTTGAATTCTAATCAAGGAACTATAAACCTGTGCGCCCAGTTGAATTTCAGAAGTGGTATGAAGTAATGACACCTTTGTGCCAACATTTCCCCCCTCTCTGAACAAGAGTTCAATAGTAGTAATCTTATTCCTGCCCAACCATTGTGTTCTGGGTGTGAGGAGCAGATAAATTGCCTCTTTAGTTTCACAGGTCTTCAGATAAAGAAGTAATGCACTCAAGGAGCTGAAATTAAGAAACTACACCTAAGGAGCCTCATCCAAACCTAGACTTAATTTAGATGATGACATGCTAGGCTATAAGCTGATGTTATAAAGGAGAGACTTTTGCAGAATATTGGGAGAAGGAGAATATATTTTGCATATGAGAATAATGTCAATAATTTTGGCTAGACAGTGTACTATACCAATTTAAAATATGTTCACAAATTCTTTGACACTTCCTTCAAGGAGGAGAGCCTAATATCCCTCCCCTTATGTGTGGGCTGGACTTATTGACTTGTTTTGAACAATAACAAAAGAGTAACTTCCAAAGACTAGAATAGGCAAAGGGAAAAACAGTAACTTTACAACAGAGAAACCTGATAAATGCTACTTTAACAAGTGATGAAAGGTAACATCAACAGTCTGTCATTTGGATTGTATCTATCCCGTAACATGGTGTGACAAGAAAGGCACGTCACCTCTATTGCATTCTTTCTCAAAACCCCTAACCCCAGCCTAACCGTGAGAAATGCAACATAAGCCCAGATTGGGGGGCATATCGGCTCAGTACTCTTCAAGTACAGGATATCGGCCCAGTACTCCTCAAGACTTATGGTCATGAAAAATAAGGAAAGACAAGAGACTGTCACAGACCAGATGAGATTGGGGTGATAGATAACTAAATGTAATTTAGTTAGTTCAGTTAGCAATTTAGTGGTATCCTGGATTGGATCCTGGAACAGAAAGGGAACATTAATGAAAAAAAACTGGTGAAATACAAATAAAATCTGTAGTTTAGTTAGTAACACTATACCAATGTTAGCTACTTATTTTTACAAATATATCATAGTAATGTAAGATGTTAACAGGGAAAACTGGATAAGGAGTGTAAGGGAACTCGTACTACCTTTGCAACTTCTGTATAAATCCAAAATTACTCAAAAATAAAGTTAATCTATAGACCCCCCCAAAAAAATCATACCTATTTCTGAGGGCTGATAAGAGGACTGAATGAGTCAATGCATAAAATACATTTAGAAAAATGCCTGGAACATGGTAAGGATAAAATAAATAATAGCTATTAATTATTCTTATGTTAAACACTAGTTGATATTCACTAAATGGATTAAAAACTAAAACATATGACAAACCAACAAAAGCTAGCTTCATTAATTCCATACTTGTTATATTGCTCTATTCCTCATTATTTCTCACCAAAAATAAACTGATATATATTTATTTTTTTAAAGCAGAAGTAATGGAGTACAAGTCAGAGACTAAGCCACATACTGCATGGTGGCTTCCTGCTTGCTGTTTCTCTCTTGGATCACTCATTATGGAAGTAACCAGTTGCTATGTTACTCTATGGCCAACAACCAGAAGGGAACTGAGGCCTCTTCCAACAGCCACATGAGTGAGCGTGGAGACAGGACCTCCAGCTCCAGTCCAGCCTCGGGATGGCTGCAGCCCTGGCCAACATCTGGTGCAACTTGAGGGAACCCTGAGCTACAATCACTTAACTAAGCTGCTCCCAAATTCATATCCCAATCCTACATGAGATAATAAGTGTTTGTTGTTTTAAACCCCTAATTTGGAGGGGAAATTTGTTATGTAGCAGTAGATAACTAACGTATGGATTCTCTCCCTTATTAAGTCATTCAAAATTTATCAAACACCTACTTTAATATTTTGAGGCTTTAAGGGATACAAGTATTAATGACAAACTGTAGGCTTCTTGAACGCATAAACCAACAAGCCACTGTAGTGGACACGTATTGGTTTTGTTTGTCCAACATACCTAATTCCTTTGAACAATCACTCCGCACCTATTCCCTGTGGTATCAGCTGTCAAACTACACCTGACCTTGCCCCTGGTCAAAGGGCTGGATAAATAATACAAGCTTAAATTATCCTAATTCCTGTAAACCATGACTTTTCCATGTGACCTAAGCAGGGAAAATAAAAATCAGTTTTTAATCAATATACATGAATTGGGAAGAGACGAGCACCTCTTTCTACTGGTGTGGACCTGATAGCCATTTTCTTACCTCCACAGGGAGTACGCTTGTTTACAGCATGACATGAACAGAGCCAGAGAGAGCCAAGAGATACCTGACACCAGGAACCACATTTGGGCTTCCTACGTACATAACCCACTAATCTCCTTTTATGATTAATTAAGTTAAACACTAATACAAGTGCTTTTTTTTAATTCTTAAATTTTTTTTAAAATTAAACTATTTTAAGATTATAGATTTACATGCAATTTTAAGAAATACAGAAACCTCATATACCCTTTACCCAGTTTCCCTCAATGGTAACATCTTGCAAAACGATAGTACAAGATCACAACCAGGATATTGACATTGATACAGTCAAGAGATAAACATTTCCATCACCACAAGAATCCCTCATATCCATTTTTATAGCCACACCTACTTCCCTCGTGCCCCTATTCCCTCCTTAACCCCTGGCAACCATTAATTTGTTCTCCATTTATGTAACTTTTTCATGTCAAGAATGCTATATAAATGGAATCATATAGTATGTAACCTTTTGAGATTGGCTTTTCTCACTCAGTATAATTCTCTGGAATTCATCCAGGTTGTCGTATGTATCAACAGTTGCTTCCTTTTTATTGTTGGATGGTATTCTCTGGTGTGGATACGCTACAGTTTAACTATTTGTTTAACTGTCCTTTCACCTCTTGAAAGGACGTCTGGGTTGTTTCCAGTTTTATGCAATTATGAATAAATCTGCTACAAACATTCATGCAAGGGTTTTTGTGTCAATTTAAGCCTTAATTTCTCTGGAAATGTCCAAGAGTGTAATTGCTAAGTGGTGTTTGCATGTTTACTTTTAAAAGAAACTGACAAACTATTTTTCAGAGAATGACTATACCATTTTTTACAATTACCATCTAAGAATGGTCCAGTTTCTTTACATCCTTTCTAGCATTGAGTAGTGTCACTATTTTTTATTTTAGTTATTCTGATAGGTGTCTAGTAACATCTCATTGTGATTTTAATTTGTATTTTACCTAATGGTTAATGATGTTGAACATTTTTTAAGTTATTTACCAAATGCATATCGTCTTCCATAAAATGTCTTTTCACTAATTTTGCCCATGTTCTAATTGCTTTCTTTTTCTATTTTGAGAGTTCTCTCTATACTCATATGCTAGATTATAACTCTTTGTCAGATGTATGGTTTGCAAATATTTTCTCACTCTGTAGCTTGTCTTTTTATCCTCTTACCAGGGTCTTTTACAGAGCAAAGTTTTATTTTTGATGAAGTCCAATTT
Source organism: Rhinolophus sinicus (assembly GCF_036562045.2). NCBI lineage: Eukaryota > Metazoa > Chordata > Mammalia > Chiroptera > Rhinolophidae > Rhinolophus > Rhinolophus sinicus. The sequence goes on along the minus strand of NC_133755.1, from coordinate 43,696,125 downwards.
ATCAAGTTGTCTTTTTATGGATCGTGCTTTTGATGTCAAGTCTAAGAACTCTTTGCCTAGCATTAGATCTTGAGGATTTTCCATGTTTCTTTTCTAAAAGTTTCAGAATTTTACAATTATATTTATTCCATGAATCGTTTAGAATTAATTTTTGTATAAAGTGTGAGACTTAGGTTGATATTCTTCGCCCGCCCCCCATCCCCTGCATGAATGTCTAATTGCTCCAATACCACTTGGTGTCTATATTCTGTTCCATTGATCTATGTGTCCATCCCTCTGCTGACACCATAGTCTTGATTGCGACAGAATTATAATAAATCTTGAAATAAGGTAGACTGAGTCCTTCTGCTTTATCCTAATTTTTAGAATTGTTTTAGACATTCTAGTGCCTTTCCATATAAAGTTTAGAATGATCTCTATGTCGAAAAAATAATTTATTAGATTTTGATAGAATTATATTAAACCTGTGTATCAATTTGAGAACTGATATCTTTACTGTTGAATCTTTAATCCATGAACATAGTATATTTCTCCATTTACTTATAACTTCTGATTTTTCATCCACCATTGTGTAATTTTCTTTATACAAGTCCTGTATACGTTTAATTTACACTTAAGTATTTCATTTTTTTGAGTGATTGTAAACAGTATTGTATTTTTAATGTTGATGCCTATGTCCATGTGCTCATTGAGATATAGAAATGCAATTGATTTTTTATGTTTAGCTTACATCCTGTAATCTTGCTGAATTCACTTATTAGTTCTTGGGACTTTCCACATAGATTAATTATGTCATCTTCATATAGGGACAGTTTTATTTCTTCTTTCCAATTCTATATGTATACCTTTTATTTTCTAAACACTGGCTTCAGCTTCCACATCATGTTGAATAAGAGTGGTGAGAATGGACATCCTTGCCTTGGTCCCCAATCTGGAGACAGCATTCAGTCTTTCACCTTAAGTATATTGTTACCAGTAGGTGTTTATTCGTACCTTTTTCCAAGTTGAGAAAATTCCCCTCTATTTCTATTTTTTGGAGATTTTTTATATGAATGAGTGTTGAATTTTATCAAATATTTTTTCTGTATCAATTGACATAATCATATGATTTTCTTGTTTAGCCTATTGATATGGTGGATTATACTGATTGATTTTCAAATGTTGAATCAGCCTTGTATACCTGGAATCAAGTTCACTTGGTCATGGTGTATAGCTATTTTTACATATTGCTGAATTCTATTTGCTAATACTTTAAGAATTTTTGCAGTTATATTTATGAAAAATATTCATCTGAAGGGTTTTTTGCTTTGCTTTGGTGTGTGTGTGTGTGTGTGTGTGTGTGTGTGTGCATAAGTGTCTTCTGTCTGTCTAGTTTTGGAATCAGGGTTGTACAGCTTTACATATAAACTGGGAGAAGTCTCTCCTATTTTCTGTAAGTGATTATATAAAATTGGTGCTGATTATTCTTTAAATTTTTGGTAAAATTCTCTAGTGCAACCATCTAAACCTGGAGATACCTTTTTGGGAGTTTTAAAATTATGAAATTTGATTTCCTTAATAGCTACAGGACTATTTAAATTATGTTTCATAATGGGTGAACTGTGGTAGTTTGTGTTTTCAAGTGTTTTTCATTTTAAATCTAAGTTGTATCAAACGCTACAGAAAAGTTCAAAATATCCTGAGAATTCAGATTATCAGTTGAGATAACCCAGGAAAAGTTCATGACAGAGGTATTGAGTAATATGGACTTTGAAGAAGAGAGAGGATTTTACCAAGTGAAAATGGGGATAGATAAAGAACATTTCAAGTAGCAACAGGAAAGGATATTAATGTATGAAAAATACAGTCCCACTTGGTTGGACTGTACAATATAAATAGATGATAGAGCATAGAAGCCTTAAATTATATTCGAAGAAGACTAGGCTATTTTCCCTAGATTAAGAGAGTGTGTGAGGAGGAGTTATCATGGGATGACAGGCTAAACTCATTTTGTGATCAATACTGTTTGGATGTCACCATTAAATTAGCTACGTACTTACTAGCTTTATCATAATTTTGTTCATGCTTCTCCACATATCCACAAGACTTATTAAAGCCACAGGTGAGTTGTTAAAATTCACATATACTTCCCCTGCTATTGACTTCCTCTAATCTACTTAGGTTAATAACCCTGGCAATACAAAGGAAATTGAGCTTATTTGTCAGTTATCTGAGCTAGTTCCTAGTGCTTACCACTCATCATTATTGACACCTGCATCTTGAGTGATACTGCTGAGCCCTACTTAATTAATTACACACACAGCTATTTAGAAAGTTCAGAAACATGACATACCTGAAACTTAGCTTCCAAGTTCAATAGTCCTACTTTGTTTCCCAAATTGAAAAATCATTTTTAAAAATTCATACAAAAGTGAGACTGGCCTTACACAATATACAAAAATTAAAGTGGATCAAAGACCTAAATGTAAGAGCTAAAACTAGAAAATGCTTAGAGGAAAACATAGGGAGGAAGTTTCATAACATTGGATTTGGCAATGATATCTTGGATATGACACCAATGGCACAGGAAACAAATGAAATAGAGGAATTGGACCACATCAAAATTAAGATTTTTGTGCATTAAATTATTATCTAGAGAGTGAAAAGAAAATCTACGGAATGCAAGAGAATATCTGCAAATCATATATCTCATAAAAGATTGATACCCAGAATATATAAAGAACTTCTACAACTCAACAATAACAACAAAAACAACAACCAGATTTTTTAAATGGGCAAAGGACTTGAATAGACATTTCTTCAAAGAAGGTTTACAAAAGGCCGTTAAGCATATGAAAAGATGCTCAACATCACTAATCATTAGAAACTGAACTCAAAACCACTTCACACCCATTACCATGTTTCCCCAAAAATAAGACCTAGCCAGACAATCAGCTCCAATGCGTCTTTTGGAGTAAAAATTAATGTAAGACCTGGTCTTATTCTACGATAATATAAGACCGGGTATAACACAACACAACACAACACAACACCGCGTCTTATATTAATTTTTGCTCCAAAAGACGCATTAGAGCTGATTGTCCTGCTAGGTCTTATTTTCAGAGAAACATGGTAGGATGGCAATTTACTTACACACACACACACACACACACACACACACACACACACCAGAAAATAACAAATGTTGATGAGAATGGGCGGAAATTGGAACCCTTGTGCACTGTCAGAAAGAATGTAAAATGGCATAGACATTGTGGAAAAGTTTGGCAGTTTCTCAAAAAGCTAAATATACAATTACCATATGATCCAGCAATTCCACTCCTAAGTACACACGCAAAAGAATTAAAAGCAGGGACTCAAACAGATAATTGTATATAACTGTGCACAGTAACATTATTCACAATAGTCAAGAGGTGCCAACAACTCAAATGTCCATCAACATATTAATGGATACATAAAATGTGATATATATGTATGTGTACACACACACACACACACACACACATATACAATGGAATATTAGCCTTAAAAATGAATGAAATTCTGATACATGCTATTACATGGATGAACCTTAAGACATTATGCTAAGCAAAATAAACCAGACACAATAGGGTAAATATTGTATGATTCCACTTACATGAGGTATCTAGAATAGGCCAATTCACAGACACAGAAAGTAGATACAAGTTACCAGGCACCAGAGAGAGGTGGGAATGGGGAGTTACTGCTTAATGGGTATAGGGTTCCTGTTTGGTATGATGAGAAAGTTCTAGAAATAGAGAGTGGTGATGCTTACACAACATTATGAATGTACTTACTACAAGTGAATCGTACATTTGAAAAATGGTTAAATGGTAAATTTTGTGTTATGTACACTTTCCACACACACACACACAAAACAAATGCTAAGAATGGGCTTGGACCAGAGGCCTTCCACATTCATCTTGGCAGTAGAGCTGTGGCAAACGTGGAATGAAGCCCACAGTCAACAGGCCAGTACACAAATACTAGACAAACACAAGCAGTTTCAACATTGCTGGGCAGGATACACTGCTGCCCTGAGTTTAACACAAAGGACTTACATCCAAAAATGGTTTCCAAGTCCTCTCAAGGCTTGGTTTCCTGGCTGCCTCTCAAGCACCCCATCTGTCCACAAGACTAGAACCAGAGAGCCAGAACAGCAACAATCTGAAAGAAGTCCAACAGCAGGAGCTGTGTGTTGGCAAGTACTAGTCAAAAGCTGAGGACTATAGCAGTGCCAAAGCCCTGTTCTCAGGGTCAACAAGTTTGCAAGACACTCATATCTTTCTCTCCCTCTTTAACTCTTTTTTATGAAGTATAATACACATACAGAATAGGGCACATCATAAGAAAGATTTTTTTAAAACCAATTAGGAAAAATTTAAGCTCCATAATCTCAAATGCATCTCTTTATAAATTGGGAGTTGAAAAATAAAATTATTTCAGCACAAACAGCATTTTCTTACCTGCCAGATGTCAAATAATTTCTTTTATTTTTCCCCAAGTGGAAGGGCTAACTATAGCTATCAAAAAAACTCAAATTGTATAGTAGATGGTCAACTTAGCAACAAAACTGTCAAGATTAGGATTACCAATTTATACTATTGGGTTGGTGCAAAAGTAACTGCAGTTTTTAACCTTTTAAACCGCAATTACTTTTGCACCAACCTAATATCATATTCATATGCAAAAACCCCCAAGTTATATATCAAATTCCTCCCTTTCTTTCATTTTGCACATTTCTTCAAATTCATCTCAAAGCAACTCATCAACATGTGCCATTCACATTTCTTCAATCTGCTCACTTCTGTCCAACTTGACTACTAAAATTATCTCCATCTTCCTTGCTCATATTGTTTCCCCAGGACCACTACAATAGCTATAGCTCCCTCTAAATGCTCTCCTGGTTTTACTTTTTCTTCTTTTGGCACAATACTGAGTTTTATTAGTTATACCTAGGCTTGACAAACAGATTTTGAAACAAGCTATAATAAAATTTTAAAAGGAGGGACTTCTCATAATTGTGGAACAGAGGTGGAAATGTGGAATGGAGGTTGTCCAAAGTCCCATTTTGAACATAATCCCATTTTGAAGTGGAGTATTAATTTTGGTTCTGCTCATTTTGGATACCTAACCTTGCTAACAGAATGAAAGGTGAAGTTTTTTGTTTTTAATCTTGAGATCCATTTTATTTAACTACCATCGCACAGAGATTTAGAAATAAAAGAGAGTTGCTCTTAATGTGCAAAAAAACAATTCCAATCTTAGTGATTTTTTTCCTGGGATTTCAGTACCATGGCTTCTCTCTTGATTATATTATAATCCATCCTTCACACGTGAATCAAATGATCCTATATGAACATAAATCACATTGCATCATTCCTATTTGAAACCCTCCAATGGTTTCCTATTATACTTAGAATAAAAATCCAAATTTCTTCCCAAGGCCAACTTCTTGCCTTTGCTCTTCCCTCTGCCTGTATTTTGCACTCCCAGATCAGCCTGCCTTCTTAGGCACATTTTATTATAAACCCCAGTTAAAAAAAAAATTAGGTAATACTAAAATAGCTTTCTAGAAAGGTCTTGAAGTAGATATGTATGTTTTCATATTCCTGCCCAAATGACGAATACTTAAAAACAAAATGAAATAATCACTATTGCTAGATTAAAAAATGAATAGCCTACATAAATTGTTGGTAAAATATCTAAGTGTACTTATCACATCTTGCTATTCTGTCATATTTTTGGTCCAGGAACAATAGGAGGGAGGTGGTGTAACACAATGGGTAAGAGAATAGACTTTCGGGTCAAACAAACCAAAGACAATAAAGGCCATTAACACTATTTTACAATAACTGAACAAAAGATCCTCCAAACGTATTTTGAAGAATTTTTTTAAAGGATTATCTTTTAAATTGAAATTAAAGTCATTATGAAAAATTTGAAAAATTACACTGAAAAATTCTAAGAAACTTAAGAAGGAAATACATGAGGAAACTGGCCACCTAAGCAGGCTCTCTTCATTAGAAGGAAATAATATATTCCTATTATAGGATGTAACAGAAGCACTTATTTCATTATTTATCTGAAAAAAAAATCTGGTTAGCTAATTCAGTGATCTGGGTTTTCTCTTCCTGATTACAAGTTGCTGCTTTTTTCCCCCAAAAGACATACACCAAGTCATTAAACGTCTTGATCTGGCAGTCATCTGGAGCACAAACCAAATGACTTCAAGAAAAACCATGTAGATGCTAAAATGATCTACTATAGTGATTGTGGAAACTGCAAGGGAAAGCAGCCATGTTTTGTAAATAATCAAGATCGAATTAAAAATCATTTGTGGGCTCAAGGACAGAGATGAAGCACTTAGGAGCTTTAGGAACAATATATTACTGTACTTAATGCCTCCTATACCTGACTGTCTATAAAGATGACTGGGTGAGATAGTTTTATTCTGTGTTCTTTAATCTCAATTTCTGGTCTTTATTTAGCATCTCTATCATTGCCTTGGAGATTCTGATGAAATACCAAGAATTCTGAGATCTAACCAAAGTGGAGTAGTGGCCAACTACTGTACAATTCTATTGATCCATTTTGTACTTCTGTGATAACTGCAGGACCCTGAGGCTAGTTTCCAGGCTCTATGCACAATTAGGAGTCCCCAGATTTTCAGATGATTCCATCTCTAAAAAGGGATTCTAGGAAACAAGGTCTTTTCCTATTATTATTATCTCTGCAAAGAAGACTGTTACTGTATTTCCCCGAAAATAAGACCGGGTCTTATATTAATTTTTGCTACAAAAGACACATTAGGGCGTATTTTCAGGGGATGTCTTATTTTTCTCATATACAACACTCTACATTTATTCAAATACAGTCATGTCATCTTCTTCTGTAACATCGTCATAACGTACTAAATGCGTCCGTCTGGCTGATGATCTTAACTGGGGCTTATTTTCGGGGAACACGGTACATAAAATCAATGTGAATATATGGTATATATGAAATGGAAAATATAGTTTACAGAGGGAAATTGAGTGAAGTTAAACTCACCTGTCCACTTTTCCCTATTTCCAGCTCCATGATGGCAACAGGGGTGTGTATTTGAGCTGAGTGCCTTGATTGTGATTTGCTGTCAATTCTCCAGCTCAGGCCCCGAAGCCCGCTGTCCCAGCGGCTCTGGTTCATGAGACTCTCTCGGATTTTCGTCTTATGACTCTTCCAGAATTTAGAAATGACAGCAGCTTGATCAGATGTGATCCCTCCTTGCTTTTTGGTTTGAGCAGTCAAGAATGCCTCCAGCTGGTTGAAATCCATGTCAGCAGATGCAATAGACTATAATGACACAAAAAGTAATAAATTTGATTTTGGTAGATAACTAGAAAAAGGTAGCTTCTTAACTATAGACCGTATTTTGAGTGATTCATAATCACCGAATAAGTTTTCAAAAAAGGGTCATCAAATGACAGTAATGAGAATAAGCTCTTCATAAACACAAAAATATTTCCCTTTGTAAATATCAAATATCAGAAAAGCTACTGTTAAAAATTCCATGCCATTCAAATTTTATGCCAATAACTATAATTTAATTTTTAAATATCTAGCACTATGGTAGGGAAATAAAATAATACAAATTAAAAATAAAATTATAAGAGAATAAAATTAATTTGCTCTCTGATGAAATCTGACAATTTCACAGTGCCTTATATCCATGCTTAGTTTAACAAACTATAATTGTATGACACCTTATCCATAAGAAGCACTAAGTAAATTCTGTTAAATGAATGCATTATTTTAGCTTTGTAGTCTAACTTCAGCCAAATAGCTCATTCACAATAATACTGCTCTGAAATTATACACTACTTTATGCTTTTACATCAAACCTTAATTGCCATTGCTGTTATGAGAACAGTAAGCAGTTAAATTGAAGTGGGAAGTCATCAGAGGGCTGGGGCAATGGAGCCTTGGCAAGGACAGGGATGGTTAATGATTTGATCTTAGGACAAGCTTTCCCCTGCATCTTCTTTGGTATGTTCTTATCCTCTCCTGTCCACTGGGATTGGCATGAGCTCCAAACCAGACAAATCATAGTACCCGCTTTTCTCTGGGCATAATGATTGATCCATATGAATCTCCCAATTTAGAATAGGAGGATAAATGATCTTGCCTCTTGGGTCACAGTATCAGAAGAATATGAGACTGGGGTTGTAGATAGCCATTTTGATCTTTTGACAAAGGCCTGATTGCAATAAAAACGAATGAAGACAAGCATGATGAGAGTGGGTTCTAATGGAGTGATATTCCTGTTCTATAATCCCCAAGGCCCTGGTTCCCACAGACTTCCTTCAATTCTGTATGTTATCTCAGCATCCTTTCCACCTATTGGCACCCCCAAAATTCCATTTACTATTCAAGTTGGTATAAACTGTATTCCTATTATTTGGTCAAGACCAAGAGTCTTGACTAAACTTGGGCAGTAGCATTAAGAGCAGAGGAATGTAAAGGTAGACAGTGTACAGGTAGAGTACAGGTAGAGGAAGTGGGAATAAGGTTTAAAAACAAACATGCTACCTTTTATTCCTCCATTAATATGCATAAATTTTGTGATAAAATTTGGTAGATTAAAGTTATTTCACATTGCAATTCAATAAACATTTACTGAATACCTGCCTAGTTAGGCCTGATTGCAATAAAAATGAATGAAGACAAGCATGATGAGAGTGGGTTCTAATCATGAGATGAGGACCCAAAATCTCTGGCTCTGCCACTCAATAGAAACATTAATTTATATAATATACTATAATTAAGTCAAACTATTTTCACTGGCACTTTGCTTCACAAAATTCATCACAGTTCAGGTAATCTGTATCATTCTTTTCCTCAAATCATACCAAGATACCCATTTGATATAACTTCACTTGTGACAGAAGTTATTTTGGTTGGGTTCCAGTCAATATTTTGAACTGGGGTCCATTTATCTAAATTTAGAATAATCAAAAAATTAAATGAGGAATCACTTTGAGTTCAACGTCATCAATTTTCATCTAATTCAAGAAATATTTGAATAGCTACTATGGGAGTGACACTGTTCAAGGCATGCCACCTCCATCTACTGGTATGTAACGTTACCAACTTCTTGCTTCACAAAATCCTCCCATGTATATCACAAACCATAAACTCCTATACAAAGGTAGAAAAGAATCCAGGGTGCTGATTTCTATTGGCCTAATCATAGCCTTGCAAATTAGCAAGGAGCTCAGAGCCAAAGAAAATTTAGGCTAGTAAATCGGGGGAACGGAAGAATTTGAATGTTTAAGATAAAAATGTAAACCATCATAATATATTTGACAACATTGTTGCTGCTAGAATATAATCATAGAGCAACACACATATGGTATGGCTGATGGTGGGCAGCTTGGAGAAACCACCAGTCTTCTACTCAACAGAGATCAGCATTATACTAAAGATATACTTGACTGAAATATGATGCTCCAATAATTTTTAAATGTTAAAAATTAATAATTAAGCAGTCCGAAACTGAAATTTCAAATGAACACAAAAAGTTAGGTAGTAGAAGAAAAGAGAATTAAAAGCATGCCAAATTGTTCCTGGCTACTTCAGAGAAAAGAAACAGATTGATACAAATGCAATTCTATCAAAATCCTAGCAAAAATTTTTGTATATAAAAACAGTTATTCTAAAATTGACATGGAAAGGCAAAGGAAGTAGAATAGCTATAATCATTTTTAAGAAGAACAAAGTCGGTGGGATCAGTCTTCCCTATTACAAGACTTAACATATATCTACAATAATCATGACTCTGTGGTATTTACAGAGGGACAGATACAGAGACGAATGGGACAGAATAAATAACACAGAAAGAGACCCACACAAATATGGACAGCTGATTTTTCACAACGGTGCAAAAGCAACTCAGTGGCGGAAAGATAGCCTTTTTAACAAAAGGGGCTCGAGCAAGTAGGTATCAATAGCTTAAAAAAAAAAAAAAAGAACCTCAACCTAAGTCTCATAACTCATATAAAAATTAACTCAAAATGGATAACGGGCTTAGATATAATATAAAACTGTAATATTTTTAATAGAAGAAAATATTTGGGATCTAGGACTAGGCAAAGAGTTCTTACTTGACACCAAATCAGTTTTTCCATAAAAAGGAAAACTGTTAAATTGGACCCTATCAAAATTAACTTTGCCCTGTGCCAAAAAATCCCACAAAGAGGATGAAAAGACAAGCCACAAACTGGAAAATATTTCAAATCACATATACAATAAAGAACTAGTATCTAGAATATATAAAGAACTTTTAAAATTCAACATTAAAAAACAAACAATCTCAACAGAAACTGGACAAAAGATGAGAGAAATTTCACCAGAGTGGATATACAGATGGTAAAAAGTACATGAAAAATGTTCAACATCATCAGCCATTAGAAAAATGCAAATTAAAGCCACAATGAGATGCCACTACACACTTATCAGAATGTCTAAAATTAAAAAATTGTTAAGATCAACTGCTACCAGGGATACAGAGAAACTGGATTACTGATACATTGCTGGCGGGAACGTAAAAATAGTATATCCACAATAAAAACAGTTTAGCAATTTATTAAAAAACTAAAACATCAACTACCACGTGACCCCGCAATAGCATTCCTTGGCATTTATCCCAGGAAAGGAAGACTTACGTCCACAGAAAAAAACTTATACACAAATGTCTCTAGCAGATTTACTTGTAATAACCAAAAATTAGAAACAAACCAGATGTTCTTCAATGGGTGAATGGTTAAATAAACCATAGTACATCCATACCATGAAATACTACTCTACAATCAAAAGGCGCTGGACCATTGATACTACAACCTGCATGAATTCCCAGAGAATTATGCTGAGTGAAAAAAGCCAATCAGAAAAGGTTATACGTTGCATTACTCCATTTACATGACATTCTTGAAATGACAAAATTATAAAAATGGGAAACAGATTAGTGGTTGCCAGGAGTTAAGGAAGAGGGGGTGGCTCTTTGAGGAAGGCGAGGTCGCAGCTGCAGGGGAACTCCAGTCCATGTCTCCTGCCCCTGACTCACTACTGTTCACTCTCACTCAGGAACAAGTCGGTCAGGAAGCTATGTTGTAGCTGTGGCTTTAAAAGACACCAGAAAGACACCGGTGGAACCAGAGGTGGCCATTCACCAATTTAGAATCACCTTAACCAGTCACAGTGTAAAATCTGGAACAGGGGTCTCTTTCTAGGCTGCATAGTAAACTAGTGATATTTATCACAATGTAGGTTAACTGCCAGGCCTATATCTCATTGTAAAATTTAAATGCTTTAACAGGGCAGAGACCTTGCACCTTGTTTAAACTTTAATCTTTGGGGCTTAGCACAGTGACTGGCACATAGTACGTGACCAATAAATAAATGTCATGTTGAATGAGTGAATAGCTGGATGAGCATGGAATCCAGAATCCAATAAACCTGGTCCTGACTACTCAACTTTGAGAAAGTCTTTTAATCTTGTTGTACCTCAATTTCTTAATTTATAGTACGGAGACATAATACGGAACATGGCAATTTTAAAGCTTGACTCCAAAATTCTTTGACCCTTCTCCCACTGAGAGTTAAGAGTCTATATCCCATGCGTAGAATATGAGCTGTATAATTGCTTGACCAGAAAATCATGGCAATTCAAACTATATGACATTCTGTAAAAGGCAAAACTATGGAGACAGTAAAAAGTTGGGGGGGGGGCGGGAGGGGAAGGAGACAGAGGATTTTGAAGGCAGTGAAACTATTCCATATGATAGTATAACAATGGATACATACTTGTATCATTATACATTTGCTAAAATCTATAAAATGGACAATACCAAGAGTGAACACTAATGTAAACTACAGACTTTGGGTGATGTTGGTTCATCCACTGCAATAAATATGCAAGATGATTGTAGGGGAGACTGTGGGTATGTATGTGGGGACAGGGGGCATATAGGAACTCTATACTTTCCACTCAATTTCACTATGAACCTAAAACTCCTCTAAAAACTAGTGTTGTTGTTTTTTTAAGTGAATTAAAAGAAAGATCATGGCAGAGTGATGCTGTGCCAATTTTTTGGCTCGGTTTTAGGAAACCGGCAACTTCCATTTGGTCTCTCTTGAGAGGCATGCTCTTAGAACCCATCCATCACGCTGTAAGCAGCTTATAGAGAGGGGTCCTCCAAAGGACTCCAGCCCTCAGGCTGTAACTAGGCCCCCAAACGGCCAGTTAATGAGGCACTTTGAAAGTGGATCCTCCTGCCTCCAATTGAGGGACACCCTAAGGACAGAGCCTTTCCTTTTGAGCTCTGCCTAAAGTTCACATTCATGAGCTAAATAAAATAACTATGATTGTTATGCTTTTAAAATAATAAATAAATAAATAGAACTGAACTCAAGATAACTCTTTTTTAGTAAATTGCCCGTTAAGTATCAAGTAAATTAGTTATTTAAGTAACTGAGAGACTAATATTTGAAAATGGGAATCTTTGATATTACTCAACCCCACAGCATTTTAGTCCTAAATCAGTCTCCTATAATTTAATATTTATAATCATTAATTTCTTCTTGCTTGTTTGTTGTTGAAAGCAACAGTATTTAAAGGTGGCACTACAAATATATAACAGAAAGTCAGTTCCTATTACTCTTTGGTAGATAAAGCTTTTCCATTAAGCTTCTAGTTTATTAGAGTGGTATTTCAAAACAAAGGTTCAGTGATTCAAACAAACAAATATGGATAAATGGCATTTAGTGAGAAAATACTTTCATACAATGTAAACTTCACATATCAGAGCAAAGATTACATATTATCACCCAGTATGAATGCATCAATGACACATACTTCTGCCACTAGTTTTCCAATAAAAATGAAAATACCTCTATAAAAAGTACAGAACACCTTGGGAAACCACTGGGTTCTAAATGCATTTATTTTTAAAGTTTTTAATGAATAGATTTTAATTTTTAGGGCAGTTTTAGGTTCACAGGAAAATTAAGTGGAAAGTGCAGAGTTCCCACATACTCTCATCCACCCACGTCCACCTCTACACACACAGTTTCCCCCACCATCAACATCCTCATCAGTGTGATACATTTGTTACAAAGGATAAACCAATACTGACACATTATCAACCAAAGTCTGTAATTTACATTAGGGCTCACTCTTAACATTATAAGTTTTGACAAATGTATAACAACATGTATCCACTATTATAGTATCACACAGAATAATTTCACTGCCCTAAAAGTCCCTTGTGTTCCATCTCAACATCTCTACCTCCGTCCCCCACCAAAGTACTCTTTAAATGTCAATTAGATCCAGTTGATTGATTGGCCTGTTTGGTTTAGCTGTGTCCTCAATGACTTTTTGCAAGCTGGATTTGTCCACTACTGATAGAGAGGGATGTTGAAGTCTCCAACAACAATAGCAGATTTATCTATTTCTCCTTCCAGTTCTATCAGCTTTTGCCTCATGTATTTTGACACTCTGTTGTTAAGTGCAAATATGTTAAGGACTGTTATGTCTTCTTGGAGAACTGACTCCTTTGTCATTATAGAATGCTCCTCTTTATCCCTGATGATTTTCCTTGCTCTGAACTCTGCTTTGTCTGAAATTAATATAGCTACTCCAGTTTTCATTTGATTAGTGTTAGCATAGTATATCTTTACCCATATTTTTACTTTTAATCAATGTCATTACATTTAAAATGTGTTTCTTATAGACAATATATAGTTGGCTCTTGGGGTTTTTCTTGATCCATTCTAATAGCCTCTGACTTTTTATAGGTATAAAAACTGACAGAAGTGCCAAGAAAAATAGATGAATCCATTATTATAATTGGAGAATTCAACATCTCTGTGTTGATAATCGTCATATCCAGTAGGCAAGAACACAGTGGAAATGAACACCACTATCAGTCAACTGGATCTAACTGACATATAGAGTACTTCATCCAACAACACATTCTTCTCGAGCTCAAATGGAACCCTGAGCAAGACAGACTACATTCTGAGCCATAACACACACATCAACACATTTAAAAAATATATAAATCATACACTGTCTGCTCTCAGATCACAATGGAATTAAACATAAAATCAATGACAGAAAAATAGCTGAAAAACCCTCTACTACTTGGAAATTAAATAACACACTTCTAAATAACTCATAGGTTAAAGAAGAAATCTCAAACATAAAAATATTTTGAACAAAATTAAAATGAAAATACAATCTAATCTAAATTTGTTATGCAGCAGAAGCACTTCTTACAGAGAAATATATAGCATTAAATACATATATTAGAAAAGAAAGATCTAAAATCAATAATCTGAACTTCCACATTAGAAAGCTCAAGAACGAGCATTTAAATCCAAAGTAATCAGAAGGAAAGAAATAATAAAAATCAGAGCAGAAATCACTGAAATTGATAATAGGAAATCAATTGAGAAAATCAATTAAGCCAAAAGCTGGTTCCTCGAAAAAAATCAAATAAGTTGATAAACTTCTAGCCAGGTTAACAAAAAAAGAGAAAAAACAAATTACTACTCTCAGAAAAGAAAGAGGGGCCATCACTACTGATCCCATGGACATTAAAAGAATAAAGGAGTATTATGAACAATTGTGTGCCCACAAATTTGATAACCTAAAAGAAATGGACCACATCCTAGAAATTCACAATCTATCAAAATTTACACAGAAACAATCAATATAATTTGAATAGGCCTGTATCCACTTGAGTAAAAATGGAATCAATAATTAACAACTTTCCAAGACAGAAAGCACCAGGTCCAGATTGGTTCACTGGTGATTTCTACCAAATATTTAAGGAAGAAATTACACCAATTCTCTACAATCTCTTCCAGAAAACAGAAGCAGGAGGAGAATTTTCGAACTCATTCTATGAGACTGGCATTATTCTAAGACCAAAACCAGAAAGACATTACAAGAAAGAAAAACTACAAACCAGTAAGTCCCAGGAACATAAATGTAAAAATCCTCAACAAAATATTAGCAAATCAAATCCAATAATGTATAAAAAGATTTATACACTACAACCAACTGGGATTTATTTCAGACATGCAAGGCTGGTTCAACATTCAAAAATTAACTAATAATAGCCCATCAATCACCTCAACAGGCTAAAGAAGAAAAATCATGTTCATATTAATAGACACAGAAAAAGCACCACCAAATGCTGATGAGGATGCAGAGCAAAAGAAACTTTTTTTTGCTAACCTTTTTTTGATATCAGAGAGATTATTCATTATGAATTTGTACCAACTGGACAAACAGTTAACCAAGTTTACTATTTGGAAGTGCTGAAAAGGCTGCGTGAAAGTTAGACGACCTGAACTTTTCGCCAACAATTCATGGCTCTTGCATCACGACAATGCACCAGCTCACAAAGCACTGTCTTTGAGGGAGTTTTTAGTCAGTGAACAAATAACTGTATTGGAACACCCTCCCTAATCACCTGATCTGGCCCCCAATGACTTCTTTCTTTACCCGAAGATAAAGGAAATATTGAAAGGAAGACATTTTGATGACATTCAGGACATCAAAGGTAATACGACAGCTCTGATGGCCATTCCAGAAAAACAATCCCAATTGCTTTGAAGGGTGGGTGAGGTGATGGCATTGGTGCATAGCTTCCCAAGGGGAGTACTTCGAAGGTGACCGTAGTGATATTCAGCAATGAGGTAGGTATGCAGCACTTTTTCTAGGATGAGTTCTTGAACTTAATTGTCAGTCCTCATATGTCTCTCCAAGTAAGTACTGATTGAGAACAGGCTCCAATGGACATAGCTCTACAGTCAAAATAGTTAGCAGATGGACAGGTTTGAAAAATATGAGGGCCCATATCATCATAACCAGCAATAAGCTGCCCAACACCATATGGTCTCATCCATATCTTTGCATTGGTTTCTGGGTCATGCTTCAAATTAGAGATACAAGACTAGACACAGGAAGAGGTCTGTCAAATACAAATGTGGAATCCAAACACTTCTGGTGCATCAAGTTACATAACAGTCTAGCATCAGCAGGAAGTCCGCAATTGAGATAACAATGTGGTTGTCAAAATGGAGAATTTTTTTCTGAGGAGCTCCAAGTTCTGACTGTGCTCTCTTCAATGCAACCAACACTGCATGGGGTTATGATTTCAGACCAATTGTGACTGAACCTTGTTTGACAGCTTCCATTGCATATTCAATCTGATGAATCCTGCCCTAAGGGCTCCAAACAGTGACATCATTGTCACACCGGTTGCGAAACGTGGTTCCTGGAGGCCTGGCTGCAGCCTCCCACAAAGCTGCAGATCAAGGAGCTCTCAATTTTTTAAAAGCAAAAAATAACTTCTTATAAAAAAGATACTATATTTTAAAGTTACAAATTCAAACTAAATACTGAGATTTTGTAAAACATATAACTGACAAAATAGTAGTATGTATATTATATAAAGAATTCCGTCAAATCAAAGACCTGAAAACCTGACCAAAAATATGAACAATTTATATAAAAAGAAACCTAAATATTTAGTCAATAAATGAAAATGTGATTTCAACCTAACTAGAAATCAAAAAAATATACACTAATACCATTTCTCTTCCATTATACTGGCAAAAAGTAAAATGTTCACAATAGTAAATATTGTTTCTTCACTTCCTCACCACCAACTTTCATATACTGTTACTGGGAATATAAAAATTGTAGAGTAATTATCTACCAAAATTTAAGAATTACTTATTCTAGAACTCAGCAACTCCTCTGCAATGTAAAAACCTTACAGGAATCTAGGTACTAGGAGGCCTGTACAAAATGGATTATTCCAACAATGTTAGCAACAGTAACAAGTAAGATTCAACCCAAATGTCCAGAACAAAAAATGTATAGTGACATCAAACTAGTATACAGTAAACAAATTAGAATTATATCTATCAATATAGATAAAGAACAAATGTTGAATAATTTTTAAAAAGCAACTGCAGACAAATACATAAAGAATGATACTAGTTATATGAAATTGCATAAGATGAAAAATACTATAAATTTAAAATATGTGTATTACTAGTGAAAGTGTAAAATTATGCATGAGATTCATAAATACTTAATGCAGAATACTGGTTCCTTAAGAGGACAGGAAGAATGAAATCTGAGAGGCATGTAGAGGACTCTAGTAGTATCTTCAATTTTCTTTTTTACATTTTAAATAGAACTTTAATTTTAGAATAGATTTACAGAAAAGTTGTAAAGATAGTACAGAGTTTCAATATACCACACACACACTCAATTTCCCAGTTTATTAACATCGTACATTAATATGGTATACTGGTGATTATTAATGAACCAATATTGATATATTATTATTAACTACAGTCTACACTTTATTCATATTTCCTTAGTTTTTACCTAATGTCCTTTTTATTTTCCAGGATCCCATCCAAGTTACATTACATTCAGTCATCATGTCTCCTTAAGTTCCTTTTGGCTGTAACAGTTTCTCAAACTTACTTTGTTTTTGATAACCTTGACAGTTTTGAGGAATATTGGTCAGGTATTTTATAAAATGTCCCTCACCTTGGATCTGTCTGATGTTTTTCTCATGGCTAGACTGGATTTATGGTTTTTTGGGAGAAAAACCATAAAGGTAAATTGCCATTCTCATCACACCATATCAAGGGTACATGCTATTAACATAGTTTATCACTGTTACCGATACCTGGCTGAGGTAGTATTTGTCAGGTTTCTCCACTGTAAAACAAATCTTTTGCCCCCTTTCTATATTTTACTCTTTGAAAGGAAGTCACTATGAGTAGCCCACACTTAGGAAAAAGAAAGTTACGCTCCACCTCCTTAGAGGCAAAGCATCTTCATAAATTATATGGAATTCTTCTGTGTCTATGTTTTAAAATACACAAAAAAGATCAGAAGCCTCTCCCCTTTCACATACACACAGGGAAAGAAATGATCAAAATAGTTATCACTATCAAAATTATAGGGTTTTTCATTTTTCTGCATTTCCCAAATTTTCTTTAATGAGCATTTTCTACTTAGATGAGATTTGTTTTATTTTAACCATGCCTATAGTCATTGCAATCTAAGAACTGTTAATCCTCCAGTTTTACTCCATATCAAAAGGGGAAAGCAAACTTGCTAGTCTAATATAATAAATCTAGATTAATGTGAAAAATCTCAGTTCTTATGACCAAAAACAACAAATATTGGGGACACGAATTCAATGACCCGAAGGCACTATTTCTTAAAAGTGCATCAAACATAAGCACTAAATCAATGCAACTTAGTAATTTGTGGCTCTTTTTAATGAATGAGATAAAATACTGTCAAAGATTTAAAAATTCTAGGATAAGTATCTTATTGGTCCAAATATAAGATGATCTTGAATTTAGGTTAATTCTATTTTTCCAAGAAAGAAAAAAAGTTTAATTGTAGGAAACATTCTTTATCATGGTCAGTATTGCTAATAACTCATATATATATACTTTTTAAAAGAAAACAAGCAAAAAATCCTTATCCATAAATAATATATTTATCATTATTTTCATTCTGCTTGGAACTGAGTCTTTTTCCTGTTATATTACACATGGGGTTTTTAATATTGCAAGGACAAAAATATTACTGGAATATGCCAAGGCAGTTGTTTGAATGATAGACAGTTATTTAGTGACTAAGTTATGTCCAAGAAGGAAGAATGAATGATGAGGAATTAAGCAAGATAATACACGAGATATAAATATTTGCTTCTCCAACCACTTAATGGAAACAGTAATTAAGAATTTCAGGAAGTTATGCATGCCCCTGATTTCCATTAAGTGAGTTGGAACACATCATGCAGATTTAAATTCATCATCACTTCTGAAGAAAACAGACCGATAAGCATCGAAGGCTGCCAAGAACTAACAATAGTTCAACCCCCATAGAAACTACTCATGGTAACCAAAAACAAACCTTTACTTGTCAACAGTTCTGTCAAGGTTCCAAGAATTTGGTGTCATAATGTGTAGAAATGTCCTTTAGTTAAGCCTATAAATTATAGAATGCTACCACTTGTTAGCACAAAGAAATGAAGACCTTAAGAAAGTAAAAGCAACTTGCCTCTACGAATTATTAATATCAGCTTGTTAGTCAAGAGTCTTAAAGAAAATGTTTTTTTCTCCTGATTTATTTCATCAGAAATATTTGTCAGAAATATATACTTACACAATTAAAGACCAAAAGAACTTAATTGCATTTCTGTAGCCTTCTTGAATAAAAATTATATAATGAGCTATAAAGCAAGTGAAACTGTCCAAAACAATGGTTTAGGTAAATCAGTATTTTCTAAAGCTCTTGAAAATTTTCTTTAAAAAAACTAAATACTTCCCTTAAAATTGTTTGTGCTATTATTTTAACTATAACATTGTCCAAAACTTAAGGAGCAACAGTCTAAAAAATGGCAACTCACTTTTGTCTTTTATTTATTTTGTCAGTAAATTAGTGGAATCTAATTTATTGTACTTATAGTTAGAAAACGGTTTTGCTTTTTCAAACTTCTTAGCCTGGGCTCCAGTTTCCCTAAAATTAAATGAAGGGAATGTGCTAAATTATCTTTATGTTCCCCCACGTATTAATATTCCATGTTGTCATAGCTACAGGTTGAGCCTCATAAAATTGCCAGTATTCAACTGGTTTTGACTTTAAAAAAATGGTAATTCCAAAAGGTTCAAACTTACTAAATCTCCTAAATTTTTATTCCCTCCTATAAACTATCTTCAGCATCACTAAGCTTTTGTATTCTTAAAGTAGAGCAAAATGTTTAAAAGCTAGGAATGAGAGCTGGCTCTCAACTGCCATTCAAAATTGAATGTACTTCATTAGAAAAAAAAATTTTTTTAAAGATTTTATTGGGGAAGGGGTACAGGACTTTCTTGGAGAACAATGTGCATTTCCAGGACTTTTTTTCCAAGTCAAGTTGTTGTCCTTTCAGGGGGCGCAACCCACCATCCCTTGTGGGAATCGAACCGGCAGCCTTCGGGGTTAGGAACACGGAGTTCCAACCACCGGAGCCACCAAGCCGGCCCCCTTATTAGAAATTTTTTAAGGCCCATTTTATCCCTGAAGAAAAAGATGATAATCTGATACAGAAAACCTCCTTAGCTACTATTTCACAATTCAGTTTTGAATATTTGCAGAATTTGTGCTAGCCCATTCAGTTTTATGACTCCACTTGTTATCACTGTATAATCCATATCACTGAGTTTTTATCACCTGTCTATTACAGACCCTGTTCTAAGGTCTCAAGTAAAATGAGTAAGATACAAACTTGCCTTTGAAGAGCATTCAATCTGGTGTGTAACTGAAAGCACACTATGGCACCGTTGGCTTTCCCTGTCTGCCAGAAAACCTGGAGCAGTGCTACTCCAAGTGCAGTCTGCAGACCAGTGCCAGTCCACAAACTTCCATCTGCAGACCAATGCCAGTCCATAAACTTCCGTACCTCCACTTCAAGGTGAATACAGAAACTGAGATGAAACATTTGGAAACTTTTGTGGCAATGTGATGGTTTTTTATAGTGATTAATTCAATAGTAAAATAATTGGAGCTTATATTTTTATGTATTTTTGATGATGAATTGAAAATTTAAAAAAAACACCCTCCTCCCCCCACACACACACCATAAAACAGGTCCTCAACAGGTATCATTTAAGAAGCACTGCTACTGAGGGTAGACGTATATATTGGACGGTTCTATTATCTCAACTAAGAGCTAATTGGCCCCATTTTCACTATAATAAAAATCCTGGTTACACTTGAAGAAAGGGAAACTGGACACCAAGAAGAAAATAAGGTGCTAGCTATGGACAAGTTGGAAATATTAAAGTCAAAACTAAAACTAAGAAAAGAGAAATGCCGTTACTCTTCATTGGAGAGAAAGGAAAATATTCCAAATTGACAGCAAATTTTATAAAGTACTATTGTCTACGCTTGGCTTTGCCTACAGGAAAAAAATTTAGCTATAATCATTTAGAATTTCTTAACTTATACAATTCACAAATTGAAAAGGGAACTGCAGTATAAAGAAGAGCTACGGCAAATCCATTCCTCACAAATTTGTGTAATTATAATAGTTCTCTTTCATGCCATCTGTGATAAAATAATAAAGTCTCTGTTTATCTGATGTCTCCGAGCTCTGCGAAATTACTGGAACCTTTGTACACAAAATCCAACCTTGTTTCCTTTGGCACAGCTAAAAACAGAAGTCAAATCAAATCATATTTCAAAGGCAAATTCATATTTCCCATTACTAGATTTCATATACAATTGGCTGGTGCTTCTGTTGGGTATTACTGCCATATTCTGCATGTTAATTTAACAAATCTACATATTAAAAATAGAGAACCTAATTTGGTTTCATAAGACAAAGATTTGGCCAATGACAGACTCACCTACAGCACCTCGTAATACATTCCAAAGCTCAATGATTTGTGCAACTACAATGTAACAGTCACGGTGCAAGAAAATTTCCAGTTTACTGGCTGCTCTAATGTCCAATGAAGGGCAGACACTTGAACAATTAACCAAGCCTCAAATCTGGTGACAGAGAGCTAGATGGGAATGAGAAAAAATGAAGTATATGCTGTATTACAGTAAGTGTGGAATATGGTTTTATATATATATATATATATATATATATATATATATATGTACACATACACACACACCCATAGCACGTAATAGAACACCCGTGACAAAACTGAAGACTAACCATCTACAATTTCAAAACTATCTCAAGCAATTGGGAAGGTCTTTGATACACAGCAATTGGTCACTGTGCTCAGATACAAATTTTAATCATTTGTATGTTCTAGGAGGTATGCTTAGTTAGTTAGTAAACTTTGCCAACTTCCTAGCATTTTCAGGGCAGCCTTAGGGAACTGGTTTCCTTAATGAAATTAAACCTTGATACCTCAACATCAATAACTTATTTACCTTTTCGTATGTCTGAAAATTCTTAGTGAAGTTATTTTAAGGAAAAAATTAACAAAATACTGAGGGGAAAAAAGGCAATGGAGTCTCCATGTAGGAAGGGTAGTTGAACTTTAAGGCTCCAACTCCTACCCTTGAGATTTACATTGCCCTTAAAAATAACTCAGCCTGGGCTGGCCAGTGGCTCAGGTGGTTGGAGCGCCATGCCGTGCTCCTAACACCCAGGTCACTGGTTCGTGGGCCAGTGAGTTACGCCATCTATAGCTAAGATTGTGAACAACAGCTCTCCCTGGAGCTGGGCTGCCGTGAGCACTGGGGAGGTCAGCACGGGCTGCTGTGGTCTGCTGTGTTGTGCCGTGGGCTGCCATGGGCTACCATAGGCTACCGTGTGCTACCGTGAGTGGCCCACAGCCAGCGTAAGCTGCCGAATGCCTCAGCAGGGGGGTAGCGCAAGGCTCATAACACTAGCATAGGCCAGGAAGCTGTGTCCTACACAACTAGACTGAGAAACACAGCTTGAACCAGAGTGCAGGAGTAAGTGGAAGAAGGGGGGAAAAAAGCCAAAAACTCAACCCTTTGCAGCAGCCATTCTTGCATGTTTAGTAACAACTCTGGTAGATTTTTTTTTTTTTTTTTAAGATTTTATTGGGGAAGGGGAACATAACTTTATTGGGGAACAGTGTGTACTTCCAGGCCTCTTTTTTTCCAAGTCAAGTTGTTGTCCTTTCAATCTTAGTTGTGCGGGGTGCCGTTCAGCTTCAAGTTGTTGTCCTTTCAGTCTTAGTTGTGGAGGGTACAGCTCAGCTCCAGGTCCAGTTGCCGTTTTCTAGTTGCAGGGGGCACAGCCCACCATCCCTTGTGGGAGTCGAACCGGCAACCTTGTGGTTGAGAGGACAAGCTCCAGCCAACTGAGCCATCCGGGAGCTCAGCAGCAACTCAGCTCAAGGTGCCGTGTTCAATCTTAGTTGCAGGGGGCAGAGCCCACCATCCCTTGCGGGACTTGAGGGATTGAACTGGCAACCTTGTGGTTGAGAGCCCACTGCCCATGTAGGAATCGAACCGGCAGCCTTCGGAGTTAGGAGCATGGAGCTCTAACCACCTAAGCCACCGGGCCGGCACCCTGGTAGATTTTTAATGTCTATCCCTAAGTCAGATGCATTTGGCTTTTTAACATGTTTCTTGGTCATATACAAAAGTTCATATACTTTAACAGATGACATGATACTGCATAGAGAGAACCCTAAAGATTCTACCAAAAAACTATTAAAACTGATAAATTCAGTAAATTGCGAGACACAAAATTAATACTCAGAAATCAGTTGCATTTTTATACAATAACAAACTATCAGAAAGAGAAATCAAGAATGCAATTCTATTTACAGCTGCATCAAAAAAAAAAAAAGAACAGAAAGAAAAACACCTACAAATAAATTTAACCAAAGAGGTAAAAGACCTGTACTAGGAAAATTATAAGACATTGAAGAAAGAAATGAAAGATGATACAAATAAATGGAAGCATATAAGATGCTCACAGAGAGGAAGAATTAACATTGTTAAAATGTCCATACTACCTAAAGCAATCTATTGATTCAATGCAATCCCTATCAAAATATCAATGGCATTTTTCACAGAACTAAAATAAATAATCCTAAAATTTATATGGAACCACAATACAATCTGAATAGCTACAGCAATCTTCAGAAAGAAGAACAAAGTTGGAGGTATCATGATACCTGATGCCAAACTATACTACGAGGCTATAGTAATCAAAACAGCATGATACTACATAAAAACAGACACATAGATGAATGGAACAGAATGGAGAGCCCCGAAACAAACCCATGCCTATATGGTCAATTAATTTACGACAAAGAAGGCAAGACTATACGCTGGGGTAAAGACATTCAACAAACTATGTTGGGAAAACTGAACAGATATACACACACACAAAAATGAAACTGGACCACCTTCGTATACCACATACAAGAATAAACTAAAAATGGATTAGACTTAAATGTAAGACCCAAAACCATAAAATTACTAGAAGAAAACATAGGCAGTAAACTCTCTGATTTGCTCTTAGTAATTTTTTTCTAATATGTCGCCTTGGGTAAGGGAAACAAAAGAAAAAGTAAATGAATGGGACTACATCAAACTAAAAAGTTTTTGCGGGGGTGACCGGTTAGCTCAGTTGTTTAGAGCGCGGTGCTCTTAACAACAAGGTTGCCAGTTCAATCCCCACATGGACCAGTGTGAGCTGTGCCCTCCACGACTAGCTTGAAAATGACAGACTTGATATGGAGTTGATGGGTCCTGGAAAAACATACTGTTCCCCAATATTCCCATTAAAAAACAAACAAACAAACAAACAAATAAATTTGGGGGAAAAAAGATTTCATACACTTTAGTCAGAGCTGGTCAACTGATCACCAAATATTGACTGCGTCAAGAAACCTCAACACCATGTTGAGATACAGTCTAGTGGGAGGCCTACAGATCATTATCTATGATTTTCTGTGCTGAAGTACTTTCAGCTCTGGTTTCTGAAACAGTTCCACTTGGTAGCCAACTCTAGTACACAAATCACAATGCTAATCCAAATAATCTCCATTAAAAAAGAGACTTAATTTGTCAGATATTGTCAGCTTGAAACTACAGAAATTAAAGAAAAAATATTTCAGAACATTTTTACATGAAATTTTATTTCCATGTTTATGCTTCCACATTAATAAAAACATGACCACAGTAATTTCAGAAGTTTTCATTACAGTCATCTATAGCAAAATGAAGCAAAATCAATACACCTAGCCATCTGCTATTCTGAGTATTAACAGAACACTTATTTAGATCTCACTCTAAAGTCAACTACCTGAAAACATAAAACTCAGGTGGTAATGGGTAAAACTACTCAATTCTTTATCATCACAAACATAAGAATGAAAAAATATAACAAAGAAGATAGGAGAAAGAATAGAAAATGGTAAGAAAGGAGTATTAGGAGTTCTGGGTAGAAGAATTTCTCTGGTATAGCTAAGAAGAAAGCAATTAGACTGTAGAACTCCAGAGAGCCAAAGGAATGGGAAGCAGTAGGTACTTCTGAGTGAAAGTGGAATTGGAAACTGGAGAACTGGTTGAAAATCTGCTTACTGAACCCAGCTGCCACCCCATCAATGCCCCAGGTGGAAGAGTGTGTTTCCAGTCTAGGAGATGAACCAGAGGGCTCTGGACTCAAGGGCTCCAGGCACAGCTCAGGGCAAGGGACTCATTCTGAAAACTGGGAGATGAAGTGTAATTCTACATACTGAATGATGGGGTGTCCGATCCCTCTCCCCCATCTATTCTGCAATGCAATTGTGACACAAACTACCTTGCACAGGTTAAGGGCACAATCCTTTACGAGGACAACACATTTCAGACATCAGCCACAGCGCTAGAGGGAGGGGGTAAGGGGTGTTTAAGCCATCAGTACTTCTGAGTAACTGTCTATAAATTCAGAGGTTCCTACTATCCCCTTAGGTTCAATAATTTGACAGAACGAGTCACAGAACTCAGAAACACACTGTACTTACAATCACAGTTTTGTTATAGCAAAAAATAACACATATCAGGACCGGCCAAACTAAGAGATGCACAGGGCAAGGTGTGCGAGGGTCCCAAATGTCCTCTCCCCATAGAGTCGGGAAACATCACTCTCCTGCTACAATGACGCATAGCAATACACACACAGTATTATTCACCAGGAAAACTCATCCAGGGATAAAAAGTCCAGTCTTTACTGGGGTTTCATTATATAGGCATGATTGATTAAATGTCCAGCTTCTCTTCTCCCTGGAGGATGGTCTGATAATACGTGACTCAAAGCCCCAATCCTCTAATCACACAATTGGTCTTTCTGAAGTTTCAAGCCCCAATCTTAAGCCATCTCATTATCATAAACTATCTAAGGACTCACCATGAATCACCTTGTTGGCAAAAACTACGTATTAAGTGTGGTCTGAGGGGCCTACTGTAAATAACAAAGATACTCCTATCACTCCAGAAACTTCAAGGATTTACAGCCTCCCTCCCAAGGACTGAGAGCAAAGACCAACCAAATACTTCATTACACAAGAGGCTCCAAGAACAATGGCAGATGGACCTCCAGGCAGGAGTGTTAGAAGATTTCCCTCTGGGGAACAACCTCGCCAAGGGAATGGACTTATGGACACTGACTGCAGGGCACACACGTGATCACCCTGGAAGTCTAAGGTCAGTAGGCTTTAAACCCTGCTCATACTCAAAAGGCTTCCAATCAACCTTTTAATGTGTCACTCCTAAATGTAAATGACAGCAAAGAAGCACCAAATATTTGAGCAAAGCCTCCAATATGAGAGACAGAGACCAAAATAAACAGACAAAAAAAGAAATTCAAAGGAATAGAAAATTGAGGAAATTTTTTAAAATTCAAAATATGACCTATAATTAACATTATCAGAAATAAATAAGAGATTGTCCACATAGCACTCATTTTTTTA
The DNA here is from genome assembly GCF_036562045.2 of Rhinolophus sinicus. NCBI lineage: Eukaryota > Metazoa > Chordata > Mammalia > Chiroptera > Rhinolophidae > Rhinolophus > Rhinolophus sinicus. Next base: position 43,669,554 of record NC_133755.1, on the reverse strand, counting down.
AAAGGAACATTAAAGAACAAACAAGAACTTCCTCATCCAGAGTAGGTCCAGAGTTGGACTGGGTCCAGTGTGAAGAGTCAGGTAAATAAAATTTTGTTTTAAGGAGAAAAAGGGAAGAGAGAGAAAATGGGTTCCTCTGAGACCAAAGAGCCTAGGATTCTTCCATCTGGGACTCCAGCTAACTACATATATAAAAATTCTGAGCCCAAACCTGTGTTTTTCTGAACAAGTGGGTTAACCTTAGTAAAGATAATCTTGAATTACAGCGGCCACAGTGGGAAACTTTTTTTTTAAATTAAAGTTTATTGGGGTGACAATTGTTAGTGAAGTTACATAGATTTCAGGTATACAATTCTATAATACATTATCTATATATCACATTGTGTGTTCACCCAGAGTCAGTTCTCTTTCCATCACCATATATGGGAAACTTTTAACCTAGATAAATTTACCCATTTATGAGGTGTCCTAGAGAAAAACGGGTCTCAGCCAGGGTAGAGAGATAATTATTTTTCCTCCTCTACAGGTTATGATGACTAGGATGGGACCTATTGAGACACCCCACTAACTCTGGGAACTACAGTTGAGATCCTGGGAAAACTGGCAGAACTCAGAGAAAAGTGAGAATTCTTACCCAAGTCAGCTCTCCCATATCTCTATCTGTAGTATCTAGTCAAGAGAAAAAGGTAAGATTTCACCTTGTCCCTTTCTCTTCCAAGTTAAGACTTGTGAATTTGGTTTGTGGGTATTCTTATTTATCGATCCTTTTCCTCTCAGGGACAACTATCGCTTTGTGGTTTGTCTCATTTTGTGTACTGAGAACGTGGCTTAGATTTCCACCTGTCTGGGCACACAGGTTGTCAATTCTTGTGTGTGCCGGCAGTTCAAGCATAGGATTGGAGGCCCCAAAAAATACGGCCAGAAGGAAAAGTGGGTTGCAACCCATTTGTGACTAGTATCCTACCACCTGTTGTCAGCTCTCACGGGAATTGTCTGTCTGCCTTTCTTTTGGTTATCTTTGAGAGTGGTTCTGAATATTGGGAGGGCTGCATCTTATGCACCTTTTTGGGGGATGCCTCGTGTCCATGGTTAAGCTATTCATATAAAAAGGCTTATTGGTTTTCGTTTTGAGTCACATGATAGGTATGTATGCTTTTGGTTTAAAAGGGGGGAAATAATAACTTAAAAAAGTGTTCATTACTGCCAGGAATATTTACTATTTGTCCTGGCCTGATAAGATATTAGAAATAATTTTTTAATGAGGTCTACGGACAGAAGTTGGCCAAAGTGGAAGTTGATATTTAGAGCCAGATAGGACCTTTCCTTTCAGGCCTTGTCCCTTAAGATAAAATGAACACTGGAATCTTCTGACTTCCATATTAGTTGGAAATCTCCCTGATTTAAAGAAAAGAAGCACATTGAAGATAATGTAGTTGGATGCGTGGGTCAGCCCCGTGAAATCATTCAGGTTACCATCCAATTCTTTGAGGAATTAAAAACAACTGTCCTTGCCTTATAAATCAAGTCTTTACAACAGAAATGAGGCTCTAGAAGCAATTCAAAACTCACCCATCCTTGTTATCATATTCATCTTAAAATGCTTGCGGATATTATGAAAGATCAAGACATTGAAAGCAAAATTCCTTGGTGAAAACTTACATCCTTTCTCTGTGCTTTTGAGATGGAAATGTTCTACCTGTCCCTAAGAATCAAGAGCCATCTCTTTGAAATGTAAACTTCAGGGAGATAATTCTTATCAAAAGGACAATAAAACGGTGTTTGGAAACCAGGTGAAGGAAAAATCATGGTAAAAGCCTTCTCTACAAATATTAGTAAAAAACTTAAGCCATCTGAGCAGATAACCTTAACTTACTCCTGTTCCATCTGTCAGCTGTCTACAACTTACAACAATTTGGTAAAGTATACCTTTGTAAAAAGAACTGAAACATTTACTTTTCCACCCTATCCTATCACTCCAGAATTCAGAAACTTATTGGGTATTCTTATTTTATTTAAAATATAGTTATGTGCGTGAATTCAAGAAAAATCTGTTCTCCTTAAACCAGGACATAATTGAAAACATTGGCTATTTATGAAGGCTTTGACAGGAATGTCCTCTTAGAGAATGATGTGCATAAAATCAGATATGACCAGACAATTTTAAGGAACTAAGGTTGACTTATGGAACCAATCAAAGCTCCTGGAAAAACCATCTGGTATCTTCCTTGCAGGGTTCCAAGCCTTAGGGCTTGGGCTGCAAGGTTAGAGAGAAAGGTCATTTCATGGCATCCCTAGTAACATCAGGATTTTGGGGGGACGGACCTCAGGAAGAGAGAAACTCACTCAAATCTACAGGTGTTACAGGCAAAACCTGAAGACGAATCCTTGGCTTGCCTTCCTAGCCTTGGGAGGTCTTTTGAAAGTCCAATATGAGATTCCTTATGAAAAGTTACAGCAAAGCTGACTTTAAAATAGCCTGTATGGCCAATTATTATTCTTGCTACACTTATGTAAACAATCAGACCAAGTTTAATGAGACTCGACTTATTTTGCAAACAAATGAGTCTTACTTTTGATTACCTCTGATAGAGAGTAACTGTAGAGAAAAAACATTGTTTCAATGGAAAACTAAATTCTAGTCCTATTCATTGTCTTTGAGGTTTTATTATCTACCTATAAACTGGACTGGATCCTGAGTTCTTCTAGTTTCCTGTAGCATCTGGCTACGACTCTCCAAACTAATATTTCCAATTTTCTCCTACCCTTACGACTTAGAATCACTAAGAACAAAGATTGCCCTTGAACCTTTTAGTGAAGGGCCACACCAAGTCACTACCCAGATAACAGCCAAACTTTAGGACCTTGAACCTTGCTTGGGTCCACATCTCCCAATCAAAAAGGGCTCCTCCAGATTCTTGGGACTGTATACTAGCTGGAGATCTAAAATCAAAATCAACTAGAGAGGTTCCTCCCCAGCAGCAGACAACACCTTAAAGTAAACAGCTCTTCCAAGATCATGGATCAAGATTTTCATCTCCAGTCTGAAATCTTTATTCCTTTTGCCTTTTTGCTACTTGCTTTATCTCAGTTAATGCATGGGAAGATAATGCTCCTTAACTGACAACTGTTGCTGAATCTACCATGAAGGCCATAGCTGCACAACAAGTCCTTATTTAGGCTTTCCAGATAACATGGTTTTAGGTAACAAAATTGCTTGATTTCTGGCTGAACAAGAAGTCTGTGCTATAGCAGTTACCTCCCGCTATACCTGGATCAACACCTCTGATACTGTAGCAAATATAAGAAATTAACAAACAATTCACTTGGTACATACTTTCATGTATTTGATACCATCTGGTTTCGTTCATGGGGCCATGACTGAGGAGCATACTTCAGTCTCCTGGTATCACCCTCCAGATAGCCATCGTTGTATAGTCTCCCTGGTGGACTGCGTTCTCTCAAGGGTCTTAAGTATGTCTTCACTGCACTTGGAGAAACAAGCACAGGATGAACCATGAGACAAATAGCAAGTATAATTTTCCCACAATCTGACACTGTAATCTATGACTTTCATGACTAGAAAAACTTAACCTTGATGGTGACCAAGACTAGCACTAATACCAAATTCCTAGTCAATCTCTCATGTATAAATATGATCAAAAGGGAGGAACTTTTAAATTAAACAAGAAGGTATGAGACTGAGATTGTATGACTGCCTCAGAAGTCCACATAAACAAACCAAAATGTAAGCCTGAAATGCCTGAAGGTAAAGCAATGAAAACCTAAGGACAACAAATCACAAATAGCTCATCAGGCTTTCCCAAATAAGGTAATTGCTTAAGCTATAGTCAATCAAATAATTTCCTTCCTTTGCATCCATCTCTTTATAAAAGTCTACTCCTCTCAGTGGAGTAGTCCTAACTACTTTCTTCAGTATTACCAGATTAGAATCTATTTTTGTTCAATTAAACTCTTAAAATGTTTACTACGTCTCAATTTATCTTTTAATAGTTGTTAGTCTGTGTGTGTGTCTGTGTGCATGCACACATATTTGTGTGACTTTTCTGTGGAAAAAAAAAAGCAAGGTACCTTCATTGTTCCAAAAGCCTTCTAAAAAAAAATCAGAATAGAAATGAGTGTTTCATACAAGCATAAGCCATGAGGGAGGGAAAAGGTTTAGGTTTTACATGTCCTCTTAGTTTCACTGTAGTAACAACACTAACATGCAAAGTGGCCAGAAAAGCTGCATCTACTAAGGAAACTACTTTAGGGTGCAACTACTGGCCTGCATTTGTTTGTTCAAATTTTTCAAATAAAGCACTTGGAAGCACAATACAGACAACAGGGTTAGATGTGCATTTTGTGCTTGTTTTCCTCTTTAATTATTACGAAATATTTTATCTCAATTTGAAAGATTGAGACTAAGAATATCCGACAATGAGTACATAGGTTTTAGGATTAGAAAGATCTCCTTCTTACTAGATGCAAAATCCTAGAAGAGTTACCAAAAACCCCTGAGACTCTAATAATTTTTCCATTTTCAAATGGCATTAGTAATACTAATCTCAAATGACAGTGACAAGAGTTAAATGAGATAATGTATGAAAGCATGCAATAATATCCAGCACGTGGTAGACATTCAAGAAACTTTTTTTTTTTCTTTCTTCCCTCATTTAGGGTTATTTCATGAGCACTGTCTTTTTTGTATATTCTTTGTAAGGGCAGATAATTGTTTAGAAATCTTTACTTAAAACTCTTAATAAGAACTGAAGAAAAGACCATAGTCATGTGGGTTTGTGAGAGAATGGGTTTAACAATAAATTCAAAACCCTAAAATAGAAACAATAGGAAGTTTGGGGTTTTTAATGTCAAAGAAACTCTGTAAAATGTTGACAACTGGGATGTCGTTTTCCTTCCTGTTTCTTTTTGTTGGTTTGCTTTTATTTTAAGACCAAGATTTTTCAGACAGCATTAGTTTATGGAGACATCAGTTCAGCCAGCAAAGCAGTCGATCCAAAAACTGAGGTAAGAATCCTTGGCAAAAGCAGAAAACCAGTCTGAAAAAAAAGATTACAAATCTTGTCCTTATACAGAAAATACAGGGTTTTACTCAAGATGGCAATTTAACTGATAACTGTTATCGGTCTGCCTATCAGTCTTTTTGAAGTTTGCTAACATAAGGCTACTGACTCCATCTCTGTCCCTCCTCCAAGGCTGAGTATCTTGAGACTTCATGCCCTCTTCCTAAGATTTAAGTCTCCTCTTTCCTACCTGATGGTCATGAGAACCCTCCTCCCTGCTGATAATAAGTCAATCCACTTCCCTTCACACACACACACACACACACACACACACACACACACACAGGTTTTCTATAAAAAAAAAGAAAAATACAATTTTTATGTACAAATAAGGAAATGGGGTGGTAATCCTCACCCTCTAACTGGTAAGCACTCCCCTCCTTCCTTCCTGCAATCAGTTCTTAACAATAAAAAAAATCTTTATTTTTAAATTCTGAATCTGTGGTCTTTTTCTTTTACATGACTTAGTACACTGCTGATACAATTTGTTTTCAGGTCTTATTCTTGCTTTGTTTGAGGAAAAACACAATCCAGGAGAACATTTGTTAAATTTCAAAGGAACCTAAAAGAATACATGTAAGAATGGAATTTAAAAGTTTATAAATCATAGAACAACCTGAATTACAGACCCATGGGTATGTTATTTTAGGTATCATTAATACCTTAAATATATAAAGTCATTAAAATCCATGGTAGCCCACATTTTATTTTTTCTCAAGTTGCCGTATTTCTGTAATGTAATCGAACACAGAGTAAAAAATGACCAAGTTTAAGATTTTGTAAATGTGTATCTAACAAAAACAAATGTCACAAAGACTTCACAAATGGCCTGGATTATAACTAAAATCAACTCAAATATTAAATATTTAAAACACATCCTAAAAGGTAAACTATTTAAACTTTCCTTGATCACAAACATAACTCTGATGAAAACAAAAGGTAGGCTAACACATCATTTAAGTTCCTTTCTAGCTCTAGTCTATAGGCATGTGATATAATCATAGTTGTAATCACAGCATAGATATCCTCTAAAGCAATATAAACTAAATTTAGACACAACTCCAGACTATTTGGCAATTGAAATTAGATTTTATTCTGGGTAAATATATTGTCTATGTCATGAAAGATATTAATAACACTTTCACATAATCAAGCCATCCCTAAGACTTTCAGAAATAAATCACTGAATCAAAAAGTAACAGCAATGCACCTATTAGAATGGACAAAACTCAGAACACTGACACCAAATCTGCCAAGGATGTGGAACAACATGAACTCTCATTCATTGATGGTAGGAATGCAAAATATCACAGCCTCTTTGGAAGACAGTTTGACAGTTTCTTACAAAACTAAACATAATCTTCCCATACAATCCAGCAAATGCGCTCCTTGGTATTTACCCAAGTGAGCTGAAAACTTATGCCCACACAAAAACCTGCACACAGATGTTTACAGCAGCTTTATTCATAATGGCCAGAACCTGGAAGGAACCAAGAAGTCTTTCAGTAGGTGAATGGATAAACTGTGGTCCATCCAGACAACGAATATTATTCAGCACTAAAAAGAAATGAGCTCTCAAGCCATGAAAAGGCATGGAGGAACCTTAAATGCATATTGTTAAGTGAAAGAAGCTGATCTGAAAAGGCTACATATTCTATGGTTCCAATTATACAACATTCTGGAAAAGGAAAAACATACAGATAATAAAAAAACAGTAGTTGCCAAGGGAGAAGGGGGAGGAAGAGATGAATAGATGAAACACAGAGGATTTTTAGGGAGTAAAACCATTCTGTATTATACTATAATGCTGGATACATGTCATTATACATTTTTCAAAACCCATAGTTTGTACAACACAAAGAGTGAGCCCTAATATTACCTAAGGTCTCTGGGTGATAATGATGTGTGTTGATAAAGGTTCATCTATTATAATAAATGTACCGCTCTAGGACCAGGATGTCGAAAGTAGGGGAGGCTGGGCGAATGTGGGAGCAGGGAGTATACAAGAATTCTGCACTTTTCTGCTCAATTTTGCTGTGAACTTAAAACTACTCAAAACAATTAAGTCCATTTATATTTTTTAAAAGTAACTGTAATATGTTTTAATGATCTTAGTTACTATGAAGAAAATTAACTGCATGTTTTTAGGTCAGAAGACATACATGGTCAAAAGATAATTTTCAGTCATTTATTTTTTTAAAGGGAACAGAAGAGAGTTGTGTTCCAGGAGCTGACATTGTTACCTACTTCTTCAGAACTTCAAAACACAGGAACCAGCCAGTGCCACAGCCAGTGCCACAGCCTGTTCCTGTTTTGTTTATTGCTTGCGCTCTCTGCAAAAAAACAATTTGAATTTGGTAGACTTCAGAATGAGAGCATTACACAGGTTTTGACTATGTGGATCTGAAAAATGTCAAACTCATCATCTAAAAGATTCTGATGGCTATTCATTTCTTAAGAAGAAATTTATATACAAACTAAACAGTAAGCATAAAGATTAACTTCCTCTTCAAACATGTGGTAGTACAATTTATTATCATGAATGCAAAAAATTTGCAATGTGTTATGGATTGAATGTTTGTGTCCCCCCCAAAATTCATGTTAAAGCCCTAATCTCCAATATGATGGTATTAGTGCCTTTATAAGAAGAAACGCCATAGTTTGTCCTTTCTCTCCCCACATGCATGCACGAAGAGGTTACGTCAGTACAGTGAGATGACTGTTGCCGGGAAGCCAAGACAAGAAGACTCAGAATGAAACCTACCTTGCTGGCACCTTAATCTGAGACTTCCCAGCCTCTAGAACTGTGAGAAATAAGTTTCTGTTGTTTAAGCCTCCCAGCCAATTGCATTTTGTAATGGCAGCCCAACCAGACTAAGATGTAATGGAAACTAAAAACAATTCTACTGGCTTGCTCTAATGAGAGCCTGATCCAAACGATTAATTCATCAGGCCCATGACTTCCAGATTTATACCCCTTAACTTTTTTAAGTGAATTTGCTCTTCAATGGATAAGAAACAAAAGTAAAAGGTAATATACTATGATAATTAAAATCCAGTCTTTTGTACTGTGGAAAAAGCAATTTTATAATTCAGGAACAATCTCCCATCTTGTGGATCATTTCAGCTGTTTTGCTTCCTTCTGCTGTACTTACTCATGTGACCATTTTGTTGTTGACTGAAAATCTGAGTTGAGTAAGTAGCAACAGGATGTGGTGAAATTCAAACTGATCAATTTTGATCCATCTAAGCAACCTTAATGATTAAAATGAAGCTTTATCCGACTCAAGTAAGGTGTTTTCAACGTTTTTAAATCTGTAATGGTGCTGTGAGTCACTTTAAAAGGGCAGATGTGCAGCAAAAATTAAGTTTTGTAGGCAGAGAAACAGTGGGGGCCAAAAGAGGTGACACTGACGTATGTTTGTACTTTCTCCTGCACTAGTGACGGCTTCCTCTTAGAGATTTATATCACTGGCTAAGTAAATCAGGAATTCAATCTAATCTTATTATAATGCGTAAGGGCGGGTAGGTCATGTGGTCTCCTCACAAGTAAGTAAATCCACCTAAAACACTGCAGATTAGCTACATGGTTTGATAACTACACTGAAATAGTTCATGCTTCAAACTATTCAAGAAGTTCTCTTTCTAAATATAAATCTGATTTTATGTCACTTGTCCAATCAAGACCATTCACTGGTCCTTTGCTATCTAGAGAATAAAGTCCAAGTGTATTAGTGGAGCATTCTGGACAATCAGGTCCCCTTTATCGTCTTGTAGCTCATGTTTGAAAGTGACCCTGCCAGTCCTTGAACTCAATCCACGTTTCCATATTTACATGTCTTAATGCTGTTCTCTATTTGCCTTATTCAACTTGTGAAAATCTTATCTTCTTGACCCAACTTAAATGTTGTTATATTCTAATAACTTAAATGAATTACAACTCATTGATTAGGCTTTATATTTTGTTTTCAATTCTAATCATTTACATACATGTTCATCCACCCCAGTAAACTACAGGCTCCTTGTGAAGTACAGTGACTTACAAGGTCTGACAATTAAAGTCTCCAACTCATCCTAGAAATAGTGCTACATACCTCACTGCTGAATATCACTATGGTCACCTTTGAAGTACTCCCCTTGGGAAGCTATGCACTAATGCCAGTACCTTGTCCACCCTTCAAAGCAATTTTGGAACTCTTTTTCTGGAAGGGACATCAGAGCTGTCGTCATATTACCCTTGATGTCCTGAATGTCATCAAAATGTCTTCCTTTCAATATTTCCTTTATCTTCGGGTAAAGAAAGAAGTCATTGGGGGCCAGATCAGGTGAGTAGGGAGGGTGTTCCAATACAGTTATTTGTTCACTGACTGAAAACTCCCTCACAGACAGTGCCGTGTGAGCTGGTGCATTCTCGTGATGCAAGAACCATGAATTGTTGGTGAAAAGTTCAGGTCGTCTAACTTTTTTCACGCAGCCTTTTCAGTACTTCCAAATAGTAAACGTGGTTAACTGCTTGTCCAGTTGGTACAAATTCATAATGAATAATCCATCTGATATCAAAAAAGGTTAGCAACTGTTACAAGTTTGCGAACTTAATTGTCACACGTCGTACTCATTTTATATTCCCCCCAATGCTTAGCATAATACTTTGCACATAGTTTAACGAATATAGGAATGAATGAAAGACTGCATATTTGTTTCATTACCTAATTAAAATAAACACTCCAATTCCGTATCAATTATCATTTAGTTTACCTACCTAGATAGAAGAAAAATGACTATGCTTAACATGATGGAGTGCGAAAGGGGTTTAGAACTTATTAATGAAAAAATCTTGACATATAGTCTATAAAAAGTGGTGTTTTCTGTTTTTAAGTCCACTAATCAACCCAGGTTTCAAATCTTAATATTCTAAATGCCTGAAAGAACTGCCTAGTATCTGATTCAGCAAAACCTCTTGAGGCTAGATATCTTGAAAGTAATTTGCAGCTTTCCATATTACCCAAGTCTAATTATAGAACATTACATTAGGATTATATTAAATTACACTGTTATTCAACAAAGAGATCTACAATTTTAGTCACTCAGAACAAATTTACATGCGAATCCAGAAATCGTGCAAAGCAAAGTCAATGGTGATTCTATGAATTTGAATCTTATTTGTTTACCTCCAAACAGATCACTATTCCCAGCTTAACCTTCTCCTACATTACATACAATTTTTGGCCAGATGTCTATAAAGGGTCTTTTAAAGTAATTATAATTAATAGTATCTCTGGAATGACTCCACATTTGTTTATTTTATCAGATTCAAGTTTCAGTTAAGCAAAATGAATAAGCTCTAGAGATCTGCTGTATAACTGTACCTATAGTAAGCAATACTATATTGTATACTTAAAATTCTGTGAAGTTTTCTTACCACAATAAAATTTGAGATAAACAAAAATCTTGGTGATGGTCACATGGGTGTGCGCACTTTTTGAAAATTCATTAAGCTGCACACGTGTGATCTACATAGTTTTCCGTGTGTATGCTACATCCAATAACAAGCTTGTAAATTTTCCTTTCTATAGAAATACATGAAAAACCAGAAAGGATATAAAGACCTAATGACTACAGCGACAGGTAATTATATATAATCTAAAGAAAAGTAGATTAGATGTATGTTTGGGAGTGGAATCCTCAGTGTAGAATTCAATAGAAAACTTAAGTTGCTTTATATCTCTACTCAGTGGAAGAGACCTAATGAGAAAATAATAGCTAAATTTGAGGATAAAAAGTAGTATTCTCTTCATAATAAAGCAAAAAACAGGGAATTTCTCAAATCCCCCATCAACAGTAGAATGGATAAGCACATTGTGATACATTCAAACACTGGTGTGGCTCAGCAGGGAATGGCAAATTTTTTCTGTCAAGAGCCAGACAATGAATATGTTAATGGCTTTGCCAGCCATCCAGTCTGTGTTGCAACTTCGTACTTAACTCTGCCCTCATAGAGCAAATGCAACCATGTACTTTATTACGGACTTGAATTTGAATTTCATGTAATTTTCATGGGTCACAAAAATCTTTTTTAACCATTTAAAAATGTACAAACTATTCTTAGGTCACTGGTCATACAAAAACAGACAGGAGCCAGAGTTAGCCTGTGGGTCAGTGTGCTGATGATCCCTGCTCTACAGCAATAAGAATGAATGATCTACAACAATACGCAATAATGTTGAATCTCATAAACAGAATGTTGAGTGAAAGAAGCCAGACACAAAAGAGTATGTACTGTAAGATTCCATTTACATAAAGTTCACAAACAGGAAAAACGACACTATGGTATTAGAAGTTAGGCAAGTTGGTGGGGGAGGGGATTGTGACTGGAAGAGAGGTGAGTATGTATATAAATGTGTAGGTACAATGTTGTATAGCAGATCTCTAGAGATTATTCATTTTGATTAACTGAAACTTCCATTTGATTAAAATAAATGTGAAATACAGAGGGCTCTGGGGTGCTGGTAGGGTTTGGTTTCTTGATCTGGGTTCTGGTTGTATGGGTATGTTCCACTTTGTGAAAATTCATTAAGCTGCATATGTGTGATCTGTATACTTTTCTGTGTGTATGTTACATCCAATAACAAGTTTTTAAAAATAAAAGTAAAATTCCCTTTCTATAGGAATAGCTGAAAAACCAGAAATGATAAAGACTTAATGACTTTAAGGACAAGTAATTAAATATAACCTAAAGAAAAGTAGATGTACCAGTACATGTGTAGGAGTGGAACCCTCAGGATAGAATTCTCAATAGAAAAATTAATTTGCTTTGTAGCTCTGTATCAAGGAATTTGTCACATACTAAACAAATCTGGATAATAAAATAATATGCCAGGAAATTCTGTTCTAAACATCAAATTTATATAAAATTATTTAACATGGAGAACTGACTCCGGGTGATGAACACACAATGGGATTTATAGATGATGTAATACAGAATTGTACACCTGAAATCTATGTAATTTTACTAACAATTGTCACCCCAATAAATTTAATTTTAAAAAAAATTATTTAACATTTATCACCTTGACTGTAATTAAAATCTACTATTTTCTTGTAAGAAACCTAACAATTTAAGATTCATTATCCCAGTTAAGTATGTCTGTCATTGATTTTAAGGGACCAAAAACGATTATTAGGAGAAGTATGTAAAAAATGAATACATATTCAGCCATCATTCCTGTATGCACATATTCTTATTTACTGTTAGGATACCCCTGCCTTCCTTAAATGTCAAGTCCAGGAGGCAGGAAAATTATCTGTTTGGTCCATTGATGTTTCCAGTGCCAGGACGACCTGACACATAGCAGGTACTCAATAGATGTTCATTTGAATAAATGAACACGTTGTAAGTAATGATAAGTGATTTGTAAATGATTTGATTATTTCTTAAGTAACACATGCTCAGAATAAACATAATGGAAATGTAAGAATTTCATAAATGGTAGCTTCTTTGTTTAGAAATAGGTCTGTAGAAAATTGTGGAAGAGAGCTATTCCACAATCAGATGTCATGACAAAGAATAATGTCCACAACAATCCCATATGAGCTAGACATAAAAATCATAAGAGTATATAAAGCACACAAAACACAACCCATACCTAGCATAATATGTATAAATTTAGCATATCATTTTTTTAAAAAAAGTAATTAGTTGAAATAAAATTTTATTAAAGATAAACCATAATAAAAGTCAAAATTTATAAAAATTACATTCTAAGTTAAGACAATGCCAAAAAATGTGAGTGTTTTATTAGGACCCAAAAACAAAACAAAACAAAACAAAAACACTTGATTTTTTTCATATTTCTGTAGTTTAAAATAAGGATCCATTCCACCAGAATGCATCATTTATACGTTTCTTATGGTATTTACCATACGATATAGGATTCTTTAAGACAGGGACTATAACACCCACCTTTGTGTACAGAGCCTGGTATATGGCACATTACAGGCTCAGAAATAAATCAAAGATAGAAATTTTCTTTAAATTCTTCCTACCTAGGAACTCCTTCAACCCAAGTCAAATTTCCAGACCCAGAATACCTGCTTTGAGAAAAGGAGAACCAAAAATAGATCTTCAATTAATATGGGTTTTGCCCTAAACTAAGAAAAAAAAAAACACCTTAGAGGACACATCATTACAGGTCATTTGAGGCTATTAAAATACTCTGCAAACTCCAGCTGGTACTCTATAATTGATGCTTGATCATGTGATGTTCAATGACATTAAAAAGTAACATCTTATCAAACAGTTGCTTGCCGATCCTTCAGAGAAGTAGGAATGCATTTCATGAGTTATATAAATTCTCGAAAATGTTCGATGAAATTAGCAAAATTTACTTCAGTGAAATTTAGTTCAATGAAATTAGCAAAATTAGCAATGAAATTAACAAAACTAGAGAACTATAGCAAAGAAATCTGTTTACAAAGCCAAAAAATGGTGTTTACAAAGCCAAAAAATGGTATTTCCAAATTGAAATTATAAAGCCAAATATTTAGACTTCTTTTGGGTAAGAAATTCTTATCACTGACTAGCCAACTTTGTTTTCTGAACTAGAACATTCAAGTGAAAGAACATTTTAAACATTATGTTGCTTCCAGCATATTTTATCAGTGTATTAGCAAGCCGATATTCTACTGCCACCTAAAGTAGAAAAACAGAATTGCTGCTTATAGTTAAGAATGGTATAGACAGAAGACAAATGAACTCTGAAAGTATGACAGAATTAGGTCAAATGTTTTCAGTCTCTTCTATTCATGTCTCCTAATCTAAACATTTTACAACCAGATATTTTGCATCCATTTTTAATACTCAAGTTAGTTTCTTGTTACTTAATATTTGCTATCCAAAATGTATAAGGGTGAAGTTCATTCTTAAACTGACAATATCAAAAAGACTGCTATACACATTGTTCTTCATTTGTAGCGAAAGACCAATAATAGATTAAAAAGTATCTTACACGGTAAAATCTTTCTACATTATATAATACATGCAAAAACTAGTGCAAAGACAAGAAAGCTCTACATTAAAAAGCATTCTGGCTTTTTCACACCTGCCCTTTTCGCAATGAGGTACTAGATACATTCCACACGATAAATCCCCAAATAGAAACTGATAATAACCATTCTTTGATTAATACCACTCACTAATCAAAAAAATCGCCATTAATGGGCAATCAACTTGTCACTTTGTAAACGTGATTTTAAAAAATGCACTTTTAAGCCTCTGCTTTTACTCTAAAAACTTTCCACCATTTTACTTTAAAAACTTTCCAAAAAAATTTCCAGGTTATTTGGAAACTAGGATCAAATTGTGCTTTTAAAATAAGATATACCAATAACAAAATAAAAATATACACTATACAAAACATTCAACTATTGAAATATTAAAAAGATTAAGTGGGGTATCCCTTCACAGGAGAGATTTAACCTCTTAGACATTTACATCATACCCAGAAACATCTTAGCAATATGTTTGTCAAAAGCCTCTGAAAAAAGCTTTTACCAGTGCTTAGTACAAATGTACTAAACTCCTAATACTGAAGAATAACATAAAATCAGAGTCAGGATGGATAAAATTTTTAAAAGCCAGATACAGAAAATTATGTATTGTGTGCTCCCCCTGCTGTTTCAAAAAAGAGAGAAGAAACTGTTGGTGATGGGATTCAGGGTATTCTACCCCAAAATATAGCACCTTGGCATATTAAATATTTTAAGCTTAAGGAATTTAAGAAAAGGCAGAGCAGGAAGGTCACTCTGAAATAAATACACACACCCCCCGCACCAGCCCTTTTCCTGATACAAGTCATAAAATCCTCATCTGAGATGTGCCCCTCCTAATAAGCAGAGGAAAGGAGCAGCCTTACCTCCAAAGACAGACTCACCAAGACGCACCCTACAAACAGGCCTCGCTGTTTCCCCCAGTTTAGTACAATTACCTCATACTCCTTAACCGCTCCTATTCCTCCAGGACTGTCCACTCTTCATCAAATGTAGTGTAAAACACTCAAGGCTTCATTTCTTTTATGAAGGCTCCTGTGTCACATAAAACTTAAATAAATGAGTGTGCTTTTCTCCTGTTTATTTGTCTTTGTCAGTTTCATTTTCAGACCTGGCCAGGGACACTAAGAGAGTCAAGGAAAAACCTCTTCTTCCACAACAGTGACTAAAATAAACATAGTATACTGTCTGTGTCAAAAGAAAACTCTTGGAAATTTAAAACATGATCAAGTGAAAAATTCAATTAAAAGGCTAGGAGAGAATGTTAAGGAAATCTATCAAAAAGTAGGGGGGAAAATACAAAGAAACAGAAAATAGGAAAAATAAAATTTGAGGATTCAGTCTTAGGCCTAACATTTGAAAAATCAGCGTGCGAGAAAGAGAATAGAGAAAAAAGAGATTAAGAAAATAATCTAAGGGGTGGCCAGTTAGCGCAGTGGGTTAGAGCGTGGTGCTAGTAACACCAAAGTTGCTGGTGCCATCCCCACATGGCCCACTGTGAGCTGCGCCCTCCTTAAAAAAAAAAGAAAGAAAAGAATCTAAGCAGTAATACAACTTTTCCCAGAACTAAAGGTCATGCATGGGTCTGAAGATTGAAAAGTCCAGAGTGGCCCAAATAATGAAATGAAAGAAAACCACACATCAAGGATATTCATGAAAATAAAGGACAAAGAAAAAAATCCTAAAAGTTTCCAGAGGAAAAAAAGATATCACATTAAATGAAACAATGTCTTCAAAACTGTGAGTCAATTGTTTCACAATCTAGAAATATATTCTTAGCCAAACTAGCAATTAGCTTGAGACTAGAATAGACATTTTAAGACTTAAAAAGAAAATAATTACCTCTTTCTTAAGGAGCTACTTGAGAATATGCTTCAGGATCTGAGGAGAGCCCCAATGAGAAGATGGAACTACACAATGCACATCTTGGTCTGTTAAGGTGATACTTCAACAGCCAATTTGGCCCCAAAGATCAAGTCAAGAAACTTAAAATGAAGTCCCAGAGCAGCCAAATCCTCAACCAGGAAAGATATTATCATGACTTTAGTCAACCATATCTATGAGAAACCCTTGCCTTAAACCTGGGATAGAAAACTAGGGAAAGGAAAATCAGTACAATGCTGTTTCTGTTTTCCTTTTCATTCCTTATACCTAATAAGTAGGCATCTCCCCTGCCCCCCTTTTCCTCTTTCTTTGTTCATGTTGTAGAGTGGGCTAGGAACTACTCTAAACGGCCTATAATTTACTCAAGTTGGCCCAAAGTACTCTGTAATTGCCTTTTCAAAATACATGTAACAGTTGGCATAATGTCTATATTCTCCAGGAACTATAAGGGCAAGAACTATAGCTGTGATGTTTACTGCTGTATCCCAAGCAGTGCATGGCATATATTAAGATGCTTAATATATATTAAGATGCTTAATAAACACTTGTAGAATAAGTAAAAGCACAAAAAAATTAATAATGGTTATGTCAGCTGACGGTATTATGTGTGTTTTTACATGTCTCAAAATTCTATACTTTCTTTAATGAAGTTAAACAATGTTTATAATAAAAATTAATAAAGGAAAGCATATAGGAAGCTGAATGTTTGCAGAACAAAATTTTTAATTAAACCCAGCATCCTTCAGATGATATACCCCAATTACAAGATATACAAAAACTGTATTGCCACAGGTCTTTCCTTTCTAGTCAATCTAATTCTCAAACAAATTACAAATTTTCATGACTTCACGAGAAGAGACAGAACCAGGTGTGTAAAATACAAGTATTTTTAAGTCTTAATATTATGTTACTGATAAGTTATTTTTTTATATAAGTTTAAACCAGTTTTCATATGTTGATAGTTTTCACTTGATTCTCAGGTTAACAACACTAAATTTTATATTACTTTATATTAATTAACATATAAATTTAATATCCTCTGAAAGTGAAAAAAATTCCAAAGTCAAATTTTATCCATTCTTACTAAGAACACACTCTTAGTACTACAGAAATGTTAAAGCTCATTTTTTTATTTACCACAGATCTCGTGAGCCTAAAGAACAAGTTAATGAAATCCGGACGTAACAGCAAATAATCCCTACTTTCAGCTTTGGGATTTTTATCAAGTAACCAACTTCTAAACATAATTTATGTATTATAGTTTCCAAATATTAAATATTATGAGTTTAAGAGCAGATGTTTAAGGCAGATATCAGCAATTTTTTTTTTTCTATAAAGGTTCAGGTAGTAAATATTTTAGGCTTTGGAGGCCAAAGGATCTCTGTCACAACCACTCAACTCTGTTACTACAGTGGTGGAAGCTGCTATAGAGATGTAAATGAGTAAGCGTGTGGCCATGTTCTGATAAAGCTTTATTTATAAAAATGAGCAGCAGGCCAGATTGGTTCTGTGGGCCATAGTTTGCTGACACCTGGTTTAGAGTATTATACCTTCCAGCTCTGCCCATATAAAAGTAGTGTAGGTTTTCTCTCATGCTTATTACTTTTTTAATGGCAATCTCCACATTTCAGCACTATTCACTCATTCACTTATTCTACAGATTTTTACTAACTGCCTACCTCATGCCAGAATTAGGTGTTAGGGATAAAGAAGAAAAAAAAACAATAAAGTTCTGTCCTCTTGATGCTTACATTCCAATAGGAAAGTCAACAAATAAACAAGCTAATAAGTATATAATTTCAGGTAGTGCTAAGTACGAAGAAAAGTAAAGCAGAGTAAAAAGAGTGGGGAGGAAAGACGAAGCTTTTTGGATAGGTTAGGGAAGACCCAAGAGGAAATCACTTTAGAGAACGAATGAAGTAAATGAACAATTCATATGATATCTGGGGGAAGAGCATTACAAGCATATAGAAGAGCAACTGCAAAGCCCCTGAAGAGATTAAGAAAGCACTTAAGATGCTCAAATAAAGACAAGAAGATTAGTGTGGCTGGAAATGAGAAAATGAGATCAGAGAACTGGGTAAGGGGGGAGATCGTATAACACCTTGTAGGCTATGGTAAAAGGACTAGATTTTATTTTAACTTTCATGTGAAGAGATGAATATGGAATGGTTGAATGCAGGAGAGTAAGGAGATATGATGTAGGTTTTGAAAGGATCACTGGTTTATTTGTCAATTATATCTCAATAAACCTGGCGGGAAAGGATCACTGGTAGCTGTGCTGAGGGCAGGGGCAGCAGTGGAACAGGAAGACCAATCCGTAAGTTGCTGCATGTATTTCTAGATATCTAAAATAAGATCTAAACATATTTTTAATTCAAATTATAGAGGAAAAGAGTGATGGACAAATTAACTTTGATTGACATAACTGAGTCTAGGAGTAAATCAACAACAGACAAAACAAAATATAATAGAACTTTCATTAAATATTTTTGTTTAATATGAAACTTCTGTGAGGAAACAAAATCATCAACAACAGAGTATGGCAGTAATGAATACAGAACTGGAGTGTACAGAAGGTGATCTAGCTTCACAGTTAAGAAGATACTGCTCTACTACTAGAATTCTAGTAAACTGGAATTAAGGAGCATACCCACACCCACATGGTTAACACAGCATCAAGAAATAGGTAGTATGCAAACACATATCTACAAGAAGTTTCAATTATAAATGTGAGCCCAAAAAAATTAGATGCAAATGGCAGAGTATTTATATAGGATGATTTAGATAGGATGTTATCTCCCTAACTAAACACACCATTCTTAAGGCGCTAACAAAAAATAAAACTAGACCAAGTGAGTGGCCAGCTTCATTCGTCTGTAAGAAGATGAAAAGTTTGCCATTTTGTGATTGATAGGCAAAGCTAGAGAGGGTCAATGTCCCAGCCCACTGGGGTAGGAGAACTCCATTACAAGTGGAAAACAGGGACTAGTACAAATGCCAGCACATCACACACTTGGTCACATAATGTGAAAGGTCAGAGGGAAAGGCTGAAGCTCAGGGAGCACCGGAACCTGAACATACCTATGAATGAATGCAGGCAGCTGGCAATAGGGAGCCTGCTAACATGGGTATCCACTGCATATTCCCTGCTGAGAGTTACACATTCCTTCCTTCCTTTCCTCCTACTCTGGTTGTCTGTCGTTTTCACTTTCTTCACAGAACTTGATTTTCCATAGGTGATTGAATGTATGACCAGCCACTAAATGACGACTGAGGTACTATTACTGCCTTTTTATCATCAGTTCATTTCCCTTTGCTTAGACTGCTGCATTTTTTCTTTAATATTTTCCTCACTGCTTTTCTTCTAGCCTGCATGTTGAATTCAGGATTACTGAGACTCCACACGACAAAAGAAAAAGATGATTTGACCTCTGCTTTCATCTATATGTAAAAATATACTCTGCCTACCTCATACTCACTAGGATGGCTACCATTTAAAAAAAAAAAGTCCAAAAAATATCAAGTGTTGGGGAGGATGTGAAGAAATTAGAACCCTTGTGGAATATAAAATGGTACAGCCATTGTAGAACATAGTATGGCAGTTCCTCAAAAAATTAAAAAATAGAATTACCATATGACCCAGCGATTCCACATGTGGCTATATTTCCAAAAGAATTGAAAGCAGGGTCTTAAGGCGATATCTGCACTCCTGTGTTCATAGCATTATTCACAATAGCTAAAACATGGGAGCAACCCAAGTGTTCAACGAAAGATTAATGGATAAGCAAAATGTGGTATAGCCATACAATGGAATATTTTCAGCCTTTAACAGGAATTTCTGACACATGCTACAACATGGATGAACCTTGAAGACATTATGCTGAGTGAAAGTCAGTCACCAAAAAATAAATAAATAAATGCTGTATGATTCCACTTATATGAGATATTTAGAGTAGTCAAAAATCATAGAGACAGAAAGTAGAATGGTGGTTGCCAGCGGCTATGGTTGGGAGTAGTTATGAGAGTTATTGTTTAATGGATATAGAATTTCAGTTTTGTGAGACAAAAAGAGTTATAGATGTGGATGGTGGTAATGGATGCACATTATGAACATATTGAATACCACTAACCTGTACACTTTAAAATGATTATGATGAATTTTAAGTTATGTGTATTTTACCACAATTTTTAAAAATTGAAAAATAAAAAAAATATATAGCCTGCTTTAAGATCAGGAATAAAGGTTAGTGGGAATAAAAGGTTATTTTACTTCTTGCCACCTCCACCAATACTCCATATTGGGCCCAACCATGCTATGGTCAAATTGGACTGTTCACCATTTCCTGAACCTGCTCTACATTCTCCGGCCCTAATAGGATGCTGTAATATTTGGAAATAGAGGAAATCTGAGTAAGCTGTTTTCCTAACCTACGCTGCCCTATATGGCTCCCTCTCATTTCAGTTTAAAATATTCTACACTTTCTTCAAGAGCAGCAAAAATGGCATCTCCAAGAAACCTGCCAAAAAGAACTAATACCTCTCCTTTGTCCACAACAGCTTACTCAGATTTCCTCTATTTCCAAATATTACAGCATCCTTGAATCATACTTTTTAGTGTATGTTTTCTTTTATTGCAGATGGACATTCTATCTCTGTTCAAAACCTTTTTGCTAAAAAATCATGTTTGCTTTTTCAGTTTCCGTAAGAATTAGAGAGACACTTACCTCTCAGTGTTGCTTATAGGGTAAATGAGGATTGGAATTAGATGTCATCTAGAGCCTATAGTTTCAGCCCTAAATCAAACAATCAAAGGCTTTCTCCCTTGGTACCTCAGACCAATAAGCAAAGGCTGTGCTGCCAAGCACAGGAAAATCTTCTATTCTACTCCCAGCACCGAGAGCCATGTCAGCTCTTCAAACACAAATCACTCAGAAAACTGAAATATTCAATCCTCAGGCAGAGGACTGAAAGCAGTGAGAGCAATACCTGGATATTACTCAGCAATGTATTTAAAAGTAAATAAGGGAGAGTTTCCCCACAAGCTCTTCTCTAGGTATCCTGCAATTTTTATCTCCTAAAAAAACAAAAGAATCAAAATATGGTGCACCTGGAGAGAAATAGCCCCCAATGTTTGGGGAGCGTAAGTCAACGCCTACACCCGCTATTCTTACTTCTTGGTCTGCATGCAGTTCCTTATCCTCACCTCCCCCGAGGCCTACCAAACGCCTCAAACACCCAAGCAAGATGTCAAATTCTCTAGGAAACCTTTTGTGACCAAAGAGTAAGATTTGATAGAAACAGAAAGCATTCACCAGTGATTTATGATATCAACTAAAATTAATTAGAATTTCTAGGCTCACAGCTGATATTACCCCTCACAATTCCATGAGACTGCCCATTTATTTTCTGCGAAATAATCGCTTTTTTTTCCTGGATTCAAATCCTTATAAGCAAAAGCAGTTGAAAAAAGAAAAACAGAACTGCCTTTTTAAAAGTGTAAGCAGTTTTGAAACAAATAGCAAGTGCAAAAATGTAGCAGATGAAATTGCCACATTGACTTGACTCAAAGTGTGATTTTAGGCTAACTGCTTAAACTCGCTGAGCCTGTTTCCTAATCTTTAATATGGGTGTCCACCATATAAGGTTTTTGCAAGAAATAAATTAAATCAAATGTAAAACATCTAGTACAGTTCCTAACACATAGGAGAGCCACCAAAAATCAAAAAACATTTTTACAGTCTCTCTTGAAGGGTACACTTTAGCACTAGATTAATTCCTATGACTAGTTAGTTCTCAGTCTAAACCAGTGTTGTCCAGTACAGTGGCCATTAGCCATATTACTTAGCAATTACTGAGCATTTCAAATGTGTGGCTAACCCCAACTGATATGTGTTTTAAGTGTAAAATACACACCATGTTTCGAAGACTTAGTGAATATAAAATATCTTAATATTGTATATCGATTATATGTAAAGAGATAATGCTTTATCTTGGGTTAAATAAAATATATTAAAATTAACTTCACCTATTTCTTTTTTTTCCGTTTTTAATGTGGCTACTAGAAAATTTTAAATTATATCTCTAACTCTCATTATAGTTCTACTGGACAGGCTGACTTATACAAGCTGGTAAATATGCTCTCCTAACCACACAGTGAAATACTTGACAGGGGTTCAATCCGGCCAATCCGCCCCTTACCCCAGCTCATTTTAACACTGCCCAATTCCGCGACACGGGAAAACTGACGACTTAATTGCTCTTAATTTTTAAAAGTACGGAGAGCACAGATCCGCCGAGGCAACTCGCAATTGTTACTTAAACAACAACAGAGAAGTATCTTGGGAAAAAACCCCGAGTCCTGTCCTGTGGGTGTCGGTCCGCACTGCTGGGGGTGCTGGGGGTTGGATCAGAAAAGGGTGACCCTTAAGAAAGTGAGAAGGGACGACGGAGCTAGCGCCCGGATTCTGAAGGACTATAATGTGGAGCCCAAGAAACAGAGGTCGGAGGAAGCGGGACGAGTCTGAGCCAGGCGGGTAAGGGGCTGGGCTCTGCGGCAGAGGCTGCAGCGAGGAGCGATACCTTAAGAATCCCCTTCATCTTCGCCAGAAAGGGACGAAACTCCTCGGGTGGCACCTCCGGATAGAGCTGGCTCCGCAGCAGCTCCTCGGTGATGCCTGGGTGCCCGTGGAAAGCTTCCTGGGCCAGGCCATTCAGCAGCCCGCTCAAAGACTTGCAACTCTCAAGCTCGCCCGCCATTGTCAGCGGCGGCCCCGCCCCTCAACAGCTGAGCGCAGGCCGCGACGGAAGCCTGGATGGGGCCTAAATGGCCTGCGCAGAGGCGCGCGGGGAAAGCGGGAGCAAAGTTCCCCCAGTTTGGCGCTGCAAAACCCGTCCCCCTAAGTTGCCACCACTGAGCTCTTCATTCAGTTGCAAAAGGATCACTTTGCTTCCGCTGATTTCCTTCATCACTCCAGGGTCCACTCAAAGGAAAACACTTGGAGATCACTTGAGATGGGGCAGCATCCTATAAACGTGACAGTTTAACTTTTGGATGGCTGCATCTCATTCCAGGCCTTGCCAAGGATCTATCACTCAGATCTAATCACTGCCTAATCCACCTTTCGTCCAAGAAAATTTAACTATGCCCTGCTAACACAATGTGTTTGCTCGGATTGTTACTTGCCTTTTTATATACATGTGACTTATTTTTCTAGCTAGATCAAGTGGCTCTGATCCAATGCTCCTTTCCATAACAAATATTTTGTCAACACCTTCTTTACTATCCTGAAATTAAATGCATAGATAATAAACTGTGTACCCATGTAATTTCAAAAAATCAATATATTATTCACCCATAAAAAAGAATGAGGTACTTACACATGCTATATCATAAATGAACCTTAAAAACATGCTAAATAAAAGGCAGACACAAAAGGTAAGCTATTATATGATGCCATTTATGTAAACTTACAGAATAGGCAAATCTATAGACAGAAAGTAGATTAATGGTTGCCAGACGCTGGAGGAAGAGGGAATGGGGTTAATGGGTACCAGATTTCTTTTGGGGAAGTGATGAAAATGTTTTAGAATTAGATAGTGGTTATGATTGTACAACTTTGTGAATATACTATAACCCACTGAACTGTACACGTTAAAGGATGAATTTCACAATATGTGAATTATATCTCAATTTAAAAATCAATATAATGACCCAATTATAACTTAGGATAAAAAATAAAAGGAATGTCACTTATAATATATGTATTTAAATGTTTGGACACAACTACGCTGTGACTAGGAGACATTAAGTAGCCCAATGCCTGCATCTTTATGTAGAACCACCTGTGACTTCTACAAATACAGGTGTGCTGTATTGCTGGAGAGAAAGAGAGAGAGAGAGAACTATTGGTAACATGATCTTGTGAAATGTGAACAATGGTTGGTAAAGTTCAGAACAAAAAACATTTTTCCCTCATTTTTCCTAGTAATTGCAAGCCAGTAAGTTCTTTGTATTTTAAAGTCATTCTAAAAATACACTGTGTTTATATGTACAATGGAGTTAGAGTTCAGGCTCAGACAATAACAAACAGGTAGATGTTGCACCTACATGAATGTCCCCTGCATGGCAGAATGTCTTAAATCCCTGGCCTGTCTAGCTTGGGTCATTCTTCCCCATTATTGTGAGAACTGAAATACCCCTTTCAAAGGAGTGCCGCTTTGTTGCACTGTAAAGAATCAGTGCTCTAGACTGCTTTAGTTAATGTTTATCCAGTGTTTGCCTGAAGTCAAGAGGCATTCTTTATCATAGAAAAGATGTAACACACTTCTTTCCCTAAAGGAATTAATTTTCTAAAAGGCAAATTCAGAGATACTTTTATGGCTCCAAAAGCGAATCTGAGATAAACTATGCATTGTGTTCAGTGTGCCCATAGTAGTTGCAGAGAATGGTCGATGTAATGGAAAAATAAAAGGGTTATAAGTGGAAACAGCACTATTAAGCACATGACTTCCAAATTACCCACCAGAAAGGCTGTATTCATTTATTTCCATGAAATCTTACTAACACTGACCAGTATTATTCTTTATAATCTTTGCCATCTGATACATGAGAAACATTATCTTATTGTTTTAATTTGTATTTCTTACATTTTAAGAGTGAATCCTTTTATATATATATATTTATTGACTGCTTGTATTTCTTACCTATTTTCTTGACAATTTTCTACAGGGCTTTCCGTCACTTCAGTGATTTCTAAGAGCTCTTTATACATTTGGAATATTGTTTGTCACCTATATTGCAATATTTTCCTTGGGTTTATATAGTTGAATCTATTAACCTGCATAGAAAAAGTCTGAAAGGTTATTCACCAACACGGTTATAGAGTATGTCTCTGAGTAATTGAGGATGGTTTATATTTTCTTCTTTCTGCTTACCTGATTTTTCTAAATATCTACAGTGTACATGTAATACTACTGTAATAAAAAGTTAGGTAATAAAAAGATAAGATAGTTATCCTAAAATCAAACTTCTTTTAATGAAAAGCTTTAAAGGAACATATGTGTTCTATATGACTGAAAAAAGATAGGCACCTTACATAGTGTTTCCTAAACGTTTTGATAACATTTTCAGAATCTGATAGAAGTTTTCAGAATCTGATAGAAGCCTCAGTTACTTTCCCCTCAAAACGCAAATATACACCAAATGTACTCTGCAATATCTAGGCATGAATTTACCCTTCTGAAGTCTTTCTATAAACCTCCTAGTTTTCCATTTGCCTAAGAACTCCCTTTCAGCATTCGAGCAGCTCTAATTAATACTCAACAGAAATAGATTACTCTTTTAAAAGCAGGAGAGCAATCTGTACATCACTACCACTGTTTGACTCCTATTCCAATGTATGTAATACATGTACATATCACTGCCTGCCTGAACCTATAGCAAGTTCCAAAACACGGAGGTGTTCCATGAAAGAAAATCATCCTGTGCCACCAGGGGCTGCTACTGCCAATGCAACTGTTCAAGGTTGGTACCAGCCACATTTTTAGAATGCCTTTGAAACAAGAGGCTCAAAGCACAAAGCTTTACTTTATTAAATCTCAAAACACAACCTGTTTCACAGACAACAAACCTGGGCCTAGGCCTATTAAAAGGATTGCTTAAGCAAAGAAAACATCCTGAAGCCTTGGCTCAAGGACAAGCTACAAGCACCCAACAGCAGCCCTCCCGGTAAACAGGTTTCCTTTTCATTCTTGCTAAATAGGTTTCCATTCTCAAGTTCCTTTAAACAACTGGTACCTTCCCCGATTCAACTACCCTTTCATGGCTCACAGGCTATTTGGTCCCAGGCCAGCAATAGGTATTTTTATAAGATTCCCCATCTCTGAAAACATTAAAATTTAAAATGTGTACCGAAATAATTTGCAAACACAGGAGCCCCAAAGTTTTGCAATAAATTCTCCCTGTTCCCTATCTCTACTCCACCTTTTCCAATTCTACTTTAAGTACCATTCACTCTCCACTCAAGCAGCTCCTTAGCAGATATTAGTTGGGAGTTTTGGGCCATTCTGCTAGGCTCCAGGGGATACAGAAATGAATATGACAGTGTGCCCTAAAATCTTACATTCTGGTAAGGGAAAATTATATGCAAATGAAGGGTAGCAGAATATGCCACCCTAAAATGTGCCAATTTGGCATAAGGATTATTTTGAGCTGAAGGCAACTGAGAAGAAACAAATACAAGAAAGGCCCTGCTTGCCCTAAAAGCAGGACATAAATTTTCAAAATGTGTCCCTCTCCCTCTGTCTACCACGGAAAAAAGTTAATCCCAGGAGACAACATTAAACCCTTATTAATGAAAAAGATACCAATTTAAAACTGCATAACAAACCTTACTCTTGTTTACCTTGCTTTTTCTGGTTATCTCCCCATAACTAGCCTTTCTGACACCTATCTTCCATCCTTGGCTGAAGATGGTACATAAATTGGAGTTCTAAATCACTGTGTTTTGAGTTACTCCTTTTTCCCTGGGTATCTCACATGTATATATGGGGTATACATGTTAATAAATTTGTTTTTCTCATTAATCAGTCTTTTATTATAGGGGGGTCCCAGACAAGAACTCAAAAGGTTAGAGGGAAAATTCTTTTTTCCTCCTCTACATAAACAAATGATTAAAATACAATGAACTAAGGTTGTTACTACTTAGTACTTAGAAATAACTAGTATCAGATTTGGTGGTGGAAGAAAAACATTAACTCAGCTTCAGTAGGTCAAGGAGAAGCCTAATGGTGACATGTTGGAAGAGGTAATTTGAGAGGACATGACCACTGGTTACCCTGCAAGCTGGACCCAGGCAATCAGAGGCTCCTCACCCACTTCCCCTGTCCTTGGCAAGTATGTTCTGCCCACCATTCCCACAGTAGGAGCAGATCCAAGGACATAGCCATGAAATTAAGATGTTGAGAACACCTGGGTGATATACATGACTGAGCCCAGTTAAGGCTTCTATATAAACTTTAAGATTCTGGTGGGCAGGTGCAAAAATCTACTCATCTTGTGACGACCCAAGACAAGCTCAAAAATAAGTTTCCTTCCTTACTAAAACTGCCACCTACCTATCTGGAGTGGTTTGCCTCTTTCTTCAGTCTCTCTCTGCTCTTATTGTAGGAAGAGGGGTGTGGTGCTGGTTTCAGATTTCACCCAGGAAGCTCCTCAGATTGCAAACCAACAAACAGCCGGACATGTTGCAGGGGAAACAGCATGTCCCTACATATAAAGGCATAAAACAGAAGTGGTGAGACCCATAGTATAATGACGGGGTTCAGGACACACTACCCTGTGACATATTGAATATTTGAAGAAATATGAGAAACAGAACTTGAGAAACCATAGGTACAAGAACACTGACACCCCCCTTTTCACCTGAAGCAGGTCTTAAGACCCTCATGTGAAGTGTCCTCCCTATACCCAGAGCATTCCTATCTTCAAAGACGGTGGGAGGCCAAGAGGAATCTAAACTGAACAAGCCTTGCTGCTTATTACCCTTAGCTCATAGCCTTTTGTCCACATTTTCCCACAACTTTCCACTCTTCATCAAATACAGTAAAAAAAAATTCAAATTTAATCACTTTTTCAGGTGTTCATTTCCTTATTAAGGTTCAAATGTCACATAGAACTTCTATTAAACAAATCAGTATGCTTTCTTCTTGTTTAATGTCTTTTGTTACAGAACCCCAGCAAAGAACCTAGAAGGATAAAAGGAAAAAGATATTTTCCTGCCCTGCAGTAGCAAGAATGGAAATAGGAGCCTAGGGTTATAAACCTGAAAAGATTAACAGGGCTTGGGTCATACCAGAGAGGGAGAGTTTACACATAATGCAAATTTTCATACTTGGTCGTTGAGGAGTTACTGAAGGATTTTAAGCAGGGGAGTAAGAACATCAGATTTGAGTTTTTAAGATGCCTTTGTGGTAGCAGTGTGCCAAAGGAACTGGAGGAGCAGGGGAGGCCAAAGTTAGACTGTCACAGTAATCAAATGACGTGGGTCTGATCTAAGGCTATGGTATCTAAAGGACAGAGAATATGAGACAGATTCTTGATATAAAGGAGGTAAAATTAGAAGGCTTTGGATGACAAATACATGGTGATGGAAGAACTGACTGGGTGGTGAACACACAATGGGATTTATAGATGATGTAATACTGAATTGTACACCTGAAATCTATGTAATTTTACTAACAATTATCACCCCAATAAATTTTAAAAAAAGGCTTTGGATGAGGGAAGAACAAAATGAATCAAAGACCTTCAGTTGTCTTCTCTACTATGAAAAAGGTAAGGGCACCTATTTCATATTTTTGTGAGGATTAAACGAGCTAAAACGTGTCAAGGGTTTAGCACTGCGCTGAACTGAATGATCATTATTAAAATGCTTAGGCTCTCTAAAAGCCAATGACTACGTTATTTAGAATAAAATAGTGTTAAAGCGAGGGCATTGTACTAACTAGTGAGGCAGTCCTGATTCGGCAGGCAATCATAGCTCTAAACCTTTTAAAATTCTCTAGTATTTAAATCTTTACCACTCGGTATCAATGAACAGGAAACAACTCCAACACTTAAGGCAAAGAAACCACCCATCCCAAATCTCTCTCCCGACTCCCTTGCAAAATGAATAAAACTGAGTATGATACAGGTACATGAGGCCGGGAAACAGCCAGAGGTTCAGCCCCACGCGATCAGGAGGAACAGGCAGCGAACCACACCCCGCAATCAAGTTTAGTTCCAGTTAACGCAAGGGACCTCACAGCCGAGGACCAGGAAGTGGGAGATGTGGGTGTCCCGACACCCGCCTTTAAAATAGCGGGTTGTCCGATCTGCCTCGGAAGAGTCCGCCCCACCCCGGTGCCGACGCTGGACCCCGAGCGCCCGGAGCCACAATCCCTTGCGAACCCCGAGTTCCCCGGCTCAGTCCCCTTACCCGGCGCGCGGCGGGCAGCCTGCTACGTCATTCCGGCACCGCGCCGCGAGGCAGGACCCCTTCTCCGCCTCCTCCGCTCGGAGCCGGCGCTGCTTTCTGGAAGGTTCGTGAAATCGTTGGTCCCGAACCGTTACTCCGAAGCCAGGCGGAATCCGCATCCATCCGTCGTCCCGGAGCCCACGCAGACCCAGCCCAGCTTGCCATGCCCGAGAACGTGGCACCTCGCGGCGGGGCGCCCACCGGGGCTGCTGGCGGCCGCAGCAGAAGCGCCTATCAGGACCGCGACAAGCCGGCCCAGATCCGCTTCAGCAACATCTCTGCCGCCAAAGGTATCGCTCCCCGGGTCTGACCCGCGACCCTGAGGGGTCGAGCTCTGCGCTCTCACCCTGTTACTGGGTTGGCGTGGCTCATGTTTTATTCCGTCAGATGATCGTCTCTTGTCTGCTCTTCAGTAGAAGCATCTCTGTGGAGGGAACCTTATTGTTTTCTGCCGATAATTCCTGGCCCCGAGTATGGAGGCCTATGGACTTACTCCGGGTCTTAGACGCTCAGAATTTTTCATCCTGGCTCACTCGTCACACTTCAGCAGCCAAGGCCCGCATGCCGCGGTCCCTTGGGTTCTGATAGTTTAGAGCTGTCGCTTATCTTACTGGTTCCACTGTTAAAACGTTTGCACGATACTTTGTTTTCTTGTTCTTATAAAAATATCACTTAAATAAGCTAAGCACGGCACAACTATTGAAACAAATTGGGTGTACTCTTCATGCTTAAGTTGGGGAGGATCCCTCTGTATTAGGCTGTGGGGAACAGACCCGTCTTGTTTAAGAGTAATGGTGGGACAATACATTGTTCTTTTATGCCCTCTGCATGTGCAACCAAACACAAGCAAATCAAGAAACATGGACAATTTGCTGTTTCGGTTGTTTTGTAGAACACTTTGGCATTGGTGGAAATCAAGACCCCGAGTTTCATTCTCTGATACCATTGCTTACTGGTCTGTGACCATTAACTTCTAGCCAAGGTGTCCTTACCTGTAATATAAATGGAGGAAGAAAACGTTTGTTTGGTTTTTTTAAGCGTTGTGAGGATTAAGATAAATCGAGTTGAGTTAGAGTCTGGAAGGAAAAGTGAGAACAAAGGCTTCGAGATCTTGTCTCTGATGTGTATTGAGAACAGAGAGTATTTCACTTGTGTTAGAGAGTAAGGTGCATGAAGAAGTGACAGATGAGATTGGAAGGGTAGGGTGGGTCCAATCTTGTAGGGTCTGGTGTCCAGGAAAGGATTTGGCATAACTCTCACAGCTACAGATCATTCTTCAGTAGAATGAGGTACTAGCTAATTTATAGGGTTTCTGTGATGATTAAATAAGAAAGCATATGAAAAGCTGCATATATAAAATACAGCCTTACTTACAAACGTTTGAGATCATCAGCCCAAGTGACTGAGGGTATGATGATGCCAAAGAAATACATATACAGCAGGTCCTCAAATAATGTCTTGGTTCAACGTGGTTTCTTTATATTGTTGATAAGATGCCCTAGGAACTTAACACTTGTTTTTCTCAATTAGCCTGTGTTAAAATTGGTTTTATGTCTCTTGGCCAGAGTTCCAGGAGCCTATCAATGACATTAAGTCAGGACTTACTGTACACTGGAGAAATGACGGTGGAATAAAAGAGAATAGTTTCTAATTTGGGCCTAATGAGTTGGAGAGATCAGAATGACCAGATGGGTAGATTTAGGAGTCATTTGCAAGTTCAGGAGAGAACATACCCGGAAGTAAAGATTTGGTAGATGGTTATCTAGGGAGCATAGTGGAAGCTTAGATGTATTACGTTAGAAACAAAATGTTAGATAAATTCTGGGGCCATCTGGAGGGCCAAAATAGCTATATAATATGGTAGATTTTCAACAAACAAGGAAGGTACAGAATGGAAGGTTTATTTTGGTAACCTTTGAAACAGCAGTGAACAGAGAATTGAAACTGGAACAAGGGAGGTATGCATGTAGGAAGAAGAGGCCACCTAAATTACCTATAATCCTGACCTTTTTAAGTAAGCAGAGCTCATAGAGCAAAGGGACACAACTAGTCTTTCCCAGTTAGACAAAACCCTACAAACTGATGGAGAAAAACTGCTGCCATGTGCATAGTTAGTTTAATTTGGGGAACCAGTTTTTTATTTTGATGTTACCAGAAAAGTTAATAGTACCATTAATTGATAATGTGAAAAACCACACACACAAAATAGTAGTAGTTCTAGTACTGTTCAGTATGAGTCGTTCAAGAGACAGTACTATGTGCCACTTTCAGAGATGTAAGCAGTCTAAAATCTTTTGTTTTGGATGGTGTATCGAGAGTTTTCATGTAGATGAATATAAGGGCGTTTTTAAAGTGTATTAGTGTGCTTGTAGAATCATGGCCATGGGGGTCCACTGAAATTGCCTGAAAGGGTAATAATATTGACTGGGTAATTAGGAACAGCCCCTAACTATGAAATAAGTAGGAAACAATTTTTAAGTTATACCAAATATTTTCTCTTTAGCTCTGTAAGATTATATATCATCGACCACACAAGATGGGGAAAATCATTATGCTAGTTTGTGGAGCACACAAAAACGATTAGGGCACAATCTCAGCCCTGTGTATATGGAATGAGATGGTATGTGAGAAAGAGGAAGATTTAATTATTTGTCCTGGACTTGTCAAAGAAAAGGGGTCAAGTATTGTTCATCAATTCCAGTTTCTCTTAAAAAGTAGTAAGTGGACTAATGAAACATTTAGTAGTAAGTGGGCTAACAAAAAGTAGTCAATGGACTAATGAAAATGAAGTAGAAACATTTTTATGGTGAGATAATAAGTAACTTTGGAATGGTAGACTATATCCAGAGATGTTTCATAACATACTGATCATGACTGAAAGCTATGATTTTAGTTTTGATTTTTTTGTTAACATTTGGGTTTTTTATTTTTTGGAGGTGAGGATCAAAGGTTGTTTCTTACTGTGGGCCATCTGTATATCGGCTTCACATTAGTGAACAAAAGTCTGCCCTAAGAAATTACACTCTTTAGTTAGGGGAGACAGAGTAAACAAGTTAATTATAGAGTAAGAGGGCTAGCCTGTCCTATTGTTGCTTGTCTTATTTTAAAGAATGGAGAAAAGAATACAGTCCACAATCAAAGCTAGACTATCATTTTGATATTTAAAGGAAAATTAGATAAATCTTCAAGAGTTTATTCTGCCAGAGGCAGAGCATGAATACTATGTATTGTGACTTGAACCAAAACGTGAAATATGTGTCATACAATTAAAGGAGTAAATTATTCTGTTTCCAGTAGATTGTTATTAAACAATGAATTTTCTTTAGTGTACACAGTGAATGGTTCTACACCCTCTCTTAGTAAGGACAAAATGATCATTTGAGAAGAGAAATACTTTGTGCTTTAAAGAATCTTGATTTCTTTTTCTTTTCTTTTGCAGCTGTTGCTGATGCTATTAGAACAAGCCTTGGACCAAAAGGAATGGATAAAATGGTAAAAACTAATTCATTATTTATTAAATGCAACTGTCCACACTGCAGGATCTCGATAGAGGGTTAAGATATGCTGTTTAAAAAATATTGTTGGGAAGGCACTTTGAGAGTTCAGAAGAGTGATGGATTACTGGTGGGTGAACAGGACTTAACTATAATTCCTATTTTGTTTGTTTAATGCTTTTTAGACAATGAAAGTATGTACACAAAAATAGTTATCTGTTGTGTAGTTAGATAGAAAGTACAGTAAAGGTAGGTATAAGGGTTTAAGTTCAGTACTCCTTATTGATGTAACTCTGTGACCTGACAGGTCTGTGGGATTTCAACTCTGTATTTCTAGTTTTGTAGACTGGCAGCATAAAACAGATGCATTCCAATGGCTTTTTAAGTAATACACCCTCAAATTCAGTGCTAGTTAACTTCTGAAATGAGAGGTAAGGAAACAAGATAGAGCATTTTCTGGATAATACACAGATCATTATTCATTCTGGATATCTTAACATTTGTCCTTGCTAGTAGTGCTTTCTGCCTTTTACTGAGGATACTAAGAAATAATTGAGTATGAGAATTGTGTTCACTACTTTGTAAGTTATATAAATGTCTAATCACTATGTTGTATACCTGAAACTAACACATGTTGATGATAATTGAAAAATAAAAATTTATTTGAGAAAGTGATAGCTAATATTCAAGGGAAAAAAACGAATTTTGTTCATCATTCATGGTGTTCTTTTTGAGGATCCATAGTATTGTTATTATTGATATGAACCCAGGAATGATAGTGATTCTTTATAGTATTTTTCCTGTCCTTTTTAGTGTCTAGATTCCTTCTCTTTTACACAAAGAAAAAATAGCTGTAACAAAGCCAGCAGTTTCACTTGTAAAGTTAGACTACTATGCATGTTCTTAATCATACTAATGTAAGGGAAGAAAGTTTGAAATTAAGCACAGTTGTAAGCTATGCAAACAGATTAACTTCTCTACCAAGAAGTAGTAAAATTAGAGCTTTTAGGGTGTCATTAATGCTGGGTAGAGAAAACAACATTTTGAAAGCACAACTTTAAAAAAAAAAAAAAAACTTTCCAGATTCAAGATGGAAAAGGCGATGTGACCATTACAAATGATGGTGCCACCATTCTGAAACAAATGCAAGTGTTACATCCAGCAGCAAGAATGGTAAGTATAATTTTAGATGAGGTGGGTTTTTTAAGTGTATGGTTTGACATTTGGTAAACAGTTACATTTGTTTTATTTGATTACATGATACCATTTATGGATTGTGAAATTTTTTCTCGTTAGGCTAAACAGGCATGTTTTTAGGATACACTGTGTGTCTAGCATTGGGGTCCTCAGTGGAAGGTCCCTGTCCTTGCCCACGGGAATGTGCCATACAGTTGAGAAAGGAAGAGATAAAAACATGAAATGGTACAAATTATTAGTTCAGTGGGTGGTAGCTGGAAGAGAGAAAAGTAATTTGTGTGCAAAATCATGTGTCTGTACTTACAGTGATGTTTATTAAAAAACAATTACCAATTCAGCTAAAAGTCATATATCAATATGATTCCAGTGTCGAAGTGAGACAAAAAGAAAATCCTGCCTATTAAAAAATCCCTTTGAATTATGTGAAGATGACTTTTTAAGTGAATCAAATATTGTTCATACGGGGTCAGTTCAGATAAACTTGGGAGAGGACTCCAAACTGACACTGCTCTCCTCTGGAATGCCCCACTTCATGGCTTCTAAGTCTACAAGGTACCCATGGTACAACATCATTTATGCTTTCTAACAGGAAGCAAAAACTTACAACCCGCAGTCTGAACCAGACATCATAATAAAGAGTATATAAGACGAATTTTGTGTGCTACAAGTATGTCAGTTATTTTAAAATGAAACCCAAGGTAGGCAACAAATCAAAAGTTAAGAATTCTATTGACTCTTAACAGTGTTGGTGATCAAATTGTGACACTGATGTGAAGGCCATTTGTTTCATATTTGAATTTGATGTTATTTGGATTCTCACATTTCTCATTGAATAACTTAGTGTGTTCTGTTCAATTAGCTGGTGGAGCTGTCTAAGGCACAAGATATAGAAGCAGGAGATGGCACCACATCAGTGGTCATCATTGCTGGCTCTCTCTTAGATTCCTGTACCAAGCTTCTTCAGAAAGGTAGGTAGAACATAGAACATGATTTATTACTGAGTAAAGGCCAAAAGTTACTAGGTAATGTGAGATTTCAGCTTTAATTTGGAATAACCTTTTTGCTAGGAATTTTTAGATTAAATTTAGCACTTTATTATATGAATTAGAAGGTTTTTTCTTTTCTCTTTTTTGCCAAGCTTCATTTTAAATGGAGCATGATAGAATTTTGCTTTTGAAAAATAAGTGGTGGTGGTGTTACTAATCTTAGGTATGGATGAGAATGGTGATTTGAGAGAGAAAGCATGGGTTCTTGCTCTAGTAAATAGTTCCTAATCATAGTAGTGAGTCTCCACTCACTTATTCTACTTACTAGATTTGTGATGTTTTGAAAAGTATAAAATTTGGTTTCAGTTTTAAATATCACATGTGATATAATTGGTCTGTTCCAAATTAAATGAAAATAAATTATTAGCCATGATTAACAGTTAAGGTTATTCAAATCATTGTTATTTATCACTGAATCATAAATTAATCTAGGTAATAATTTAAAATTTATGACTGCTTTGACATTTTAATGAATGGAAAACTTTTAAGTGTGTCAAATATGTAGCATATCTGTTATAATTAAATAACTAGATTTTCACAAATGATAGGGATTCATCCAACCATCATTTCCGAGTCATTCCAGAAGGCTTTGGAAAAGGGTATTGAAATCTTAACTGACATGTCTCGACCTGTGGAACTGAGTGACAGAGAAACTTTGTTAAATAGTGCAACCACTTCATTGAACTCAAAGGTGAGACAAGCACTAAGGGATCATTGTAAAATTACAGTTTGTTTCGTTAAGAACTGCAACTCTTAGGCTGTGATTTTTGTTTGATGCTGTACAGTTCATAAATGTTAAATCTCAAGAGTGACTAGGTAACTAAGGTCATTTGTATAGCTGAATTCAAGTATAATGTACTCTTTCAAGGCTTTCAGATAGATTGTATCCCCATTTTACAGATGGGAAAATAGGTCCAGTGAAGTTAAATAACTCATCCAAAACCCACTAATAAGGGGTAGAGCTGAGGTTTGAAACCAGAACAGGGTTGCCCATCCATAGTCCCATCTCTTGACTAATATCTGTGCTGCTGCGTAGTTCTGAAATTTAAAGCAGTGGTGTTCTTTTAAATTTCTTGGGAACTCATGTCACCTGTTTTCTGTCGTATCCTATGTCATACAAACACCCATTCTTTTTCTTTTTCATCAGTATTATATTCATACATTCATTTTCTTCAGATGTTAAATGTGAGAGCTAGATAATATTGGTATCCCCAGAACTAATGCAGAATAGCATAATTAAGTTACAACATTGGTCATAGATTCTAGACTGCTTGGGTTCAATCATTTAACTATAAACTGTTTGACTTTCGATTTCTTCATCTGAAGGTTGAAGGAATATATGAATGTAAAGTGCTAAGACCACTGCTTGGCACATAAGTGCTCAATAAACGTTAGCTATTTTTATCAGCTCCTCAGTATTAGGTGTACACATACATAGCTTCTGATCACAAATTCATGTTAGCTAGGAAACCTACACATTAATTTGCTTTTTTGGATTTCCTGTAGAATTGTTAGTAATCTTGACAGTCCATCTACTATATTAATGAAAGAGGAAAGCAAGCATACATATTTTTATTTGTGCCCTTGGTGACTGGCAATCTGAGTTGAAAAGACAGTTTGCATGTAATATTTTTTCATTCTCACCTTCCCTCACACTGCCTACCACCAAAAAAAGTGATTAAGATTACTTCTTGAATATCTTTGTTAGTAAACAAGTAGGACATTTTCTATTGTGTAGCTGACTTTTTTTTTTAATTCTAGGTTGTCTCTCAATATTCAAGTCTGCTTTCTCCAATGAGTGTAAATGCAGTGATGAGAGTGATTGACCCCGCCACAGCTACCAGCGTAGATCTTAGAGATATTAAAATAGTTAAGAAACTTGGGTAAGCATTTCTAATTGTAACTTCTATTAATAAAAATTAATTTTGGAAATAAACTTAAGGTATTGCCCAAAATAAAAAAAGCTTAAATGAAAGATACCTAGATGAAGTCACAAAGCTTTCTTTTTGGTTTTGTTTTCATGAGAACTTGTATTAATGTGGGACTCTGAAGAATTTATATTTCCTTATGATGGCAAGGCAGTAGTGTGATCACAGAGGTTCAGGAATGAGGCACAAGTGTGAGTGAGGCTGAAACGTTTTATTGGACTGGTGGTTTTTAATCTGTTAACAGTCTATTAAACTCACAGATTTCTACCCCGTTGACTATTCCCTCCTTGTCCCGTTGACTATTCCCTCCTTGTTTTCTTTTTAGTGGGACAATTGATGACTGTGAAATGGTGGAAGGGCTGGTTCTCACTCAAAAGGTGGCAAATTCTGGCATAACCAGAGTTGAAAAGGCTAAGATTGGGCTTATTCAATTTTGCTTATCTGCTCCCAAAACAGATGTAAGTAGAACCTAATTAAATTGGTTCCTTGTTTATGTGTTTTAACTTCTAATACCTCAGTTACTCATTATTATAAAAATAGAATATACTGATGCTAGTGATAAAAAACATGTATCTCAAAGGAATTAATAAAATTGAGACAACGGTAGAAATTGTTGGATGCTAGACATGACAAATCTACAGCCTCAATTAGCTATTCATTGAAATTGATCATTGATTTACTTTATAGATGAAGACAAACAAGGAAATGTATGAAATAATAAAAACAGGTTATGAAAAGTTACAGTGTAAGTGGAATTTCTAGATTCTTGCTTTCTGAGAAACCTTAACCCATCCCACAGTAGCAGGCAGATCTTTTGTCCTACATTTGCACAAAGGAAACTTTAAGCCAGTATAATATCCATGCTGTGAAGAAATTGTTTTTATTTAAGATAGTCCCATATCTATCAGGCCTACGTGCCATTTCCTAAAGGGGGTGGTTGGTCTTATTATCTCTCTCAGATTTGCTCTCATTTCACATTGTGTTAGCATACAGGTTTCCTGTTTAGTCATTTTAAATGTTTCCCAAAAGTTTAGCCCATCCAAAAATTAATGTTGTTTTATAGGTCTTTGATATAAGCCAGATACGTCCTTGGTACATTCTTTCAGCATACCAATTTACATAACAAGCCATAGAGTAAGAAGGATGCAAGTGAAATTATTTCAGTAATATATTTGTATGAAGAGAATTGGCATGTTCAGAAAATAGGATAATCATTTTCCATTTTTTGATTATCAAAAACGTACTTGCAAAAATACACACAGCAAGGTGTATAAATCATAGTAAACTCCCTAAGTTAAGGTTGGTGTATATTCATCTTTCCAGACTTTTTGTATGCATGTCTGTATATAATTTCTTACTTGGTATGATTTTGATTGAATTTATACAACAATATTTTCATTAAAAAGTCTTTTTCACTTTAAAACTCCTACAATGAAAATTATTATTTTTTTAAACAGATGGATAATCAAATAGTAGTTTCTGACTATGTCCAGATGGACCGAGTGCTGCGAGAGGAGAGAGCCTATATTCTAAATTTGGTGAAGCAAATTAAGAAAACCGGATGTAATGTTCTTCTCATACAGAAGTCTATTCTAAGGTCTGGGGCTATTTATTTTGTTCGCCTCTTAGTAATAATTGATTTTGGATCCCCTCTAGCAATTTTTAAAGGAACTTTTAAGGTGGGTAAACCACTAGATATTTAATGTCTACATTTTGAGACATTTATTTAGATAAATCCTCTAAAGTGATTTATCTTCCCATTGTAATAATTTAAGTATAGGATATATAATCTTTCTAGACCAAGACCCTAAGTAGCAATTAAATGGAATGCTTTGTATTTTTTTAAACCTAAGTTTGGTCTAAAATTAATAAACTAGCTAAAAGTCGTTTATTGAAGGGTTCATGCAGTTGTTTACTTTGAAATTTAAATAGAAGCTCTTTTGGGGGAAATAGTGGATAGCCCATGGATTGAAACAATTATCCAAAGTTTGGATTAATCCCTTTTTTTTTTTATTCTAAATAGGTAAACACAGTCCCATGTACTCTATTAATGTTATGCTCGTTTTATATAGAAACCCTGTTGGAGTTAGAATACCTGGTTCTCTCCCAAGTCATATAACAGCTATTAACCTTGAGTAAATTGTTCTCAAAATTCATAAAGCTTATATGTAAAACAAGGGTAGTAATATTCACCCTTCTGGTATTACAGGGTTGTCAAGATCATTTCAGATAATGTGTGGGAAAGTATAAATTTGTGGTCTTGAATTAATCATACTTCAGTCTAAATTCAGAAAATACCAATAAAGTTTTATCAGCGATATACTCATTTAGTATTAAGAAAAATGACAATTATTGTGTTTTATAAAAGTGTTATTGGGGTATGTTTTAATATTATCCATTGGAAATTTATTTCAGAATTTTGAGCTCATAAACCCGGTAAGCTGAGATGTAAAGCATCTCCTTCACAAAGTCATTGGTCATTTAAACAACAGTAAAATAACGAAAATCTTTTTTAAAAAGCGTTGAACAGCAAAATGTGTTTTTTTTAATCCTAACACTGGCATAATCACTGATTTTGTATTTTAGAGATGCTCTTAGTGATCTTGCATTACATTTCCTGAACAAAATGAAGATTATGGTGGTTAAGGATGTTGAAAGAGAAGACATTGAATTCATTTGTAAGGTAAAAATACACCTAATATTTGCATGTGTGACAATGACCAATAATCAAATGTTATCTTAATTTGTGGATTTGACTATTTTTCCCAGACAATTGGAACCAAACCAGTTGCTCATATTGACCAATTCACTGCTGACATGCTGGGATCAGCTGAGTTAGCTGAGGAGGTTAATTTAAGTGGTTCTGGGAAACTGCTCAAGGTAACGGTATTAGAATTAAGCTTTATTTGCCTGGGTTTTTTGTTTCTTAATTTTTTAATCCTCACACCAAATACCTAATTTGGAATTTGTTTACTAAAGATTACAGGCTGTGCAAGTCCTGGAAAAACAGTTACAATTGTCGTTCGTGGGTCTAACAAACTGGTGATTGAAGAAGCTGAGCGCTCCATTCATGATGCCCTATGTGTCATTCGCTGTTTAGTGAAGAAGAGGTAATATAAATTACTAAGTAACATTTAGAACATTAAACTTCGACATTTTGACTACTCTTAAAAGTAAATTATTTAAAGTGGCTTTCTCTTGGCTAAAATAAGATAAAAATATGTTTGTGAATTTCAGAGCTCTTATTGCAGGAGGTGGTGCTCCAGAAATAGAGTTGGCCCTACGGTTAACTGAATATTCACGAACATTGAGTGGTATGGAATCCTACTGTGTTCGTGCTTTTGCAGATGCTATGGAAGTCATTCCATCTACACTAGCTGAAAATGCTGGCCTGAATCCCATTTCTACAGTAACAGAACTAAGAAACCGACATGCCCAAGGAGAAAAAACTACAGGCATTAATGTCCGAAAGGTAATAATTTAATCTTGGATTACTATGGAAAATGTTGATTATTAAAATTTTTAAAGCTTCGTAATTATCTATTGAATGAAAAGCTTTGTAATTAAAAGTAATCTTGGATTTAAATATGAGACCTACAGGTTCATTGAGTGAGAAAGAAGATGATGCCTTAAGTGAAAAGTATTTGTTCATAACTACCAATTACTGACCCTGTGATTTTCAGCAAGTTACATAGTTTGTACTTTAGTCTCAGTTGTAAAAACAGACAATTAATAGTTCCCTCATAGGCTTATTGTGAGGTCAGATATATTACTAACAAAGTTCATACAAAGATGCCTGGCATAGTGTAAACACTAAATATCAATCATTGCTGCTGGTATAACTACCAGCCTATATTAGTCATCTCGGGTAACCACATAGAACAGTAATTTCCCCTTTTGAGTTAGTTCTGTTAATGTCTTTTTTTATTGAGGAAACAAATAATACTTAATGGGGAAAATCTGACAATCCAAGGTGATACTTTTTGAATGGTACAGAACTCCAAAAGAGGGCAGTACCTGGTTAGTGAAAGCTTTATGAAGATGCAACGTTGGTTAGTAGGGGATGAGGAAATTCAGATGGGGAAGCAAATGGTTTACAGGTGAGAAGGACCAATAAGTTACTAATTTTTTCTACAGCAGAAGTTGTAAGTTGGTGACGTAGTGGACTTTAGGTTAGAAAGTTCAGATCAAAGCTAAATTTTGGAGGCCCTTGAATATTGGGGCAGGAACAGGTTTTTTCCAGTAGTTGGGAGCCATTGGAGTTTTTTTAACCAAGATGCTAAAATGATAAAAGTATTTCAAGGAGGGAAGACAGGAAGATAGGATTGCTTCTTATGGCCATCAGCAGTAATCCTTGGAAGAAGGGGGACTAGAATACTAGCAATAAGAATTTAAAAGTGAGATTTGAGAGATGTAAAGGTAGAGCAGACCAGACTTAGCCAAATTCAGAATTAGGATTCAGAGAGGATTTGAGCATTAAAGATCTAATAATTTTTCATCACTGTGATCCTCTACCTAATTTTTGCCAGGATATTTTTAAATTAGAGATACTTTGGAGTTAGGATTGGGGGAATCCAGCATTAATTCATTTTTTCCAAATTCTAGTTGAAATTCAACCTACAATGTAGAGAAAAGCTTACTTAGTAAAGAGTATCTTACTCTTGACTAGACTAAGGGGAAAAACTTCATTTGAAAAGTCCTTGAGTCATACTGGTAATAGTATAGTTGGTAATGTGTGTAATTACAAATACTAAAAGTAATTTGTGCTAATTTGCAGGGTGGTATTTCCAACATTTTGGAGGAATTGGTTGTCCAGCCTCTGTTGGTTTCAGTTAGTGCACTGACCCTAGCAACTGAAACTGTCCGGAGTATTCTGAAAATTGATGATGTGGTAAGTATGTGTAGATTGAGAATTTTCCAACAGGGTCAGAAAGGGATTTTCTTTTTTTAGGAGGGTTTTTTTGGGCAGTGGGTGGTAAATGTTAGCTACTCATCGAGGCGATAACAAGGCTGATCTTACAGTCTTTTCTTGCTTGTAAAAATAGAGGTGATTTGGATTTTTGCCTTAAGTGTCTTCCACCCTTAAAATTCTATCATTATAAGGTTTTGAAGCTCAAGTTTTTCTCTTGTTAGGTAAACACTCGGTAATCTGGATAACACTGGCTGACTGGCACCATTATGGCCATTAATAGTGCGGCTGGAGTGGAAGATCACTCACTGGTGTTCCTGTTTGGAAAATTGTTTCCTCTATGACTTCCTGGGCCTGGTCTTCCAGTTGGCATTTGCTTGAAATTGTATTGACACAATTTAATGAAAATATTAAAAATTTGGTTTCAAAAGCTGGATTATTTTATTCCCCCTTCCCTACATTCAGATACTCTTAAAAAACCTATATAAGAAGGGAAAAATGGATTCACATTTATCTGTTGACTTCCTTAGGATATTAATCCTGGGTACTTTTAAGTGTTTCTATTTTCTTTTTTCTTTTAAACAAGAATGAAAAATGGCCTAATGTGCTCATCACACTGATAAATACCCATTTACATAAAAATCTCAAAGTAATGTATTTGTAAAGTTAACAGTACAGAAGGATACAAAGTGAAAAATGAAAGGCTCCCACTGTCCTATAATCCTAATCCTTTTTTCCAAGAATAACCATATTTGTGTTCATTGGGATTTCTTCCATAAATAAAATATGCATATATGTAGCAAATCTTGTACAAAAGGTATTCTTAACTAATATGTCTTGTTTCAGTGGTTTTTAGCATCTTCATGTCCTCTACCCTGATGAAGCATCATCTCACCATGAG
Source organism: Rhinolophus sinicus (assembly GCF_036562045.2). Classification (NCBI taxonomy): domain Eukaryota; kingdom Metazoa; phylum Chordata; class Mammalia; order Chiroptera; family Rhinolophidae; genus Rhinolophus; species Rhinolophus sinicus. Next base: position 43,627,050 of record NC_133755.1, on the reverse strand, counting down.
TAGTGTTAAGATCTCATCTCTGCCCTCACTTTAGCCTCTGTCCTTCAGTTCTGCACACACTGTAGCTAGTGAGTTTGAAAAACTTGTCCAGCACTCTATGTTATGAAAGTTCTCATGGCTTCTGATTTGCCTTTGGGTGAAGGCCAGGCCTTTGAGGTGGACCATAACTCCTATTGTATTTCACAAAGAGTGTTCTAAAAGCAGCTAGGGTTCTTCATCGCATTTGTGGAGAATATCAGCCAACTAGTCTGGAGCTTCTTTGTATCTGAAAACTTGGATAGTTAATTTGATAAATGGTAACTCTTAATATGTTCAGATATCTGTTTCTGGATTGTCGCCAATTTATTAATTCAGTTTACTCTCCCCCTTTTAATGGGTATTAGGAGCTCACTGTAAAAGAAGCTTTTTCTAGCTGTCAAAAAACTTAATGAGGTACATCCTAAAAATACTTCTGTAATCCAAATTATTTACATTGGAACTTTTATCAGTTATTCAGCACAAAGTTCTGTTATACATAGAAAGCCCTAAAGATTCTTCAAAAAAAGCTGTCAGGACTAGTAGAGCAAAGTCAACACAAAAATCAGTTGTATTTCTATACAATTTGAAAAGGAAATTATAAAAACAATTCCATTTGCAATAGTATCAAAAAGAAAAAAATAGTAACCAAGGAGGTGAAAGGCTTACACAATGAAATTTAAAAACATTGCTGAAAAATTAAAACAAATGGATTCCAATCATGTTAATGGATTGGAAGACAATACTATCCAGAGCGATTCTACAGAGTCAGTGCAATCCATTATCAAAATCCCAATGACATTTTTGCAGAAATAGAAAAACCTATTCTAAATTCATTCATATGGAATCTGAAGGGAACCTGAATATCCAAACATCTTGAAAAAGAACAAAACCAGAGGATTCACACTTCTGGTTTACAAACTTTAGAAAGGTACAGTAATCAATCACTGGTATCAGCATAAAGGCAGACATTTATACCGATGGAATACAAAAGAGAGTCTGGAAATAAACCCTCACGTAATATGATTGAATGATTTTTGACAAAGGAGCCATGACTAGTCAATGGGGAATGGCCTGGGAATTCTCAAGTAGTGCTGGGAAAACTGGATATCCACATGCAAAAGAATAAGGTTGGACAACCTACCTAACACTACAAAAATTAGAAACCTAAATGTAAGACAAAAAAAAACAAAAACGAAAAACACCTGAAATCTTAATAACATTTAATTTGGCAGTAATTTCTTGGATATGCCACTAGTAACAAAAGGAAATATAAGACAAATTGGACTTCATGAGATGTTTCAAGTGTTGTGCATCAAAAGATAACAGTAAAAAGCAACCCACAGAAAGAGGAAACATTTCCAAGTCCCATATCTCATAAGAGGTTAAAATCCAGAATATATAAAGGACTAAAACCCAATTCAAAAATGGGCAAAGTACTTGAATAGACATTTCTCCAAAGCAGAAATACGACTAATAAGCACATGAAAAGATGCTTGACATCGCTAAAAGGGAAACACAAACCAAAACTACAATGAAATGCCACCTCACCCATTAGGATGGCCACTGTATTAAAAAAAAAGTGTCAAGAATATAAAGAAACTGGAACCCTTGTAGACTGTCGGGAATGTAAAATGGTACAGTTGCCGTTGAAAACAGTATGGCAGTTCCTCAAAAAATTAAAATGACCAAATCCAGTAATTCCACTTCTGGGTATATACCCAAAAGAATTGAAAGCAGGGTCTCAGAGATACTGTACACCCATGTTTGTAGTAGCTCTGGTTATAATAGCTAAAACATGGAAGCAACCAAAGTGTCCACTGATGGATGAATGGATAAGCAAAATGTATATACATACATTTGAATATTCAGCCTTAAAAAGGAAGGAGTTTTTGACATGCTACAACACGGATGAACCTTGAGGACATTATGCTGAATGAAATAAGCCAGTCACAAAAAGACATACTGTATGATTCCACTTACATGAGAAAGTCAAAAGTCATAGAAATAGAATGATGGTTGCACGGGCTGGAAGAAGGGGAGGATGGAGAGTTATTGTTTAACGGGTATGGAATTTCAGTTTTACAAGATGAGAAGTTCTGGAGATGGATAGTGGTGGTGGTTGCACAACAATGAATATTTGATACCACTGAACTGTATGTTTAAAAATGGTTAAGAGATTTTATGTGTACTTTATCACAATAGAAACAAATTAGAAAAAAGTTATTGGTCATGCAAAGAAGCTGGAAACTATGACCAATAATAGAGAAAACCAAGAGAAACAAACCTAAAAATGACAACTGAATTATCAGACCTTAAAACAGCTTTTATAAATCTTCCATAAGTGCTCAACGATGTAAAAGAAAATATGAACATGATGAGAGAAGTGGAAGATATAAAAGACCCAAATGAAATATCTAAAAATGAAAACTTCATTATCTTTTAGAAAAGTACTCTGAGTAGGATTCAAATCAGATTAGACATTACCAAAGAAAAAGACAGCAAACTTGAAGAGAGGACCTTAGAAACTATCCAAAATAAAGCACAAAAAGAAATGGGATTGATTTTGTATCCAACAACATTGTTAAACTCGATTACTCTAATAATTTCCCTCTATTTTTGGGGGAGATCTGCACAAGCAATCTGTAAACATTGAGAGTTCTTTTCTCCCTCTCCAATCCTTATACCTTCCCCTCTGCCCTTCCTTTCTTTCTGGCTCTGACCTAGAGTACAATGCAGAATAGAAATGATCAGTGAGTGTGGTGGTCAGCCTCCCAGGTAGCACCTAATAATTCCTGCCTTCTTGTATCACACTCTTGTGTAGTCCCTGTCCCACATTGTACCAGGATTTGGTGACAGCATATGATCGATAGCATAAAGCAGAAGAGACAGTATGTGACTTTAAAGATTAAATTATAAAACACTGCCTTCTGTCTTGGACACTTTGGCTTTCCCTTTCTCCTGAATCATTTGCTCTAAGAGGAACAAGCTGCTATGGTGTGAGAAGATCTATGGAGAGGACTTTGGCCAATAGCTAGGAACTGAGTGAGGTCTGTCAACAACCACATGTTGACTAACGAAGCTCATTAGCTTGGAAGTGGATTCTCCATTCTCAGTTGAGCCTTGAGAAGATCATAGCCCTAACCAATGGCGTGACTCAATCTTGTGAGATACCCTGATCCTGAACAATTCAACTAAACTCCCCTAAATTTCTGACGCTCAGAAACTATGTGGAGTAACAATGTGTATTGTTTTAGGGTAGTACATTACATAGCAGTAGATAACTAATATAGTGGGCATCTTCGTTTTGCCCTTTTTTTTTTTTTACCATTATGATGTTTGCTATTTTGTTTAAATTTTATTTTTGTTTATTGTTAGGTGTCTTTTATCAGGTTAAGGAAATTTCCTTTTATTCCTAGTTAAGTTTTTGCTTTAATGTATGTCAATTTTTATCAAATACATTTTCTGTATTGAGATAATTCTATGATTTTTCTGCTTATATTAGTCTTTTCAAAGAATGAATTTTAGCTTAATTTTGCTCTATTGGAGGAGTGGGGGAGATGCTTCCCCACTGTTCACACTCCAAACGAGCAAACAAAGGCTTGGGAAGAAGGACTCAAATCTTTATTGCACATTTCTTTAATTTCTTCCATTTATCTAATTTCTGTGCTTATTTCCTTCTACTTTCTTTGAGTATGTCTGTACTTCCTCTTTCTCTCTCTCTTTCCTTATTAAGTTGGATTATTCTCCCCTCACCTCTTCACTTTCTAACATATCTGACTATATCTTGGCCTGAAGACTTTCCTACTCCCTTTTTCTTTCACAGAAATTTCCCCCAATAAATCTCTTACACTTCTCCTTCAACAACCCAAAGGACCATCAACTGGTGAATAGATAAACTTAAGAAAATGATAAAAACAATGTAAATACTGGATATTACAAGTATGCCTGTCTGTAACTATCACATTATGAGCAGCACCAAAAAAAAAAAAAAAAAAAGGAAAATTTTTCCAGTGTTGGAAAACTATTCTCTCTTTCAGCAAAGAATATTACTCAGCAATTAAAAAGGAACAGACTACTCATGGATATATTCAACATGGATGAATCTTATTAAAAAAAAAACAGTATGCTGAGCAAAAGAAGCTGGGAGCAAAAAGAGTACATATTATATGGTTCCATTTATATGAAGTTCTAGAACAGTCAAGGGGATGGAATGGGGAATAGATGGCAAAAGGGCACAAGGGATCTTTCTGGGATAATAGAAATGTTTGTATTTTAATAAGGGTATGATTTCATGAGTGTATGCATTTGTCAAATTTTATCCAACTGTACATTTAAGGTCTACTCGTATTCATTTCACTGTGTTACATCTCAATACAAAAGTGCAAACAAGTTGGTTAGAGCACAGTGCTCATAACACCAAGGTTGGCTTCAATTCCCACATGGGCCAGTGAGCTGCGCCCTCCACAACTAGATTGAAAACAGCAACTTGACTTGCAGCTGATAAGTCCTGGAAAAACACATTGTTCCCCAATATTCCCCAATAAAAATGAAAACAAAAAATTGCAAAAACAATTCTTATGATTTAAGATGTCATTTTCTTCTTGTAGTTCTGTCCTGTAGGGACAGAACTAGGAGTGCAATTCCCAGGCTCTCGGCCTTACGTGGAAAGGTGCTGGCTCAGGTAGTAAATGGCCATCAACTGTGATCGGATGGCCATTAGCTGTGGCTAGTTGGCCGTCAGCTGTACCCAGTGAGCCATTGGCCACTAATATAACTGCTGTGACTACACTAACAGCAAATAGGGGATAGCAAGAAGACGGTGGGTGAGCTAGCAAGCATTGATTGCAGTTAGCAAGTGGGGTTAGTTGGTTAGCAGAGAAGTGGATGGAAGGTTGCAGATCGTGTGGATCCTGTTTCCTGTGTCTCCAACCCAGCCGCCAGCGAGACAATAGTGGTATGACTCCCCTATCTATGGCTCCGTTGATGTTCCTTTTTGGCCTCACCATATCCTGCGTTATGTGGGGAGCAGTACCAGGGACCCCACATGCCACCCTGCATGACATGTCCACTTCTGCTTTATATGCTTTGAAGTTATTAGGTATCTACAAATTTAGAATATTGCTGATGAATGGAAACTTATCAGCTCTTCTACATACATACACAACATGTTCTGTTCTATTCCTATTCCTATTCCCATTCCATTCCATTCCATTTCATTCCATTCCAATCTTATCCTATTCTTGCCTATCCTTGCCTAGTCTTTCGTAGTGCTTCAACATGTAGACACGTCTTGCTGTTTTGGGGTTGGGCTTACCCCAAATCCCAAGACAGGCACATGCAGCCACAGAACCAGCTGCATGTGAATGACTGGAAGTCCCCACTGTGGTGACTTGGGGCGTCCATACCTCATGGGCTTTCAACTCTGGCTTCTGCTCCGAATTGAGCCAGTATTTGTTCATTGTGAGAAGCACATTTCAGCTCAAACCAAGGGCAGCTTAAGGAGGTGGGGGAGTGGGGGGGATTTTGCAGGTGCTGACACACCAGACCTGCGAACAAGAAAGGCTTGGTAAGAAGGGCTCAGATCTCAGAGTTGGGTTCTAGACAGCACATGCTGCACACTAACTTTATGGTGGTGATGGTCCATGGCCGGTTGTGGAGCTCCAGCTCCAGGCAGGAGGAGGCTGGAGGACAGAGAGGGAAAGTTACAACAGCCTCAGCCTCAGGAAGTGGGGACTTAGGTAGCAGGTGGCTGAGACTGCACCATGTCTGCTATTTTCAGGCTAGGCCTCTCTTAACAGCCACGTGGCTTAGAAGGGAGGTGCCGTTTGAAGCGCCCAAATCTCCAGTGGGAAATGTTGATGGGGTGAGGTGGAGATGAGGTGTGTCTCTCCTTACTGTTGGGAGCTCGCGACCTCCAACACCACCACTATAAAATTATTTAAACCAAGCAGCAAACACCTGCACTGTCACTCACTGGTGGGTGGGCTAGGCCCCACCCAACTCTGGGCTTTTATTGGTCAGACTAAGAAAAATCGCGTACCTCGCAGCCTTTTCTGGATTGGTCGATTTCTGGTAGCTCTCAAGTCAATCAAAGTAAAATACCGCACTCCTTTCCATTCTTTGACTCCGGGGGAAGCCATGTTAGGTAGCAGGATGCAAACCTTGCCACTGTTCTGAGACCACCACACAATAATATCCCCTGCTTTCCTCTAACGCTGCCGTCTTCTTTTAACGTGTTCGATGAATGAAAAGGCGCTGTTTTCTTTATTCACAAAACGAGTTGTTTTATTAGTATAATGTGAGAAGTCTGCGTTTAGGCGGTGAGGCGCGAAGCTGGGGAAGCGATGCCCTGTTCTGCCTGCCAACCCTCTAATAAACCAGCAGAGACTCAGTTCTGACTCCCATCATCCAGGAAGCGCCCGCCTTGATTCTCCTGCAGCGTGCGGGGATTTTCAGTAACTTTTGGCCCCTCGCGGCCCTTGTAGCGTCCCTAGTTACTGTGCCCCTAGTAACCGCCCACTCCAAGCAGGGAGTCGCCGGGTAGCTTGAGACCGCGCCAGCTTCCCAGCCCGGGCTCGGCGCGGGCGCTCAGGCCTCGGCGGCGAGCTGATGGCCGCCTCGTACCCCGCGGCGGAGCTGGAGTCCTCCAGTCTCCAAACCCCGGTAAATCCCAACACCTGGGCGCGGGTCGCCCAGTACCAACGCGAAGACCCCTTAGAGGCTCTGGCGGCAGCGGCTTTGGAGGAGGAGAAACAGGGAGAGCGGGAGGAGGCGGTGCGGCCGGCGCGGGCGCTGGTAATGTAGGGGCGGGACGTGGGCTGGGGTTGGGCGCTGGCTGGGTGCAGGCCGGTCGGCCTCCCCGCTGGGCTGAGCGACGTGCTGGGAAACGCGGCGCCCTGCCCAGATCTTCCCTATCCGGAAATCCTGGCCCAGCACCTTCTTTCTGGCCCCATGAAAACCCCTTAAAACCGCGGCGAGGCGTTGAAAAGTCTTCTAATTTTCACCAAAGAGACTTGTAAAAATTTCTTGGAGAGCGTTTACTTCACTCTATTTAGACTAGAGTGCAAAGTACAGAACCTTAGTCCTTATTCTCCAGCATCTGTCAGAAGTAGATATTCCCTTTAACACGATACATAAGAGGCGATATTTAAAACCATCAAGTGTTCAGTGGATAGCTCAGACACAGATATAGTAGTTAAGCATCCAGAGAAGCAAATTACTGAAGACCCAATATTTCCTAAATGGCTCTTCAGGGTGGGGTGAGATAGCCTTTTCACTGATCACTTTTCAGTGTCATATGTGTTGTGAACACCTGTCCACTAGGTAGAGGGCCAAGACTGCCATCTGTGCTATTCCCTTAAAGTATAGAAACATTGAATTTTAACTATCTACCTGCAGCTATAAAGCTCCAGTTAAAGATTCTTAATACTATTTGCCCAAGCCTCTCAGATACAAAACATTATGGTCTACAGGGCTAATAGAAACCAGTAGATATTTGGGAATTCTAATCTCTTTAAACTATACTAAAACTATTAATCAGAAAATCTGTAGCAACACCTTTTATGGTCAGCATTTCACCAACAGATGTAAATCATTAGAGGTTATCCAGAGTAAGGGAGATTCAGACCCTGAACATGAACCAGAGTGAGTCTAAGGGCCAGTTTCATTCATGATAAAGCTTTCCCTCAACACAAGTTTAGTAGCCAAGAAAGGAGACAAAGTGATGGAGGAAAAAGATTTGAATGGAGTATTTGGAGTCCTGATTATGACCCATTTTCTGCTATTTGCTAGATGATATTAAGATGTAATTTCCTTCAATCTCAGTTTCTGTATCAGTTTCTGTATCTTTATAATAATTGTGTCTCTCTTGCCTGACTGGGATATTATGAGAACCAAATGAGAGAATGTGTGTCGTATCTAAATTAACAGTTTGTATAAATTAGTAATAATAATAACTACTGCCAGTGAGACTGTCATTTGAACAACCTGCCCAAAGATTAAATTCTATTTTGGATTGCTGTGGTGGAGGAGTCAGTCATTTCTATAGTTGCAGTATACTTCCATAATGCCTTAAACTGCAAATTTGTATTAGAAACTTAATTACTTTCGGAGAGATTAGTTTCAAAGGGACAGAATCATACACCTCCCTCCCCCCAAAAAAGGAAGTTAAGTCTTATCAATTTGACACTGGTCTGTGACCACTACACTTGAAGGACCCAAAAGCAAACCTGGACAATCTGCTACTTATTGCCTGATAACCAGAGGACACTGGGGTGGGGAAAAAAGCACTGAAAAGGCAGGAAAGAAAGTGCGGGAGCCAAGCTGGCTTGGGTCTGCACCTTGATTTTTAAAGGTTAATTTGGCTCAACTTTGTCATCTATAAAATGTAATAAACTCAGATACCGTAGCCATCACACAAAATTGATTAGAGAACCAACTGTCATAGTAGGCCTCTTTCATTTGCCAAAGCCCCCCTTACCCCTTGCAAGACTGCCCATACTGGGCACTGAGGCATGTTCCTTGAACCTAGCCTCAGTTGGAGATATCAGTTCATAGGTCTTGTTACATGGTTGATGATGACACGGGTATAGCAGTTAAAATTTCCACAGTTAAAATTTCACTGACTTTCCTAATGGGATCTCTCTCTCTCTTTTTTAAAATCAAATATTGAGCATTTATTAAAATTAAATATTGAGCTAGTCACTGACTCTTCAGTGGTGAATTAAGCAAACATAGCTCACATCATTGCAGAGCTTCCAGTCTGGTGGGGAGGCTACATAATAAAAAAATGAACAATAAACATAAGATGGGAAATGTTGGAAAAGAAGTTAACAGGTTACTATGATTTTTAAAAGAAGTAGGAGGGAACCTATTTAAATGAGTTAACATTTAGGTCAATGTCTGATAAATGAAAAAAAAGTAGCCATTTGAAGAGTAGGGGTGGGAAAAGCATTCCAGGCAGAGGGAACAGCATATGCAGAGGCCGTGAGATAGGAAAAGCTTTGTATGATTAAGGATCTGAAAGAAAACCAACAAGACTGGGAAAGAGTGAGGGGAAGAAAGGGAGAGGGGAAAGAGTAGGTTGGCGAGGTAAGCAGGGCCTGCTCGTCCAGGGCCTTATTGACCAAGTAAGGAGTTGAGTGTTTATTGTAGGTGGGTGGTCCTGGAAGACTTTTAAGAGATCTGACATATTCCTAGTTATATTTTTAAAATATGAGTCTGTGGCTTTGTGGAGAATGATTGGTGGGTTTGACAAAGCAGAAGTAAGGAGATGGTTAGGAGGCTGTTGCAGTAATTCAGGTGTTATAGACAGTGGCGTGAACCTAGAGTCTAGGGAAGATGGCAAAAAGTGGACAGATTTCTCTAGAATGAATAGGAATTACTGTTAAAGATTGGACGTGAAAGCGAAGGAAGACGAAAAAATGAAGAATGCTCATTCCCAGGTTTCTGGTTTGACCAGCTGTATGGAAGGTAATGGCCATTTACTGAAGTGGGGATAACTTGGGAGGAATGAGTTGGAGGCTGAGTGGGAATCAAGGTTTTCAGTTTTGAACATGGTAACTTTGAGATGCCTATGAAACTACCAAGTAGAAATGTGTAAGTAGTAGTTGGGAAACCGTAGTCCTGTGGGGTCTGAATTGGAGATTTCTATCTGGGAGGTTTTAGCATTTTTGAAACAATGAGAATGGATAAATCACTTAGGGAGAGTGCAGAGAAAGAAGAGAAGGGGCCTTGCATTGAACTCTTTAAAAAACCTCAACATGAACAGTCAGGTAGAGAAAAAGGAGACAAGAGAGATTAAGGACCAGCTACAGTAGTGGAAGGATTATCACAGGAGTGCGGAAATCCCCCATTCATTGGTTTTCATGATGACAGAAAGGGTCAAATGCTGTTAAGAGAAGGGACATTTCATCCCTGAAGCAGGAGGGAAGGAGAAAAGGGGCACAAAAGCAGGCAGTTTTATGGATGGGAAGATGAGGGAACTTCCCTCTCTGATGGTTTCTGTTTTCTTAAAAGAGTTATCGTGTGCAGTTGGGGGGTGGGGCAGGAGCAGGTTGAAGAGCAAGGAAAAGGTACCGCAGTATTGCTGCGGGGTGAGAGCCACCTTCCAGAAGTAATACTGGAGGTGCAAGGCAGACCAAATAGTTATTAGAGATTGTTCAGTTTTAATTTAGTACTAATATTCACAAAACAGTGTTTTTCTTTTTTTTAAAGTTATATATTTTAATTATGGAAGTAATACTGAACACATTCTCCTTTTAAAATTTCAAATGTTACAAATAAGGCTTAGGCCCTTTTAACACGTCTCCCCCCAAAAAAGAAAGTCTGGGTCCCTCCTCCCCCCTATCGGTAGCCACTGTTTTGAAACTGATATATTCTTCTGGGCTTTTTCCTGTCTCCTGTGTACATAATAATTTAACATATGGTGGCATTTTATATATACATATTGTTTTGCAGCTCGCTTTTTTTTCTTATCATTTATTGAGGGCTTACCCATGTTAGCACATGTAGATCTGCCTCATTCCTTACAAATCCTTTCAATGAAAAAAAAATTTTAATAAAAATTCCAGAATTGTAGATGATACTAGATACCCTACACCACAAATAATTATGACTGCTGATCACTAATGAAGCATATGTGCTGGAAGGAGTCATCATCTAAATGGGTCAAGCCAATCTAGGGAAGATTATCCGCTAATCTAGTGGCTGCAAGTAAAACATTCCACAAAAAGCCAAACGGCTTTTAAAGGGAAAGGGTGCTATTTTAGGCTCTTGGAAAATAGTCTGCTTGGTCTAGGTTATTTGATCTACTAAAATGTTTTCTTCTGTGTGGAGACAATTAAAGATGCAATTAGAGTTGGAAGTCGCTTATCATCTAAAACAGTCATCTGTTTTAGGTAAAACACTGTGGGATCAGTTTATCTGAACAGTTCAGGCTAGTGTTAACAGTATTAAGCAGAAACGGAATGGATACTGTCAGAAGTCAGTGCATAAGTATAATTTCTCAGACCTGCCACATCTCTTCAGAAGCTACTACTCATCCTTCTATATCTTTTTCAAACAGTTTTCTAGGTCCAAATAAATTTTATCCTTTTTGTGAAAATGATTGTTATAAGACCTTCTTTTAAGGGATGTTCTAAAAGAATGAATGGAGAGCACATGGATGCTTTTGCCTAAAAACAAAAGCATATCCTCCCTGTTTTATAGTTTTTGGAGAATAAGCCCTTTCCTTAATACTTAGAACATACTTCTTTAGGACAGCTAGTATTTCTCTGAATGATTAAGTCCTTTGTGAGGAAATACCTGTCCTCTTCTCTTGGAAACTTAGTATTTTTTTTAGCTGTACATTTGTGCTCCATATACACCATTTCCCACCCCTACTCAGACTTTTTACGTCTCTGAGCACGTCATGCCTAGTCCTACTGTTGTTTCTTAAAAACCCTTCCTGCCCTTCGGAGGAGTGCTGTGTGTCTTTAGAGCCTACACTTGGGATTTGGGTTAAATCCCAGCTCTGCTACTTATTAGCTCTGTGAGTGAAGGCAGGTCACCTAAATCTTCCGAGCCTCAGTTTCCTCATCAGAACAGAGTATGCCAGTTGCATCATCATGAGGTAATATATGATGAATGTTCTAGCACTGTGCCCTGGATTTCTTTGTTTTTCATTGCTTCCCTAATCTTACAAACTTTGTCATTATCCAACTTTATATTTCCAGTCTGCCTCACCTCTGCAAAGTCTGTCTCCCCCATCAGTATTAGGCATTCCTTTTCTGAGCTTTCATGGAGGCTGACATTGCGACATACATGGTTACTCATTTGTCTCCCTGCTCAGCGGGGAGCAGCTCATGGAATGAGGAGCTCTGTCAATTATTTATGTACACGTCCTCTCCTAAACTAGTTGGAAACTTCTCAAAGGTGGAGTTTTTATCTGATTTGTATCTTTCAGCAGCTAGCTAAATGCTGGGTGTCCCTAAATATTTAATGAATGAGGAAGTTAACAAAGTATTCATCCCCACAGATCAGGTAATGGTGAGGAGCATATATAGAAATAGAAGATATCTATTTCTAAGAGAAAATTCTCTTAATTGAGTTATATGACAATAAAGCAATTCTCTGAGTCATAGTTTCTGCACATCAGTTCTACTGAAGAAAACTTGTTTTCCTTCATTTGTTTTCTCAAAGTTACCCCAAGTGGTACAACACTGGCCTCTTGTATACTGTTTTTAGCCCATTTTTAAAACACCATTTCTATAACTATTATATACAATTGACTTTTCTGAGTTTTCCTGTTGGGAAAAGCTCCTCAGATTTATTTCCTAGTGTCTTATCAGATTGGGTCTATTAATTTTCTATGGCAAATATGCTGTTTTCATTTTGAGTTTATTTTGGGCAGTAGGCTAAATTTAAGACCATGGTCAGCAGCCTGGCCACGCATAGTATCATATGCATAGTACCATAAATAACTTCAACTGGCTCTCAGCTGAGAGAATATTAAAATTTCTATATTTATGGAGAGAATGGGATTTTACCTCTATAGTTGCTTCAATTAAAAGAACTATGAAAGGAATATGAAAGGAGTGAGGGAAAAAGATCGGTCAGACCCTTCCAGACCTGATCTCTATATAGAATAACTACACATTATAACTACACTATACTACTCTTGTTCTCTTTTCACTATCAAAGGCCCTGTCACCCAGGGCAGCTGCTGTTCTTGTTACAGGAATGGCTGTTCTGAAAGTCCCTCCCACCTCCTTCCACACCGTCGTACTCCCTCCTGAGCTCTCCCCTGGACATCCAGGAGGGCTTTCTCTCTGGCTTCTTGATGAGCCACTGAGAACTTTGTTCCCTCCATTCTCCTGCCCTCATTCCCCCATTCCCTTATCTTCTCTCCACTGGCACACCCTTGGTGTACACTGCAGGAGCCCAGCTGGGGGAGGGTGTTGGATTGTGGTTGCTTGGTTTGTAGCAGGAGGAACAGTGTTCTTCATCTCAGTTAAAACTTACAACTCAGAAAGAGGCTCTTTATAAAGGATTTGGTTCTATCCTATTACAATGTACTGTGGTTTGGGAATCTAACCATCCTTCATAAAAGGATTAAATAGCATTTATTTTCTGGCAACTTGGTCTCTCTGTCTCTCATTTTAATACAATGTCATTAGGGGAAAATGTACTTCAGCCCACAAGTAATTTATAATCCATTAGTATATGTATGCAGCCTACAGGTAAGAAGCAGCATTGGGGTTCAGTGTTAACTTCATTTGTCTTTCAATTCCAGATACCATATAACAGGTTTTTTCCTTCTATTAGGCTGATTTTAACACCATTGTTTCTGGGGTGGAGGAACAAACACATATCAGCTGTGAGGACCTCATGGACTTTTCTGATATTTATTACTCTAATGAAGAATATTTCAGGAAACTAGAGGAGCTGAAGGCTGCCCACATGGAAACTATGGCAAAGTTAGAGAAAATGTACCAGAATAAATTAAATTTAAAGGAAGTTCGACCACTGATCATCAGGGAAGAAACTTCTAGTGTCTCTTCCACGTAAGTTTGTACATAATGTTATTTGTGGACTGTAAGATAAAATGTATACTTAAAAGTACAGAACAAAGTTATTTCAAACTATTTTCTCTCAAGTATCCTTTTGTACTTTTAATGATATATGGAAGTGGGATTTTATTTAAAATGTTTAATGACGTCTTGTTTTGAGGGTCATTTGGTGGCCATTTGGTCTTTTCTCTCTGACCTAGCATTCATAGAACTGTAGACATTATCAGAATATTTAGTCTGGGCCATTTAAATGATGAATATTAAAATTTAATTTTAAAAGTCCTTTATAATATGTGGATTAACACTGGCTCATTAAAGATATGGTACAAAGAGTTAAGGACTGAGACATAAATCTGATTCAAGTTTTCAAAATAGTCTATAATTTCAAGACCCATTTCTGCTATAAAGTCGCTTATTTTGAAACTTGAGGCAAGTCCCTTAACTCATCCAGTTGGTTAGCACTGATTGAGCACCTCCTGTGTGCCAGACCTCGCCTGGACGCTGAGGAGTCAAAATCAAGATGCCCTCAAGGAACTCAGAGACTAGCTGAGAACCAAAATGGTAATAAACATGATGTAACAGTGCTATGGAGACAGAGGAAGAAGCAGTTGATCGTGTCAAGATGTTAGTGGAGGGATACAAGCAGGAATTTTTTACTGAAGTGTCATATCTGAGTTCAGTCTTGAAGGAGGAATGGCTGAAACAGATGCAGGAAGCAAGGAGTGGCCTTCTAGGCAGCAGCAACCACATGTGCAAAGGCATGGCAGCTTGAGAAATCATGGTGTGTGTGATTGGATATGACTTAAGAATGTTGACGAGGGAATAGGGACAGGCGAGAGGTGCAACGGGAAAGGTGGGCAGGGGCTAATCTTGAAGTGCTTTACAATCTATACTTGACTTCATAACAATGACAAATCATGGAAAAGTTTCAAGAAGAGGAGTGATGTGATCAGATGTATGTTTTAAGATGATGACTCTGGAAATCGTGTGGAGAATTCAATAGAGGTTAGAGACACAAGGAACCTCAGCTGTCTCAGGTTCCTCGCCTGTAAAGTTGAGGGTGTCGAATTAGATAATTTATAGGCATCTTCCAGTTCTATTCCAAAATAAAAGTAATACGTAATTTTTACAAGCCCTATTCAGCTCCTATCTTCTGATTATACCTTGATCTAAGAAAATGTGTAATTCTTAATTTTTATATTTGGTCACATACAACTGAGAGCGTGTCCTAATTATTCTTCTCACTTAGGTCTGTATCAGAAAAGAACTCCTGTCACCGTGTCTCCTTAATGACATCGCTTTCAGAGCCTGATTTGGGTCATTCTTCCTCCTTGATACTGAGTTCCTCTGAAGATGAGATGCCCAACTTAGAAAAGGAATATCCTGAGAAAAACAGAATGGTGACCTATGCTGAGGAGCTCATCAACAACATGTGGACAAATTTTTCTGTTAGAGATTATCTTCAGTGTGAAGATGGTGACTTCCCAGTGTTTGAAAAAACAAAGAAGAAACCAAAAGAATGGGTGCCAAAGATTACAGTACCTGAGCCTTTCCAAATGATGATTAGAGAACAGAAGAAAAAAGAAGAGAACATGAAATCTAAATCAGATATTGAAATGGTACACAAACTACTCAAAAAACAAGAAGAAGATTCAGAGTGTAAGAAAAAATTCCGAGCCAATCCGGTTCCAGCATTCGTCTTTCTCCCTCTTTATTATGACATAGTCAAGCGAAATGAAGAACGGAGGAGGACTATGAAGGAGAAAAGCAAAGAAGCTCTTTTGGCCTCACAAAAACCATTTAAGTTTATTGCAAGGGAGGAACAGAAACAAGCAATCCGAGAAAAGCAGCTGAGAGACTTTTTTAAGTCTAAAAAGAAAACAAATCGATTTAAAGCCAGACCTATACCTCGATCTACTTATGGTTCAACTACCAGTGACAGGTCAAAAGAAGAAGATCTCTGTAGAAACACTGGGGCACAGCTGAGAGCCCAGGAGCTTTTAACAGATTCATCTCTGCCTTGTAGACCAACTGCCAGAGGTTGTGCTGCAAGGAAGCCCAAGTGTCCTGAACAGGCTGAAAAGTTGGACTATATACAGAAGGCCAAGTGCCAGACTGCTGATTTTGGAGACCTTCCTGGGAAATATCAGAAACACCCCTCTGAACAGAAGTGTCCAAAACTCCTCACAGTCTGTAAACCACCTGATTTCCATGCAGCCTCACATGCAGACACTAAAAGAGACAACATTTTGGCAGACATTGAAGCAGTTGAAGAAAATTTAAAAGAAACACATTGGCCTTATCTGTCTCCAAGGCACAAGTCACCCGTAAGAAGAGCAAGTGCAAAGCGTGTGCGTTGTAACTGCAACCCTCCGATGCCTACAGTGTCTTCCAGAGGCAGAGAACAAGCCACAAGGTAAAGAACTAGTTTATGGTACTGACTGACTTATGTTTGCTATAATAGTATATGCAGCACGATTGATTTTATGTTGGTGAATTTGAAATATGAAAAACTTATTATAGCTGGTAATATATTTTACTATATAATATAGAATATTTTGCCAGAGGGTATTCTAAGAAATGTGTTTTCCATTTTATGAACCTTTGGGGATAGAAAAGGTTATAGTCTGCCTATTGATTTCCAATTTCACAAAGTCAGATCCTTCTGAAAAAAGTTGCCTCTTTTCAACCTTTGAATTATCCTGTGTTAAACTTTTGCTAAGCAACATTCTTATTGGCTTAAAGTGAATTAAGCCTTAGTTTGTTGCCCTCAGGAGATCACTGGAGGAAAAGAAAATGTTGGAAGAAGAGAGAAATCGGATCCTAACTAAGCAGAAGCAAAGAATGAAAGGATTGCAGAAACTCCTGACAACCCGGTCTAAGGCTTATGACTCCCATCAAAGTTTAGCTCAAATGTCTAAATCCAGAATAAAATCTCTCAGGTATCATGAAAGAATCCTGAACCTCCAGATCATTGGTTTTCAAACTTTCTTTTTTTAATCAGTAGATACCAATATATGAAAAGATGAAGAATACTATTAGTATTTTAGTTTCTGGATTCAAGTTACTGTCAGTTACTTATACTCAACACACACACATGCTCACACACACACACACACACACACACACACTCATATTCACTTCACTCACTCACCGCACGGTGAGGACCAACATGTATACTCATACCTCTGATGGTGAGGACCATGAAGCCATGTTGATGAACAGAAACGTTTTATATTGTGGCCATAGTTAATATAATCTCATATCAGCATCTAATCTTTTTCTTTATATTACTATTGATTGCACAGTATAATATTGAGAAAAATCTTGATTCACACAGATAAAGCTCTTTAACAGTTTGCCATGTAACCTCAGAATATTCTTCAATAAACAGATATGTCAAAGAGCTTTGTTCTAAGGTTTCCATGAAATCTGATGACACAAATTAACACACTGGTGTTAATTAACATCAATTATGTAATATTTTGATTAACACATGTGTGTTAATATTTAGTGGTATGTGTTGCATTTTGTTAGTTTTAATATAGATAAAGGAAAATATTCACAGAACCCCTTCATAGAACACTGGAATTCTTCCAAGTTTGAAAACCAGTGTTCCAGAGGAACATTTTTATGTTGCACATAAACATAAAAGTGTTCATGTTTAAGTAGAAAAATAATCCCTAAAGCCAGGTAAGTAATATGATTTATTCAATTTTAATCTGATCTATAAATACTGCCAAAATCTATACTTGCTTTTAAGTACTTCTTTTTTAAATGTACATTATATATAATAATAATATTCCTTTATAATGTATATTATGTTTATTTTCCTTATAATGTATATCAATGTAATTTACATAGAGGGACCTTAATCTGATGAACTTAAGCAAAAACTTTCTTAGAAATACACTATTCATCTTTAGAAAATAAACTGGATTTTTCATACCAACTTGTATATGATTAAGCATAATTATCATTTTATAGTATTAGTTTCTTTTATCCATGAAATCTTATTATCTTGGTAGAGTTGGTATATTTTATGTAGAGAAAATAGAATAGTTTAATTCATTATAGGATCTTGCCCAAATGATAAGTACACTTCCTGTGAATTTATGTATTTTGGTTCCTGTTCCTCTATATATTATAGTCCCATACTCCCCATTTCTCCCCTGACCTGTTCCAATTTTAATTAACTTTGCCACCAACCTATAAGAGTCCTCATTTAGGGAAATGAAGAAAAGCAAGGACTTGTTTTCAGAAGAAATTCCTTAAAGAAACGATATCTGATTTGGACCAATTTTTCTTGGTTTTATATACTTATAAATGAGATAAGTATATTCATCTCTTCAGGCCAGTTTGAAGCCCCTTAATATATTATATCTTGAAGATTTCAGAACATTCAAAGTACCCAGCCTGCTCCCAGGATGTAAAATGTGTGTTTTCAGCACCTAGGATTTTTATTCTGTATTCCATAAAAATTTACCAGTCTAGAAAAGGAATGGTGGTAAACTGTAAACTGTGCTCATAATTTAATTTCTGATTTGTCATCTAAGCTAAATGTTACATATGCAAGTTCTTACATCTTTATAAAATTCCATCCCTTTTATTTGATTTTTAGAAAGAGTGAAAAGGAAAGGATGAGAGAGTATCGACAAGAACTGGAAGAAAGAGAAGAAAAATTAAAGAACAGGCCACTACTATTTGAAAGAGTTACTCAGGTTGTGTTTGTTGGAATTTAAGAGTTATTGTCAGCTTTTTTTTTTTTTTAAACATTTCCAGCTATTAATTTACAGCCCATTTTTCTTATGTGTTATATAATGTATTGACATATATTATTTCTGTGACAGCTTCATCAAGTCAGTCGAGTAAGTACTTTTGCCTAAATCTGAGCATTTAATCTTGTTGATGAGGCACATAAACTTGATAAAGATTATACTGCTAATCCAGTCGTTTTCAAAATAATAGTTTCACAAGCTGTTTTTAATGGGTGGTCTTTTTTAGTACCAACTTGGCCGAATATTAAGGTGAGGCTTTATGATATGATTTGGAGATTTCTGAAGAATTAAAAAACAAAATGGATAATTGAATCAGATTTATTTCTGCTAGCTTTTTAAATTGAAATATAACTGACTACAGCACTGTATAAGTTTAAGCATGATGATTTGATGTACATAAATTGCATGAAATGATTACCATAGTAAGTTTAGTTAACATCCATCACTTCATATATGAGGTGTGATCAAACAATACGGTGAATGTTTAAATTTAAAAAAATTATTACAGTAAAAGACACATTGCCATTAATCCCCCTCAAAATACTCCCCCACGCTTCTAACATACTTACCCCATCATTCTTGCCACTTTCTGACACCGTTCTGGAAATCCTCTTTCGTGAGTGTCTTTAGTTGCACTGTTGTGGCTGCCTCTGTGTCCTGAATCAATTCAAAATATTTACCTTTCACAGTCATTTTGACTTTGGGGAAGAGCCAGAAGTCACACGGTGCCAGATCCGGTGAATAAAGTGGATGAGGACCCACTGTAATATTTTTATTTGACAGTGCAACTAAACCACATTTTCTTTATCTATTCATCTTTCAGTGGACTCTTAGTTTGTTTCCATGTCGTGGCAATTGTAAATAATGCTTCGATGAATGGGATACAGCTAGCTCTTCAAGATAGTGATTTTGTTTCCTTCAGATATATACCCAGAAGTGGAATTGCTGGATCTTGTGATAGTTCTATTTTTAATTTTTTGAGGAACTATACTATTTCCCATAGTGGCTGCACTAATTACATTCCCACTAACAGTGCACAAGGGTTCCCTTTTCTCCACATCCTCACCAGCATTTCTCTCTTGTCTTTTTGATAATAGCCATTATAACAAGTGTGAAGTTTTATCTCATTTACTTTTGATTTGTATTTCACTAATGATTAGTGATTTTGAGTACCTTTTCATGTACCTGTTGGCTATTTGAATATCTTTGGGAAAATGTCTAGTCCTTTGCCTACTTTTAAATTGGATTATTTGTTTTTTTGCTGTTGACTTGGATGAGTTCTTTATATATTTTGGATATTAACCCCTTATCAGATATATGGTTTGCAGATATTCCCTCCATTCAGTAGGTTGACTTTTCATTTTGTTGATCAGGTTTTTTTTAACTGAGTAAAGGCTTGTCTTTTTATTGGAAAGATAATTTGGACAGTGAATCCTGATTTTACTAAATTTACACTCAGTTTTACAATCTTTCTCTTAAGAGAGATTTGTCAACTTCAGATCATCTTCTCTTTAGTACCCATAAGGGAGAGGTCCCTAAGGGTGACATGGCTTAACAATAGACAGAGTCATGAAGGTTACAGGGGTTGTATTATGAATTTAAAGCTGTTACATTTGGAGCTTTCTGCCAGCACATGCCTGGGACAGATGAGTGTCATTACAGGACGGTCCTTGTCAATGACTCATTGAGGACTAGAGACATGTATTGTGGTAAATCTACATATTACCATCTCTCAAAGTTATGGAAACCCTTTACTTATTGATTTGGATGTAATTTTACTCATATGTAGTGCTTGCCATTTTAAGTGGTGAGTTTCTTTTGTCCTCTCAGTTTCAACTTAAGGGGCAAAATCATCATAAGCTGTTGGACATTACTCAGCATAAAGTGATTGACTTTGGCTCAAAGCAGTTATCTCCAGCTCCCAACTGCAGGTTTTTATGTCCCCTTGTCTGGTGCATACGAATATGTTGACCCAGATTTCCCACAGGCATCTTACATTCATCTTGCCCCAAACTAGATCCTCTTCTTTGATTTCCCATTCTGGTTGGGCCACTATTTAGATGAATGGGAACCACCTTTCCTCCCCATTCAACGGTCACTGAGAGAACTGAAAGGATTTCTTCCTAAGTAATTTTTGGATCTGCCTTTCTCCGTTCCTGATGGTGAAATGCTAGGTGAAACCTCTATTATTTCCTATTTGAGTTAATATAATGGTTTGACTGGCTTTCCTACCTTGTTCTTTGCAAAGCCACCCATTATATCTTTGCTTTGCCATTCCCATTCCCTTGTGAAAATGTTAACCCTGGGTAGGTAATTAATCACCCCTGATAACAGTGGCAATTATGCGTTCACTGATTCCATTCCTTCTCATTTTCAATGAATGGTATCAAGGGGTCTTGTCACTGATTTCTCCAAACAGTGCCACAAGGTGGTTCTTCCTACATTATAGAGGAAGGAACTGAAGTTCAAAGAAGGTAAGTAATTCATAAGATTTATAGTTACTAAATAATGGAACTAGGATCAGAACCCAAGCAGTCTGCTTCCAAACACTTAACGCTAAGCTGTCTTGCTTCCTCTCAGAAGATGAATCCATGAGTCTTAGCATGGTATACAGAATCCTCTATGATCTGATCCCTGTTAACCTCTTTAATTCATCTACCACTGCACTCCTCCCAACCCCCATGATGTACACCCTTTACTCTCCAGCTGTTTCTGAATACCCTTAGAGCCTCTTCCTATCTTTCCTTCTATGTCTTACGGTAAAAGCACTTCTTGCATTGTTTCCCCTGGTTGGATTAGGTGCCCTTTCCTCTGTTCTTTTCCTTTGCATACTTCTCTCTTTGCCTCTAACATATTGTGTGGGAATCATCTACTGATCTCTCTTCCTTCCAACTAGTTGCTTTTAAAGATGATAGTCAAATCTTTGTATTCCCAGCACCTAACACATAGGACAAAATCTGGCACAGAGGTGATGCTAATAAAATAAACATCTGTTGAACCAAAACTTAGCTATTATGATCAAATGACCTGTCTGTCATTTTCTTTTTGGTATTAGCCCATGCTGAGAACTATACCTTGATGTATTAGTGAAAAGTCGCAGCATTAATAAACCATTTTCCCATGCTGTGAATTCCCACTGTTTCTAAGCACCAGAGAAAATGTGGCAAAATAAGCAGTGTGTATGAAATTAAACTTACAAAGAAATTTTAAATGTTGAAAACACAGGTTAGTTTCATACCTGATATTTCTTCTTCTATTTTTGGCCCTCACATGCTGTTTCCTTTTCCCAAAACACTTTTCTCTCTATATATAACCCCTATCTCCCATGAGGGCTTGTCACAAAATAAGTAAGCAGTAAATTATTAAAGAAATGAAAGGATTACTATAAACTAAACTTACAGTTGTAAAAATAAGTATTTTTTCCCTTCAGTCTAGGGTGCTGATAGACAAAGTTTCATCACTTGTTATTTTGGTTTCCTGAAGAAATGAAGCCCTTTTTTTATTTTAGAGTGTTTGATAGTAAAATAAGTAACCATACAGATATTTTAATTGTTCCTTTTATCTCATAGTCTATCATTCTTTTTCATGGTGAAATGCAAGGGGGAAATGTTTCAATTAGGAACAATTAAATACTATTCACCTTGATATAAAATATTAAAAGGTAATTAATTCTATAAATAGAGTGACTGGCAGTGACTCACCATTGCTTTGGTTTTAACATAAATTAGTACATTTTTTTCTTGCAGTCCATTTTGCTGTGACTATTAGTGCTAATTGACAGCTGTTATGTAATAAATTCACTCACAACTGTATGCATTACTCATTTGTAATTATTAATTGGTGTCTTGCTGCTGTTGAGTTATCCCCTAACAGAGTAAGCCTATGATCCAATACAGAACAGACCATGTTGTCCTGTTTCTTGGAAATTACAGGGTTTATTAACTGAATAGATATTAAATTGAACTTTAAAACAAATTCAGATGAAGGCTTATGAGCAATAATTTTGATTAGTATTTTAATGTCTTTTATATTTGCTTCAATCAGAATATGTTTTTCTTTTTTTTCAGTACACATAAGTTTATTTTTTTTTAATTTGTTTTTTAAATTTATTGGGGTGACAATTGTTAGTAAAATTACATAGATTTCAGGTGTACAATTCTGTATTGCATCATCTATAAATCCCATTGTGTGTTCACCACCCAGAGTCAGTTCTCCTTCCATCACCATATATTTGATCCCCCTTACCCTCATCTCCCACCGCCCACCCCCCTTACCCTCTGGTAACCACTAAACTATTGTCTGTGTCTATGAGTTTCTGTTTCTCATTTGTTTGTCTTGTTGTTTTTGGTTTATATACCACATATCAGTGAAATCACATGGTTCTCTGCTTTTTCTGTCTGACTTATTTCGCTCAGCATTACACTCTCAAGATCCATCCATGTTGTCACAAATGTTCCTATATCATCTTTTCTTACCGCCAAATAGTATTCCATTGTGTATATATACCACAACTTCTTTATCCATTCATCTATCGAAGGACATTTTGGTTGTTTCCATGTCTTGGCCACCGTAAACAAAGCTGCAATGAACATTGGAGCACATGTGTCTTTATAAATGTTTTCAGATTTTTTGGGTAGATACCCAGGAGAGGGATTGCTAGGTCATATGGCAATTCTATTCGTAATTTTTTGAGGAACTTCCACACTGCCTTCCATAACGGCTGTACCAGTCTGCATTCCCACCAACAGTGTATGAGGGTTCCTTTTTCTCCACAGCCTCTCCAACACTTGTTACTATTTGTCTTGGTGATGATAGCCATTCTGACTGGGGTGAGGTGATACCTCATTGTGGTTTTGATTTGCATTTCTCTGATGATTAGTGATGTTGAGCATTTTTTCATATGTCTATTTGCCATTTGTATGTCCTCTTTGGAGAAATGTCTCTTCAAGTCCTCTGCCCATTTTTCAATTGGGTTGTTTGTTTTTTTGTTGTTGAGTTGCATGAGTTCCTTGTATATTCTGGATATTAGCCCTTATCGGAGGCACTATTTGCAAAAATCTTCTCCCATTCAGTTGGTGGCCTCTTTATTTTGTCGATGGTTTCTTTTGCTGTGCAGAAGCTTTTAAGTTTCATATAGTCCCATTCGTTTATTTTAGCTTTTACTTCCATTGCCTTTGGAGTCAAATTCATAAAATGCTCTTTGAACCCAAGGTCCATAAGTTTAGTACCTATGTTTTCTTCTATGCAGTTTATTGTGTCAGATCTTATGCTTAAGTCTTTGATCCATTTTGAATTAACTTTGGTACATGGTGACAAATAGCAGTCCAGTTTCATTCTTTTGCACGTGGCTATCCAATTCTCCCAGCACCATTTATTGAAGAGGCTGTCTTTCCTCCATTGTATGTTTTTAGCTTCTTTGTCGAAAATTATCTGTCCAGTTTATGTGGTTTTATTTCTGGGTTCTCAATTCTATTCCATTGGTCTATGTGTCTGTTTTTCTGCCAATACCATGCTGTTTTGATTATTGTAGCCCTGTAGTACAAGCCAAAGTCAGGAAGTGTGATACCTCCGTTATTGTTCTTTTTCCTTAAGGTTGCTTTGGCTATTCGGGGTCTTTTGTAGTTCCAAAAGAATATATTTTTCTTAATGCATTCAGATTTAGGTTTGGGGTTTCTTTATTCTGATTTACAGTCTTTAGGGCATAGTTCTCATCTTCTCACTTTGCCATGCCTTTCAGTTTCCCTAAGCTGGTCTGTTGGTATTCATAGCCTCTGGACCGTGTTTACTTTCTTTGACAAAAATTGTTATCACAGTGGGTGCATCTTAGCAGTTTGAGTGCTGCTTTTTCAGTTTTCCAGAGTCAGAAAATGCACTGGTGATAGTTTTATCCATTGTAATCAGTCTCTGCTATTTTGATTTCTTCCATGGAACGCTAGATTCCGTGGTCCCTTATTATGCTGGAGTACCTGCATTGGGTAATTATCTGACAACTGCATTGAAGTCAGGCTTCAGATTACCTTCAAATTCCAGGATGACCACTACCACTTACGGAAAGCAGCATGATGGAGTGGAAAAGATGGAGGAAAGGGTCAAGAGACTTGTTTCTACCACTTACCATTCCTGTGGCCTTAAGCAAACCATTTAAATAGGGGTGGGGTAGAGGGAGAATCTTGGTTTCCATGTTTGTTAAATTTGGGGTGGCACCTGGGTGCTGTCCCACACCCTTTCCAGTATAGTATGCCACTGGTGCATTGGAACTGAGCCATTCATAGTCACCGTGCTTTAGTTAGAGGTCGATGATAATTCTTGGCCCTCTACTAGTTCATAGCCACTCAAAGGAGCTAAAAGTGGACTAAAGCCAAGGCACTAGTATGAACCCCAGTTATCTTGTGGCTCTGTAAAGCCTGTGGTCTCAGTAACTGTGATGACTTCTGACTTGTGAGAGGGTCATCACAACGCCCATATGCCCCAAAGCCGGAAAGTAACATTCTGGAGATTTGAACCTAATTCTGAATTCATGTTTTTATTGCTGTATCCATTGTTTCCTCCACAAAGATAACACTGGTTATTTTATTATCTTTGATGAAATAGAGATAATGGCTTCTAAAAAGTAAAAATTATAGTCAGTACATAAAATAAAAACCCTCTGACAACTATCCTACGAACAATTTTCTTACTGATTTTTCCAGATATCCTTGAGCAGTCATAAAAATGTGTAAAACAGGTACAGCATAAGGAATAATTATAGATTAAAACTTGTGTGGCTACCACCCAGGTTAACAGAGCACTGCCATCACCCCAGAAACTGTGTGCCACTTCCTCTCCCCCAGAGGTAACCACCATTCTAGCTTAAGCATTTCTTTGTTTTTCTTTGCAGTTTTATCACCTGTGTATCTATCCCTAAACAATAGTTTTGCCTGTTTGGGAGCTTTTTGTAAATGAATCATTATATGTACTCTATTGTGTTTTTGCTTCTTTTGCACAGTATTATGTTTGTGAGATCTTCCATGCTGTGGTGTATAGCTAGAGTTCAGTCATTTTCATTGCTTTATTTTACTCTGTTGTATGAACAGACCATAATTTATTTATCCATCCTATTGATAGATATTTGTGGTTGTTTACAGTTTTGGGTTGTTACAAACAGTACTATCCTGAGCATTTTTATGCATGTCTCCTGAGGCACATACCATGTTTCCCCTGAAAATAAGACCTAGCCAGACAATCAACTCTAATGCGTCTTTTGGAGCAAAAATTTATATAAGAAAAATTTTATATAGTAAAATAAGACCGGGTCTTACATAATATAATATAATATAATATAATATAATATAATATAATATAATATAATATAATATAATATACCGGGTCTTATATTAATTTTTGCTCCAAAAGACGCATTAGAGCTGCTTGTCCTAAGTCTTATTTTCGGGGAAACAGGGTACGTAGGAGTTTCTCTGGGTATATACCTAGGAGTGGAATTGCTGGTCAGAGGGTATGCATATTTTTAACTAACTGTGATTACTGAATTGAATTTTCACTGGAGCTTTTAACCCATACATTCTTAATAAAAATTTAAAATATTTTGTTCTCATCTAAAAAGGTTTGTCTTCCCTATAGAAAAATGCAAGAATGGCAGCAGAAAAGCATTATTCTAACACCCTAAAAGCACTAGGAATATCTGATGAGTTCGTTTTAAAGAAAGGCCAAAGTGGAAAAATATTTGAGTCCTTCAGCAATCAAGAGATGAAAAGTTTCAATGAAGATAAAGAAAGGTAATGTATATAAGATATCTGAATGATATACCTCTGAAAAAATGCTTATCTGCAGGAAAGCATAAAATTCTGTTCTATATTTTAAAAAGGTCTTTTGCCTAGTGGAATACGTGTGAACTATTGTAAAACATTGATATTTTAACATGTTTGACACATACAAAACATTAACATGGTGATGAAGTGTCTTGTCTTAAAGGCAGAATAATTTAAATTTCTGACTGGCATAAATAATGAAAATAATAACATGCTTTCAAATGAAGTTGAAAAAATCAACCAAGTTTTGAAATAATATTTATTTTCCCAATTGGTACTTCGTAGAGTTTTCTTGATAAATTGGAGCTCATTCACTTGAGGAAGACTGACTACATAATGACATACATTGTAAAGGGTTTGTTTACCTTTAAACCAAATCATTTTTCCTTTGAAAGACTGATAAATTTCTTCCTCTAGCTTTAATGAAGAAAAAATAGAAGAAAGAGAGAATGGGGAAGAAAATTGTTTCACTGATACCAACAGCCAAGAGTCTTGCAAGGAAAAAGATGAAGCTGATAAAGAGAGTGGAGAAGAGAAATCTGAGGAAGAATAAAACAGAATCAGCAGGGCCTCCTCTCTGTGCCTGCGCTGTTTGCAGCATCTAGTGTTAGCAGCTGTGCTTGTTGTGTTAAGAACATGGATGGAAACCCCTTTGATGTGTGCAGGGCTCTTGAGCAAAGTCATCTGTAGTTGAAAAGGCTGAATCCAGCTGATTGGTCATTTGGTCAGTTAAAGTAAGGTTTTGCCTATCAGGATTTTTAATTGCTACATATGGTCTGTTTGCAACTTTGATCTTAATTTGTATTTTTAAAAAGTGTTTGAGGGGGTATCCAGTTAGCTCAGTTGGTTAAAGCATGGTGCTAATAGCACCAAGGTTGCCTGTTTGATCCCCACATGGGCCACTGTGAGCTGTGCCCTCCTTAAAAAAAAAAAAAAAAAAAAAAAAAAAAGTTTGAGAATCACAACCATCACAAACTGATTAGTCATAAAAAGCATACATTACTTCATTGTTTTTGGTGGGGAAAAATGCTTAGCATTGAGAGCAGAGAGAAGTATTGGCCTTCGGGGATTTGTTTGAAAAAAATTTTCTGAATTTTTTAAACCATATTTTAAAACCATACTATTTGTCCATTCTTTTTCGCTGCAATATATCTCACAAAATGAATCCTCCAAATTGTTCTAGTTAATTTAAGTTTCTTATTTGAGCCATTTAAAAAAAGTAATTAAATATAGAAAAAATAATTTACATTCATTTCTGCACTGAGAGTTTACTGTTAAATTATCCACATTATCATCAGTTTTTCTTTTTATCTCTAGTTTTATTCCAAATTATTTTTGATATATAAACTATTAGAAAAGTTTGTATACTCTTTTTTAACCTTGCATATTGACAGATGGAAATAATTATAGCATCTGAGTTATAATCTTAATAAATATCAACCCTATTTTATACATGATGAAATTTGTGCATAATAACTTGTCCAAGGCAAGTCTCCAAAATAATTCAGATTTAACTCTTTAATACTAGACCCAGTTGTGCCCAACTTTTCACATATTAGAAAACACTTTGTCTTTCTGTGCATGATGTTAATTTGATTTTATGGATCTATCATTTTTTTCTCTTTGAGAGATTTTAAAAATTCAAATCATGATGGCTGCCATGGCCACTCACACGGCACAGCAGCCCATCGCAGCCTGTGGCAGCTCACAGCAGCTCTCAGCAGCCCAGCTCCAGGGAGAACCACTGTTCACAATTTTAGCTGTAGAGGGCACAGCTCACTGGGCCATGTGGGAATCAAACCAGCGACCTTGGTGTTAGGAACATGGCGCTCCAACCACCTGAGCCACCAGGCCAGCCCCATTTTCTTTTCTGAAAATAATCAACCTCCTTTAAAGAGGATGAACAAATGAAGGTGTATATAAGAGTGGTGTTTCCCAACTGGCAGTTTATGCTTTAAATGAAGAAATCAGGTGATTTTTCATCATCAGGGGCAAATGTTTACTTGTAATTCCTTTCCTACAATTTGTGTTAAATTATTTGTCACT
The DNA here is from genome assembly GCF_036562045.2 of Rhinolophus sinicus. Lineage (NCBI taxonomy): Eukaryota > Metazoa > Chordata > Mammalia > Chiroptera > Rhinolophidae > Rhinolophus > Rhinolophus sinicus. Next base: position 43,598,853 of record NC_133755.1, on the reverse strand, counting down.
ATTATTAGATTGTAAACTCCTTGAGAGTTGGCACCATTTTAAAATTCTTCTTTGTATTCCTTTAATATTTTGCACAGGATTGTACATATGGTAGGTACTTAATAAAGGCTTGGTTGAGTAAATAGATGAATACGTTTTTAAATTGTATTTGTAATTACTTCAAAATAAGTACACATATGATTTAAAATATTTCCCTTCCAATTTATTGAGAACCTGTGAAACACAATCCATAAATTGTAATATTTTAAATGTGACTTGCTTTCAACAATTTGCTCCTCATTCTGTCCCTTCTCAGTTTTATGAGGAGAGTGTAAGACTTGGTTTCAGGACTAATCTTCAGTTTTCTTTAAACATGGGAATAGTACCAATCTTGGGTGGCTGAAGAGTGGATTAGATGAAATGATGTATGGAAAAGCTCTTTGCAAACTAGGCTATTCAAGTGATACTATCAGAGAACAGAATACTCCTGAAGAAATTTTTAACTTTAAACACTTTTGTTAAAATGAGATATGTGATTTAAATATTATTTTGTTAGAAATAATGTGTGAACCACTTTTTTAAAGACAGTGATCTGGTAAAAACAGAGCCAAACTTAGAAGATACTGGTAGTTTCAAATAATTCTATGTAAAATCATTATTTTGTTTTTTTAGAAAGCCACCAAATTGAAAGTTGAAAGATTTCTTTAGTGTGTGACGTTATAAAATAAGAAGAGATTTTAAAAAATTGAAAGAAAAAAAAAATCTGGTATATCACTGTCGAAAGTCAAGGAATGATAGGCATGCTTATATCCAACTCTGATAAAATGATAATAAAAAAATGATAATAGAATTTACTTCTAGAACAGAGCCTGGGAATAAGCAGTGAAAGACTTAGATTTTTGTTTTATTTTTTCCCTTTCAACATATATATTAAAGAAAAATATAAATGAGGCTTTAGGCTTATTGGGAGCTACTTTCTAGTCATTGATTTATAGTATTCTGATAGCAAGAAAAGAGAAAAATACAGCTTTTCTTGATACTTAAAAACAAAACAAAACAATACTTATACATTTTATAGTTTATTTGAATCAAGATCCAAACATTGCACTTGGTTAATAAGTTTCTTAAGTCTCTTTTTAATACGTCACACTTTTTCTTGCAATATTGTTGTTGAAGGGACCTGGTCTTTTGTCCAATAGAGTATCCCATTCAGAATTTTGTCATTTAATGTGTTCCTATGTTCTCATGTTTTCTATAAATTAATAGTTAGATCTAGGCTCGACCAGATTCATATTTGATATTTTTGGTAAGAATACTTCATGGTGTGTATTTCAATCAGGGAATTACATGATTACATCAGGGAATTACATGTTTCCCCGAAAATAGGACTTAGCAGGACAATCAGGTCTAATGCGTCTTTTGGAGCAAAAATTAATATAACACCCGGTTATATTATATTTTATATTATATTAAAGACCCATCTTACAGTAAAACAAGACCGAGACATATTAATTTTTGCTCCAAAAGATGCAATAGAGCTGATTGTCCGGCTAGGTCTTATTTTTGGGAAAACACAGTGTGTAATGATTTTTCCTTTTGTGATGTTATTCAGTGATGAGCATTGCTACAATTCCTCATGCCAATGTTTCATCCCTCATTTTAGAACTTACCAAAGACCACAAAGTCTTAGATGTTACAAAAAGGAAAAAAGCGGGGGATGGGGAATTGAATGAAGGTGGTCAAAAGGTACAAACTTCCAGCTATAAGTACTAGGATGTAATGTACAGCATGACTATAGTTAACACAGCTGAATGGCATAGTTGGAAGCTGATGAGAGTAGATCCTAAAAGTTCCCAGCACAAAGAAAACAAAACAAAACATTTTTTAAATGAGATGATGGGTGTTAACTTATTGTGGTAATCATTTCACAATATATGTAAGTCAAGTCAGTATATGATATACCTCTTAAACTTATACCGTGCTGTATGTCAATTTTGTCTCAAAACTGAAAAAAAATCTAAAGAAAACAAAAACAACTAGAGTAAATAGATATTCTAAATATTAGTATATCTGCTTTTATAGCCAAGAAACCTTACAAACCAAAAAGTTGTTCTTCAACTTCTCTAATTCCTTTCACATTCTTCCTGACACTGTGAGGGTCTTGTTTTTCCCTTTTGGAATCTGTGGCTCTATCTTATCACCTAATTTTATTGTAGATGTTAGCTGAGGGTTTTTGATTTTGCATTGTCCTTTTATATGGGGGTGGGAGGGGGTACGGGAAGATTCAAACACTAGACTGTCATCACTACCACCTTCCCAGAAAACTCTCAAGACTTAGTCTTCCTGTGTACTTTTTGAACTGTTTGGATTTTTTTTTTTCTTAAAGATTTTATTGGGGAAGGGGAACATGACTTTATTGGGGAACAGTGTGTACTTCCAGGACTTTTTCCAAGTCCTTTCAATCTTAGTTGTGGAGGGTGCCGTTCAGCTCCAGGTCCAGTTGCCATTGTTAGTTGCAGGGGGCACAGCCCACCATCCCTTGTGGGAGTCAAACCAGCAACCTTGTGGTTAAGAGGACGTGCTCCAACCAACTGAGCCATCCGGAATCTCAGTGGCAGCTCAACTCAAGGTGCCGTGTTCAATTTTAGTTGCAGGGGACGGAGCGCACCATCCCTTGCGGGGCCAAGGAATCGAACCAGCAACCTGTGGTTGAGAGCCCACTGGCCCATGTGAGAATCGAACTGGTCGCCTTCAGCGTTAGGAGCACGGAGCTCCAACTACCTGAGCCACTGGGCTGGCCCTGGACATTTTTTTACTGTATTACTTAGAAAAAATAATTAAAAGAAAATATTAGACTAGGAGTAAAAGATTTAGGTCCCTTCTACCCCTGAAATGAACTGAAAAGATGGTGGTGATAAATGCAAGTGCTATAGAAAAAAATTAAGCAGAAAAGGGAGATGATGGGGAGCTCCTGCTTCAAATTTAAATCAAGTGGTTAGAGATAGTGACCTTCAACCTTCAAACAAAGCCCTGGTGGGCCCTTTGGATATCTGATGGTAAAGTGCTTTGAGCAGAGAACAGCCAGTGCTGAGCTCTGAGGGGGAATGTGCTTGGCATGGCTGAGTGAGAATGGCGTGTAAGTGACAATGGCAAAAGGAGGATGGTCAATTAAGAGGCTTTTAAAATAGCCTATATTGCAAGTCAGGTGTGCCTAATTTCAAAGCCAGTTTTCTTTCAACTATACCTTAAGTACTAAAGTGGTCATAAGGGTGATTATACTTTTCATGTATGGCTATTTTTTTCCTCCTAATTACTACTGTGTTTCCCCAAAAATAAGACCAGGTCTTATATTAATTTTTGCTCCAAAAGATGCATCAGGGCTTATGTTCAAGGGATGTCATCCTGAAAAATCATGCTAGGGCTTGTTTTCTAGTTAGGTCTTATTTTCAGGGAAACATGGTATATTACAAATAAGCCATGAAAACATCCTTTTAAAAGAAAAAGCAAAATTCTCTTAAGACCCACTCACTACAGTTCTGAGTATATAATTGTGACCACACAGCAGTCTGCCCGTCTTGTCTCCTTGTACCTGCCCCTAAAGAAAGGAGAGTCTGTGAAACGGATCCTTTCAGGGACTTTGCTTCACCTTTGTGCTTACACCTTATGTCTCCCTGTTTGGCCCCAGAAAAATGTCTGGCTAGTCAATGACGGGTAAGATTCCCTATGGGGAGAGGGGGACAACCCAAGCCAGACACAGCCGCATAGGGACCATCTGGGGAACTCGCGGGGTCGATAGAGGTGGGCACAGCCCCCCACCTTCCCCTGGCTAAGGAGAGCCTCTGCCTCTGTGGTTGCATTCCTTCCCACAAACCTGCAGGGGAAGTGACTCAATGATGTGCCCTCCATCTATTCATATTCATAAAGGTTTTGTCCCTTGGGGAAATACATACATCCTGAGATTTATGGTTCTGCTTCCTGCAGGCAAGGGTGATTGGTTTGAATCAGTTTCCTATTATAATGTATGCGATTCATAGATCTTGAGATTGACAAGCCTTTATCTCCTTTACTTCCTCACACCTAATAAAAGCTATGTGTTGGCCCGATTTGGGGCTCAGCCCTTGAGGCTGGAGTCCCTTGGCCCCACGTGCACACTTTTCTTGGTTTCTGTATTTCTTAACCCTGTGCTGCCCTCCTCACTCCCCACAACTCTTGTCGTGCTGGACGTGACATATAATATTTGAAATTCTTTTATATTTCCATGAGAAACTACTCCCCAATAGAAGGGAAACTGACTTGCTTTAGTAATAGCATTGAGAAATTCAAATCAGCACTTACAATTCAATCCACTAGACTGAAAGCAGTGGTGGGGCCGTTTTGTGAAGGTTTTTCTTTGTTCTTATAACTAGAAAATAACCATTGGGTTGCAGAAATGATTTTGAAGTAAAGTGATATTTTTCTAAGAAAACGATGTGGTAGAGACTGCCAATTGTTGGACTAAAATTATTTTCCCTTTCTTCCTTATTATCAGTCCCCCCGCATTTTTGCTGAAGGTGGCAATATGCCCAACTGAAATAACAACTATGTTTTCCAACCTTCCTTGCAGCTAGGTGGTCATGTAATACCATCCTGGCCAGAGAGAAGTAAGTGGGGTTTTCAAGGAAAGGCCTTTATAAAGGGAAGACTTGGCTGGCTTGGACTTTTGCTCTTTGCCTTTCCTCTTTTCTTCCTTCCTGGAACTTGAATGTGATGGTTAGAACCAGAGCAGCCATCTTATAATTATGAGGGAAAGGCCAAGGGAAATCTGAGAAACTTTTAGCCACAGAATCAATATTAACAACTGCCAACCTCTAGACTAGGTGTTACGTTGTTTAAATCTGCTATTTGGGTTTTCTATTAAATGTAGCAGAACACAGTTCCTAATTCAAGACATATATCCAACCTATTATTTAACATACTTTGGAAGCAATGACATTTCTGAATTTTCACAAGCTACATGTGCCTGTGATATTAAACATGTACCCTGAGGTCTATCTTTTACTTGTCTTTGAAGAATGCTCACTTTTTCCAAGAAGAAAAATATTCCCTGCATTTATATATGAAAAAAGAAATGCAAAACCAGAAATTAACATTCTAAATAAAACCAACAATCGAGCCCTTCTCAAATAACAATATTTCTGTTAATCTTGCATTATGAATAAAAAGCATTGTGTATTTTATTATGAAAATAAGCTATCTAGTGGCACCATAATAATGCTCAGATGGATTGATAAGCTACAGTATTTTTGTGCCAAACTTAAAAGTTATGTTCCTGAAAAACTGTGCCAAGAGAACGTGTGCTGAAGAACTGAAACACTTGGTGAGAAACAAGGAGACAGAAGAACCAAAACAGGGCAGGAGGAAACCAAAGTAAACATTTTGTTAAATGTTTACTAATATAAAACAGCCCACTAAACAAAGGTAATAGCAATGACATTACGGAAAAATACATACGTAATTAACAATGAGTGCCGTACAATTAATTTTCTTTGTTATTCCTTGCTCATCAAGAAATTTTCAGAACTCTTTTTTCCATAGTTTTAATGAGATTTTTGTAAATTTGTTTTACTCTCAGGGGAGTAGAGAGATTGTATTTTGCCTCAGCTTTTCTTCTCTCACAAGGTGGCTCTGAACCAATATTTCCTGTGCTGTTAGTTCTGCTCTCCAACCTCTGCAGTTTCTGACCTCAGACTAACTGGGAGAGTTGGACTAGTTCAGAAGGCTCTGTGGGGCCTACCATCACTTCTTCTGGAACCATTAGAAAAGTATGAATTTTAAGAAAAGAGGAAAGGAGGAGAGTTTAAAAGTAGCAAGTATAAATAAGAATCTTTTGTTTGTATAACTGTAGTTTTTAAAGTATTTCCACATATCATTGCAGTCTCACATCCAACTTGTGAGGTAGGTAGAGTATCCTTTCCATTTTGCAGAGGAGGACATTAAATAATCTAGGCAATATCATGCAACTAGTTAATGACAAAACCTGGACCACAATCCTCTGCTGTTCAACTGCCTCCCACACACTCTAAAGAATGTTACCTTCAAAGCAGTTGACAGGATCAGTTCAAGCTCTAAGATGACTCAGAAACAAGCAAAACAATAGTTTTGTTCCAGGAAAGCAACAGTTTTTGATCCTTAGAATAGATCACAAGGTGTACAGGAACTTTTGTGTTTAAAAGCTTCAGAATCTACGTAGAAACTTAAACATAATGTAAGGTGTAACTAAGAAAGATGTTACAGTCTGATATGAAAACTATCAGGAGGAATTAATGAAAAACTTCTCTTATTTTAAAAGTATCTTGCATTCATGGTAAACACCCTTAATAATATAGAAGTGTCTAAATTTTTAAAAACAGTTTTGGGTGTATTTTTCTAGAAATGTTACATGTGTGTAAATATTCTATTTTATACATACACACATGAACAAACGAAAGTAGGACAATTAAGTTGTAAACACATGGTGGAAAGTTCACGAACTTAAATAGTTCAACTGTGTATGTGTGTGTAAATTCTGTACCACACAGGATCTATATGTCTATATCCCATGAATGGCATCACAGATTTCATGTATACTTGCTACCACCTGCCTCACTCTCAAAGGTGTCACCTTTTCACAGACAACCTCTCTTTTACCAGACCTTAGACTTTAGACCTTTGATTTCCTCATCCCCAGGGACTCCTTTTCCACCTCATCCAGATACTCCCAAAACATTCCTTCCAACACCACACTCTGTGACTACAACTGCTGTTGACTTCTACCTTAGTTGCTATTTCTCTTTTCTTGCTTACATCTTTCTAAAGATGTAAAGCTCTAGAGCCATTCACTCTTGTTTCTTCTCGTGCTTTCTTTGTTCTTGTGGGTTTATACTTGTTTGATTCCTTTATTACCATTTTGGTAATGTTTCAGGAGGAAACAAATTGTTAGAGCATTCTTTTTGTAATATTTTATCTTCTCCTGGGTAATTTCCTGGTATTTAGCTGTCTTTGCCAGTGGCTTCTATTTCATTTGTCCTCTAGGGCTCCTCAGGGCTCCATTCCTGATCCCCTTCTTTTGTTACTATAGGTGATGCCATCATTTCCCAATAGCGTCTACAGTTGAAAACTCTCAAATTAATATCTCAATTTCAGACCCCTCCTCCAAGCTTTACATTTAATGACTCAACTATATCTCAAATGCAACATGTCCAAAACAAATCTTTGATTTTTCTGTTTCCCATTAAACAGCACTGCCATCTTCCCAGTTGCTCAAGTCAGAAAACTGGGAGTTTTCATCCTTGGTTCCTGATTCTCTCTCCCCTCCTATATCCAAGCCCTTGGCAAGTCTGTTTGGAAATCTCTCCATAGTATATCTAAGATCAGACCTCTTTTTTCCATTTCTACCTCTCCCACTCTAGTCCAAACCACTGTCACTGCTCACCTACATCAATGGAATACAGCCTTTTATAAGTGTCTACGCTATGAGAAAGAGAAATTTGAGATATATCTCCATCATATTTTTATTTTTATGTTTATATTTTAATATTTAATATTTTATAAGTATTTGTACATTTTATGCATTTATTTTTTATATGTTTATTATGTATGTATGCTACTATGCTAACATATACATTACAAAATATATACAAAAATATTTAAAAGGATAAAATTAGACTATAACATTATCTTAAAAGTAATTTTTTAAATGTAATAATCATATAAAAACTTGTTTCATGAGAGGAAGGTGATTGAATACGGTTCTTTATTTTTGGAAATGTTGGTTTGACACTTTGTGATAAAGCAATTTGAAAGATGGTTCTAAGTTGAGTGTATCCAGTGCGCGGCTTGAATGATTGTCATGCTGAGAAAGACTCCCCTGGAGGCTCAATGTTCAGTATCCAATATTCACCTATGGTGAGGTCTGTTGTTAATTATAGTTGACATAAACCCTTATTTCAATAGTCTTTTTGATAATTTTGAATTTGGGGGGCTTACTCCAAGTAAGACTGATTAGGTCACCACTGTTTTTCCCTCTTTATGCAGCTGATGAGAAGCTTGTACCAAGCGCAGGAGACACACTCTGGTATTTTGTTCCCCTTGTGCTGGAGTTAAGAGTACTATCCTCAACAGGATAAGTCCCTGAAACTAATATAATATTGTATGTTAGCTGTATTTTAATAAAAACAAAATCTTTTAAAAAAAGAGTAATTATCCTCAGTTAGAGGTCTCTTTGCAGGATTTTCTTTTAAAGCCACTTGTCCATTTTGTGAAGACTGGCTTTAGAAAGCTGCTGATATAATCTGTGAAGCTACCTAACAGGGCACCCACAACCTGAGACACAAGGCAACAAGTTCCACGCGAACAGAAGGGAAAGGTGGTGCTGTCCCAGGGTACCACTCGGCTGTCTGAGGACTGGACCATGTGAGCAGCCAGTGACAATGCACATTAAATTTTGGTAAGCTTGATTTCTTTCTTAGACAAAAAAAGAAATTTTCTAGTTCTAGTTTCTGCACCAAATGGGACATCTTGAACCTCTCCCACCTGGTGAGTGCATCCCACTTCGGAAATGACTGGTCTGGCCCCGCCCCTGCCCCACTTTCCTCTCTTGCTCAGGCTGTCAGTATGGCTAAAGTGAAGAGTAAGTATAAGAATGTGGTTGCTGAGGCAAGGAGGGTAGAGAATGAGTGCATACATATCATCAAACTTGCTGATAAACGGAGTTTACAGTGTGGCAGGGTACAGGCAGGGTAAACCAGAACTCCCTGGCCCACTCCTGTGTCCAGTCCACCCGTGTCCAGGTGATACTTGGAGATTTGGGCAAGAAATGAAGGGATGCCTTTGCTGTCAGTCAAGGTCAGAGTGTTTTATAATGTGACCCAGGCAGGGGGGAGGGTGAATATAAGATACTAAGGTGAGAAAATATGTAAATAGGAATAAGACTTTGTGTAGATCAGATGTGGGGCTTCAGAAGAACATACATCTTTAGGTGTGGAGGTATTTGATTTTATGGTCCGGGAGAAAGCCAGTGTGGAACGGAAGTCTCACAGGCATCCTGGGGTCCAGAGCTTACCTCTCCTCAAGAGGTTCAGGGTGGGAAAAATAAGCAAGTCCCAAGTTTACCTTTCCTCCTTGCAGAGTCAACAGAAATGGGGTTAAGAGCTCAGGAGAAGACTGCTGATCTTCAGTAGAAGCCCAAGGACGCAAAATTGACAAGACACAAGAAAGAAGCAGGTAGGGGTTTCATTATTTTTGTTGGGAGGATTGGTTTGTCCTGGATAAAGGGGGTGTAGTGGGGACGGAGGGACAGAAAATAGGGAGAGGTTACAGAGGGGACTTTGGGAAATAAGACAGAAAAGAGTTGAAGGAGAACCAACTTTTACATCCTTGCCTTTGTGTATCCAAGAGAGCAGGGCCTAGGGTCGGATTTTCCACTCTTTGCTCCCCTTTGCTAAAAAAAGACTTTTAAATCTCTTCAAGGGCTCTGTGTGTCTATGTGTGAGTGTGTGTGTTTTCAGTAAGGAGGTAATCTATAGACACTTGCTAAAATTCCTCAATTAAGCCTACTTTAGTTATTTTTCTTTTTTTCAATAATATGGTAGAATTTTCAGGACAGCGTAAGACCTAGAGACCAAAGGATGGTTCAGTTGTTCTGCCTTCTTTACACTAAACATATTACATAATGTTCAGATATTACTATTTGGTTTCCACCCTCTGTAATAAGATCTTTTTGTCTTCACACGTCTGAGTAGATGTAGCTCCTTACCCTCATATATATACACCTTTCAGAGAGTGGACATGGCAAACACTTGCCTTCAGAGAGGAGAGCCTTCTGACCCTTTGTGTACGCTCTCCTGGAGCAGAACAATTGGACATCAGGACATGAGTCATAACTTGTCCCCTCACTGAGGCTGATTCAATGGGCAGGTTCCTTTCTGCTCTCCTGGTGCATCATGAAGCAGCGTGCTGGCATGGTTTTTAGACAGTTGTTTTCTACATAATTTTGTAATTGTATAGAATCTCTCTGAAAAAGGTCCTCCTAGATCCTGGTGTGACTTACTAGAGAACAATCATTTATAGCCATAATGTGCTAATCCCATTTGTATCCCTAAAGGGAGGAGAAGTGTTGATTGTATGGAAGGCATAGGGACTTTAGGCCCATGTGAGAGAACTGATCCAGGATGGCCCCTCTTGCCTCGCAGTCATCTGACAGGCACAACATCTTGCTTGTGGACTCCTGAGCATCAAGGAATGGCTGTACACTCACAGATGGTGACCGGATTGGACAAACAGGGAGCTGATATTCCTCAGAGTGGGCGAAGGGACAAGTTTGCAAATTTAGAAGAGGGAAGAACCTGCTGGGTAACATAAGAGCATGAGATGGCCGAGATTTCTCGTAAGGTTCTTAATGCTAAGTGGGACATGGAGGAAGAGAAAAGCAGCAGAGGTATAGCCTATAACTGCGATAACAATTGTCCAAGTATAATTGTATTACGGTATTGTGACCACGACATTTCAACTCATGTTACAGCAAACATTTCAATCACACAAAAAAGTATTCATTAAAATAGAAGATGGTCTTAACTGCCCAATTGGAACGGATATCATAACTGACTAGGAGGATCCAAGTCTTACAAAGATGAGTGAGAGATGGTAAGTGAGGAGAAAACAGAAAGGAAGAAGACAAGAATATGGAAGTAAAATACTCCCTTTGATCAAGGTATTCTGTAGTTCAGGGGTGAGCAGAAAGCAGTCAAGATCTAACACAACTGAGATAAGGGGCAAAAGAGTTCTAAGTGTAAACTGTCAAGAACCTAGAAACTCAGAGAAAATTGTTTGTTTAGACTTAAGCCCAACAGTTTCAATTCAGTTGTCCATATCTCAACACATTTCTACAGCAATAATTTTCTCCCTGGCAGGTGACACCCCAGCTGTCTTGAGCTACTGCATGTCCTGTGCAAACTTTGCACCCCTTGTCTCTGTGTCTGGAGCTCCCCTTTCTCCCTCTGCCTGAGTCCAGAGGTCTGTGCATCTTCCTTCCTGTCACTCTCTCCAGGGGTCTTTCTGGAACCTTTGACCTTATTTTAATAGGTGGCAGCCCTGACTGTCAAGCATCATACACACCCACCAACTCAGAACCTGTCATTGTTCTGTTGTAATTGACTGGGATGTTGTATTTTTGAAGGCAGGACTTTTCTTTCCACTTTCTACGCCCGGATCTGGCCCTGAGCCCAGCACACAGGAAGGGCTCAATCTGTATTTTTTAGTGACTGAATAATGAACAGTTCTATAATAATCAAGCACAGTATGTTTCAGTAAACATCTCAATAGTATGTCTCTAAGAATAACTTTTTTCTAATGTTGTTACTTTAATCTTTATATGAACATAACACAAGAGTATTCCCTGCCAACTTTATAATTTAAACATCTTTCTTTAAAGATGGAATGTTTAACTTTTATTTTAACCAGAGAGCCAGTCTATAAATAATCCATACAAAATAATCAGAATGCCCCACAATACATACTAATCAGAATTTTATCTAGGTATTAAGCATACATAAGCAAACAAAAAGAGTCCCTATTCTCATGGAACTTACATTCTAGTGGGGGAGATGAGCAGTATAAAAATTATATGTCAGCTGATTAATAAAAAATAAAACAAGGTAACAGGGTGATTAGGGAGAGTTTGCTTAGTTAGGGTCAGGGAAGGCCTTCCTGGTAAGGGGACACTTGAGCAAAGACGTAGAGAAAATTAGGGCTGTAGGCATGTGGATAACGGGGAAGGGCATCTCAGATAGAGGAACAGCAAGTACAACGGTCCTGAGGTGGGAGTGAGCCTGGGATTTCGGAGAACTACAGGGAAACAAGTGAGGCCAGAGCAATGAGAGACGGGGAGAGTTGTAAGGTGTGAAGTCGAACAAATAGCAAGGGCAAGATCCCATGGAGCCTTCTAGGTCATAGCAAAGGCTTTGTATTTTATTCTCAATGGGAGGGCTGAGAACTGAAGAGGGACTTCTATTTTATATGGTCACTCTGGCTGTTACAGAGGAAGCCAGGGAGAAGGCGGTTGGACCACAGTTGTAGTGAAGGAGACAATGAGAAATACTCAGATTCTGGCTATATTTTAAAAGTAACATTAAAAGGATTTTAGTGTGAAGTGTGAAAGAAATTGATGAATCCAAGGATGCAGTTTCTAACTTGAGCAACAGCAGGATGGAGTTGCCACTTACTGAATTGGGGAAGATTCGGGAAGATAAGGGCTAAGAGTTAGCAAATGCTGTGAATGCCCTGTGCCATCTCCCCGGGCCTCTTTCTGAGTTTATTTGCAGCTTGGTGGCAGTTCCACCCTCATCCCTCTACTTCTGGGCCTCGGGGCTGCCTCCATTGCCAGTGAGGAATGAGGAGGGAGGTACTGGATAAATAACCCAGCTTCTCTCTTCCTGGTAGGACAATTCTGAGATGCTTTCTACAAGATTCCTCAGAGTACCGGTACCGCAGGATTGAGCTTCAATTGCCCACAGTTGTAACCTGCTTCTTAAAACACTCTTTATTAAATTTCCTCCCTTCTTTTTCTTATGTCCCCTATTTCTTCTCTTGTACTTCTTGGGGTAATCTCCTGCATTAGTTTTTACTGCATAACAAACTGCTCCAAAATTTAGTGGCTTAAAACAACTATTATTTTTGCTCATGATTCTGGGGGTCAGCAATTTGGCCTGGATTCAGCTGGGTGACTCTTCGGCTGGCCTGGCCTGGCCTGGGGTCATTTAGTGGCTACAATCATCTTGCAGCTTGACTGGGGCTGGATGCCCCAGTCAAGATAACCTCTGCTGATGATAGTAAATACCAGCTGTCAGCTGGTTGACTTAAGAGGCTTCAGATGGGGTGGCTCATATGCTCTCCATGCTCTCTCATCCTCCACTAGGCTAGACAGGGACTTTTCACACGGCAGTCTCAAGGCAGCCACGAAGTATCAGGAGATAAGTCCCACAGTGTCACCTCTGCTGCATTCTTTTGATCAAAGCAAGTCATAATGCCAGAACAGATTCAAAGGGTGAAGAGATAAATCCCACTTCTTGATGGGAGGAATGTCAAACTCACTTTTTTTTTTTTTTAATTGGGGAATGGTATATATTTCCAGGACTTTTTTCCAAGTCAAGTTGTTGTCCTTTCAGTCTTAGTTGTGGAGGGCGCAGCTCAGCTCCAGGTCCAGTTGCCGTTGCCGTTGCTAGTTGCAGGGGGCACAGCCCCTTGCAGGAGTCAAACCGGCAACTTGAACCGGCAGCCTTTGGAGTTAGGAACATGGAGCTCCAACCGCCTGAGCCACTGGGCCGGCCCTCAAACTCACTTTTGAATGGAGCAGGCATATAGGAAGGGAAGAAAGTTCAGGCCATCTTTGCAAACAATCTATCCATCTTCCTCACTCCCCAGGTTAACTACTGCTCTAGGTCCTCGACTCAGAGTTTGCTCTTGGGAAATCCAAACTAAGATCGGGGTGGGTGGGAATTGGACATGTAAAGTTTGAGATGATTATTGGAGAAATCCAAGGAGAGATTTGGAATTGGCAGTTGAATATTTATATTTAGAATTCAGAACAGAGGTCTGGGCTAGAGATAACTCAATTTGGGAGTTTTTGATGTATATATAAGTACCAATTCCCCGAAATTAAGACCTAGCCGGACCATCAGCTTTAATGCGTCTTTTGGAGCAAAAATTAATATAAGACCCGATCTTATTTTAATATAAGACCGGGTATAATATAATATAATGCCGGGTATAATATAATATAATACAATACTGGGTCTTTATAATGTAATATAATATAATACCAGGTCTTATATAATATAAGACCGGATCTTATATTAATTTTTGTTCCAAAAGACGCATTAGAGCTGATGGGCCGGCTAGGTCTTATTTTCGGGGAAACACAGTATTTAAACTGATGGACATATGGGAATGTGTGTAGAGAGAAGAGGTCAGAAGACTGAGTCGTGGGGCACTCCAGTGTTGAGAGGCAGAGGATAAGGGGCCAACAAAAGACACCGAGAAGCAGCAGCCAGTGAGGTCCTGGAGTGACAGTGGTGTCCTGGAAGCCAAGGAAATTGTTTTCAAGAAGAGTAATAAACAGTGATAGGGAAGAGCATTCCATATACTCTCTGATAAAGTGACTTCTGGTTTTTGTTTCCTATGTGTCAGCATTTTATATCCATCTTCATTATAGTCTCATTAATTCACTTCTAGAATTATTTTACAACTCAAAGGCAGAGGTAAGTAGAACATTTACCTTCGGGAAAAGGTCTGTAAACATGGAGTTCAGAAGGAAGCCAAGGAAAGGCAATAGCCCACACGTTCAGCACAGTAACAAGTTTAACTAGTCTGCAGCCCTGGGAAGCTTTTCACAATTTTAATACAGTTTAGTTCTGGATACGGGAGTTACCATGGGCCTTACAAAAGAACTAGACGACCAAGCTATTTCAAAATTCATATTTAAAAGGAGGTCAACATTATATTGTTTGTTTACAATTAGCTCATGATCAGGTATTATCCACGCCCCCCCACCCCAAAATCTACTCTGCTGATCTATTTGCAGCTCGTTTGAATGGTTTGGTTCCCTCCTCTCTCCCAGGAGTAACAGTTTATCTTCCCTCCTCCAAGTTTTCCTGAACTAATTCTTGTCATGCATTCCACATGCTATAATGCTACTATAATTTCCTGAATAGTACACTCTACACCTAAAAGAAAAAGAGCCTACTTTAAATTCCAGGTTCAGAATATAATTAGAAAAAAATTTCCATTCTCTGTAAACAATTACTAAGAAGCATTAAATAAGTTTACTATTAATAACCGAAATCTCAAAATACTTCTTTTGAAAAGACAAGTCAAGGGGCGGCCAGATGGCTCAGGTGGTTAGAGTGCAAGCTCTGAACAACAGGGTTGCCAGTTCAATTCCCACATGGGCCAGTGAGCTGCGCCCTCCACAACTGGATTGAAGACAACGAGCTGCTGTTGAGCTTCCGGAGGGGCGGCCGGATGGCAGTTGGTTAGAGCGCAAGCTCTTAACAGCAAGGCTGCCGGTTCAATTCATATGGGATGGTGGGCTGTGCCCCCTGCAACTAAAGATTGAAAACGGCAACTAGACTTGGAGCTGAGTTGCAACCTCCACAACTAGATTGAACGACAACATCTTGGAGCTGATGGGCCCTGGAGAAACACACTATTCCCCAATAAAAATAAAATATTTTTTAAAAAATTTTAAAAAAGAAGAGACAAGGCAACTTCTCCTCTCCCTCCCTTCAATAGCTGCCAAATGGCAGCGGACACAGCAGACGCATTGCCACCCCACTCCTTCACCCCCACTCCTTCACCAAGCTCTCTGGAATCACCTCTCAAATAAACACTTGCACCCAAATCCTTGTCTCACGGTCTGCTTTGGGGGGAGTCCAAACCAAGACAGTGTTTTTCTCAATGTCTGGAATGTCCTAGCAGCGCTTCTCCATACATCGCTTGTGTGGGGGCGGAGCCCCAGAGAGTAGTTTCCAGGCTCTCGGCCTCACATAGACAGGTGCTGGCTCAGGTAGTAAATGGCCAACTGTGATTGCATGGCCATCAGCTGTGGCTAGTTGGCCGTCAGCTGTAACCAGTGAGCCATTGGCCACTAATATAACTGCTGTGGCTATGCTAGGAGAAGGAGGAGAGAGAAGAAAGATGGCGGTTTAAGAGAGAGAAGGATGGGGGCTAGCAAGAAGATGGTGGCTGGGCTGGCAAGCGTGGATGGCGGTTTGCGGACAGTGTGGATCCAGCCTCCAGTGAGAGTATAGTGCCGCCAGAAAGAATACAGTGGTATGACTCCCCTACCTATGGCTCCATGGGTGTTCCTTTTTGGCCTCACCATATCCTGCGTTCTTGTGTGGGGAGCGAGAACAGAGACCCTGCAGGCCTCCCCGCACGACAGCTTGGCAACAAACAGTAGAGTCCAAAGGCAGGTGACCCTTTCAAGCCCTCTGGGATTGGCTAAGTATACATCTGAGTTTGCAATTCTGCACATGTAAACTACAGACCAGGGGAGTTCTTGATTCTTTTTTACATTTTCAAGCTGTGAGGGAAGAGACACAACAGACATATTTTACAATTTCAAAACCACAGTACAATCTATGCAACACATGTAACTGAAAAGCTAAATATGTAAACAAAAAATACTTTCATAAATACCTCATAGTCTGGCATTTTTCTCTTTTTCTATTTTTTCCCCACTTCTTTATTTTCTGAAGTTGGAGTTTCAAGAGTTTCATTTCAAGAACTAACTTGCTTTGCTTAATTTTTGTCCTCTGGGCTTTTGTTATCTCATTAGCTGAGTGCTTTCAGGAGAATGGTTAATGCTTCAACTTCAATTAGCAAGCTCTCCTGGAAGAAAGAACACTACTGTCAGTCCTAAATTAAATCTACAACTTTACAAGTTTCACTTCCACAAAAGAATGTGAAAATCATCTTAGATAATTTAGGCAGCAATTTAATCTGACAAATGTGCAATTCAATTCTTTCAAATAAAAACATGTGGAAGGCAATATGCTTTCATGTGAAAAACACATACATGTGATTTAAACTTTTTCATACCAATTTCTTATAAATTGTTTTCCCTAGATTTACTTCTAAAAATCTGAGAATTAGTATTAAAATGTCAAGACCGTTAGTCTTTTATCTGATTTTAAGGCGTGGCTAATTTTCCTGTTCTCCAGGTGTTTAAAATGAACATTTCACAATGACAGTGATGGAATAATAGGGAACAGCTGCAGTCACTGTCACATCTGAAGCCTGTTTGTTGTAAAGGAATGCTAGATTCTTAAACTAGGACTGAAAAATAATGTGTTTTTAAATAGAACTTCAACATGTACCAATTTAGGTAGTGATGGCTCCTTCAAAAGAATGGTTCTCAATATATTTTGAGCGACCGTGGATCAACACATACTTAGAACCATCCTTCTGGATTGAAATTGATTTCTGTGCTTGGAGTGTATTCTTTTGACTATCTCAATCGTGCCAAATATTTCTTCTTTGAGAACAGGTTGACTTTTTAAAAAAACTGACAAAAGTAATTTGATAACAAGTCCAGTCAATAAGATAGGTGATCAAACTAATAGTATTGATTTAGCAATAAAAGCCTAGCAGTAAAATAAAGACTGGTATTCTTGCATTGCTAATCTGATAGTTTATGGGAAATGCCCCAAACTACTCAACTTAATTTTATTTCTTTTGACATAATACCGCCTTCTGGATATAGCCCATTTTGCAAAACAAAATAGCACTTTTACAGTGATTGTATTGTACAGATAAGGAAGAAAATATCACCCCCATTTCACACATTAGAACACTGGGATGCGGGAGAGTAATTTGTCTACCATTAGTGTTATTAGTTAGAATATTTTGGGCCACTAATAATGTAAATCCTAAGTATACTGACTAATGCCCATTCCTGACCAAATGACTGGGAAAGAGGAGGGGATTACTCATGGTGCTGGGGATGGAGTCAGCTGCTCCTGAAGTCCTGGGACTGCATGGGGCATGTGGGTGCCTGCGCGGGACTGATGTGCTACTGGGAAGAAGGAATGTGGGAGTGCATCCTGAGTCGGTACTGTGTCTCCCAGTCACCAACTAATAGCTGGAAGAACTGGCACTCAAACCTAGCTCTCCTGAAATCAAATGTAGTGCTTTTGTTTTAAGGGAACGTGCTGTAATAAATAGTTCATTTTACGGCAAGTTTTTAGGGATTAACAAATTTTACCCAGAGAATATATCAGCAGTTTTATTCTGGTTGACACTTAAATTAGATGTATGCATCTTATGTATTTTGATACAGTTTAATACAGTTCACAAATAAAGAGCTGTGGGGAGAATGCAAATTATACAAGTTTCTGTTTGTTGTTTTGTTTCTTAATGTAAAGTTGTATTACACTCCCTGAGTCCTTCTAGTAGTATTCTAAGTGTCTTATTAACATTATTTAAGAGTCTGCAGAATGTATTCCAGTAATTTTTGAATTAGTGTTCTTTAATATTTCGCCACAGAGAAGAATTAATGTTTCCAGGGAGCTTTCTATCCTAAGTCCTCCTAAGAAATTCTAGAGTTCAATAAATATCAAGTTTATAATTAGCATCCTTAAGATACATGTAATGCCAGTGTGGCAGACACTGCAAGTGGTATGCCCAATAACTATTTTCCCTATTGTCTTTAGTTACAGAATCCAATTCTATTCTGGACACAGAGTGCCCAGTTAAAATATTGAATTCTCAGCCTCTCTGTTGGTTATAGGTACCATCTAACATGGTTCTGGCCAATTCTCAATTCTATAAACAGTGGCTTGTTGGGATTTCTTGGTATATGCCCTTTGTCTTTCCCCTCTTCTTCCTGCCTGACTCATGGACATGAGGCTTGACAATACAGGAGCTATCTTGCCACCATGAAGATAAAAGAAACATCCTAAGGAGGGAGGACCAGGTAACTAGGAAGAACTTGGGTCCTTGATGATTTCCTTCAGCAGTTATAGCAGAGTGGACTGCCCACCTTTTAACTCTTCCTATGTGAAAAACAAATCCCTCTTCGATAAAGCCATTGTAGTTGAGTTTCTGTTTACATACATCCAGATGCAATGCCTGATGGACACACTCAGCATTTCCATTTTTTGCATTCTTTAAACCTCCAATAAGAAGCCCACATAACAGTGCAAGTAGTAGCAATTTAGTGGCTTCAGGAACCACCAATCTTTCCCCAATGTTAAGCTATCTGGCAAAAGTTGACTGAAAAGCAGCTGAAGAAGCTGGGCATACATATGATTCATTTAATTCCAGGAGACTCTTTTCCTCCAATGAAGATAATCTCTAATTCTGTCATGTATCTACACCTCAAAGAAGGCTGTATGAGCTGTAGGGATTGGTGCTGCAAAACTGACAGGCTATGAAGGTGGGTGAAGATGCAGTGCAGACTGAATGTGCTAATATTTTTATCAGAATTATTATTGTTTTTGTTAGTGTTCTGGTTGTAACACTGCATAGAATTTAAGCAGTTTGCATCAGGCCCATTTCCCCCCTAACTCCAGTTGATTTTAGAGCACAATTTTATAAAATTCAATTTTTCAAAAAGGGAATGCATATATCCACTAAGGCAAAAATGTTTCACTTTTTTTTTCAACTTTTTAAAAAATTTATTTTAAGTTTGTTTTTCCTGGACCCATCAGCTTCAAGTCAAGTAGCTTTTTCAATCTAGTTGTGGAGGGCGCAGCTCACACTGACCCATGTGGGGATCGAACCAGCAACCTCAGTGGTACAAGTGTCGTGATCTAACCAACTGAACTAACCGGCCGCCCCATAAGTGTTTCATTCTTAGAAACAGATACTAATCCTTGTCATTAATAGTCTGGGTAGATTAAAAAAATTTTGCTCAGAACTTTTAAAAAGTGTGCTGTGTAATGGAAATAATGCTATGACATGAATGGCCTAGCCACAGAGAAAAGTCTTGTGCATAGTAGTAGTGTATTCTATATAAAGGAGGTCATTTTTGCACCTTTGCAAGAAATCACATGTTCTATTTACAATGATTTCTGGAAACAAATTACCCCACAGAGACAGTTTTTGTCTCCCTAAATAGTCTCTAAACAAAGCAACCAAGTGTGGGCTGAGCAGAATCTCTCATTCATCTTCAATGAGTCATGATGAACGATACTACACATTTAAAGACAACTCAACTAGTAACAGCCTTTGTAAGTCCAATCTCCACTCCCACTAGAAGAGACAACCTAAACTCACCATCCGTCCATCCGTCCGTCCATCCATCCATCCATCCATCCATCCATCCATCCATCCAACCAAATAACACGCTAAAAAATTTGAGCCCAGAAGAAGAAAAGGGTGAGGGGAAAGGCAGATATGTGAAACCTCCCTTTTTCTTTTAACTAGATAAAGTGCAGAAAATTTCTGATCACTTATTAATTCTTTGTAGAGAACTAGATGTAAGTTTCTCCCCTCCTATTTCAGCCAAGTCCTAATCAAAAGGGTCCCTTATGATCTGGTTCCTGCCCGGCCCACCTCTCTGATCTAATTTCCCATAGATCCACTGTTTCACATTCCACTCCAAAGCTACACTGGCCTTTTCGCTATTCCTTCTGGGCCTCCAATACACCCAGCCCTTTTCCAGTACAGGGCCTCTGCACATGCTGTTCCATCTGCCTAAAACACTCTTTCCCCAAATAGTCACCAGACTTGCTCTCTTATCTCATTCAGGCCTCAGTTCCAATGTCACCTCCTTAGAGAAGCCTTTCCTAACTCCCATATCTAAAATGGCACTACCTCGCACTTCCAGTCTCTCTCTACCCCCTTACTCTGCTTTTCCCACATAGCATTTATCATTACTAGGCATTATGTAATACATTTACTTATTGTCTCTCTTCCATAAGAATGTAAGCTCCACAGATGTCACTATGTTCACTGCCCTATTCTGGGGTCTGGAAGAGTAGCTAGCACATATCATTCAAAAATATTTACTGAGTATCTGCTGTGTGCCAGGCACTGTCTTAGATGCCAAGTATATAGTTGTGAACAAAATAGAAAAATCTCTGCCCAATGGAGCTGATATTCTACTGACATGTTTGATAAATATTAATATTTGTTGAATGAATCTCGGATTATAATAAAAATCCACTAAAATAAACATTGTGCCCCAATAAACTCATTATAATGGATATTAACAAAACCCTAGTTATATTAGTTTCCTGTGACTGTACAACAAATTACCACAAACTGGATGGCTTAAAACAGTAAAAATTGATTCTTTCACAGTTCTGGAGGCCAGAACCACAAAATCAGTATCACTGGGCCCAAATCCAGTGGACCAGCAGGGCCTTCTCCCTTCGGAGGCTCTAGGGGAGAATCCATTCCTTGTCTCTTCCAGCTACTGGCGGCTGCTAGCATTCCTTGTTTGTGGTGACATGACTTCAGTCCCTGACTCTGTCTTCACATCACCTTCTACTTCTACGTCTGTATCAAATCTCTGTCTGCCACGCTCTTATAAAGATGTATGTGATGGCACTGTAGGGCCCAGTGGATAATCCAGGATAATCTCTACATTTTAAAAGAAATCTGGAAAAAAAAATCACATCTGCAAAGACGCTTTTTCCAAATAAGGAAACATTTACAGGTTCCAGGGATTGGACCATATCTTTGGGGACCATCATTCAGCTACTAATGGTCTTGTAGCTGGAGGGAAATTCTGCCAGGATGATATCAGCAGTTATCTTTTTTTTGTTTCTTCTGATTTTATCCTTTCCCTTCCTTGGAAACATGCTTATTTCTGGAAAACTAAGAAAGATTGATGACTCTTTATTATCATATATAACAACAGAATTAAAATTTGCAAAGAACCAGTGTAATAATATTTGTGACTCATTCATAAAAGTATTTCATAGTCTTCCATCAAGAAACTCCCACAAAATTAAGTTAATGATCAGTGGAGGTGGCAAAGCAATATGTAAGAACAGATCGTTTTGTATCTTGTACCATGAGCTCCCATCATGACTTGCAGACAGAATATAAAATCCTTACCATTCATCACTTAGAATCATTATCTCCAAATCACCACACTAGGCTGTGATCTCCAGGTCCTTGCCAAATGCCAATGAGCAGAGTAGTGTGGAGCTTCACAGGTAGAGCTGGAGCTCTACAGCCTTTGGTATGTTTCAGAGCCCCTACAATAAAAGGAGGAACAGACATTGTTAACAGTAAGGTCATTTTAACACTATTACACCTTTCTGAAATTTGGCTTAGGGGCCCAGAATTTAAACTTGCCCTGCTTTTTGCCCTCTTAAAAAGAAAAAAGTATTCTATGATTTTATTCAAATTAGTTATTTTCATAGCTTCTGTAGTACAAAAGAATATTCTTATTTATTTAGTGGGATTTATTTAAATATGGTAAAATTTAATCAAGTGTGTAAAATCACACTTATTTTTATAATAGTATGCTATTCTTGTAAAAAAATTTCATTTTTCAGTAATATATTCTATTGAGAAAGTCAGGTCTAAGAAAAGAATGATGTGAATGATTCTCATCAATCTTACTTCATTTATAATAGATTCAGAGGAACATTTTAATTTTATTTCTTGCATTAGTATTTTTAAAAATAAGACAGTGAGAGTAAATAGTGAATTTCTCTTTTATCAGAAAACCTAGTTTTAAAGAAAGAGAGACTTTGATTCTGATTTAGTCCATAAAATAGACAGCAAATTTTTTCTTGCAAATTAAAAATGCTTCGAATATGCTATTTAATTTATTAATGCCACATATTGAACACCTATTATATGCCAGGTACAGTACTAGGCACTGCGGGGATACAAAAGTAAACAAGACCCGGTTCCTGCCTTCAGGAAGCCTGCCATGTAAAGGGTATGGTGACAAGGACATGGCTTCTCACAGATAGTGTGATGGCGCTCTGCTGGGGATGGCAGAGGGCATGAAGTTGGAGCAGAGCCCCACCAGCCTTTGGGACACAGGCACCCCTTGTGAAAGGAAGCTGAGGCCTGAAGAACCGGTAAAAGTCAAGTCAGTTGCTTAGAGACTGAAGAGTGTGTGTGTGTGTGTGTGTGTGTGTGTGTGTGTGTGTGTGTGTGTGTAGTCCCAGAAGTGAGAGAAAGGATTATGCTTTAGACATGAAGGTGGTTTAACATGGCAAGAACTGAGAGTGACAAGGGAAGATTTAAAAGAACAGGCATGGCCAGCCCCCGAGTGGCTCCCAAGCTTCTTAAAGACTCTGGGGCAATAAGGAACACCTCCTTTGAGGAGGTGGTATGATTTCCACAGCTGAGGAGAAGAGGTAACATGTCTTACTACTTGAAAAGAAACTGTTCAACTGCACTTCTTCTCTTCTCCAGCAGATGGCAATGAGTAAAGGATGAAACTCCAAACCTATTCCCAGAAGGGCACTGATTTTTAAAATTCTTAATAAAAAGCCAATTTTTAAAATATTTAAATTTTGTTTAAATTGACATAAAATGGAAGGCCTACAAAAGATCCTAAGAATTGCAAGCAATTATGTCAGAAGCAGGCATCTTAAAAGTTTAATTAACACAGAACCCTAAATGTTATGGCTTTTTAATATGAAAAAGATGATGCTACTGACTGGTGCCAGTGGTGAAACAGACAGGACAGTCTGCAGACGACCCCAGATTATTACTCTGGGGTTGCCTGGACAATGAACCAGCTATGACCAACACCCTCCCTATTTCTTCCAAATTAGGCTTCCCATGGCACTGGTGGCTTTCTCCCAGTAGGAGGGGCTGCAACTTCGCATGGACAACCAAAGAGTCCAGATACAGGCAGCTGGATCTCTCAGATAACTCCTAACAGTTGACATCTAAACCCAGATATCCTGATACCAAGCAGTCTACATGGACACGACTGACAAGGATATTCACTTCAGTCTTGAAGAAGAGAGAGCAAAAGGGGAAAGGATGTCCCTTCACCGGAATGTTCATTTATGACATGTCCCACAGAGCACGCTGGCCCTAGTGTATCCCGTGCCTTCTCTTGCAGACTCCTGGCTTATAAGGCCTGTTCTTTCATCCGTGACATTGTGAGTTTGCCCGAGCTCTCCTGCACGACAACATATGCTTTAAGCTGCTTTCCATATGAGCACTCCTTGTGCTTTGCCTGATCTCACCATTGTAATCTCTCTAGGGGATCAACAATATATAGAGGGAGACAGCAATCTTTCTAATTAGAAAAAGGCAAGTAAAACCATGGTGTTTTCTAGTGGAATGTCTTTAAAGTGCTTAAAAATCACTGTTAGGACTGGGTATGAGATTTAAGAAATCTATAATTTTCATTTCTCTGTTCTTATCTCTGGCACTATCGGTTAAATTGACTTGTAAAATTTACACTCACATTTTCTGCCCCACATTGTCTACAGAAATATTCAGATTGCTGAGCACCCCTTTTCCTGTAGATTTGATGGAGATACTGAGGCTGTGATCAACTGGGGGAGAGGAAGTCCTCCACTGTGACATTTGCTTTTAGTCTTTCATGCTTCAAAATCAAAGTTTAAAAATCTTTACCAATCATACAACAGTAAGAAAGTGTCATGATTTCACAGCTCCTTGTGATATGTTTGTTATAAGCAAAATCTTGTCTTTGGCCTACCTAGTAACTGAAAAATGGAGAGAGAATAGCTCTCTAAGTTTAAATTACAAAAATTCCTAGTGCACCAACATGCAGAAATGATTATTCTCTCAAATGTGATAAAGATACTGTGGCTGTGAGAGCTTGACAGCGCAACTCATTCTTTTGTCACACCTTGTGACTAAATTCCTTAAGTCTAAGTTGCTGCTCATTATCTTAATGTGTAAAATTACACAAAATCTTTGCAAATTTTTTTTTCACCTTCTAAAACCCATCATACTGTAAGTTGAATTGATTGCTTTTTAGAACAATAAATTAGATTATCAGATAGAGCAATTATGAAAAACCCCAACATAGTTCAAAGTTGAATAAAAATAGTCTACTTTAAATAAAAAAAGATCATGCCATCTAATAAACTAAAACAATTAACCCTATTACTTTTAGTAATAATTTTAAGAACAGTTATCTATTTGCATACATCAAAGGCAATGGTTTGCTTTAATTTACTGACTTATTATTTGACCTACAAATGGAATCATACTTTTTTATAACTTGCTTTTTCACTTAACAATATACTTAGACATCTTTCCATCTCATTCTTTTAAAAGACTGTATAGTATCCCAATACATGAATATCATTATGCTAACCAATTCCATATTTGTAAGTATTTGCATTGTTTTCAATCGTCTACTCTTATGAACAATGATGCAATAAATATCCTATACATATATCTTGGTGTCCTTGAATAATTATTTATATAAGATTAATTGCTAGAGGTAAAATTGCTGAGTCAAACAGCACAAATATTTATATTTTAACAGATATTGGCAAATAATCCCCTCAAAAGGCTGTATACTCTTGCATAAACACTATCAGGGAAAGGCAATGATTTTTCAGCCTTTTGTTACATGGGAACTCTTTCTTTGAAAGAAACCTTTTGCAGAATCCAGAATGTAAAGCAGAAAAGGAGCTTCGTTTTGGTGGAAGCTGACACAGAGGTGGGAGGCCTGCAGCTCCAGCCACGGGCCCTGACCATAGCTTCTGTGGCACTTCCATGTGGCCTCCTGGAGCACAACACAATATAGGCAGTTTCTCTCTTTTTAACATAATGTGTCCTCAGATATGTTTGACTGGCTGAAAGTGAAACTAACATAAGACCTGAAACTTATTATAAAATCCCTAATTATACCTCAATTTCAGACACAATTTTCAGTAATTTAGTCCGAGCACTTTACATGGGTTCTTTCTCTGGTTTCCTTTCCTTTACAATGAGCATCTGATTATGGCTTAAGTTCTGTTCCTTTTAAATGGTCAAATGACTTCTATAGTTGTCTTAATTGTACTAAGGGTACAAAACCTAAACTTGCTATCATTGAAATCAGCACTTTCATTTTTGTTTCCCTTCATTTTAATGAGAAGGGCTAAATGTAATAAAATATTCAAATAATTACATAAACAAACTCATCAATAAAGGTACTGACTAACAAAACTGAACTGAAACTCTTGGCAGTATCACCATATAATATTTCCAAATATCAATTCATTAACTGATATATAAAAACCTGAACTGAAGGAAAGTGGGTTGGGATGTGACTGTAAATACATAGAAGGGCAGGTGGTAAAAATTTGAAGAACCACCTATGCATCATTGCAATCAGTGACTCTCTTCAGTGGTTTAAAGCCTATTTTCAATTTTTCCTTAATAGTTTTATCAGACTTTAACAAGCCTGTTGTTCTCAGGAAAACAATGAAAGAAGAAAGCAATAGGTAAAGAATACATAAATGCCCGCTTAAGCTAGAGAGTCATTTGTACTGGTAATCTTGGAAAAATAGGTACTTCTCTCAGAGCTCTCACTCCAGATAGATGTAAGCTTCTGGGAGATTCCTCTCAATAGAGGCCTCTGCTCCCCCTGATTTTCCAGGAGAATGCTAGTCTCTTTTTTCTCTAAACCTTTTCACTTTCACTCTGATTTGTGTCAGGTTAAAGAAAAATCATCCAAGATTTATTTTAAGGTTGTTTCACATAGGCATAATTAAGCTTATTATTTTTAGCCGACCAGGTATAGTCCCCCTTTTCATAATTATATAATGCTTCTTAAAAGCATCCAGAAATCCTGGCTCTTAAGAGACAAGGATAGAACACATTCAACTATTTAAAAGCAGCAGATCTTTAGCCTCAATCAGATGCTTATTGTGAAGGAAGAAAATACTCAGTAGAAAACACAGAATAGTAGAAAGATTTTATCCATTGATTGAACAAATACACGAGCCCCTATCAAGCAATGTGCTAGTTGCTAAGGGAGTACAAAAGGCATAAATCATGGTCACTATCCTGAGTTTATGATCTCACTAGGGCAACTAGGCACACACACCAGAAAATTACGTGACAATATTACCTTACTAACTTGTTTAGAACAAAAGGTGAAATGTGTGGTACAGATAATAGTTGCCATAGAAGACCTACCCTTTCATATTCTCAGTTCATTAAACCCCTTTTAGTTTTGTGTGCCTAGACTTCATGCCCAGCCACTTTAATTAATTCAACATCTCAGCATCCTTTGACCACTTGATCTTTCCTATCCGCCTTATCAATCCCCAGTCCCGGGTAAACTCTGCGGTCTGCTTTCTCAGCTTACTTTTCCAGGGTGCTAAGCATAGTTGAAGAGAATTATGTTCTTTGCTTTACGTGATTCTCTATGTGATATCTCACAGCTCTTCTAATTTTTCCTACTCTTTGGAGCTCCTGATCCCAGAAAGCAAGTGACCTGACCTCCTTTGCAGCAGGAATCAAGGGCATCAGGCTTGAGTTCACCTTCTATCCTTCCAATCAGAAATTTTTCCTGATCATCATTCTTTCTCTTCAAAAATAACTTCTCTCCCCTTTCCTGATGATCTTCTCCCCTACAAACTTCCAATTTGACCTAACCATGATTTCCCCTCTCCTGTGGGATCTGCACTGTCTCAGTATCCGTTGGCTCCTTCTCAATTCCAAAACATGCTTATGATTGTCCAATTCCCACACTACACATCCTGCACTGCATAACAAATTACCTCAGAATTGAACAGATTAAAACAACACACACTTACCTCACAGTTTCTGTAGGTCAGAAATATAACATCAGTTTATTTGGTGGTCCCTCTGGCTCTAGGTTTCTCATGAGGTTGCACTCAAGATGTCGCAAGTCCTTGACTTGCAACTACAGAATCCACTTCCAAGGTTGTTTCCTCACAACGGGGCAGCAGGCTCCACCCCCCCACCCCCGCCCCCAGAGCAAGGGATCTGGAAGCCCAATGTCTTTTCTGAAAACAAAGAAGGAAGTCTCAATGTCTTCTATGAACTAGTCTCAGAAGTGGAGTACCATCACTTCTGCCTAATTTTTTTTTTCGCTAGAAGTGAGTCACTAAATCTAGCCTACACTCAAAGGAGCAGAATTAGTTTCCACCTCTTAAAGAATTTCAAAAATCTGTAGCTCTATTTTAAACTCACCACATCTCTCAAATATACTAGTTTTCAAGCCTCCTAGTTCTTCAAACTACGTTGTGGCTTTCTTACTCCTTTCAGTGATCCTCTTCTCTAAATAGTGATCTATTCACTTCCCTTACTTACTCATCACCCATATTCAACTGTCAACTGTCCAGATGATTACTGCCTAACTGATCACTACTGCTGTTGAGCATAACATCTAAATTAGCATGGCATTCAAGGCGCTACAAAACCTAACCACTGCTGACCTTATCGTTTTATCTCCCCCTTTTCCTTACACCTCAGCCAGGCAGACTTCTCTCATCATTTCCCAAACACACCTTCTGCTTCCCACCCCTGTGCCTTTCCTCAGATGATTTCCCTTACCAGGAAGACCTTCTCCTCACTTTCTCATTGTTCAAGACCCAGTTCAATTGCCATTTCATCCAACAAGATCTCTTTGATCTTCCTGACCAGAAACATCCCTTGCCTACTCTACACTCCCAGAGCACGTTGTCAAATTTACTGTAGTCATTTCATTTTACATTATTGTATTGGTAACACATCTGTGTATTCTTTTCATCACTCCAACAATACCTTGCTCATATTAAGTCCTTAATCTTTTTTGAATGAATAAATTTACCTAAATCATTAAGATTTAATTTTACACTCATCAAAAGGTAAATTAAAGCCCCTATAATCTGTAACTCTATTAAGGGTAATATATTAAACTAAGGGAAATTGCAGAATGGCATCTACTAAAGAAGAATACAGTCTTCTTTTCCATTATTTGAACAATTTTAATGGAGTGACAAATTAAATCATGATTATTCTTCAAAAAGGTCTGCTTCTCAGATATGTTTCCATATAGTATTTTTACAATCCCCGGTCAACATGAAATTTCCATGGAAACAGATCACACATACTGGAGAAGAAAGGTACTGAATTGTGTTTGAACTGCATTTTCTCATCTCCATGGAGCTGTTAGTGCTAAATATTTGAGTGCACAGGAAAAATATAACATCACCTAAATAAAGACATAGTATTTAATGATTTTAAAAAATGGTATCTATTAGTTTTAAAGATTTTTATTAAGATGTGGAAATAATATAAAAATAAGTTTGACTATTTCTTGAATCATACATTAATATCAGCAAAAGGAAAAAAATTAAATGCTCAACATGGGAAGAGTGGCGTTGCTGTTTCTGGTCTATCGATAAAATAATTTCTTCTGAGTATCATTCAGATTCTAGTCTAAATTTGTTTTCTAGCAATGAGCTATCTAACAATTTTGATTCCAAATATGACTAATCAAATAGGGACAGTTTGTTTAAAATAAATGTACAGAAACTAAAATATGAAAATATTTTCACTCACTAACTAGTACTGTAAACCTGTATGATTTGAGAAATGTATTCTTTTCTTAAGCACTGTGAAAACCTACTTGGGAACTTAAAATCACTGGAAATAATGTATCTTGAAGATTTTCTTTTTCTAATCTGTCTTTGGAATATATATCTACCTTCATACATCAAAATTCTTAGAAATCTATACAAATAACTCAACATTCAGAGGTATCAGATATACCTCAGGATTTTCTTAAAATTCTAATTCAACATCAACTGTTGATTTTGATTTTTACATTTCAACAAAAGTAACAGAACAAACATGACACAGAAAAAAGGAAAATAATTACAAAAGCTGAACATCCTATTCACTGAAAATGTTCACATCTGCTATACAATTAAATCACATATCACTTGTTCCACTAACATAGCAACTGTTGGGTTTTAATGTTAATGAAAGAATGCATTGGTAGGAGGCAATTTAAATTATCAGTAACACACTTAGCTTGTTCTTTATATACCAACTCTACACCAAAATTTATCCTGCAAAAAAGGATCGTAGCTTTTATTCTGCTGGGCAAAAAACTAAGAAAGCAAAAAGGTAAATGTCAGAAAAGCAGCAGAAATCTGCCAATGAGGAGTATCCCTTCCATTTGGCTGGTTTTAAATATTCTCCGGTAATTATGCTCCAGTGGAAATTTGAAGGAAGCCTCTACTTATTTTGGCAGAATACGGTTGAGTGATAATCACCCCCTCAGATAGGTTTGCTACATGTTCAGTGACTTTCTTCAGTTGGTGTAGTTGCCTTCTAGAGCTATGATTCTGTTTCCTCACAGGCCTTTGTAAGACTGCCTGTAACTTCAATTAAATTACTGTAACCATGATTAAAGGAGTAGGACCTCCAGTTACATGCTTTGTCTCACTTATAGAAACCAAATTTCCTTTTCTGGAGCAGCTTTGGCTTTCCCCCCCCCCCAAAAAAAAAATCAATACACCGCTTTTACTGCATCTTTAAACTATCACAAAGAAGTCTGAGGAATCATCCATTTTTGTAGCTTACGTAAATCTTCTTCATCAGCCTTCTGAACTGTTCCTTTTTCAGAAACATAGATACCATCCCAATTTTTCTGTTTTTAACTGTTGTGGCTTGTATAATAGAATCAAAGCAGGTAAATTTGATACAAGTTCAATGTCATTTCCTTCAAGAATTAACTCACCTTTCTGGGCTTGAGATACTGAACAAGACGCACCTGACTTCATCCAAACCCCGCGGATGTATTTTCACCCAAGAAATTTCGGATTTCAACAAGAGAACCATTCTCCTGAATAATGACATTGATGGGGAAGTGAGCACACACCGACCTCATCTTGTAACGGAAGCCCAATGTGACACCCTTGATCATGTTCTGTACGGGACGACAGAGAGTGCGAACAGGAGCCAGTTCCTTTCTATTTCCCCACCATTGGTCAACCCGGAGCCTCTTCTTTTCTTTCCAAGGAGACTGAGTTCTACATGGATGTGATTGCAATCCCTCCGCAGGGTGCCTCTGGGGCCCTTCCCAATAACGGTGCGTCTCTTCAGAGTGATGTCCACGTTTTCTGGGACGTCCACCGTCTGATTGCTGAGAATGGTCTTCATCCTCGCAGTAAGTACAGCAAAGAGAGAGGGCAGCTGTGGCTTTGAAATAAACATGAGGGCTGGCCCGGTGGTTCAGGTGGATGGAGTGCCATGCTACTAACGCCGCCGAGGTCACCGCTTCGATTCCCACATGGGCCAGTGAGCTGTGCCCTCTATAGCTAAGATTGTGAACATCAGCTCTGAACAACAGCTCTCCCTGGAGCTGGGCTGCATGCTGTGTGCTGCCGTGGGCTACCCTGGGCTACCACCATGTGCAGTCATGAGCAGCGGTGGCCAGTGTGAGTAGGCAGCAGCCAGTGTGAGCAGCCCACCGACAACTGCCTGCGTCAGCTGGGGGGGAGCGCAAGGCTCATAATACCAGCATGGGCCAGGGAGCTGTGTCCTACACAACTAGACTGAGAAACAACGGCTTTAACCTGGGGGCAGGGGGTGGGGAGAAAGGCGGAAGAAGGGGGAAAATAAATAAATGGCAGCTCAGAGGCTCAGAAGTGATTACACTTTGACTCTTCCACAGGGGGTGTGTTTAGTGGACCGAGGGCCATATGCCCCAAAGAAAGGTAAGCCTAAGCCTAAGATCCAAGATGTGATGACAGAGTCCTCTAGTTGGGTTCAGAGAATGTGGAGGGGGTCTAGTACTGATAGAAAATTGGTAAGAGAGTGAGGAAGGGGTGTTTATTTCCCTTGCTCCCTCCCTGCCACATAGCCATGGATTGGCTGTTTCCCTCTGCTAAAATTACTGCTCCTGTCAGGTGGCCCTCATATTTTTCCCTCAAGGGTTCAGCCACCATTCCTTGCCCTTTCTAGAGTAAGGGTGGAACTAGCTCTCCACTGTTAGCAGCCATGAGGGTACTACAACATTCCTCCTTATTTTTTCTAAACTTTGCCTTTATAAATAACCCCTTTATTAAACTATTCTTAATTACCCAGTTTAATGGTGCCATCTGTTTCCTGGATCCTGACTGATACAGACAGTATTGATTTTCAACAAGAAACCTCAGAAACATATTTTTACACTGCAATTTGACTACAAATAACATTCATATTATGGAGGCATTTCCTTGTTCACAGCCTATTTTATGACTAAAACCTCCCCAAGCCCCTGAGCCGATTCTTTAAGAAAGCTGCTTTCTCTCTCTGTACAAGTCAGAGGGATTGAGAACAGTTCTTCCTTCCATTCTGGCAATGAACTGAGACCTTGGGCATATTTATGAACAATGAGTCTGTCTGTAGCTTTCCCTCAAGTTGTGGCTAGTCTGTCTGAGTAAACTTGAATCCTAGTTATTGGTGTTCATATTCAGCTCCTCGCTGGGACTGGAGCCTGACCTTGAACCCTAGCCTTGTAAATCTTGCCAGTACTTTCTCTACAGATTTGCTTTTTTTCCATTGTCTTTCAGTCACTGGCTGCTTCCTATGTCACCAAAATGGACCTTCTAGTCACTGTCTTTGCCCTGTTCTTGAACCTAAAAACTGTCTCCAAATCCCTTCTGTTACACTACCCCTAGTCCCTCAGATTGGAATTATATTCACCAATTCTCCTGGAATTTTTTTAGACCGTTAGTCCCTCCTTGGAGGCTATGTCTGTTGGATGAATTTATCCCCCAGTTCCCATGCCTCCTACATGGATTACTGCCAGTGGGGTTCTGGAATACTTCATGGCCAAGGTCATATCACTCATTATCAATGCAAACTGAAGGGTAATGAACAATAGTGTTCAAAATAGACAGAAAGCAAAAATCAGTAAGTGTGCTTTCAGCAAAATACTAAGGACAATGCATTCTAAGCAACCAATACAAGTATTGCTTAGTTTATTAAATAATTGTCATTTTGATTTATAAGTCATCAGCCCTTGTAAGTCATTTCTCTAAGGTTCAATCACTGTAGATGAACTTCAAAATAAGAATTTAAAAGCCTCAAGATCAAGATTCTAAAATTGTTAATAATTTTAGGTCCTAAAATCAAGAACCTAACAATTCTAGGACTACAGTATATAGACTGACAAGAAACAGTATTTAATGTCCAAAAGGAAGAGAAAGGTTAAAATTATGGTTTTAATAACAGCTACTTTGTTAGGCACCTACCATACACCAGTTATTTTACTTGTATCACTTTATTTAACTCTAACAACCCTGATTATTTGGTATTTTATTGATGACTAAGGCTGTGTAAGGTTAATGGCCTCTAGCCACACTGCCAGTTTTTTGGGAACTAGAGTTTAAATTGTTTAAAAAGTTCACATTCTGTTGTCTATATTATATCAATATGATAGAATATTGGGCAACCCCTAAAATAATAAATATGATGACTCTATCAATATAAAAAATATGAAAAATGTAAATGCAATATAAATAAAAACATAAATATTCAATGACCCTAAAACTATTTACATAGGGGATCTCCAGAGAAATTAAAATAGTTTAATTTCTTAATTAACTTTATTGCAATGAGATGTTTTGATACATTTATACTTAAGTATTTCAGGTTTTGGAGCTATTATACCAGGTATAATATAGTATATAATACCGGGTTTTGTATTAATTTTTGCTTCAAAAGACGCATTAGGGCTGATTGTCCGGCTAGGTTCTTATTTTCGGGGAAACAGGGTAGTCATGTGGTTTTTCTTCTTTAGGTGGTTAAGCTGGTAGATGACATAAATTTTCTAATATTGAACCAGGCTTGCTTAAACCCCACTTGGTCATGATGTGTTCTTCTTTTTTAATGTTACTGGATTTAATTTTCAAATACTTGTTATTCAGAATGTGCACCTTTTGGGCATACCTAAGTTTATGCTAATGAGGTGATTTATGGGAGGGTCCCTAGAAAGTGTCAGGATGGGGATGGTCACCAGAAAGACCAAGTAATTAGACAGTTGGAACTTTCAGCCCCACCCACAGAACTCCATCAAAGGGAGAGGGGGACTAGAGATTAAACTCTATAAAAACTCTTGAACAAGGAGAGTTGGTGAATTTCTGGGTTGGTGAACGTGTGGAGCTACTGGGAGGGTGGTGCACAAAGAGAGAGGGCATGAAAGCTCTGTGCCCCTGCCCCCTACCTTGCCATGTGAATCTCTTCCATGTGGGTGTTACTGAGTTGTATCCTTTTATAATAAATCAATAAACATAAGTAAATATTTCCCTGAGTTGTCAGCCATTCTAGCAAATTATTGGAGCTGAGAAGGGAGTCTTGGGAACCCCAATTTATAGCTGGTCAGTCAGAGGTACAGGTGACAACCTGGACTTGCAATTGGCATTTAAAGTGGGAGTAGTCTTGAGGGCTGAGACAGAATTCTCCAGAGAAACAGAATCAATAGAAAACATAATAGATAGATAGGTAGGTAGATAGGTAGAAAGATTTGGCTGACACGGTTATAGAGGCTAAGAAGTCCCACACTATGCTGTCTACAAGCTGGAGAAACAGGAAAGTCAGTGGTATAATTCAGTTTGATTCAGAAGGCCTGAGAACCAGGGGAGCTGATGGTGTCACTCCTGGAATCCAAAGGTCGAAGAACCAGGAGCACCAATGTCTAAGAGTAGAAGGACATCCCAGCTCCAAAAGAGAAAATTTGCCCTTCCTTCACCTTTTGGGGAATGCAAGGGATTGGATGATGCCCGCTACTTTAGTGAGGGCAGATCTCTTCTCAATCTACTGAATCAAATGCTAGTCTCTTCCAGAAACACCCTCACAGACATATCCAGAAATGTTTTACCTATTCTCTGGGCATCCATTAAGCCCAGTCAAGTTGATACATAAAATGAACCATCACAGTCCTTAACCTCAAGTATCTGATGCTATCTCCACGTCGATAGTGTCAGAATTGAGTTAAATTTGTAGGATACCAGTCAGTGTCTGCTGAGAATTGGAGAATTGGTTGGTGTGGGATAAACCCTCACACATCTGGTGTCAGAGTATTGAGAGTAGAAAAGAAAAATCAAATTTTCCTTTACAGACCCTTTCTGGAGTTCTGAAATATGAATTACTTTACCTCTAATTGGCATTCCCCTCTGAAGTCAGCATTCTTAGCTCCAGTAGTTTCTTCATCCCCTTTCCTTCTTCCAGTAAGAACATGCCAACATTTCTCATTCTCTCGTTTCTTTCTCACGCTTAGTACTTGTGGGTTTTTCACATTTTTGCATTTCAGTAGAGTTTCATAGGAAAACTATAAGATAAACACGTTTACTCTCTCTTATTACATCAAAAGTTACTTTGTAGAATATTTATTCTCAAAATTATGAATTCTTTTAAAATCAATAACATAGTTATAAAATACTTAAGTATATGAACAAAATATTCATAATATATTAATTTCAATCTGTTTTTTTATGATTAGAAAAGTATACTTGCTCATTATATTAATCCAAATGATACAGAAATATCTAACAAAGGGGAAGTCTCTCATAGTCCTAAGGCTTAGATGGTCTCTATCGAATACACTGTTTAGTGATTCCATATTTATAAGATATATGATAGGAAAAAACAGAAAAATAACATTAAAATTTTAACAGCAGTTAACTCTGTATAGTGGGATTAATATATTCCTCCCTTCTTTTTATCTGTATTTTTCTAATGTGCCTAAATAAACATCACTTATATTTTGCACATTTTTCATTTTAAAAAAACTTGTAATGTTAAACTTTAAGTGACTCTTCTTTAAAATGTGTATATTCAAATTCTCCTTTTTGCATTTTTTAAAATAAAAAATTTTCATGTCATTTAAAATAATATTCCAAGAATAAAATAGAAGGCTCTCAGATATCCACAAATTAAGAGAATTTTAATTAGTAATAGCAATGGGTCAATATAATCTACCATAAAGTTTCCATCACTTAATTATGTAATTTGTGTTTAAGATATACGTAAGTCTGAAGTTTCATAGATGAGCATACTCTTAAATTTTCCTTTGAACATCATTCATCATGTGATTCTCCAAAATGTTAGACTTTTCCAGCAAAGCTACAAATTAATCATAAAGTTAGATAACTAGCCAAACAACAGAATTAATTTTACAACACTGCTTACCTATTGTTTTTAATACCCTAAAGTAACAAATCAGGGACCCATATGCTAGGTACTTCACAAAGATTGCCTTAAAAAAACCTCACGTATACATTTCCATCCAAATGTCCAATGGATATCTCAAACCCAATGTCCACTTATCTTGAATGTCATTCAAAAATTGGTTGTCAACCACCACTCCAAACACAAGCTTAAGCAAACTTAGGTCCATCCATTCCCAATAACCAGGACGGTGACCCTCGCGAGTAACAAGAGGGTGTGCGCCTGTTCATCTCTTCACCTCCTAAAAGATTATTGTATCAGTTTCGATGTCCATTGAGGTCCACAGCTAGGGTTGTTAAGGGTAGTCGGTCCCTCCTTTCCCGCTTTCCAGCACAGGCGTCCCCAGCCCCCAGCGGCTGACCCAATCTTTCTGCTTGGGCCTCGCCTCTCCCTCCTCCTCCTGTGTAGTCCCACGCCCGCCGTAGGCCCGGCCTTGGAGGAAAGCCTTGCTTGAGTCCCGCGCCCTGCTAGTTTCGAGTGCGAGGACTTTTAACCCGCTGCTTTCTTCACGAAGGACAGGCATTAACCACGGCCCTCGCAGTGCCCAGTCCCGCAACTGGAGCATCCACTAGCGCGTGGGGGTGACCGGCCGCGACGCAGGGACGCCTCTGCGCATGGGCGCGGCTCCGCCCCGCCTGACCATCGAGCGCCGGGCCTGAGAAGCCTCAGGCCAACCAGAGCGTGCCTGTCCTGTATGACCCCAGCTCCGCCGCACTGGAGTCCTTGTTTCAGGGTGGCATTTGGACCCTGAACACAATAGCCAGCTCGCTTATGTTCCCTCTTCGCGTTCCCACAAGTTGTCACCCATAGAAACGGCCTTCCCGGAGCGGGTGGGGGACTCGAAGCTCCGCCTGAGTGAGGGGAAGGGTGGCGGAGGAGCGAAGAGCTCATTTTCAAAGAAAAAACCCTTCACACTCCCTACTTCTCCCGCACTCTCTTCAGGATGAAAACATCCCTACACTGCTCTCAAGTTAATAGATGTGTTAAAGGAAACAGGTATTAGTTTTTCTAGTGAAGGCTATGTTTCTTCCTCGTGACGTAATGCGGCATCCGCGCATTACCCAGAATTCCCGAGGAGCCGGGTGGCGTGTTTCCGGTCGTTGAGCACCGTTGCTTTACCTCAGTCCTGTCAGCATCCTCACCCGGTACCCGTTTTCTTCCGCAAATTAAGTTTCCTTGTATTTTCTGATTTTAAGAAGAGTACTGCTTTTTAAAAAATGCCTGCTCCTTGCAAAACTGTACAATAGTAAGTACATAAATGTATGTAAAACTAAGTAAAACACCCACAATCTCGCCATCCAGAAATAACAGTATTGACATAGTGTTATATAAACTTCGAGACTTATATATACACGTGAAGTTTTGTGTGTTTTTTTAATGGAAAAATGTGAGCATGTTATATTCTCCCAATAATGTCTCACATCTTTCCAGATAAAAGAGATTACATAATCATTTTTAATGACTGGATGGATGTAATAGCATTTAATAGCGGGTTAAAATTCACCAAAACCAAAATTGTTGGCCTTTTAGGGTATTTACTTGTTTTTCACTTGTACAAACAATATTAGATGGCTATTATATATAAATGTATACATATATCTGATTATTTCCTTACAATAAATTCGTAGTAGAATTACTGGATCAAGGGAAATGCACATCTATAAGATTCTAGATAATGTTACCACTCTCCTTTCGAAACGTATTTACAGTTCTCTCCCTATCCATAGTTTTATTTTCTGGTTTCAGTTACTTCTGTGGCCCAAAAATACTAAATGGAAAATTCCAGAAATTCATGACTTTTACATTGTGTGTTGTTCTGAGTAGCGTGATGAAATCGTGCAATGTCTGGCTGTGTCCTGCCCTTGCCGTGAATCATCATGCCTTGTCCAACGTATCCATGCTGTGCATGTAGTACAATAAGACATTTTGAGGGAGACACCACATTCACATAATTTTTATTACTATAGTATGTGGTTATAGTCGTTCTATTTTATTATTAGTTATTGCTGTTAATTGTTTACTGTGCCTAATTTATAAATTAAACTTTATCACAGGAATGTACGTATGTTTAGGGAAAAACATAGTATATTTAGTGTTTGTTAATATCCATAGTTTCAGGCATACTTTGGGGGGTCTTGGAACGTATTCCCCATGGATAAGGGAGGACTACTTTTCCACCAACAGACTATATGAATGACAGCTGTGTCTTCCTTTCCTTGTTAATCTTGAGTATTGTCAATCTTCATGATCTTTATCACCTTTTAAAAATCTTTTACCATGTTTCAATTTGCATTTTGTTAACTACGTGTAAAACAACATCTTTCATATATTGACTATTTTTGTGAATTACTAGGTCATGGTATCTGCCTATTTTAAAATTGAAATATTTACATTTTAAAAATTGCACATGCTTTTTCTATATTACAAATATTAACCTTTGAAATATAATTAGAAATATTTTTTCTGTTTTTTAAATTTGTCTTTTAATATGGTCTGTGGTGTTTATTTGCTGAAGGAAGTTTTTTCCTTTTCTTTTTTATGGCTTCCACTCAATAAAACTTTTATTAGAGGACAAAAAAGGAAGTCTAGCAAAAAGGAAGAACATATAATGTGAGATGGACTAAAATAGAAAACATACAATTCACCTCTGTTATTTGTATATTATGATTCGATTAAAATACAAAAAGAATGATACTTATAGATCTAAAAAAATGATACTAAAATTCACTTGAGAAGGAGTAAATGGTCATAACTTTCAAAGAAAGTTATTTAGAAAGAGGAGAGGGAAGCAGAGTGTAGGAGAATGGACTATCTTGAGGATGTGTAGGCTAAATAGAAAGAATAAGGAGTACAAGAAAAAGTATATGATAAGGTTATAGAAAATGTATATCATAAAATTATATATGTACAATTTTGTGCTATGTAAAAACTCTGTTTACATAGAATTAATCAGAGTCAGAACCCATAAATGAGTGCACATGAGGAGACGTTTAAGGTGATGAGGTTGTCATTGTGAAGTATTTCATTATTATGTAGGCATGTCTATAGTTTTTCCTTTATGTTTCCAACTTTAATGTGATGCTTACCTGTGTGTATTTTCTCCTAATATTTTTAGACATCTTTTAAGAAATATTTCTATATTTAAAGTATCTGAAGTTTATTTATGAGGAGGAAGGAAAAAATCTAGCTTGATTTTTTTTTTTTTCCTAAATGACTTGCTGGTTGCCAAATACCATTAATTGAATATTCAATCTTACCTACAAACTTAAAATGGTACTTTCATACAGTAGTAAATTTCATATGTACTTTATTTTCTATTCCATTGATTTCTTTGTTACTGGACAGTAATATTGTTTTAATATATTTTTTCATTATTTTAAAATTTTTTGCAGGGTAATAATCTTTTTCAGAGTATTTCTTTAAGAATTGTCTTTTAAAAATATATTTGACATATGCAAAATAAAGTTTTATAATATATGTAAGTTTCAAAACATAATATGAAACAAATGCCAACATAAGATTTAGAACATTACAATAACTTGCATCAGTCTATGTTTTCGTCCCATTCTACCCCGGCCATCCTCTCCATATGTGTCTATATACATATATATATATGTATTATTTTTTCCATACTGTTTCCCCGAAAATAAGACCTAGCTGGACAATCAGCTCTAATGCATCTTTTGGAACAAAAATTAATATAAGACCTAGTAATTATTATATTACATTATATTATTTTTATTATATTTTATATTACATTAATTATATATATATATTATATTATATTATATTATATTATATTATATTATAGACCATGTCTTATATAAAATCCGGTCTTATAATAAAATAAGACCAGGTCTTTTTTTTTTTCCCCCTTCTTCTACCCCCACCCCCACCCCGCCACTCTGGTTCAAGCCATTGTTTCTCAGTCTAGTTGAGTAGGACACAGCTCTCTGGCCTATGCTGGTATTACCCTGTTTCCCCGAAAATAAGACCTAGCCGAACAATCAGCTCTAATGCGTTTTTTGGAGCAAAAATTAATATAAGACCCGTTATTATATTATTATATTATATGACCTGGTCTTATAGTATAGTAAAATAAGACCGGGTCTTATATTAATTTTTGCTCCAAAAGACACATTAGAGCTGATTGTCTGGCTAGGCCTTATTTTCAGGGAAACATGGTAGTAACTTTAAATTCATTTTGTCAAGTTAAAAAAGTGTTGTGATTTTGATGGGTATTGCATTAATTTTATAGATTAATTTAGGGAAAATGGGAAGCTTTATAAAAATAATAAACACTTATGTAGTTTTTGTTTGTGTTAATTCATTTAATCCACACAACAACTCTTTTTTCTTTTTTTTCTTTTTTAAGATTTTATTGGGGAAGGGGAACAGGACTTTATTGGGGAACAGTGTGTACTTCCAGGCCTTTTTTCCAAGTCAAGTTGTTGTCCTTTCAATCTTAGTTGTGGAGGGTGCCGTTCAGCTTCAAGTTGTTGTCCTTTCAGCCTTAGTTGTGGAGGGCGCAGCTCAGCTCCAGGTCCAGTTGCCGTTTCTAGTTGCAGGGGGCACAGCCCACCATCCCTTGCGGGAGTCGAGGAATCGAACTGGCAGCCTTGTGGTTGAGAGCCCACTGGCCCATGTGGGAATCGAACCAGCAGCCTTCGGAGTTAGGAGCATGGAGCTCTAACCGCCTGAGCCACCGGCCCCACAACAACTCTTATTATCACCCTCATTTTACAAATGAGGAAACTGAAGCCATAAAGAGATTGAATAATTTGTTGAAGGTCAAGCAACTAAGTGGCAAAGTCAAAAGTCAAACTCGGGCCGGCCCGATGGCTCAGGTGGTTGGAGCACCCTGCTCCTAACGCTGAGGTCACCTGAACCAGGAAAAGGGGGGGCAGGCGGAAGAAGGAAAAAACAAAAAAAAAGTCAAATTCAGGCAGTTTGGCCCCCAGAGACTCTGCTCTTAACATCTGTATTATATTGCCTTTCCACAATATGGAATCTGCTCATCTATAATGGATATGCTATTCAATTTGCCTGTACCACTCCCACAAGTCTCAATCTGTATCTTTATCCCTTGTTAATGAGAAGATACCTTCTTGACTCTCCCCTCCCTGATATAGCTGATTGGACTAGGGGTAGATGGAAAACTGATTCAATCTGGTCCAATCAGATTATCTCCCCCAGACATTTGCAATTAGTCTTACCTGGTCTCTACCTAAAAAATGGTGACAAATGTAAAGCAGAGAGAGAGATGTTTGACTCATATGTTAGAGTGCAGAGAAAGCAGGCCTGCAAAGAGAGGAAGATACACAGGGAGAAGCAGAGCTAAGAAGCTCTGTGGCCCCAGCAGAGGGTGGTGGGGTAGCTACCTGGGGTTCTGAGGTTTTCCAGGTCCTGCTTTGTCCTTACGAAGGGCCTACTGCCCTTTCTCCTTTCAGGGATCTACACAAGTTATCTCCCTTCAAGTAAACTTCTCTTTTAGTTTAAGCTCACTTAAATGACTTCTCATTGAAACCAAATATGCCATCTAAAAACGTGGCCCTTTATTTACCCAAGTTTTCTTTTAGTTTCTCAGTTGCATTTTCTTCACATAGATCCTGTACATTTCTTTTCTTTTTTTTTTTTGAAAATATCGTAGCTTATCAATCAACTTTTTTTTTTTTTAACAGGACTTTATTGGGGAACAGTGTGTACGTCCAGGCCTTTTTTCCAAGTCAAGTTGTTGTCCTTTCAATCTTAGTTGTGGAGGGCACAGCTCAGCTCCAGGTCCAGTTGACGTTTTCTAGTTGCAGGGGGCACAGCCCACCATCCCTTGCGGGAGTCCAACCAGCAACCTTATGGTTGAGAGGATGCATTCCAACCAACTGAGCCATCCAGGAGCTCAGCAGCAGCTCAGCTCAAGGTGCTATGTTCAATCTTAGTTGCAGGGGGCGGTGCCCACCATCCCTTGCAGGAGTCGAGGAGTTGAACTGGCAACCTTGTGGTTGAGAGCCCACTGGCCCATGTGGGAATCGAACCAGCAGCCTTCGGAGTTAGGAGCATGGAGCTCTAACCGCTTGAGCCACCGGGCCGGCCCGATCCTGCACATTTCTTGTTCAGTTCATTCCTAAATATATTTTAGGTGTTTTTGCTCTTTACAATGATAACATTTGTTTACATTGTCCTCTTTACATCTTCTTAATCTACAAAAAGTCTGTTTACATCTGTTGAGACTACTAAATGTCAATGGCCTGTAATTGACATCAGTCTTTCAAATGCATTTCAAAATAATATGTTTCCCACTACATATATTTTTTAGTTCTAAACTTCAGTTGTTCTGGTGGTGATTCATGTGAGGATGACAATGATTCATCTGATGGAAATGAGCCACAAGGATCACAAAGTATAGAATTTCCTGTAACCTGATGTAAAAAGAAAGTCTCATATATGAATAGAAACATTGAGTTTCCAACAATATTTAGCTAATATTAAAGCATGAAATGAGGAAAGCTATTTTCAATAAGACCAATTTTTCAGATACAAAGCAATAGAGAGCATTATTTGGATAAATATTTTCAATACAGTAGGCAAAAAATAGATATTAACAGAAATTGATATCTCACTCTTAATATCGGCACATAATCCTTTATTTAAACCCTTTGGGCCAGATGTGTTTCAGAATTCAGAATTGTTGGGATTTTACACAGGAATATAATACATATACCATATTTTCTGTAACACATTAGTGAGGTCTGGAGCAGCATCTTGTAATCAAAACTATTGATATTCATGCAACAAAAATGCATTAATATTAACCCTAACTAGGATAAATAGAGGCTATATAACCTATGTAATAGTCACATATCTGTTCATGTCAAATTTTGCTGCCTAATAAGTTTGCCTTAAATTTCTGAAAAACTTTGTTTCTAGAGCTTTATTTTTTATTTTGGAATTTTAGATAATGGTTTATAGACCTGTGAAAGCAAATATGTTCCGATTTCAACATCTAGCCAGCTCTGGGGTTCAGTTGAAGAGTTAATTGAAGGCCTGGCTATGTTAGTCTTTTTTTTTTTTTTTTTCAATTTTTTTTTTTTTTTAAAGATTTTTTTATTGGGGAAGGGGAACAGGACTTTATTGGGGAACAGTGTGTACTTCCAGGCCTTTTTTCCAAGTCAAGTTGTTGTCCTTTCGATCTTAGTTGTGGAGGGCGCAAGCTCAGCTCCAGGTCCAGTTGCCGTTGCTAGTTGCCGTTGCTAGTTGCAGGGGGCACTGCCCACCATCCCTTGCGGGACTCGAGGAGTTGAACCTGCAACCTTATGGTTGAGCGCCCACTGGCCCATGTGAGAATCGAACCGGCAGCCTTTGGGGTTAGGAGCACGGAGCTTCAACCGCCTGAGCCACAGGGCCGGCCCCTATGTCAGTCTTTGGTTTAGGGTGTTTAGTCTGAATGGAAATGGGTACACTTTTAGAAGAACAAAATACAGACTTTGAAGTAATTATTGAAAAAGTAATGGGTAAAGTATCTTAACTTGCATTCTTGACCTTGGCTGTCAGTCATTATTTCAATGTGTGGTGTTTTGGTTGAAAAGAATTTGGTAATAAACTCTTCCTAGAAAACCTTAACATTGAAAAATTGCCATATTTTTCTTAAACCTATCAATAAAGGAATCCTTGATGTTTTCATCTTTTATGTCTAGCACATAGAAGAAGCACTTCCTTTTAATTATCCTGTGACTATAAAGATATTGTCTCAGTAGTCTTTTCAAGTATCAAAATTAAGGAACCTGTTCAGTCATCATGTAGTCATACATAGTGCTGCTTATCAGATTGTGCTAGGTGCTGAGGATAATAGTCTGGTGGGAGAGAAGCAGAAAGCACACATAAATAGAACATTACAATATATGATAAGTTATGTGCTAGGGTAACTACAGTTACCATAGAACGCCATGTTCGGAGGTGAGGGAAGGACTGAAGGTTAAGTAAGAAATTAGGCAGGTGAAGTGGGGAGGGAAATAAAAAGTGTTTTTCAAAGTGTGGTTCATGGACCAGTAACATCAACATCACCTGGGAACTTGTCAGAAAGGCAGATTCTTAAGCCCTATCCCCCAGACTTAATGAATCAACAACTCTGGGTGGGAGCCTAGCAATCTGTCTTTTAATAAGATTCACCATCCAGGTGATTCCAGTGTATGCTAAAGTTTGAGAACCACTGTTCTGAACAGCAA
Organism: Rhinolophus sinicus; assembly: GCF_036562045.2. Lineage (NCBI taxonomy): Eukaryota > Metazoa > Chordata > Mammalia > Chiroptera > Rhinolophidae > Rhinolophus > Rhinolophus sinicus. The sequence goes on along the minus strand of NC_133755.1, from coordinate 43,555,003 downwards.
TGGTGAAAAAAATCAGAGCCATAAATGGCAAGATTTTTAATGTATCTGAGTGGCACTTCACTATTTAGTGTGTTTGGATGGGAGTTGGGTAGCAGGGTTGGGGGGATGTCGTGGAAGTGAAAGATGAGGTTGGAAAGGTAAGCATGCTTCATTTAGGGTCTTATAGTCATGTCTGAACTTCATTTACTCAACAAATATATATTACATGTCTACATTATAAGTACCATGTACAAAATAGATTTCCTGCTCTCATGTAGCTTAGCCTAATAAGAAAATATACAGACGGTGCCAAAAAAATGTATACACATTTTAAGAAAGGAAAAAAACTATTAGAATTGTAATACTCAATATATACAAAATATAGATAATATATACTACATATACAATATATACATACATATATAGTATACATATATACAATATATATAAAATATATACAAAAGATGAGTACAAATCACATTTGACTTCTGCAATTACAACAGGTGCTCAAAGTGGTTACCATCAGCGTCCAGACACTTTTGATTAAAGCAAACTACTGCATGAGCAATGTTTACCAAAGTGTCCACTTGTATACGTTTTTTGGCACCCCCAATATATGTCAGGTGTTAAAAAAAGGTATGTATGACACAACGTGGATAAATCTACAGGGAATTAATGTTGACTGAAAAAAAGCCATTCCCAAGGGTAACACTGTATGATTGCATTTAAATAACATTCTTGAAATAATAAAACTGTAGAAATGGAGAACAGATTAGTGGTTGCCAGGGGTTAAGGAAGGGTTGAAGGTTGGAGGGAAGTGGGCATGGCTATAAAGGGCAACATGAATCCCTGTGGTGATGGAACTGTGGAAATATTCTGTATCTTTACTGTATCAATATCAATGTTAATATCCTAGTAGTGATGTTATACTATATTATAGATTGTGTAAAATGTGACCATTGGGGGAAACTGAGTAAAGGGTATACAGGTCTCTATATTATTTCTTACAACTGCATATAAATCTACAATTATTTTTTTAAAGGTTTGTTTGTTTTTGTGTGTGTTTTTTTTTTTAGTGCAATGAATAGTAGATCAGGATAGGGTATCAAGAAAGAAGAGGGGATTTATGTTGTATGGGATAACTAGAGTTGATAAAGGAAGTTAGGGCATTACATATGAATATCTGGAGAATATTAGAAATACGAAGGCCCTGAGATAGAGTGTGCTTGGTATGTTTGAGGAATAGTAAGGATACCATTGTGGATAGAGTGGAGTGAGCAAGAGGGAGAGCAAGAGGAAGTGAGAGAGTTGGTGGAGATGGTGGTGGTAGAGAGGTCATATAGAGACTTACAGGTTATGATTAAGGATTTTTCATTCTGAGTAAAATGGGAAGCTATAGGAGAGTTTTAAGCAGAAATGTAACAATTTAACTTACATTTAAAAACTATTACTTCATAGGGTAAAAAAGTGACTGAGTGAGGTGGGCATGAGATGATGGTGGTTTGGTCTAAGGTGGCAGAGGAGGGGGTAGTGCGAAGTAGTGTGATTATGAATAAGCTTTGTAGGTACAACTAATTGGATGTTCTAATGGATTGGCTGTGGGCTGTGAGAGGAGAGGAGTCAAGAACGATTCCAAGATTTGGGCCTGAGCAAGTGGAAGAATGATGTTAACTACTTTTATGAAATAGAGATGATGAAAGAAGAGCAACATAGGGCAGAAGATTAGCAGTTTAGTTTTGGGCTTGTTGAAGTGCCTGTAGATATCCACAGGGAGATATCAAATAGCCCGTTGGATATGTATCCATGTCTGGAGTTTGGGTAGGAGCTGGGTTAGATACATGAATTTGGGATGCAATAGCATATAGATGATATTTAAAGTCACGGACTGGATGAGAACTCCGGGTGAGTGTATGTAGATAGGGAAGAGAAGAGGTCTCTGGAATGAGACCTGGGCACTCCAGTTTTTAGTGGTTGGGAAGATAAAGGCAAACTCAACAAAGAATGCAGAGATGGAATGGCCATTAATGTAGGATGAGAACCAGGGAGGCGGGTGTCTTGAAGACCAAATATGGAAAGTGTTTCAGAAAGAAGAGACCAACCAAGTAAGTCATTTGATACTGATAGGCGGAATAAGATAAAAACTGAGATTTGTCCTTTAGATTTGACTGTGTGGAGGTCATTGGTGATTTTTGTAAGTGTAGTTTTGGTAACAGTGGGAGGAAGACCTGAGTGGAGTGGGCTCAAGAGAGAAAGGCCAGTCAGTGGAAACTTAAGTATAAATAATTCTTTGGAAGAATTTTGATCACGGGGAAGGAGGTGCAAAGAGAAGAGGCAATAGCTTTATCCTAAGAACAATTGGAAATCAATGAAGAACTCTTGGTGGCTACCCTTTCAAGGACAGTGTAAAATACTTGATATGACTTCTTTATTAATGTGTCTTTATTAGCTATTATATGTCAGAAAGAGTGATTATGTTAACTAACATCTTAATTTTATGTGCTATGAAACAATGTCATTGAAAATGACTAACACACTATTTAAAGAATATTGGATATCAGATTTTGATTGCTTTAAGTAATAGATTTGTTCTATACCTTTGTGTGTGTGCCTATATGTATACATATATATGTGTGTGTCTGTATATCTATACATATATATGTCAAAACAAAACAAAACAAACCCTTTAATGTAGATTAATTGGTTCCAGAAAGAAATACAGAAGTGAAACTAGTTTTAGTAATTGTTTTCCAAGTTAGACCATTATATTCTTGGCTGGAATTCTGCTTTTTAATGGACTAGTCTCTTAAAAGGTACAAATATAAAAATTAGAGATGGGGGAGAAGACATCCTGTGAAGCAGGAGTTTTGGACACTTCTGCCACGTGGGCTGAATAGTATACAAGCCAGTTGTCAGATAAAATAGTTATGTGTAACATTTACCAAAAATTATTATCAAACTACCAGGCTCTGTGCAGAGAGCCAACCTGCCCAAATCCCTCCAGCTTGTAAGTGGTAGAGTTGGGATTTGAACCCAGTAGTCTGGCTCAGAAGCCCAGGAGCTTCACCACCACCCTCAGCAGATAAACAGAAAGAAATTGAGACAACAGATGGCAAAAGTACTGCTGAAAGTTGCTTAAGCAGAAAGCAAACTCTGTTTCCCCAAAAATAAGACCTAGCCGGATAGTTAGCTCTAATGCGTCTTTTGGAGCAAAAATTAATGTAAGTCCCGGTATTATATTATATGATATTATATTACATTACATTATAATTATATTATAATTATATTAAATTATATTATATTATACCCAGTCTTATAGTAAAATAAGACCGGGTCTTATATTAATTTTTGCTCCAAAAGACGCATTAGAGCTAAATGTCCGGCTAGGTCTTATTTTCGGGGAATCATAGTATAAAGACACAATAAACCTGGTTGCCTTTGGGAATCCAAGATCAGGGCCAGGCCAAGGTCTCTGAGGGACTGTGAATTGGTGATTCATCAGAAAGCAGGCAGGATGTTCTCATTCCCAAGTGGCAGACTCCATACATGATTCATGCAGCATATGTCTGTGTCTCTACAATTAAGATGTTTTACCTTCAATTATGTTCTTTTCCGTAAATTTACAACAGCATACAACAGGTTAAAATAACATACAAACGCACAGACTTTTCTTTGAGTGTAAGAAAAGCAGCACCAGCCTAGCAGTCTGAAGATTTGGTTTTTGTTCATTCATAAACATTCATGGAAACTTTTGGGAGTGACGGGTATGTTCTGTATGATTAATGTCTTGATTGTGGTGTTGGTTTCACAAATGTATACATATGTCAAAACTTAACAAATTGTGCACCTTAAATATGCGTAGTTTATTGTAAGTCATTTATACCTCAATAAAGCTGTTTAAAATTTTTAAGGGTTGCTGGCACTGGGCTAGCCTTCCAGGTCACAGAGGACAGAGCCAGGACCCCAGGGAGGGGCCACAACAGGGAGACCACGTGCAGTGCCTCAGTTTCCTTTTCTATAATATCTGCCTGCCTACTTAAAGGATGTGGTAAAGATCCAATGAAAACACTTCATAACAAATGCTACAAAAATATACAGGGGTTGTTTTCAAATCAAGATGGTTGCTGTTAAACAAACTATTTAGTATCCTTGCTAACCTATTTTCAAATAATGCCAATGTAAAATAATTACTAAATATTATATATATATATATATATATACACACACACACACACACATATACACACACACATATATATATATATATACATACATACACATATAGACAAAGTGATGAAAAATTGTCAGACTTGGGTTTGAATCTGACTTTGCCATTATTATCCTAATAATGTTATCTGTGCGACTTTAGGTAAGTAACAACATCTCTAATCTATAAAATGGAAATATTAAAATTGACATCAAAGGTTTTTGTGAGGATTAAATGAAGTAATGTATATTAAGTATTTATTACAGAGCGGTGACAAAAGGTATATATGATTTGAATTTTTTAAAAACAAAAACTATTAATTCCTTTTGAACTAACTAGTTCACATCTAATGTTTCCTTTTATCTCCTATTAAACTATTGTTACACATAGGAAAATTTTAATAATAATGTTCACCCCATAACAATTATCACAGTAATTCCAAATTGCATTCCTGTTTTATCGTAGTTAGTGTTTTAGGTTGGAGGTTGGAGGATGGAAAAAGATGAAGGGTGGGATGAGGTTGCTTGTCACCCTGCAGTCTTTGAGTGATTCAGCCTGCTTTTATCCCACATTGATGGACCCAAATCATTCTGGGATAATAGTTTTACCTGTCCTGTAAGAGCCTTAATTTATTCCCTTGTTGCCTATGATAGTGGAAGAAATACAAAGAAGGTAGATAGGAGAGAAGAAAATAATGTGTACTCAACCTGTGCAGTTAGTTCTTCCTACTTCAGGGGCTTATACATAAGCCAAGGTAGGGAATGCAATTTTAGCATATTCACTGAAGGTTATTCAAGTGGGTGGCTCTACACAGAGCCCCTAAAAGCAACTAAAGACAGAGAATCAATTACTTTATTTCCAAAATCCAAACCCTAAGGACCTTATCTTCCTTTTTGATTTGTGAAAGTTGTTTAAATCTGTGCAGAACATTGTTTATTTTTCTAGTGCTGGTACAATTTAACAAAGAGGCTTCAAGATAAAGCCTTGAGTTTTATTTCCATTTTAAAATCTAAGAGCTCTGCTAACATGCCTGGGGTTTCATTAAATACAGCTTCATGATCTCTTTCTCTTGTCAACTTCAGTTATCGGAGTGTCCTACCTGGTGGATGTACTTCACTGTAGTATTTCTAGGGTTATTCCTGTTCAATTTTTAAAAAATCATATGAACGACAAACTCGTTACCCCTGTTTCTGAATCCCAGCATGATCTGGCTGGTCCTTGACTATTTTTTCAAATTCATCTTACCCACTATTTTCCCCTCCTTGATCACTTTGCTCCAGCCACACTGGTGTCTTTCAGGTCTTCAAACAATTCAAGTTCTTTCCCACTTCAGAGCCTTTGTTCATGCTGTTTCCTCTGACTGGAATGCCCTTCTCTTTGAATGGTTAGCATCCTTTGGATTTCGGTTTATGTACTATCTTCTATTCATTTATGAGTGCTTTACTGCATTCCAGGCATATTCTAGATGCTTAAGACAGAGCAGTGAACCAAAGGTCCCTGCCCTCAGAGATCTACCCTAATCACCCTGATGAAGAGCTTCCTTGCCCTCTCCCTTGTTACTGTCCACCTTCCATCCTTGTTTTTGTCCCTTTTCAGTACTTATCACAGTTTGTAGTTATGTTACTTCTTTGTTTATCTGTCCCCTCCCCCAACTGAAATGTAAGCTCACATTACCATGTTTAGTTCTACCCCTCTTCCAAGGTAGAATTGCCACTTCTGTCCCCGCAGAGCACCCGGCATCCCAGTAGCCTATACTACCAACTCATTCTCCTTATGGTCAATGCCATAAGGGCTGCTTAAATAATTTGGCAAGTAATGTGTCCAAAGAGTATGTGAAAATCTGTTTGCATCTCGCCTGCTTGCCACCAACTGTCATAGAGTAGATCTGTTCCTTTCTCTGTAATTTATATTTGATATCCATTACCACTGTTGACTTTACTAGGCTGTCCTCCTTATAAATGTTGAAACAGGAAAAAAAAAGAAAAAGAAAAAAAGCCTTATCTGTTTGCTGTTTATCTCCTGTATCTAGCACATGCCTGGGATATAATAGGTCTCAATAGATATTGAATGAATGAATGATCAGGATCTGAAGAAATTTTACCTTGTCTTCTGTTAAGAACTAAAGCTAAATAAGAGGTAATTTATGTTTAGTGCAAATTCTACATAGAAAATGACTAGTTAATCTGTAGCAAAGTGTCTAGTTCATAATAAATGCTCAATCAAAATAGTTTTTGAATGTATAAATGAATGAATTTGAATTTATTGCCATACGTCCCGTGTGGGATGTTTGTAATCATCTATCAATCAGTATTTTTTTTTTTTTTTATCTTACCTGTTTCTATCTCAAAGTTAAAAGTCCTGGCCAAGGAGCCAGCAAGTGAAATCATTTCCTTTGATAAGCCCATACACTTATTTTCTATGCATTTTCTTAAACAATTTCTGTCACATATGCTCATTGATCTTATAAACTCTGAAAACTACATTGTTGTAGAATACTTAGATTAATAGATTCTCTTTTATTTAAATAATATTGAAGGGCCGGCCTGGTGGCTCAGGAGGTTAGAGCTCCGTGCTCCTAACTCCGAAGGCTGCCGGTTCCATTCCCATATGGGCCAGTGGGCTCTCAACCACAAGGTTGCCAGTTCGATTCCTCGACTCCCACAAGGGATGGTGGGCAGCGCCCCCTGCAACTAGCAACTGGACCTGGAGCTGAGCTGCGCCCTCCACAACTAAGACTGAAAGAACAATAACTTGAAGCTGAACAGAACCCTCCACGACTAAGATTGAAAGGGCAACAACTTGACTTGTAGAAAAAGCCCTGAAAGTGCACACTGTTCCCTAATAAAGTCCTGTTCCCCTTCCCCAATAAAATCTTTAAAAATAATAATAATAATATTGAAAATATTTACATATCTATAAAGTTTAGCATTGGAAGGAAACCATGTTGATTGAACACATATTACATTCCAGACATTTCCCTAAATTATTATATCCTTTAATCTTCACAATAGTTGAAAGAAGTATTATCCTCATTTAACTGTTACAGGAACTGAGGGTTTGGAAAGTTAAATAAATCGTTTCAAGACAAATAGTAGGTAGCGGAGTGAAGCTTCAGATACAAATCTTTGGATTCCATGAACAAGGCTCTTTTTGTCTCTTTGTGCTTACAAAGTCCCAGACATTAAAGATGAATAATGTCTCTGCCCTCTAGAAACTTAGAAGCCAGCCAGTCAATTAGAAATGTAAGCAGGTAATTGAAATAAGTTCTAAACAACTTTGTGTATTAGACAGCTGTTCAGTCTCCCTGAAATAACTTAAGCTGCTGTTTAAGGTGGATACTAAATTCTAGGTCTTTATCTCCATTTAGTATTTATTTTACTTTTCAAGTACTTTCATACTGTGTTTCCCCGAAAATAAGACCAAGTCTTATATTAATTTTTGCTCAAAAGACGCACTAGGGCTTATGTTCAGGGAATGACATCCTGAAAAATCGTGCTAGGTCTTATTTTCTGGTTAGGTCTTCTTTTCGGGGAAACATGGTAGTACTATGTTTTGGTTTCTTTATAAATATTAACTCATATGATCTTCATTTAACAGGTAGTTACTATCACATCTCCATTTTTACAGATGAGAAGTTTAAATAACTTACCCAAAGTCACACAGTTACTAATTACTAATGCTGGGATTCATATCCAAGCAGTCTGGCTCAAGAGTCTATATTTCTGCCACTAGATTATGTTGCCTCTAAACCTTTCTAGATTGTTGACTGTCCACAATTATCAGACCAATAAAACATAATAGTATTTTTAATGTATTAATCCTGTAAACCAAAAGTGTAAACATTATGGGCTCTTTGAACCCAGTGATGTTTTCTAAGCATGAACGTTTTTGACAGGACAAAATATCAAGGACCTTTGGCATGGACCAAATGTCTCCATGGGTGTTTTAGACAGGACCAAATGTCCTTCAGGGTGCCCAATAACTAATAAGTGACAGAGAAAGGATTTTAATACAGATCTTTCTGACTGCAATGGCCTTATTCTGGCCAGTATGTATGTAGGAGGCAAGGTAGGCTAGAGGAGAAGAAAAAGACACTGAGAAAAATGTAATTGTATCTGTCCACAGTACCAACTCCGTGTCTTACTCATAAGTACTCAAAAGTTAATTATGAAACAAATGTTTAATAAATAAAATATAACTCTAATTGGAATAGAATATTTATCTTTGCAAACTAAGGCATTATTATCTTCTGAATAGGAAATTCTACCTCTTCTTTTAAACACAAACAAAACATAGCTTACTTCTTTTCCACACTCCCCAAATCTAAAAGTAATTCACAAGAACAGATGATGGGCTGAGAATATGCATCTGCATCACCTCTCACCCAAAATCCAGGAAGGTGTGTGTGTGTAACACAAAACACATACATGTGTTTGTTCTTTCATGAGTTCAAAATATACAGTATTTATTGGATACTTACTATTTGCCTGGTTTTACATTTCTACATGCTACACACACACATGCACACACACTTATAACAGCTTAGAAAAACAAGGAAGACCCTTATCAGAAATGTTCAGAAATTCCTGAGAGATATCAGGATCAGATATACCTAGAAACTAAACTTAAAGTATAGTCCAAAATCTTGCAGGAGAGGAGGGCTAGAAAGATAGGAATTCAGTATCATACCAACTCCAGAATCGGTGGATAAAACAAGTGAGAGGGACAAGCCCTGGACATTCATCAAGTTGATTAATTGAGGGGCTATATAAGAAGTAACTAGGTTGGTTGACCACCAGCCTGCCTTCCACTCTACGAAATATTAATAGCAAGCAGCGGCAATGCTTGTTCATAGACTAAAGTAGGAAATGGGACACTGAAGCCAGAGAGAGAGGGCTTTGCTGCCTCAGCTAGCTCTGACCACCAGGAGGGACAGGAAACCCCACCTCAGAAAAGAAATCATTGACAAATTCTCCCCAGCAGCATATCTCTTCTCTCTAGTTACAAAAGGCAAGCTGTAGTAACATACACTGAAGTTATTGAACAAGAAACTAAGAATTAACAGATGCAGAGATGAACAACACAAGAATCATAAAAATTTTGTGGAAAACCCAACCCCCATGTAAGAAAAGCACTGAATTCAACAAGCAGAACTAAACAGTCAAGGAAAGAGAATTAATATAGCAAACATAGGGGTTCTTTGGGTGAATAAGCAAATTTAATATTTTCAGCGTGATGTGAAAGGATACCGCAATCACATTAAAGAGCCAACTTGGAAATTATATTTTTTAGTTTTGAAAAAATCAATAGATGCTCTTTTAGTAGAAGAGAAGTAGCTACAGAGTAAATTAGTGAGCAAAATATAAAGGCTAGTGAATTCTCCCTTCGTACATTTCAAAAGACAAAGAAAGTAAATAGACTAGAAGTTTTAATATCCATGTGATAGAGGCACTAGAAATCTGAAAGGAGAAAATAATGATAAAAGATTTCTCAGAGTTTAAGACACTGGTCTTCAAATCAAAAACCAAGATGAACAAAATAGAACTAACACCTAGACATGTCATGGTGGAATTTTAGAACACTAGGGATAAAGATAAAATCCTAAAAGCTTCCATAAGGATAAACAGGTTAAGCTTACAGGAATGAGAATCAGTGTGGCATGTTTTCTCATTGGTAACATTGCTAAAGACAACAGAAGATCTTAGGGAAAATGATAATGAGAAAAACTAGCTTTCAAATGAGAGAACAACATATTAGGTTGGTGCAAAAGTAATTGAGGTTTAAAAGGTTAAAAAAACTTGCAAAAACTGCAATTACTTTTGCACCAACCTAATACAGTTACTTTTGTATATCCAAAGATTCAGAAATTTTACCCCCTTCAGATCTTTACTGAAATAATGATTTGGGGATGTACTCTACAGCAAAGTGAACAATGAATCCATGAGAAAGGAAAATGTAGGACTTAGGAAATAATGTGAAGGAGAAACTGGGTAGGGTTACTACCAATTACCTTGTATCAGGACCTCCAAGTCCACACCAAGTAGTACCCATTCCAATCGTAGATGGTACTTAGGATTTTCATCACCAGCAAGCTTCTCTTCAGTAAAGATAATCAGAAATTTTGTTGGATACAAAGGACTCTTCCAACTCAGAACTAAACTTTGGAATATGGCTTTCCCCTACTGCTTCTTACAGGATTAGAGTTAAGGAGGTCACATTTGCTACAAAAATAATTACATGGTATTTTATTCATCACTGCATGTTGCCAATTGCAAAAGTTGGAATTAAAAGGTGGTTCTTTCCCACAGAGGCATTTAAGGATGAGAACTGGTATAGCAAAGTGTTCTGTGAAATAAGACCAATCTGGATTTGAGTTATGTCTCTGTGATTTGATCTTGAGTAAGATATTTTACCTGTCTGACCCTCTCAGTTTATTCATATATAAGGATAACAAGACCTATCTCTCAGGTTTGAGTAAGGATTTAAGAAGTTAACATATGTAAAGTAGCATAGTGTGCCAAGGGTTTCAATCCTAGTTGTACATTAGAATAATCCAGGAGGCTTTTAATAACGATACTTGAGCCCCAACCCTAGAGATTTGGTTTCAGTCAGTTCCAGGTTGGTGTATTTTAAAAGCTCCCCAGGTGATTCTGATGTATTGCCAAGGTTGAGAAAAATTGACAAGTATATATGTGGCTGGCACAAAGTAGGTGCCAGTAACTGGTAATAAATCGTAACTTTAAAAAACTGGGGGAAAAAGTAATGGAATGCTTCTAGAAAGAGGTAGATTTAACTTGAAGCAAATGAGGCGTAAGTTACAGGACCCCTTACCTGCACAGGCTCTTTCCAAGACTCAGTGAGGTATTCTTGGCATTAGGGGAGGATGTCAGCAGCCCCAGCCCAGGGCTGGAGGGTTGCCTCACCTGGAGTCACCTGCCTATGCGATCTAATTCTTTCACTTCCCTATTTTTCTTTTTTCCAACTGCAAAAGGAACTTTAGATAATGGAAGAGATCAGCTAGATTTCAGATAGAATAAAATTATTTCCATGGGAAGACTTCAGTATACACCACCAATAGGTAATTCTTGTCATTCTATTTTACTATATCGAAACCAACACCCCGAGATACATGACCTGCCTCCAGTCCCAGATCAGCAAATAGTCGCAGCAGCAGCACAGTAACAGAATCCACGCGTCTTGTCTTACACTCTAGTGCTGCAGCATGCTATACCTCCTGAGTGATTAGGCAGGTCTCTGCTGGGTGATCACGCATAAATTCCAGAGGATGGTGCCACTGACCTTTCAAAACTTGCCCCATTCCTTGTGTAACTGATATGTCCTCAGGCCTTACTAGCTTGTGACCTCAGAACAAGGCCACGTAGCTTAATATCTAAACCACAGCTCTGAGCCCATGGAGCTGAAAGTCCGTTCCTCTGCTGAATCCACACGCTCCTCCCCACCTCCCCCAAATCCAAGGAGTGCTTAGGAATTCCCTGTCATCTCCCTCATTCCCTGACGTGCACAGGCCTCCTCCAAGGCCCTGGGAGAAGCCCTAGCGGTATTTGTAAAATTTTTCATCGCAATCATTGAAGACCTCTGTCTCTTTCTACTACTATTCCCACTTCTTTACACTATCCCTCTCGAAGGTGGTGTTGGAGTGGCTGTGGTCCCTTTTTAAGATCTAGTTAAGAGGAAGGTAAATACTGCGTATGTTGTACCTCAAAAATTTTTTAAAAGAGGAAGTTAAGTTGGAAATATGCTATTTTTAGCAGCTTTAATATCAGGTATTTTTGACATATATTATTGATAATAAAGGGCACATATTTAAAGTATACAATTTGATAAGTTTTGACTTGTCTATAGACTGAAAAACCATCACCAGATCAAGATACTCAAGACCTATCACGCTCAAAGGTTTCCTCATGCCTCTTTGTAATTCCTCCCTCCGGCCTTCACCCCAACCCCAGGCAACCACTGAGCTGCTTTCTGTCAGTATTGTTTACATTTTCTATAATTTTCTATAAATGGAATCGTACAGTATGTACTCCTTTTTGTGTGGCTTTTTTAAATAAACAGTTATTCTGGAATTCATCCATGTTGTTGTATATCAATAACTCATTCCTTTTTATTGCTAAATAGTTTTCCATTTTATGGATGTGTTGTAATTTCCTTGTCTAGTTAACTGTTGAGAGAGATTTGGATTGCTTTCAGTTTGGGACTATTACAAACAAAGGTGCTATGAACATTGGTGTATAAGTCTTTGTGGATTTATATGCTTTTGTTTCTCTTGGATAAATCCTGGGAGTAGGATGGCTGGGTCAGATGTATCATTTTGTATTCCCACTAGCAATGTATGAAAGTTCCAGTTGATCCATATCCTTGCTAATGCTTAGTATGATCAATCTTAGTATGGTCTCCCTGTGTTTCTCCTTTAATTGGTCATTCTAGTTTTAGTCATTCTAATGAGAATCTCACTGTGATTTTTTTTTAAAGATTTTATTGGGGAAGGAGAACAGGACTTTATTGGGGAACAGTGTGTACGTCCAGGATTTTTTTCCAAGTCAAATTGTTGTCCTTTCAATCTTAGTTGTGGAGGGTGTTGTTCAGCTTCAAGTTGTTGTCTTTTCAGTCTTAGTTGTGGAGGGTGCCGTTCAGCTTCAAGTTGTTGTCCTTTCAGTCTTAGTTGTGGAGGGCGCAGCTCAGCTCCAGGTCCAGTTGCCGTTTCTAGTTGCAGGGGGCACAGCCCACCATCCCTTGCGGGAGTTGAACCAGCAACCTTGTGGTTGAGAGGACACGCTCCAACCAACTGAGCCATCAGGGAGCTCAGCGGCAGCTCAGCTCAAGGTGCCATGTTTAATCTTAGTTGCAGGGAGCACTCCCCACAATCCCTTGCGGGACTCGAAGAATGGAACTGGCAACCTTGTGGTTGAGAGCCCACTGGCCTATGTGGGAATGGAACCTGCAGCCTTTGGAATTAGGAGCATGGAGCTCTAACCCCCTGAGCCACCAGGCCGGCCCTCACTGTAATTTTAATTTACATTTACCTAAGCTAAGGATATAGAGTATCTTTTCATGTGCTTATTTGCCATCTCTCTTTCTTCTCTATGAAGTGTCTTTTCAAATCTTTAGCCTATTTTTTTTTTTAAATTTTGTATTATTTACTTATTATTGAGTTTTGAGAGTTCTTTATATATTCTGGATAGTATGGTCTGGCTCCATATGGCCAGGGTAAAGCAATCACCATGGATGACAGAGCATTTTCCAAGCTATTTCTCTGCTCAAGTTAGAAAATTCTTTAAGCCGTTTCCCACCAGATTTTATTGCAGAATCTTAAAAAACTGAAAACCAAAACCAAGTCAATCAAAGGAATTTTAAAAATCACAGTTGTACCAATTATATATACTTAAATTGAAAAAATGTTTTTAATCACAGTTGTTTGGGGAACATTTATTATAGGAACAAAAAGCATTATACCCCTCAACATCCTCTGCCAACCTTATCATATTCAATATAGTTCTGTCATCATCATCATCATCATCATCATCATGATATAACGTTAAAAGTATTGCTCTTATTTATTAGCATTAACCATCTTCCAGACACCAAACTACATGCTTTATACATTACCTCTTTCAATAACTCAGAACATCCCTATTTATGTGTTAGATATTATTATCCCCTTTTCACAGGTTAGAAAACAGAGGCACAAACAGAAACAGATTCATAGATACAGAAAACAAACTGATGGTTGCCAGAGTGGAGGGGAGTTGTGGAGCTGGGTGAAAAAGGTGAAGGGATTAAGAAATACAAATTGGTAGTTACGAAATAGTCATGAGGATGTAAAACACAGCACAGGGAATATCGTCAATAATGTTGTAACAACTATGTATAGTGCCAGCTGGGTACTAGACTAATCAAAGGAAATCACTGCATAAATTATATAAATGTCTAACCACTATGCTGTACACTTGAAACTAATATAAAATAATATTAAATGTTAACTGTAACTGAAAAAAAAATAACTTTTTAAAAAGAAAGAAAAGAAAGGGGCACAGAGAAGTGAATTTGCTCATTCACAAACTAGTAAATGGTGAATTTAAAAATCAAACACAGATACATTTGACCTCGTAGTCATGCTCATAACTGGCTCACCATATTCACTCCTTCATTCAATAATGGATATTTGTAGAAGCGGATTTACCATGAACCTTAAGTTTCAGGTCCCTTCATTTGTATAAGTCCCTTCCAAAGCCTTAGGAATGCGGGTCCCTAATAATGTGTTCACTTGGTCACATGTCTTTGTAAAATTAACATACAGTTAAGACTGCTGTCTCTTCAATTCAACTCCTCCTCCTCCACATTTTCCCTCACATCGCTGGGCATTGGAATGGCTCCAGACATTTTGGGGATTATGCAGAACTGGGGACTTGGGGATACATTTAATTTGGTTTTGTGTGCTATTTTATGTAGTTCACAATCACTTTAGTGTAGAGTTAAGCAGTTGCTATCTAAATTGGTGTAGGAATGGCTTTTAGTAATACTCTTAGCACTGATTGTGCCAATTCACCTGGTGTGACAAACTCAGAGTTAAAAAGTAGAAGAGAGAGAGAGAGAGAGAGAGAGAGAGAGAGAGAGAGAGAGAGAGAAAAGAAAGAAAGAATAAAGAAAGAAAGAGAGAAAAAAAGAAATAGGAAGTTAAAAAGTGGTATGGGAAAAATAAATTGGAAGGAATTAGAGCAAAAATTCCATTTTTGACATTTTAAATTAAAATTGTATAAGAATTCATAAATCTTAAAATTGAGCTCCTTACTATTACAGTTAACTAAACCATTAATGAAATTAGGTACAGTATAATCTCTAATACACTTTAGGGAAATTTTTATTAAGTGGTTTATATAAATGAGCATCATTTTTCTGGGTAATATGCTTACATGAAGCAGCTCATTCCCCTATGGTGCCTGATGAACATGAATTGATGAGAAAGAACCCTGGCATATGATCACATGTGATGTATAACATTGGCCCTCCCAACTTGAATTGTCAGATGAGGAGTGAGAGGCCTGTCTGGCATACACTTAATGAAGCATTTGTCGAATGAATGAGCAAATGAATGAGTGAATGAATCAATAGGGTTTATTATCATGGATTTACATATCATTCTCTAGATCAAGACCCCTTGGTTCAGAGAGGCTGAGTAATCAACCTGCGAACACTCAGTGAGTGGCAGGGTGAGGCAAGGACTCTGGTTGCCTGACTTTCAATCCTATGCTTTTTAATAAAATTTCAGATTGTGGATATTTTCTAGAAGACTTTAAATAAATCTCCACCATTTCCAACATATCAAAGTACCTTTTTTATATATTAGGGACTGTTGTCCTTTTACCGTCAATGATTCCTCCTTAGAAACTCCAGGAAATAAGGCAGTGATTGTTTTAGACATGCCATTGTGTTATCTAACCTGGCTCTGATAAACAAGATGCCAAAAGAGTATTGGGGACAAGGGCTTTAGAACAAGGGCTTCCAAACTGAAGGTCTTGACCCATTAGTGGTTAGTGAAATCAATTTAGTGGCTGAATGTTTTAAGTAAATTAAAAAGGAAAATATCAGATTGTGTTGTCATGTGGAAAAGGACTAAGTATTATTTAAACGTACCTTGACACAATATAAAATGTCTTTTTTTACTGTGGATCATGGTCAAATTAAAAAAAAAGAAGAAAAGAAAAATAACTAGTGTTGGCGAGCAAGTGCCTAGAAGAGAATAAGAGTATAACATTAAGCACATAATATGTATTTAGGAAGAATTAGCCTGGGGGCATACATGTAATTGTTTATGGTTGAGGAAAAAGAAGGGAGGACTACCACAGTTGGGCCTGCTCTTAAATGTGGCACAGGGGAGGAAAAGCTCAGAGCCCATGTGGTACAACTGGAGGTCGAGGCCTGAAGGTC
The DNA here is from genome assembly GCF_036562045.2 of Rhinolophus sinicus. Taxonomy (NCBI): domain Eukaryota; kingdom Metazoa; phylum Chordata; class Mammalia; order Chiroptera; family Rhinolophidae; genus Rhinolophus; species Rhinolophus sinicus. Next base: position 43,538,874 of record NC_133755.1, on the reverse strand, counting down.
ACTACAGAATAGGTTGAAGACTCAGGACCCTGGGAAGCCTATGATAGGATGGAGAGTCGGCCGGATCTTGGGCCTGTGATGGAATCCAACTGGAGCTGATGTGGAAGGCTTCCATGGGGCCAAGTTGGGGCAGAGATATCACTGGGCTTGGGGGAAGAGCAAGGGTTTTGACTTTAAAGTTCATTGAGCTCCAGTTACAAGTGTAGTTGGTTTTATTCAGTGCTAGATTTTGAGGGGGATACATCTAGAGTCCATTGACAGTGAGTAGAAAAACCCTAGGGAAACTGGAACTGGTAGCTACTGGGTTGGGGGGAACTCTACAGGCAATGGGTTGGGGGTAGGTAAGGATGATACAATGCGTTTAGGAAGTCATTGCTACATATTACCTGTTTTTCTTCAGACTGCTTAGTCCATAAAACAGTTATACATTTACAATACTGCAGTGCTATACTGAATAATATCCAAGTACAATAATAAATATAAAAGTGCTATATCTACATTTTCATTAACATTTTCCTAGTGACTCTTTTTCCATTCCTTTATTTTTAACGTTTCTTTGATATGCTGTTTTAAGTGTGTCTTTTGTAAATAGTTATTTTTATTTAATTAAAATTATGTCAAAATGTTAAATGGTGTTTTGATTAGGAAGATGAATAATTGTCAAAGTTCAAAAATCTTAAAGAAGCAATTATAAGAAAATACTAAAAAGATGTTAATTATATAACTAGATGGCTTAAAATAAGTAATTCACCAAGTAGCTTGAAATACAACTCAGTAAATCTGAATCTATAAAATTATAATTACTTTAAAGTGAATGACTACACACACATAAAAAAAGGAGGAATGGGAGCAGACAGTACTATCAAATCATATTAAACCAATTCCAGACTATTAGGGATTTGATATCCATCAACTATAACTGAGAGAAAAATGATAAAAAGATATGTGATGTAACTATTTTAAAAGTCATTACCAGAGGGTAAGGGGAGAAGGGGTGGTAGATGAGGGTAAAAGGGATCAAATATATGGCGATGGAAGGAGAACTGACCCTGGGTGGTGAACACGTAATGTAATATACAGATGATGTATTACAGAATGTTACACCCGAAACCTGTGTAACTTTACTAACCATTGTCACCCCAATAAACTTTAATTTAAAAAAAAAAAAAGAAAGAAAGAAAACGTCATTTGAGGCCTTGGAAAAGGGTCAGAATTTAACTTGAAATTTTTATGTAAGAAAAGTTCTCTAAGAAATCTACATCTTAACAAGGTATTATCTTCTAGCTATGAGGGAAAAAAAATCTCGATCTGAAAATTCCTAAAAATAAAAAAACACACACCTTGAACTATGGTTATTATATTTATAGAGAAGTGCAATATTATGCTCCACTCTCAAGAATGGATAAGTATACTTTTGTTGTTGTTTTTATTTGCTTTATCCAATAGCAGGATAGATTTTGATTGAAATATTCATGCTCTCTTTCCTATCCACTTCGTCATGTCTTGAAGAAGGCTGAGTGAGGATCAGAACCAGGAAAATCAATTGTCCTACACTGGCATCAAACCTATAGGATTATGGGCATCACATAGCTCTCTGAATGGACCTACTGCAAATAGATTATCTATGCAGATGAATTTCTTCTCTGTTTCTGTGTTAACAGAAAAAAGGTTAAGATTGGATTGTCAATGTGGTAAATGTGGACCAATTCAGTGGGGCCAACAGATACCAAACAAATACATTTTCAAACCGAAGCTAAACCAAAACTTAAAACTAAAAAAAAAAAAGAAACCCATGTTCCCAGGTAAAACAGATACATTGTGGAGTATAGTGAACTAACTTCGACAATAGCATTTAATAGTGATTAATTATGTAAGGCAGTAATTGTGGAAACACCAAGATATTACCTGAATGAAGTAGTAATTAGATCAGAAAGGATTTAAGAGATAGCTCTATCAGAAATCATGCCATCAAACTTACTAGACAAATGATCATTGTTTAAGCCGAGTGATACTTAGAGCTTCTAGTCTCTCTACTTTTGTGTATCTTTGAACAGTGATACGCATATACCTCAGTAAAAAATATTAATTTTTTAAAAAGTGATAAGCAAACAAGTGTGGAAAAACCTAAATCACTTCTTTTACTTCTCTAAAAGTAAAAGTAAAGTTTTAAATGGCGGGTTATAGAAAAATTGAATAATACTGCAATGACTATAACTAGTCTTTACCACAAATGGAATTCATATTCATTAAAAATTTTGCATTGATTTTTGTGTGTATATGTGTTGGCTTCAATGCTCACGATATATGTGGTATGCTTGAGTAAAATGTTTTTGGAAGTATACATCACAATATAAATGTCAGCTATTCTTATTCATTCTGAAAATTACCAGTGGCCAGTGTCACCGAAGCTGATAGAGGGCAGTATGGTCTTGTCATTTTAGCAACAAATCCTAAGATATGGGCTGTGATCCCAGTTTTACCAAAGCAGCACACCAGTTATTATTTCAGTGATGTGCATTAGGATTCAACACTGCACTGGAACAGTGTGATATAACAGTTATGGCATAATGGTAGGTGTGGAGTCACACATGCACTAGAATCCTTGCTTGGCCAGTAAGTTTATTGGCCTATGGGCAAAACTTACTGGATGAGGCTCAGTTTCCTCTTCTGTAAATGGGAGCAATAATAGCTAACGCAGAGGGTGATTGTAAGGATCAAATGAGGTATAGCTCATTAAGTATCTAGAACATTTGTCTGACATGTAGCAAGTGCAGTAAATGGTGGTAGTTATTATTGCTGTCTGCCCCATTGAGGATGATGTATTCTCTTTATAGTGGTAAGTAGAATATAAAAATATTCATAGTGGTAAATAGAATATAGAAATCTTTTCTATTGCACTAGGCATCCAAATAAAGACACATTTGCAGGATAACCTAGCTCTTGACATGAGCACCATTATTCAGATGCAATTTCTTTGAGTTAGCCAATCAACCTCCTTTACTTTGGGGGATCTAACATCTAGGCTCCTGCAGCCTCTGGAGGCTGGCATTTTGAGGAATCGGTGAAGTAGGAAGCAGGCCTGCTGAAACCTGTTCTGCCCTCTAACTTTGCAACTGACATCTCCACAGCTAGACTGCTCTTCCAGGAGCCCTTACTTCCGATTGATCTGACTCCAGGTCTGCCCCTGGTGCCATGACAATTGCCCAGAGCTCCCAAAGTCGGATGCTACCACCCCTATCTTACCACTCAGATCAGACCAGCCCTTGCATGCCATTGCCTGGGTGGAGTTTATCCACTCTCCCTGGGCCTGAATGTTAAGAATTCTATGCATCTCCCAGCTAAGAGAGTGTCTACCGTTTCTAAAAATTACTTTCCCACTGCATCCTTCTCCCAGGCTCTATTTCCCACCCACCTCCAACCCATCCTAGCATGCCACATGACATGCATTAAGTATCTAGCATGTAGAGGATATTCACTAAATATTCGTTGAATAAATGATATTTGTGTTAATGATGAGGATGGCAGGATATTCAGCTGGAATGGACATGGGTGTGGGTAGTTCTATAAGTAATTGTATATTTAATGTTCAACACCAGGCCTTATGTTAATGTCTTTCTAGTCATTTTGATTGTCTGAAGTTCATTCTCTAATGTTTTCCTCAGGAAAAGCAATGAGAACAACATTCCCTGATAGCTGTTTGTTTGTTCCCTTTATACGTGATCAGTTTTGCTCTACAACAGCTGTTTCAAACTTCAATGTCTCAAACTTCTCAAAGCTCTGATCACTCCCTTCTACTCTCTCATTGGCAATAGCAAACCTCACCTCCTACATTATAGAGGAAACACAAGCTTCATTTTCTCAATATAAAACATATAAGCCTACTTTTCCTTCTTCCTGTTGTTGCAGTAGAGAGCCTATCCTTATTCTCTTTAATGTTAATCTCTCTTCTCCTGATTTAGATTCCATTCCCTCCCTCTTTCTAAGAAATATTAATTATCTTTTTTTGTTCTTGTATATTTGAACTCTCAATCTCTCTCTCATGATTAGACCTTTTTTGTCAAGTTTCAAATACACTGAAATCATTCCCAATTTTTTAAAAAGTCAATCCCACATTGCCCTCCAACTATCATCTTATTATTTCTCTTCTTCCCTTTATGAACACATTTTTTGAATGTGTGATTTGTATGTGCTGTGTAGCTGCTATGGTCTCAATACCGTGTTTCCCTGAAAATAAGACCTAGCCAGACAGTCAGCTCTAATGCGTGTTTTGGAGCAAAAATTAACATAAGACCCAATATTCTATTCTATTATACCCAGTATTATCTTTTATATTATATTATATTATATTTATTATATTATATTATATATTATACCCGGTCTTATATTAAAATAAGACCAGGTCTTATATTAATTTTTGCTCCAAAAGATGCATTAGAGCTGATGGTCTGGCTAGGTCTTATTTTCGGGGAAACATGGTATCCATCTGATTCTGTTAGGAGCAGCAAAGGCTCAAGCTGAAGAGCTACATTTTCCAGGCTCCCTTGCAGCTACGAGTGGCCATCTGACATAGTTCTGGCCAGTGCATGTAAGCTGAAGTCAGCTGGAGAGTTACAGAAAATTTCTGCTTTCCGGGGATAGGCACCAGGCCTTTTCCCTTGATCTTTCCTTCTTGTTCCTATCTGAAACACTGACTTGAGAGTGAGCAGCCATCTTGCATTCATATGATGCAAAAAACAGCCACAAACAGAATGACAGAACAGAAAGGATTCTAGAACATTGATTACATCATGGAGCCACTGCGCCAGTGTGAACTGTCACCCTTTGTCATTCTTGTTATGTGAGAAAAATAGCAACCCTATTTAGTTAAACTGCTGTCATCAGGTTCCATTACATGTGAACAAATGCAACTCCTAATCTATACTCTTGTTTCCTATATTTCTGCGCCTTACACTCACTCTCAAACACTCCATTCTTGCTTCTGGCCCATCATTCCTTCCACGGGGCTCACCAATGACCTGGATTTTGTGAAATCCAGGGGACAGTTTCAGGTCTTGTATTACTAAACGTCTCAGTAGCATTTGACTCTGTTGTCCAAGGCCTCCTTTTTGAAACACTCTCTTCCCATGGCTTCCATGACCAGTACTCTCTGGGTTTGCTTCTTCACCTCCAGCTGCTCCCTCTCTGTCTCTTTTGTGGGTTCATCTTCCTCTTCTGGCTACTTTCTTTCAGCCTCTAAGACATACCATGGACTTAGCCATGTGCTTTTCTCTCTGTCTGGAGTGCTCCCTTGTCCCTCCTTTTGCCAGTTAACTCTTCAGTGTCTTTCAGTTCTCCATCTATTCTTCACTTCCTCAGGGAAGCCTTCCTTGACCTCCTTATGAGGTTAAATTTCCTTATGACTATTCCTTGATACCTCTCTCATAGTTACAACTTTATCTTTTTAGTGTGACTCTTGGAGTAAGTTGCCTCTCCCCTCAGAATGTAGGTTCCATGAAGACAGAAACTAGTCTATTTTTGCTCATCATTGAATCTCCAGAACCCAAAATATTCCCCAACTCATAATATGTGGTCAATATTAGTTCTTGAATAAGTAAATGGCTGAATGTGTAATTATATAGTGATTTATTTGCTTACCCATTTATTGTCTGTCTTCCTCCAGTTCCATGGGAGAAGGAAACATATCTGTTTTGTTCACTAATGTATATGCAGTATCTAATATATACTTCATGGCATAAAGTAGGAAACAATTAATTAATTTTTAAACGAATAGAAGAATAAATGAATGAGTAGTGTTCCAAGAAAGACATTCCAATAGTTTTACCCCTAGCATGTCAATGTTTGGGATATTTTTTAAAATATCTTTTGATAAAGTTTCTGTTATAATAGAGAACCAAATTCCTTTATTGTCTCTAGAGAAGAGTCTTTTGGAAAATATTACTTACTAGCTTGTTGTCCTTAACAATATTTCATATCTAAAATAGGCTGTGTATAAAGATGAATCTATATACTTCTCCTCCTCTTCATTGCCACTACCCTAGCCAAACTCGTTATCATATTTCCCCTGGACTAAATGGATCACACACCTTAAGAATGATTTATTAAACTGTATAGAAACTTGGGTGGTTCAGAGTTTTGATTGTATCTCAGGGCCAAGGATCATATCTGTTATGCTATCTCCAAAGAAAGCTAAGCACAGATGGATGCATAAGTAATTTTTGTATTTTTGTTGTGGCAGAGGATTATTTCTGTACTACATTTGGTAAAGTATTTCATTTACTTAAGGAATATAAGTATTTCTAAGCTAGCAACAAATCTTTCAAGTGACCGAACTGAAAACTTTCAGTTAAAATAATAAAATAGCCAATGACCTTTTGAGCCCCTCTACCTCCTTACTCCATGAATTCTTAGCCATTGAGGTACCTGAGATGCTCAATGAGATTGACAAGAGGAGTCATTTTTGCAATTGTGGCAGCCCTGAGCATGCCCCTGGCCTTGTGGTCAGCTTATCTAGATACTGCTCTTGACAAACCTTCCCTGACTCCTCGCCCACTCAGAAGTATGCCACATCGACTTATTATGTACTGCATTGCCCCGAAAATAAGACCTAGCTGGACCATCAGCTCTAATGCGTCTTTTGGAGCAAAAATTAATATAAGACCCAGTCTTATTTTAATATAGTGTAAGACCAGGTCTATAATATAATATAATATTGTATAATACCAGGTCTTATTTTACTATAAGACTGGGTTTTATAATATAATGTAATATAATATAATATAATATAATATAATATAATACCTGGTCTTATATTAATTTTTGCTCCAAAAGATGCATTAGAGCTGATTGTCTGGCTAGGTCTTATTTTCGGGGAAACACGGGAAGGGAGAAAAGGCAGGGGAAGAAGTGAGAGAGATCCCAGAAGGAGGGGAAATCTCCAAATCTTTGTTCCCAGTTGGTCACACCAGAAGTTACTCAAGTCTCAGGCAGTACTCCTTCAGTCAATTAGCATATCTATACAAATGCAGGCTGGAATTAAGATAGAGTCAGGGAGAGAAGCATTTCACCCTGTTACAGGTATAATATTTTTCTCATGATGATGCTTATTTTCTTTTTTGCTAATAAGATTTACCAATCACTTGTTATTCTGCCAGACACTGTGGTATGCTCAGTGGGTACTATTATTGTTTCCTTTTCACCGATGAGAGTTTAAGTAACTTGCACAAGTCTCAAAAATAGTGAGCAGTGGACCCAGGACTCAAACCCAGCATACCAGATTCCAGAGCTGGTGCTCTTAATCACTTGGCAACGCTGCCCCCCATGAGTATTCCTAGGTACCAATTCCAACCAGGCTGCATTTTCTCCTAACTTTGAAAGCACCAGGTGACCAGCTTTGCTCACAACTAATTAGGGGCATTTCAAATGGTTCTCAAGTGAAGGTGTAAGTCTGCAAATAATTAAGAAAGAAACCATTTTGGAAACAGCGAGAAGGGTGATGTCTAGAGGCCCCCTTTGAAATTTTGATGTGCATTTAAACACACAGCTCAGTGCTATAAAAAGGTACTACCCTAAGATTGCAGAAGCATTAAAAATCAAATTGCCTTATTAATTTTTTAGAGCACTGTAAATGACATTCTATCATCTCTGGGGAAATTTTTCCCTAGAGCTTCAAGCCTCTTGGTGACCAAGATGAATAAGTTGGCCTCCTTCCTTTTCACTTCTCCATTCTCTGCCCCAGAGGGTCAAAAGAAAACCACCTCATTTTAAGATTGAAGCTTTATTTGTTGAAGTTTCTAGCTAGTTAAACTGGAGGCAAGAAAAGCCATTTCATGTTGGCATGAAAATAGAAAACATTTAGCCACATTCCAGGTTAATGATGGAAAATTAGCCAAGGTTACTAAGTTTTAATCTCCTCATTTAATAAATAGGTTGATTAATACCCTTCCTGTCAAGAGAAAAAAAAGGTTTTACAAAGTCTTGACCATAATATTTTAACCAGCTTACCCTTTTGCATTTTGAATGAAAGATACTACTATATCATAGACCACTGATTTTCCCTGAAATCTCTAGAGAATCAAACAGTTGGAAAACAGTCCAGTGGTAAAATAATCCAAAGACTTGAACCTGCAGCAAAATGGAATTTCTCCAAATGAGGCATTAGGAGACGCAGTAGAGAAGAGCAACTGGCAACTGGAGATATTCTTATTATTCTTTGGGCTGGAATCATGCTGGCAGAAGCTTTAACTAAGCTTACTTGTAAGTTCTCCGAAGGGAGTGATCATATTGCAACCAGGGTCACTTTTCATAACACACTACTTTGAAAACAAGTTCCTGGGATCTTGTAAAATATTTGACTTCTAAACTCAGTATAAGTATTAAAATGCCAGCATATCCATTACGTGTCCCAACTACAAAAAAAATGAGTTTAATTATTCACCTGAAAGAAAACTCCAATAATATTTATGACTTATCCAATATTCATGATTTATTAGTGCATACAATCTTCATTTGGAAAGATTTAAAACCTCTAGGAGGTATTTATCCCAAATTAGCATCCAGTAACAACACTTTGGGATATCCTCGTTTTGGCAGCATCTGTAGCCAGGTCTGGTTACAGTTAATAAATCTAAGGCTGGAGGCACTGACCTCAGGAAGACAGGTGTCCTCTCCAACAGCAGGTCCATATTCTGGTCAATAAAAACTGTGCTTGATTAAATTGTCTCGAGGCCTGGTCTGTTTGCTCAGGTATGTGGCCAGCATAGCAGCCTCTTCACAAAGAATTAATGGAGTTTTCATCTCTTCCCCAAATAAGTTGCTCTATAATTTAAGTGACATTGCAGTTCCCAAAATAAATAAATTCTCACTTGGCTGAATACACAATACCATTCATCAATTTATTTATTAATTAATCCAATATTTATTGAATACATACGTACTCTGTGCCAAACATTTGGCTGGTCATGGAGATACAAAAAAATGAACAGCAAGGAATCTCTTTCATCAATAAACTCAACCTAGTAGCCCAATAATTGTTTGAAGGATAAGGATTAGATCTCCCATCTGTATTTTATCTACCCAGCCAATCTTCAAAGCCTATTTCAGGTCTTAATCTCTTCATTCATTCATTTAAGAAAACTGTATTGGGTTCCAAAAACTGTGTTAGGCACTGGGAAGATGACGATGAAAATATAATCCCCACCACCACAAGCTTCCAGCCTTAAAGGATGGTAAGAGAAGAAGACATTTTAAGTTAGACTAACCAAGAAGTATGGGTTTTCTCCTACAGCAGTGAGGAGCTATTAGACAATCTTAAGAAAGAAGCATGATTAAATTTTCACTTTAGAAAAATCAGTTTGACAATGGCAAGGGAGATAGATAGTAAGGAAGAGTGGCTGGAGGGAAGGAAACCAGAATGGAGGAAAAATCAAATTCCAAAGCTATTGAAGAAATAGAAATAACAAGATTTTAGTAACAAATTGAATGTGAAGACTGAGGAAAGAGGACGAAGTCTAGGGTGACTTTTAAGACTCTGGTCAGGGTGGCATTAGCAGAGGAGAAGGAGGAACGGGCTTAGTGGAAAGATGAGTTCAATTCTGAACATGTTTTGTTGCAGATGCTTTTGGAACATCCAGGCATTAATATCAAGTTTGCTGTTGTAGCTGTTCATCTGAAACTCATGAAACAGGTAAGGGGGGGAGGGAGGGATTGAGGATTCAGGAGTCATCACCTTATAAATTGTATCTGAAACATGATTATGAATGACATTGCCAATTCTGTAGCCATCCTGTACTACTCCCTAGTCCTAAATGCCTTGTACTCATCCAGCATTCAGTTTTAAAATTAATTTATTATTCATTAATTTATTCCTTCCTTTGGTTGACTAATACCTATGGAACTTTGATATCATATTCCAGGTGACCTGAAAGATTCTAGATTTACATAGATGAATAAGCTTTGATTCCCAACCCTAAAGGACCTTATAATCTGGTTGTTGATTATAAAATTTCATCTTGGAAGTAACACTCCTAAGGACTGGGTACTCCTCCAGGATGCAGTATAGGCACTGAATCAGGGGCCTCCATATGGTGCTCTGTCCCCAGTAGGAAGAAAATATGTGCCTAGGAACCAAGAAGTGGAAGCAGGAGTGGCTCCATTTACTGTCTGTCACTCGTAATGACCTTCTGGAGGATTTTGTTTCCCATCCCTCCAATTCTGGGCTCTCCAGGGTTGGAAGGACTGGTTAGGGAGTACACTCTTGCAGTGGACAAAGTGAACTACAAACTATGGCTGCTGCCTGGGCACAGCAGGCAAGAAGAAGAGTCACCATCTTGGCACAGAGGTCATTGTCCCTGATCAGGAAATTGAGGGAGGGCTCCTACTACATGATGGAGGCAGGGAGTGATATGTGTGGAACTCAGGTGACCCTCATGAGTGCCTCTGGCACTCTGTTGTTAAACTGTGACCTTGAATGGACAAGTGCAGCCGTCCCAACCTGAGAAGGGTATGGTTAACAAAAGCTCTGGCCCGTCGGAATGGAGGAGCATGAAGGAACTGTTCCATGAGCCTGTGTGGAGAGGTAGATCTGTGCAGCACAAGGGTGGACCATGGCAACCATGGATAGGTGTGCTGTTCAAATGTCCCTTCAAGAACTTAGTGATCAGCTGTGAAGGGAGCATTAGCTAACAGCTTCAAGTTGCAGCGCTGTTGGGATCTGCTGCAGTATTTGAACTGAGGTCTTGCCTTTCCACAGCGGTCCCCAGCCAATGACTGAGCCTGGCAAGGTTCTGCCCAACAACCTCACTTACATTTGGAAACTTCTCTACCCAAACCCCAACTATGGGGTTCCAACACGAGCAATCATGCTCTTATATGTCCTGGCTGCCTTGGCCAAGGTTGACTGGTCTAAGAATGGGTGCCTGACCCAAGCTAGGTCCTTCCCTTGGATTTTTTTTTTTTTTTTTAAACTGTAATATAACTGAGAAGAGACTCTCTCCAGTGGAGGAAGTTGCAAGAAGTAGACTTAGGAGTTGTTGGTTTCTGGCCATGTGAGGAAGCCCTTCTGCAGTCAGTGAGAATGAAGTTAACACAGAGGCCGAGAGACGAGAGATAGAAATTACCTGCAGCATTCCAGCTCTTGAGGTCCAGCTGTACCCAGCTCTCCTGGGGTTTGATTGTTCCAACCTTTTCCTTCTATTCAGTAAGACAGTCTAGTATGTTTCCAATAAATATGCTAATTGGAATTCAGATGTCTATCACATGTGACCACATAAATTATGGCACACTTAGAAGTAGCCTACACCTATTTTATATTAATAGTTAACACTGATTGAGTTAAAGTTTTATTATATTACAGACACTGGTCTAAGCATTTTTCTTTTTTTCTTTTTTTAATTTTTATTTTATTAAATTTATTGGGGTGACAATTGTTAGTAAAATTACATAGATTTCAGGTGTACAATTCTGTATTACATCATCTATAAATCCCATTGTGTGTTCATCACCCAGAGTCAGTTCTCCTTCCGTCACCATATAAATTCATTTTGTCCTCTCAGCCCTCATGAGTCCACCCAAATGCCATCTGTCTATTGTTTTCCCCAATTTACATATAAAGAAACCAAGGCTACTACCACATGTCCTTTTAATAGGGGCTCTAGAGAACAGACTTTGGAGATGTACAATCTTTAGCATTTGAGTCTCTCACATAGTGAAACCTGATCAGATTTGTAGCTTGAGCAAGACAGGTTTGTGACTGCAGGTGTCCTTTAAACTCCTCGAAAGGCCCATTTTTAGGAATAGGTAGAGTAGCAAAATACATAGACGTAGTGATAATTTCATATATAGTACATTTTGGGACCTTAAACTGGGATTCAAGGTTTGCCAAATGTGAGTGCTTACATGGTCAGAATGTGTAAATTGGGACAATCCTGGAAGGGTGCCACAGCACCTCTCAATAGAGACTTCTAGAAGACCAAATACCTCCCTGAGGCCTGAAATCCAATGACAAGTCGCTCCTTCATGTAAAGCAACCACATGACCCCTGCTAGCTTTTAAAATTAAATACTCTGGAGAGGTACCTAATGCCTTCCCTACCTCAAGGGTGAGAGGTATAAGAAGGATTAATAATATATTTATTTAAACCAGCATATTAAAAGTATTATTTCAACATGTAGCCAGTTAAAAATTAATAAGCTATTTTGCATTCATTTCTTTCGTATAAATCTTTGCAATCTAGTGCACATTATAAGTACAGCAAATATCAATTCAAATGCTAACTATATTCAGATTTCACAAAAATTTAAATTGAAAAAGTAGTTTCATATATTAAGTTGTTCAAAATATACTTTAAGGGTGTTGGGGGCTGCGTGGAAAAGGTGAAGGGATTAAGAATTACAAACTGGTAGTTACAAAATAGTCACAGGGATGTAAAGTACAGCATAGGGAATATAGTCAATAATATGGTTATAACTATGTATGGTGCCAGGTGGGTACTACACTTATCGTGGGGATCACTTTGTAAATTACATAAATGTCTAACCACTGTGCTATACACCTGAAACTAATATAAAATAATATTGAGTATCAAAAAAATAATAATTAAGCAAATCCTTGGTCATGCAGATGAGCAGTTCAAATTGATTATTTCTGCCTTTTAATTTTTATTTACAAAACAAAAGAAAATCCTCGGGATTTACATTTGTCTCATTGAAAGACGAGAGTTCTCTCCATAGCTAGAATGGCCATTTCTACTTTCTTCCTAACATTCTTGATCTTAGTAACACACATGAAACTATTTCTGGACCTTCTTATTTGGACTTCCAGGAAAGAGTTCATTTTACCTTCAAACATGTTTACAAGATTAATCTTCTTAGAATACTACTTTATTGTGTCAACACAATATATATTATTTCAAATATACATATTATTAACCTTATAAAATCAAAATATTTATCCAGATGTTAAAGATCTTCCACAATCTAGTTCAATCCTATTATCCAGACTTGCTTTGAACTATTATAAATCTTTTTCTGCTTTGCTCAAATTGATTTGTTCATTGCCCCTCCAAACTTATTTGCACAAAAATTTCTCCTTGATTTTTATTATCTTATTCTATATCTTGAATATCTACCCCTACTTCAACCAATTCAAATCCTACCTTATTTTCAACATCCAGTTAAAATCCACATCTTTCAAAAAGTGTACCTTAAAAACCCAGCCTAAAATAAACTTACTTTTTTAATTAAAAAAAAGAAATATATATATATTTTTTTAAATTTTCCTATAACTGAACCAAGTGTCAGTTTTTAAATTTAAATTAATTAGAATTAAATTAAATAAAAAATTCAGTTCCTCAGTCACAGTAGCCAAATTTCAAGTGCTCAGTAGCCATGTATGGCTAGTAAGTGGCTACTGTATTAGACAACACAGATAGAGAACATTCCCTCAGTGCAGAAAGTGTTATGGGACTATGCAGCTCTAGATGGTTCTAGTCTTTGGTGTCCAGTAAACTTCATTCACTACTTGGCTGCACAGAGTCAGGGAAAAGGGGACATGTACACAGAACAGGCTTCTTATCCTTTCAGCAGCCTTGGGATGTCCCTCCCTTGACTCGCAGACTAAGACTTCTCCAGGTCCCTTCTCCCATGCTGCCCACCCCACCTAGCGGGCCAGTGAAGAGCAAAGTCTCTGGAGTCAGAACGCCCGGTTTTAATTTCAACTCATCACTTACCAGTTGAATTCCAACAGGGTAATTAACTTCTCTAAGCCTTAGTCTTCTCAATAGTTAATTCACGATAATATTTTAAAGGATTGTTGTGAAGAGTAAGTGATGTAATATGCACAAACATTCAGCACGGTGCCTGCCACACAGAAAAGAATTAATAGTAGTTAGTAAAAAAAAAATCCTCTCTGTGTACGCTTTTGTATACGCTTCCACAGCTTCCTGCCATCCGTGCCTGGTTATTCCTTGGTATTCTTAAGCAGGGCAGGAGTTAGTGGGGTGGGGGGTGAGAAGTGAGGAAGGTCCCTGGCATTTGATCACAACTCCGCCCTAAGGTTAATTTATGAATAGTTTTTGCCACTACTGTTATCTTCAGCCCTTCCTTCCCTGCTTATCAGTTCAGATGGCTTTTGCTCTGGAACTCCAAGTCCCACATATCCCCCTCTTTCTACTCTGAACTAGAACAAATGATTAACTACAGCCATCAACATTCTTTCCAAGGACATCTATGACCTCATTAAGTCCAAACCCACAAGCACGTTCTCCTCAGTCTCTGCAATGTATGACCTGGTTGCTTCTCCTTCCTCATGCTGGTTCTCCTCTACCATCCTGCAGACCAGTCCTCCTCCTCCTTTTGCAAAAGCAAATCTCTTTACTGCTACCTAGGCCTGAGACTTCCCCAAGGTACAGTCTCATTTATTCCGAGGCCCCAGCTTGGTGCCCCTAAACTGAGGACTTCCAAACCTATATCTCCAGCTCCCACTTCAGGCCCAACTCACTGCTCCCTGCTGGCCTGTCCTCTTGCATGACCCACCTCTGAATTCATCCTTTTTCCCTCAAACCAGGTTCCAGGGAACCCAGGGTCTCTGGTTGTTGTCAGTGGGAGAAGGGAACACACACTCACCCCAAGCTCCTGTGTGCCACATGCTGTGCTAAGTACCTCATTTAATCCTCACAAATGACTCTATGAGGAAGGAACTGCGATCTGCATTTTACAGCTGAAAAAAACAAGACTCAGAAGAGAAAGAAATCAAAATGTAGGTCTATCTGAATCCAGACTTGATGTTCTTTCCAATCCTTAGGACCACCTCTCATAATTCACTCAATGGATTGACACTGTCTGCTGGGATAACTAATATGCCATCTACCCACTAGGCCTTTGCAGTTTAGTAAAAGAGACAGAGAAGATACAGGTAAATACAGTGGTGTGGCAACTGCTATGATGGGGTCCTATGGGAACGCACAGAAGGGGCACCTAACTCAGCCTTTGGGGGCAAAAAGCAACCGTAGAGAAAAACATCTACCATGTTTCCCCGAAAATAAGACCTAACCGGAAAAGAAGCCCTAGCATGATTTTTCAGGATGACATCCCCTGAACATAAGCCCTAATGCGTCTTTTGGAGTAAACCTTAATATAAGACTCAGTCTTATTTTCGGGGAAGCATGGTATACTGAATCAAGAGAGACTGGTAGGAATTGGAAAGGAAGAGAATAGGATAGAAAGGATATCCCAGGCAGAGGGAACAGTGAGTGCAAATGCCTGAAAACGGAGAGAGAATTAGGAGCCTGTAGGGAGTTCTGTGTGGCAGGAGCCAGAGCAGGAGCCTGAGGTAGAGGTGAGCAGAGGCCAGCTAGAAGCTACTAGGTTGAGGGTGCAGGAAACCATTAAATGCTTTTAGCAGAGGAGAAGCAGGATCAGATATGCATATGAAAAGGAATCATTCTGGCTGCTATGCAGAGAATGGACTCGAGATGGGCCCAAAGAGGGCCCGGAGACCAATTGTCTTGAGGCTGTCATAATCCAGATAAGGGATGACTACGGTGCACATTAAGGTAGTAGCCCCCTAGATGAGGAGGAGGAGGAGAGAGAAATCCAGAATGGAGAGTGTACCAGTGGCTAATTATATGTTATTAGATGTGGAGGGCAGCCAAGGAATCAAGGACAATGTTCACATTTGGAAGTGGGCAACTGTGTGAATGGTGGTTGTCACCAAGAGAGAGACACAGAAGGGGCAAGTATTGGGAATATTGATGTATTTCACTTGGGATTTCTTGAGTTGAGATGCCAGTGGGACACCCAGATCAGGATATCAGATAGACAGTGATCTATGGATTTGTAGCTCAGGAGAAAGACCTGTTGTGTTGGGATAGAGACAGAGGTTTGAGTCTCATCAATGGTAAGCATTAGGAGTATATGAATAGTCCAAACGGATATAGAGAGGAAAAACAGACTTAAGAAGGAACTCTGAGGCATACCAACTTTAGGAGGTGAGTAGAAGAAAGACATTAAAGGAGACTGAGAAGAAGAAGCCAGAGAAGCAGGAGATAAACCAAAAAGTGGAAGCAAAGGGAGGGGAGGAGTAGAGTTAAAGATGCGGAAAGTATCACCAGTTTCAACAATGTGGAAATTATGGGTTCCCTCACTGAGAGCAGTATAAGTTGAATTTGGGTGGCAAAAAACAGTCTGCAGTGGGTTGGTTGAGGAGAGATTGGTTTGTAAGCAAATGTGGATGTGAGCATAGACAACTCCTACAAGATGTCTAGTTGCAATAACTTCACTATGAAGATGAAATGAGATGGTGAAAGTGATTAGCACACTGCATGGCGCATAACAATAATTCAATAAAGGTTAACGACCACTACTGCTACTGCTATTATATAGGAAGGAATATATTTTAAGTAAGAAGAAATACTGTGGTAGCCATAAGGAGATGTGAGTTGAGGGAGAATTATTTTTTAAGGCCTCTCTTCTTACCATACTGAAAAAAAAGAAGAAAAACTTCATCAAATACTTGCAAATGGTTCAAAAAAGCAACAGTACTCTAATCCACCCATTCCCAGCCCAGCGACAACCATTTTGAAATGCTTCTGTGTTGTGGTAACCTCCAGACCACTAATTAATCTTCTAATATGACTATATTGTGATTTATCCGCTTTAGACATTATTAACTTCCTGATATGTAAAGTGAGAATTTAGTTTACTTATACCTCTCTCTTTCCTGTCACTCATCCAAAGTGGTTGTATCACTATTCTCAATTTCTCCACTGGCCACCTTCAAAACCTATGTAAGCTCCATTTTTCATTCCATTAATCATAGATAGCATCTCTTGACTGCCTGCATATAAGATGAGGATGTTAGTCCACCTTTCAAGGGGAAGGTTTGTTTTTGTTTTGTTTTTAAATGTGGGAGATTCTTGATTAGGCTTAAATGGAAAGGAATCAATGAAAATAAATAATTGAAGATAAATGACAAAACAGTTGCTGGCATGAGGTCCCTGGAGAGGCAGAAAAGCATGAGCTCAGAGCCCAGTTGGGGACATCTCCTCCTTAGTGGCGCCACCAAGTTCCCAGCAAAAGTCTTAGAAACTTCTGGAACATGTGGAACCCCTTTGCACCCTGGGTCCAATCAGTTATAAAATTACGTAGATTTCACCTCTTCAGTTACCATCTTTCTATTCTTTTCTCTTCTGCCTATGGCTTTCGTTATCTCTGCTGTGGACAATAGACTTTTAATTGATCTCCCTTTCTCCTCACTTTCCCCACTCACACTGATGCCAGGTTGATCTTCTTAAAGCAGAGCCAACTTGTTCAGAATCCATAGTCTGGCTTTCAAGACCTTTCACAGTGTGGCCCCAGCCCAGCATGGGGTAATGGAAGGTTCAAGCAGGCTGGAATGGGGTGGAGGACGGGCAAATGGAGCGTGTTTCCCAGGTACAAGCATAGTTCCTCAGGCCCTCTCATTCAACAACGGCTTCAGGGCCCTTCCAGAAGAGGTAGAAGCTGATTAGGCACTCCAAAGGTGTCTATTGCGAAGTCAAATTCTCTTAATATTTCCTTTAGAAATTCACAAAAGAAAAAACACAAACAGCCAATAAACATTTAACAGTCCAACATCACTAGTCTAGAGTGGTAGCCATGAGAAAAGGTGTGCACAGTTTTTTTAAAGGGGCTTCCTTTGTATCCAGTATTAATGAATCAGTAACTGGACAATTTAGCTGGCAGCTGCTTTCCCCTCCTTCTCTGATCTGAGTCCTCTGGGGAACTGGATAGCCTGGGCATAGGGCACTAACTGCAGAGAGCATGTGAGGCATGTACCTTGGTGTCACGGAAGCTCTGACACTGAGCAAGATTATTTTTAGAGGTGACCTTCTAGGTTCCAAGGAAAAGTAAACAGACAGATGCACATGATTTCCTCTCAGAGACTCGCGGTAAACAAATTGGCATGTGTTCGCTCGCTATTATATGTTCTGAATCCAGGTCTCTTAAAGGGCAAGCTCAGGTGAAAAGCTTTATTGAAAGCTCAAAACCAGGATGAAGAGAGGGGTAACTGAGTGAAAGTTCACAGCCTCTAGCTACTCAGAAAACTGCAGGTGAAACAACTTATCTATTCCAATTCTTGGAAAACATGTTGTTTTAAATAAAGTTTTGATACTTCCACATGAAAATATTGCTAAAACATTTAATGTATTTCCTTCTATTTTATGTTATTCTATTTGCTTTACCTTTGTTGTTTTTCCCTGTGTGATGTGTTTATTGTTTTTAACTGAACATTATTTTTAAAATGCAGAAAAAAATCTCCATAGTCTTGTCACTTATTAATACTTTGCTGTATAGCCTTGAGATAGTTTTATGCATATACTTATATCTATATATGTCAACAAAAAATACTGACTTATAATCTTCTTTTGTCATCTATCACTATATCTTGGACATCTTTTCCTGTCGGTGTATATATAGGTCTCTCTCATTCTATTGGTGGACATTTAAGTCATTTCCAGTGTTTTACTATTACAAACAATGCATAAGTAAGCATCTTTGAACAGATATCTTTGAACACTTGCATGAAAATTTCTGTTGGGCAGCTCCTGGGAAGAATTTCTGGATCAAAGCATTTATATATTTTTAAAGTTTTGATTTAGTTATTGCTCACTAGCTGTCTCCTGAAACATATGAAAATAATTAATTTCTTATGGTGACTTAGCACCTAACACTCGTGCCTGGCGCATAGTAGCTATTCATTAATTGCTGGTTAGATTAAGGCATCATAAATATTAGTTACTGTTCTGGCCATGAAAAAGTGATGCCCTTGACATTGTTGGAGCACATTGCGCTGCCTGCCTCACTCTTAATTGTTCCAGACAATTGAAGTATTTAAATGCTGGCAAAATGATAGGTTCATAATAGTAGTTGTTGTAGTAGTAAATATAATAAAAAATAATGATGCATACCACAATATATAGCACTTCTGATTGTCTCCTTGGTGTCACTTGAAATCATAGAATTCTAGAGTAGATAGATGTCAAGACATCAAATAGTCTTAAGTGTCTCGTTTTTTTATATGAAGAATTGAAAGCCCAGAGAGGTAGTGATTGGCCCAAAGGTTTGAAAATTATTAGATTCTACTTAAAACACCTCTTATTTTCTACCTTCCTTTCTTGACTTGAATGCACAGATTTAGTATCATTTTATTTCATTTGACTATATCATATAAACAAGACACATTACTGACTAAGTTTCCTCGAGTTTTCTTAATTCTGTCAACTTACCTGCCTAGAGCTTTCCGTCTTGCCCTTCTAACTTTCTACTTCAAGTCAGCCAAGGATTGGAAATTAGATAACAAAGCTTATTAGAATTATATGTTAAGTGATAGGATCTAAGTGTGAATCTAAAGTTTTCATATGTGTGAAACACAAGAGCCTTAATACCTTTTTGTCAGCTATTTTGGCTACTCAGGACAGCGTGTGTGTGTGTCTGTGTGTGTGCACGCGCGTGCACTTCCTAAGCTTTAGCAGTTTAGGAACATGTTGCCATGTTCTATATATAATGTTGCCATTATATATATGTAATATATATATAAAATTGTTGAATACTTGGAAGGTATTCAGAGCTCTTTAGATTTAAAAATTTGCCTATTTCCAAGGAAACAAATAGTCAAAGGGTCAAACAAATAGTCAATGCTGTCAGCATTTGGCCAAGATCTATTTAAAGGACAGTGAAATAAGAAACCTTTCCATCCCTTTGCTGATGTATAATGCCAACTTTGGTTTCATCATCAGTAATTTTAGGAATAGTATCTGTGGCA
Organism: Rhinolophus sinicus; assembly: GCF_036562045.2. Lineage (NCBI taxonomy): Eukaryota > Metazoa > Chordata > Mammalia > Chiroptera > Rhinolophidae > Rhinolophus > Rhinolophus sinicus. Next base: position 43,519,077 of record NC_133755.1, on the reverse strand, counting down.
GGCAGAATAATGGCTGCCCAAAGATGTCCACATCCTAATTCCTGAAACCTGTGAATATTTTATCTTACATGGCAAAAGGGACTTTGCAGATGTGATTAAGTTAAGGCTCTTGAGATGAGGAGATTATCCTGGATCATCCAAGTGAGCCCAGTATAATTACTAGGATCCTTAAAAGTGAAAGAGGATGCAGGAGGCTCAGTCAGAGAATGAGATATGTCGACAGAAGCAGACGTCAGAGTAATACTATTACTGAAGGAAGAGACCAGGAGCCAAGGAATACAGGTGGTATTTAGAAGCTGGAAAAGGCAAGGAAACGGATTCTCCTGAGAGCCTCCAGAAAGGAATGTAACCCACTGCTGAAACCTTGATCTCAGTGAGACCATTTTAGATTTCTGAGCTCCAGAACTGTAAGATAATAAATTTGTAGTTTTTATAAGTCACTAGGTTTGTGGTAATTTGTTATAGCAGCAATAGGAAATTAAAGCAGTGCAAGTATGAGTTTTGATTAAAGGACAACTGTTCTTTTGCATTTTAATCAAATATTAAAGAATGTGAAAAGTTTAAAGAAAAAAACTGAAAAAGTAACCACATAATAATAACAATAATAATAAAAGTTAACATTTAGTGAGCACCTACCATATGCCAGACATTGTGATTTAGAAAATTACATTTAAGGCTTACAACAATCCTATAATGTAGGACTATGGCCTTAATCTGTTTATTAGACAGATACTGTGTTTCCCCCAAAATAAGAACTAGCCAGACAATCAGCTCTAAGGTGTCTTTTGGAGCAAACATTAATGTAAGACCTGAGATTATTATATTATATTATATTATATTATATTATATTATACCCGGTCTTATAGTATAATAAGACCGGGTCTTATATTAATTTTTGCTCCAAAAGATGCATTAGAGCTGATTGTCCAGCTAGGTCTTATTTTCGGGGAAACATGGTAAGAAAATAAACATAAAGGATGTGAAGAATTTATTAGCTTTAATAAGCAAAGAGATTATTAGCTGAACTTTCCAGTGGGAAAGTGCAGAATTCCATCCTCTCAAATCAAGCTGAAAAAGTTACCATAAAAATCAGAGTAAAACTTGTAAGATGCCTAAAGGATAGGCAATACCCTAAGTTGTGAAAATAAATCCCATCTAAAATGCTTTGAGTTTCCACTACATGGCAGACAGCTCCCAGCTGTTACAAGGGGCTGAGCCTATTACTGTCAGTCCAGGTAGCCTATTAACTGTCAGTCCAGGTAGAACCCCCAGAAGGTGTACTCCTTCCTCCTGCATCCTCCCTACCTTCATCTGGAATCTTTGACCAATAACCCTGAAACCATACCCCAATCTCAAGTCTTTGACTGACAACCCTGAACACATAGCATCAGATTAACCAAAATAAATCTGTTCCCCTCCATTGGATGTTATTGGATAATGACTGCAACCTCAAATAACAAACACATGATGAAGAAATTAATGTCATTTTTATAGATACCTTTATTAGCTTTTATTTGGAAAAAATTAGAGAAATTAATATTTTAATGCCACCTTATCTTTATATTGTCTAGTAACAAACTTTTAAGTCACTGTGTTGCTTGTATATGTATGCTCCATATTTAAGGTATTTTAAATTATTAGAGACTCTCACAGTTTGGGGAAAAAATCTGACATTAGACTGATTTTTAATTGAAATACTTCGGATTGGACCAATTAAGAATGTGGTGAATAAATGCTTAAGTGAATTTGATTTAATGTGTGGGTTTGATTTCTATACTGCACAGATGCCTAAGAGAATTTAATCTACCAAATTTACACTAACACCATAAGATTTGTTGAGGGCCTACTACTTGCCAGGCACTGCTTTAAGTGCTTTGCATGCACCAACTCAAGTCAGGCTCACAACTCTGTTTGTTGAGTACTATTGCTACCCTCACTTTCAGATGATTAAACAGAGGCACAAAAAATTACATGACTTCACCAAGGTCACACAGCCAGTTAGTAGCAGAGCAGTCTGGCTGGGAGCCCATGCTTCTAACCAATTCCCATTCAGTGCTCAGAAAGATTCTTACAGGAATACTCTGTAAGGGCTCGGGACTGGGCAGAGAATGGGCCAAAATGATACACAGAGTGTAAATATGCCTTGTTAGGGGCTAGAAGTACCTGACAATCAGATACAGCAATGTGTGAATTTAACATATTTAAAGATATTTAATAAATGAAGTTTATAAACAGAGTGTATATATGTAAGAGAACTTGATTTGTTAGATTTGTATGCTTTTGTGACTATGTAATATGTAATGCTTAAGAGAATTCTATCACATTTATAGATAGTGTTTAAATGGAAAGTTTAATATGTTGAATTAATAAGCTCACTGAGCATTAAAGAACAAATGAAAAGTATTTTATTTTTAACATAAAACTGATAGATTTATAAATGAATTTAAGATTTGTGTTTACTTAATAACAACTAGGCTTGAATTTTACAACCCTAATTAAGTATCAATTAAAACACAAACAGCTTGATGAGTTCCTTCCCATGCACAAAAAGTTGCGTCTGACATGTAAAATCTCAACTAACAATTGATAGCTATAGCCCTTTTTTGCAGAGGGGAAAACTGAGGTAAAGAGAAATAACTTCCCAAGGTGATAGAACTAGGAAATGATGGTTCCTCCATTCCAGCCCACGCAACACCAGACTGCCAAAGCCAGCTCACTAAATCATTTTCCTATACCGCCTCCAGTATATGGAGATTCATTTCTATAGAAAACAATGTCAGTTATGAATACATAACCTGGAGGAACATACACCAATGTACGAGGAGTGATAAAAAAAATACGGTGAATGTTTAAATTTAAAAAAATATATTACAGTAAAAGACACATTGACATTAATCCCCCTCAAAATACTTCACCTCGCTTCAAACACACTTATCCCATCATTCTTGCCACTTTCTGAAGCAGTTCTGGAAGTCCTCTTTCGTGAGTGTCTTTAGTTGTGCTATCATGGCTGCCTCAATGTCCTGAGTCAATTCAAAATGTTTACCTTTCATGGTCATTTTGACTTTGGGGAAGAGCCAGAAGTCTCATGGTGCCAGATCCAGTAAATAAGGTAGATGAGGACATACCATAATGTTTTTATTTGACAGAATTGCAGTACAAAAAAAGATGTGTGACATGGAGCCTTTCTATTTAGATCACAAAATACTAAATAGAAAGTGAATGCTGCTGCCAAGTGCCATCCAATGGAAAGGCAGGGATCTTCAATATATGAAGTGGGATGTGGAATCTTAGTATCAGTGTGAGACAAGTTTCAACTTGTTTGGTGCAGTCAGTCGGGTGTGATCTATGGTTGAGAGAAGGTGTGGTTCAAAGTGTGCCATAAATCATCCATCATGACAACGCTCCATGTCACACACTGCTTCTGGTATATGGCATTTCTGTCAAATTAAAACATTACGGTGTATCCTCATCCACCTTATTCACTGGATCTGGCACCGGGCAACTTGTGGCTCTTCCCCAAAGTCAAAATGATTCAGGACATCGAGGCAGCCATGACAGCCCAACTAAAGACACTCACAAAAGAGGACTTCCAGAACTGCTTCAGAAAGTGGCAAGAACAATGGAATAAATGTGTTTGAAGTGAGGGGCAGTATTTTGAGGGGATTATGGCAATGTGTCTTTTACTGTAATAAATTTTTTTATTTAAACATTCACCGTATTGTTTGATCACACCTTGTAACAACACTGGTCTTTCCTGGAGTGGAAATTAAGGAAGTCTGTTATTTTATTTCTGTAATATTTGAGTAAAAGGCATTCTCTACCTCTTCACCCCATTTTTCAACTAATCTCTTTGCTGACGACTGAAAATAAATAGAATCCTGCATAATATAAAATATAAAGATATTTTACTTTCTTTGTGCTATCAGTCAGCATTTTGTAGTCATTTCTTAATCTCTACCTCATGAGCTTTTTATTTTTTCACATTCCTGCTCATACTTCAAATACCTCTCAGAAGGGTATCATTCCTGGGTGAAACCTTTTCTTAATGCCCACATCGCCATATACCCCATAGAATTAGTTACTCCTTCAGTTATGCTTTTGTACCTAGCACGTGCTTTTATTACCGTGTTTCCCCGAAAATAAGACCTAGCTGGACCATCAGCTCTAATGTGTCTTTCGGAGCAAAAATTAATATAAGACCTGGTATTATATTATAGTATACCCGGTATTATATTATATTATATTATATTATATTATATTATATTATATTATATTATATTATATACATTATACCTGGTCTTATATTAAAATAAGACCAGGTCTTATATTAATTTTTGCTCCAAAAGATGCATTAGAGCTGATGGTCCAGCTAAGTCTTATTTTTGGGGAAACATGGTATTAAATGTATAACACTGAATTATAGTTGGGTTTCTATTTGTCCGTCTTCCCTCTTATTGTACTGTATATGTCTTTTCCCAGGGTCTGGCACAGAATTTGGTTGGTTAAAACAAACATTTTGCAGTTATGGAAGCTGAAGTATGTTTTGCATAGGCAATTAAATAGTTCCTTTTTTTTCCCTTAAAATGCTGTCATTTGGCCCTTTAACTTTGTGTAGCATTGGGATAGATGATATATTCGAGACTTAGGTTGAACTGAAAGTGGAGAAATTCAGTTAAGAAGCTGTCAGAAAACTAGAAAAACGGAGTTCTCTGAAAACACTAATCATTTGCAAGGAGTTCAGAGTGTAACTATGTCACATATTAACAATTGGGAGTTGGGGAGAATATTGTCTTGCTCCATGTTCGGTCTCTGTCTAGCCTGGCCACCACATCTGTATGTATTTCTAAAGATCCAGTTTTCTACTTAAAAAATAAAAAGGCAGTAATCAGAAGAATAGTTTTAGATAGTTTCGGGCGGGGGCATACTCCAGTTACTTAGCATGACCCCAGTATATTTGCATTTTATGCTGTACTGTTTTCAACGGTGGAAATCTCGGGGTAGGGTAGAGTGCTTTGGATGGTGCAGCCCTCCAGACCACCTAACCCCTGTGCCCTCGCCTGCCGCGGTTAGGGGGCCGGCCTGGGCGCAGAGTTGGTGACATTGGGGCTGGCACCCCTCCAAGTCTGCGGCCAGGGCAGGAAAGTGAAAATGAAAACAGAAGCTACCCTGATTACACACTCGGGCTGGCGACTCGCACTGGTCACTTAGGCTTTGTAAGAGGATGGGAAGAACCGCGATTTTGCGGACTGGTGACCCTCTTAAAATTTCGCCTTCTCCTCTGGGATGGGGGGTTCTCCTTTCCTACCACGCGCAGATTAGTACAGTCCCTCCGCCCACTTTGGGGAGCTCCTGCTGCCCCGCCCAGTTCCTGCGTCTCCGCCCCGCCTTCCGCTTCCGCCCCTAAGGCCACACTTTTGGGGGGGGTCTCCGAGCCCTTCAGGATCCCCTAGGTTCGGCCAGCGCAGGGTGGAGCCTCAAGGAGGGCACTTTCTCTTCCCCTTCCCCCCTCCCTCTTCTTGTTCCTTCTCAGCGCTGCCGAGAGTCACTGAATCCGAAACTTGGCAGAGACTGGGCCCAGGCGAACCCAGGGTGCTTTCTACTTAGGGCCCTGTACAGGCCTGGGAATCCGGCTGCGGCGGGGGCCTTGGGGTTGAGTCTCCTTCTTCCCGGCGCATCTCTGTGGTGAAAATCTGACGTGGAGGCTGCATCCTGAAGACCTTTTGGGCATTTCTTCCTCCTGGCTCACCAGCCCCACCCAAGTGGAAGTGATAGGAAGGGACGTAGGTAAATAGACTGCTGGAAGGAGAAGAATGCAGCTGAATTACGCAGTGCCTAGCCAAGAAAAATCAGGGAGCAAGCACGTGAAAGTGCTAAAAATCTTTGAGGCGAATTCACTGTCATTTAAATGGCTAGAATCTCACCATCAAAGTATGAAATCATCAAAGGAAGAAATGATGACTTCATAGGTTTCTATTTGAGAAGCCCCAGAAATTTAGAAAAGTGAAGTTTATTTTTCATCCCACCTGGTAATAAAAGATGAATTGAGAACAGGCTGTATGCTGGACACTTGCTGTTCATTATTTCGCTGAAATAATGAACACACTCAGAGATCACCATCCTCATTTTACAGAGACAAGAATCTAGGCTTTGAGAGGCAAGGTAGGTAGCTTGCCCAAGGTCACATGGTTAGTGAGTGACCAATTTAAGATTAAATTCAGGTCACGCATTTCCAAATTACAAACCATGCAGAATGCAGGTGTATAAATTTAAGTGCATCGCGATGTACTGTTTAAATGGGTGCATTTTATCTAAATTGTATCCCAGTAAAGTTAACTTTTAAAAAATCATGCAGAATGTGATGTTTTTATGATAAAACTCATCAAAGAAACAGCAGTATGATGATTTGACACATGATAATTTCTGAGGGAAAACGGATGGAGATGATATAAATATGTTATTAACATACACACTGAAAGATTGTTAACAGCACAGTCAAGTGTTATTCAGGTGACTTTCCCAAACTTCACTTACAGATGTATAGAAATATCAACCAGTATGCTACCACAGGTAAGGGCCATGCAAGTTTGTTAGGGAAATCAACCAAGCGAACATAAAATTGGAAAAGACACCTGAAATGTAACATCAGACCTAACAAAAATATGTTCCAAGTACAGGGCATTAAAAAGTTAGATACTTTTGCTAGCGGTATGCGTTAAAGTCACATTTTGTGTGTATAATATAGTGTGTATTTCACTAAGCTTTGTGATTATAAGCCGTGCAGCAGAACTACATGTTTTTATTTTCAATTGAAATTTATTTGAACAAGCAGGACACCAATTGTTAATGCTTTTGTGTTTGAAGGATGTGTTTGGCTGTTTTAAAGAGAATATATTGACTCCTTTTTCATTTTATGTTACCTTTTGAAGTTTCACCAGTTTCAGAACATTTTGAATTTAAAGCTTTAATTAAAATTTATAAAGCAAATATTTTGTGAATTGTGTATTCTGAACAATCATAGTTGCCCATACATATGTAGAAATAACATTAAAAAGTTCAGTTCTTTGCATTAAGTGCCAAAATTGGCTTTCTCGGGATGTTTAAACTGATAGTTGCTGTGCCCTTCTGATACAGACATGTCTGTATTGGTCATTTTAACAGCCCCAATAATAACAACCTCCACAAAGCCTCAGAATAGGATATAACCAATGAGAATTCACTGTTAGGAATTCTGCACAAAATTAAGTTTTGTTTGTTTTTTTAAAGATTTTATTGGGGAAGGGGAACAGGATTTTATTGGGGAACAGTGTGTACTTCCAGGACTTTTTTCCAAGTCAAGTTGTTGTCCTTTCAATCTTAGTTGTGGAGGGCGCAGCTCAGCTCCAGGTCCAGTTGACGTTTTCTAGTTGCAGGGGGCACAGCCCACCATCCCTTGTGGGACTCCAGGAATTGAACTGGCAACCTTGTGGTTGAGAGCCCGTGTTCCAACCAACTGAGCCATCTGGGAGGCCCCTCAGCTCAAGGTGCCATGTTCAATCTTAGTTTCAGGGGGCGGTGACCACCATCCCTTGCAGGACTCAAGGAGTTGAATCAGCAACCTTGTGGTTGAGAGCCCACTGGCCCATGTGGGAATCGAACCAGCAGCCTTCGGAGTTAGGAGTACAGAGCTCCAACCGCCTGATCCACTGGGCCGGCCCACAAAATTAAGTTTTCCAAGAGGATATTTTCTTCAGTGGCAATCATGAAGTCAGTGACATATCTTGAGTGAAACTTTAATACATGGATGTGTTATCCATAATAAATGCACATCCTTTTCCTGTACAGTAGTATATCACCTTGAATTCCTCTATTTGCATAATGAAAATTGAGATACAATTTCAAAAGTATATTTCAAATTCTTAACATACTTTTTTGGTGTTACACACTAAGAACCTTTAAAAAGTTTATGACCTGTGATCCAATAATTGCCCTCTTAGAAATCCAAAGAAAATTGAAGTTCAAACAAAGATTTATATTTAAAAGATGTTCACTACAGTGTCATTTATAATGACAAAGATTGGAAAAGCTAATCTAAATCAACAATAGTAAAATCTTCACATAAAATGATATATCAATTTATGATTGTTTTAAAATGTGGTCATTTAAAATTTATGGAAATTTCAATATGTGTTTCAACTTCATTTGGTCATATAGACTATCACCCTAACTTTATAAAAATACATGTACATGCATAGAAAAAAAGACCACAAGCAACTACATAAAAATGCTAATTGTGGATATTGCTGAATAGTAGGTTTATAGACCATTTGAATTTTCCTTATACTTTACTTTTTTTCATATTTTCTATAATGGACATTGTTTTTTTACAGTCAGGAAAATAATAAATGCTACTTTTTAGAAAGAAAACATTCTTAGAAGTCTTAATAAACACTTGATTTCTTGATTTGTAATTATTAGAATGAGTTATTAGTGCGTATGCATGGTAAATAGCCCAGAAATAACCCCAAACAATTAGTGCTTTAGAAATCAACCAGTCTCACTCTTCTTCGTCCATTCTTTCATTCTTATCCTCAACTAGTTGTTTAAAATGTTTCCTATGGTTCAAAGCCTAGCTCTACCAAAGTAGGATAGTATAAAATGAATTAAGTCTAAAAGCTTACATGTATACTTACAAACATAATAAAAAAATTAATAGCACAAGCCCCTAAATAAATGTTATGTATAATGACATGTTTCCTTCTTTCCAAAAAGCCTAAGAGCCCCAGACCCTGTGCTAAATACCATACAAGTTCCATAACTGAGGGTTTTTTCTACTAACACACTCATACATGTATTCATATATATTTAAACATGTCCTAGGAAAAGGTCTGGAAGGCTATACTTTGATATCAAGGTATTAAGTCTCTGAGTTGATAGAATTATAAATGTCTTCAGGACATTTTTGTCAATATTTTCAAATTGTTCTATAATGTGCAGACATAGCCTTTCGTAAAAAGGAAATGACATTTTAACATCATTTTAACAAAACAACAACAACAAAAAGATGCTACCCAGAGCTGTCAGAATTAGTCTCTTTAAGACCTTCCTAAATTGCAATTAGGAAAACAAATTACCAATTATTCACAGTTTTGAGTTTTTAACAGACTAAATAATACAACTTTATATTTGGTATCTGCCTAATACTTGAGGGGGAAAAGTAAGTCCTTTGAACTTACCTATGAAGCAATTTAGGAAATCCTCTTGGAAGAAGTTGTGTAACAGCTATTGAAAAAGATTATATACACACCTTGCATTGGCAGTTGTATCAGTGGTGATGTATACACTGATGAAAGAGTTAAAACAAGAGAGGTACTTCAATAGAAAATTAAACAAAATCCCACGTGGAAGCAGACAAGTTTCCTAAAAGAACTGCATCAAATTAATAACTGGTTTTTAAATAAAAACACCTGGGACATTTTTGCATGTCAGAGGTTTTGCATGTCAGATACTTTTGAGATGGAACATTACCAGTAGGTTGGTAACAAGATTTATTTTACAAAGTATATTAGCACAATATTTTATGTAAAGTAGATGTTCAATATTGTCTTATAAAATTTATTTTGACTCAAACTTAGGCAATAGAAAATGATTCCTAAGTTTAATTTACAAACTAAGTTTCGTTACTCACCTGACAAAATATATGGTGCTAAGCTTTTTCCCTAAATTTAAGGATCTAGAAGTTTTTTTTTTTAGTGTCAGTTCATTTGAGTACACATCTAACAAAATGAAACAAAACCGTCTGACAGGCAATATGATGCACTAAAAAGCACTCTGAACACTGGCATCCACTCCCAACATTGCAGCTGAATAGCTTATAACCTTGGGGTTAAAGGATCATCTCTCTCTAAGATTTCTTCAGGTTTTAAAAGTCTATGATCTGAAAACAAACATAGGCAGATGCTAAAAGGTGAAAAGAAGGTAGACTACTTAGGGTCCTCAGGACCCAAGGGTGAATCCTCTAGTTGTCTTTCTGCCTCAGATGTCCTAGACTTGGAGCTGAAGAACCTGGCAACTAGCACAAATAAAACCTACTTTATTTAGCCAAAGGACTTAGAAAAGGGCAGCTTAGCAAGACAGTAAAACCTTTAGGCAATAGGTGCTAGACTCCAGCCAAACATGACAGAAAAAAAACTAGCCCCAGCCCCCCACACACAAGTACAGGACAAATGGAAATCTCAGACTTCCACTTTTGCCAGGCTGTAATGAAGTGCCCCAACCCTTTCCCTAATCTCTGCCACCACCAATGTGGTGTCAGAGGAAGCCTCATGGAGAGTCAGGACTGTCACAACCACCAACCTCCTGGTAGTAAAGAGACCAGAGGCCATTCACCCCACCACTGAGGTGTCAGTGGTGTCCACATGGGGAGTAGAATTGAGGCCCTCCTTCCCCTCCCTACCAGGCAGGTATCAGTGGAGGCCTGTGAAGAATTGGAACTCCCATCTCTACCCGTAAGTGATGCAAAGGTGCTAACAGCGGCTGGGTAGAGACTGAAAGAGTCCAGTACTTAACTGGTCTTCTACCCCCTACTAGTAATAATGAGGTGGCCACTCCCCAACCCCTTCTCCTGCTAGAGCAGTGTCAGAGGAAACCAGCTAAAACTGAAGGTTTAAAATCATATAGTCTTTGAAGCACAAAAGTTCTTAATTTTGGTGAAGTCCAATTTTTCTATTTTTTATTTTGTTGTTCATGCTTTTGGTTCATTCATCTCTAAGAATCCTTTGCCAAATTCAAGATCATGAATATTTACCCCTATGTTTTTTATAAGAGCCTTATAGTTTTAGCTCTTACATTTAGGTCTTTGATTTATTTTGAACTAATTTTTTATATGGTGTAAGATAAGTATCCAATTTCATTCTTTTGCCTGTTGCTATCCAGTTGTCCCAGCATTTGTTGAAAAGAATATCTTTCCCATTGAATGGTGTTGGCACCCTTGTCAAAAATCAGTTGACCATGGATGTAGGAGTTAATTTCTGGACTCTCAGTTCTATTCTATTGATCTATATGTCTGTCCTTATGCCAGTACCACACTGTCTTGATTACTGTTGCTTTGTAGTAAGTTTTGAAATCAGGAACTGTGAGTCCTCCAACTTTGTTTTACTTTTTCAGGATTAATTTAGTTATTCTGGGTCCCTTGCAATAACATATAAATTTCAGAATCAGTTTGTAAATTTCTATTAAAAAAAGACAACGGGGATTCTTATAGGGATTGAGCTGAATCTATAGGTAAGTTTTGAGAGTATTGCATCTAATAATGTTAAGTCTCCTTATCCAACAACATGGATTTTTCCATTTTCTTAGATCTCCTTTAATTTCTTTCAACAATGTTTGATAGCTTTCAGAGTAGAAGTTTTGATCTTCTTTTGTTAAATTTATTCCTAAGTATTTTATTCATTTTGATGCTATTATTAATGGAATTATTTCCTTAATTTCATTTTTGGACTGTTCATTTCAAGTGTATATAACTCAATTGATTTTTGTATATCAGTCTTGTGTCCTATAACCTTGTGAAATTGTTTTCTAGTTCTAATAGTTTTTTGTTTTTGTTTTTAATTGGTGAAGGGGAACAGGACTTTATTGGGGAACAGTGTGTACTTCCAGGACTTTCTTTTTTTTCCAAGTCAAGTTGTTGTCTTTTCGATCTTAGTTGTGGAGGGTGCCGTTCAGCTTCAAATTGTTGTCCTTTCAGTCTTAGTTGTGGAGGGCGCAACTCAGCTCCAGGTCCAGTTGCCATTGCTAGTTGCGGGAGTCGAGGAATCGAACTGGCAACCTTGTGGTTGAGAGGATGCGCTCCAACCAACTGAGCCATCCGGGAGCTCAGCGGCAGCTCAGCTCAAGGTGCCGTGTTCAATCTTAGTTGCAGGGGGCGGAGCCCACCATCCCTTGTGGGACTCGAGGAATTGAACTGGCAACCTTGTGGTTGAGAGCCCATTGGCCCATGTGGGAATCGAACCGGCAGCCTTCGGAATTAGGAGCATGGAGCTCTAACTGCCTGAGCCACCAGGCCGGCCCCTTCTAATAGTTTTTTAATGGATTCCTTCTAATTTTCTGCATAAAAGATCATGTCATCTGTGAATATAGTTTTATTTCTTCCTTTCCAACCTGGTTGCCTTTTATTTCTTTCTCTTGACTAATTGTGCTGGCCAGAATCTCTAGTACAATGTTGAATACAAGTGGTGAAGAGTGGACATCCTTGTCATATTCCCAATCATAGAGGAAAAGCATACATGCTTTTACCATTAAGTATATTAGCTGTGGGATTTTTAGATGCCGTTTATCAAGTTGAGAAAGTTCTTTTCTATTCCTAGTTTGTCGAATGTTTTATCATTAAAGGGTGTTGGGTTCTGTCAAATGCTTTTTCTGTGTCAGTGGAGATTGCCTTAGTCGCTTGGGCTGCCATAACAAAATACCATAGACTGAGTGACATTAACAACAGTAATTTATTTTGTCATAGTTCTAGAGGTTGAAGTCTGAGATCAGGGTGCCAGCATGGGTAGGCTCTGGTGAGAACTTTCTTCCTGCCTTGCCGATGGCCGCTTTCTCACTGTAGCCTCACATGGGGGATTGAGAGAATGACAAAATTCTCTTGTCTCTTCTTATAAGGGCACTAATCACATCATGAGAGTCTCTTCCTCATGACCTCATCTAAACCAGATTACCTCCTAAAGGCCCCGTCTCCAAATACTATGACATTGTGGGTTAGACCTTCAGCATATGAATTTGGAGAGGAGGGACTTAATTCAGTCCATAGCAAAAATGATCATGTGATTTTTGTTTTTTATTGTAATGAAATGATACATTGATTGATTTCCAGATGTTGAACCAACATTGCATTTCTGGGATAAATTCCATTGGGTGATAATGTATACTTCTTCCTATATGTTGCTGAATTTGGTTTGCTTGTGTTTTGTTGAGGATTTTGCATCCATATCTCCCCTTCTGGAGTGGGTTCTCTATCTATCTAAATTGTTTTAGGTAGGTCAAAGGTTTTTCCTGAATCTTTTCTTTCTTAAAAGTAACCAGCTTAAAATAATCAATATGCAAAAAAATAACAAAAAAAGGCGTATTTTTCGGTGGCAAATTCTGCTCCACCTCAGGGATAACGTTATGTTCATTTGGGGGTCTATAATATGGAAGACAATTTTAGGTGATGATTATGGCCATGGTTTGACATGAACTTTGGTCACATTTTTCTGAATAGCTTTTATTCCTTCCTAAAAGATTGTGAAAGCAAGTTTGACCTGATTTAACCAAAGTGACAGCAATTTCCTGAGGCAGCAGTAAGCCACCTACTTCATACCAGTGTAACCTACTTTCAGACTAATTTCTAGACAGGTGGATGGTATTAAGGCCCTGTTGCTGGTGATTCTTGGATTTAGGTTATTTATGACTACTTCCCATACCTTAATATTCAATATCCAACCAAGTAGGAAATGTCATAGAACCTGTGCCCATTAGATCCACAGCCAACCTGGCTTTATCCAGTTTAGGAATGTATATGACCCAGGTGGTTCAACAGCATCTCTATTTGGAAAGAGAAATTTGACCTTGCCCATATCATATTATCCAATTCTTCTAACCTTTAGCAGTTCATTACTGATAGGGTAAAGCATGAACTCCACCAACATCAGGTTTGATTGTACCTGTTGTACCTATGTTTGGTACATTCAGTAGTGAAGCCATCTGGGCCTAAGCTTTTCTTTGTGGGTAGTTGTTTTGATTACTAATTCAATCTATTCACTTTTTATAGATCTATTCAAATTGTCTATTTTGAGTTAGTTTTGGTAGTTTGTCTTTTTAGGAATTTGTCTATTTCATCTAAGTCATCTAATTTGTGGGCATACAATTGTTCATAGTATTTCTCCTTAATCACTTATTGCTAAACTGAACTAAATACTGCTGAATGTGACCCATGCTTTCCTGTCCTTTCATTTTTGCTCTTGGAATGCCCTCAACTTAATCTCTACCTATTCAAATGTATTTAATACCTACTGGGACCAAAACATTCTTCAGAGTTCTCTAGTGAATACATGAACAGATAAATAAGATAAGGTCTTGGCTTTCAAAGAGCTATGGTCTAGTATAATATTTCCTGAAGTGTGTTCTTCAGAAGCCCTACAAGATGCAACTCAAAAATAAGGTTCTCTGATCAAAGATATTAGGGAAATACTGTATACCATTCCTTCTGTGTCTCATTGTCATGTTAATTGCTCTAAGAAGTTCTGCCATAAAGAAGCCCAGTGTTTATCCAAAAGAACTTCCTTTTTCATAACATCTGCTAAAAACCCAAAGAACTCCTGTTCTATGGAACACAACTCAGGATACAGTGGTGCAGCTAAAACATACCCCCAAGTAATTACAGTACAAGTTAGAATGTCATAACTACGAGTGAGTCCTTAAAAGATGAGTAGGAAGGACTGGAGAAAAGAATGAAGAAAAGGCAGAGAAGGAAACATAAATGAAGCAAGCATTCCAGGAAATATTAAAACAGAAGTGGAGATAAAAGAATTAAGCTAAGGGAATAGAGAGCTGCCAACAATGACAAGTGCTGCAAAGAGGTCAAAAGACCAAGAAATGGCTCTTAGATTTAACAATCTTGAAGTTGGTGTCAATTTTCAGAAGAACAATTCCAGGACAATGGTAGAAGCAGATAAGAAGGAAATAATGAGTAAGTAGAGTAAGTATGTGAGCTCCAAGAAAGGAGGGAATTTTGTCTCTTTTATTTACTGATGTTCCCCGTCATGTAGAACCCATGCCTAGTATATTGAAAGCTCTCCATAAATATTAATTAAACATGTGAATGAATTAATGCATGGATTACAAAAAAAGTAGAGGCAGTGGGGGTAATAAAGGAGAGACTAGAATAACAGTGTAGTTGAGGAAAGGAGCAACTTGAACATGCTTTTAGATGGAGGACTTCAGTGGAAAAGTGGAAATTATATGCAACGTAGGGAAAATTGATGGGACACTATCGTAATTGAAGCAAGAGAAAATGAGAACAAGGTCACAAATAGAAGAATAATAGGAGGCAGGTCTCCCTTAAATAAAATGGACTTGTGTAGAACTCTGCAAAAAAATTATTCCTCATTATGGGTTCCATAGTCCTTCCTATTAAAGGCATGAAAATTCACTTAAGCATCCAAGCTAGAACCTCTAGTCTTCTTTAACACCTCCTTGTCTTTCATCTTCTTGCCGCTTAAATAGGTACCACATTTCTCAGTTCCACCCCTGTAATGCTCCACGTCATTCCGTTTTTCATCCCCACTGGCACTACTCTACGGTAAGGCATTTGTCATTTTGTTGCCTGGAATATTTTAATGATTTTTCTGACTAGACTCTGAATTTAGTAACTTTCTGCTCATAGTCCTTTCTCCATACTGCCATGAGAACTATAGTCTCAAAACACATATATGATTATACCATTTTCCTCTTCCAAAGAGCAGCAATAGTCAATTTCTATTATATTTCTTCATTTATTGAGTGCCTCATACGTGCTAGGTTAGTGCTGGGGATGCACTGCTGAGTTATGATAAAGGGGACATTTCAAATTAGAGATGAAGAAATCAAATGGCCACAATAAAATGAAAAGATGCTCAAGAATGAAGTGTTATTTTTCTCCTATGAAATTGGCAAAGATTAAAGGACATGAAAATACCCAATGTTGACATACAAGAGGGAAAACAAGCAACCTCGTCCACTAGTGGTGGAAGTACTGATACAAACATTTTGGAGGGTAATTTAGCAATACTTGTTGAAATTTTAATAATACCGATTTGCCCTAACAGTGGTTATCTCTGGGATTGTGGAATCATAAAAGACTAACTTTCTATATCTTTATAACGTATGTATATTTTTTTTAATTTGAAAAAACAGAGACACAAAAAAGTGGGGAAAAATTATCTATCTTTGATGGAGTCACACTTTTAGGTCAACATTCAAAACGAGTCCCTAGCCCAAATCCAGCTCCACCTTCCACCATTCCTGTGCATATCTCCTCACCCAGGACTATCCCCAGGTAGTGCTTTTCAATCCTCTCTGCCTCTGATTTTCCTCTAACTGGAATGCCTTCCCCACTTCCTCTATTAATTAAAATTGTACTCTACTAATCTTCCCAGAACAACTCAGAAGTCATTCCCTTTCTTCCTGAAGCTTGTCCTCTCATCGGGTTTAAATTGCCCCTCCTTGGTGCTCAGGGGATAGTTTGTTTATACCTCTAGCACAACCGTTTGGCTTGTACTGTTGTTACTTGTGTCTGGTGTCTCCCTTACTATCATTTATTCTCCATTCTATTTGCCTTTTCTGTGAAATAAATGTTCATTTCAAAATATGTATTCAGTCTTGTATGTTCCATGCATAAATCCACACTTAAATTATACAGCTCTCAGAGATTCGTAGCTCAGCCATGTGGGCAATTACCTTCAAGTCACTAAATGCTATTTTGTGTTAATTTGTATTTGAAGAGAGTGCAGGAATTAATTAAACATGTCTATAGATGCCTGGTGTTTATTCACTCACAATGAGCCGGAATTATTACCTCACTTTAAGCCTTTCTCTGGTGATTTGTTTACAGAGAGTTGTACTAAATAGCTGAATTGTTGTCATGACCCTTTGCCTAGATTTTTTTTCAAAACAGTCATTAATTAGACTTGAGTTTTACATAACAAAACACACACAAAATCACATAACCAGGAGAGAAACTGAAAATAATTCTTAGAATTTTAAGCTTGCACATGCATTAATATTGGGCTCCCAGTAGTGGGCATAGCTCATGATTTTGTAATTCAACAATAATTAAATCTGACAATAAAATAATTAAATTACAATAATTAAATTGTAAGTGCTGAAATGTGTATGGTTGCCAACCTGTGATAATGTATAGAATAAACTAATAACCTTGAACTTGAACTAATAACCTTAAATGAACTTTAATTTACTCCTTTCAGTAAATCAAAGAATTAACCACTTCTTGCCGTTTGGGTGACTACACAGTTTTAGGTCCCCAAGTGGGAGTAGTTCTTAAAGCAAAAGCGACAGCTCCATTATCATTTGTAAATTTCCACTAACAAGCCAGCCTGGTAGCATCTGTTGGCTGTGTGGACCGTGACCTTTCCAACAGCCTAGTATTCGTCATTGTTTTGTTTATGAGCATCTATATATACCATGGAAGTTCTGGGGAGAGAGTTTCAGAAAAATGAAAACTAAAACTAAGAAGAAAATCACAAGCAAAAAGCCAGAAACTATTTCTTTAGCCCTTTCTTTATGATCTCAGGATTTCAGGGACCTTGAAAGATTGATTTCCTCTCACTCAAGTTTCTTATAAAATTAGCTTTGGCTCATACATCTGTAACACAGTAGTTAATTTTACAAGATAAGCAGTACAGGGGAAATGTATCTGAGGAGAAAATCGAGTGCTGGGAGCTCAAGAGACACTTATAAGGTCACAGGACAAAGCTGGTAAGTAAAGTAGTCCTAGTATAGACCCGCAAATAGCAAAGGGTCTGCTTTGGGTTCATTTCAGTGTATCTTTCATCACATTTCACTTTTCTTCTCAGCCAGCATTAAATATAAGTGGGCCTTACTCAAACCTGTTCTGTGAGAGTCTTTTGAATTGCTCAGACAAAGAGCAATCATGATTTAAGTTGTGAAATTTGAACTTTGTATTTTAGCATCCACTGCCCTGTAATGGTCCTAGAGAGTGTACTAAGCCACAGCAATGAATGTATTATCCAGCTCTTCATGTTCACAGCTACTTACGCCATTCATAGAGACTAAATGTGCTTTCAGATAAGCACCATTGTCTATCAGAACTGGAAGGAATATTACAGTCTTTTTAATTCATCTTTTTAATTCAATCCTGTCACTTTATAGAAGGAGTCCCTGAGGCTCAGAAAGGCTCCTAAAGATGAAGCCGGTTCTTTCGGAACAGAGCTGGAATTAGAACCAGGTATCTCCAGTAATCTAGACTCATAATCTAGAGCTCTTTATACTTGCACTGACTAAACCCCAGAATAATTTCTCACTTATAGAGTCAGAAAGGCTCAGTGAATTAATTGATCTTTTTATTTTAAAAGATTCAGAAGACTCATTTAACTTCAATATATGTCAGCATCGGGAAAATGCTCACAAATAAACTTCTCTAAGAAGCATCTTAGAGATGTCTTCTAAAACAATTTGATGGGACTGGCCTGTAAAAATGCTCAGTGATCCACAAATTATGAATTTTCAAGCGAACATTAACTAGGACTATTAAATTTCCACCTGATTATCAAAATGCTATTGATCAACTTGCTTCAATACAATTCCCATCAAGTAATCAAATCACTTTAGGTCCCCAAGTGGGAGTAGTGGGGTTCCTCCCTGTTGTGTTCCAAGTGGTTGCAGCAATTCAATAGGCAAGTTCTGAAGGATACAGAATTCCTATGGAACACACAAGTTCTCCTCTTAATGCTTTCCCCTAAACATGGACTAACATTTCTCAAATGTGTCCCCTAGAATGTTAACTTGCAACTGAAAAAATGGTTCCGTGATCAAGTTAATTTAAGAAAAATAGAAAACCTAGTTTATTTTATTATGCTAATTGATTAGTCAATCAACAAATATTTGTTCAGTGCCCACTGTGTGTCAGGCATTATTTTAGGTGCTTAGGACACAGAGGTGAACAGAAAGGACCCATCTCTGCTCTCATGGAACTTATAGACAATATATGTAGCTTTTTCTTTCTGTTGAATTAATTCTTAAGTTAATACCCTCTTAAGAATTCATTCTTTAGAATTACCATATGACCCAGCACTCCCTCTTCTGGGTAAGTACCCCCAAAATCTGAAAACATCCGTAAAGATATATGTACCCCCAGGTTCATTGCAGTTTTATTCACAGTGGCCAAGACATGGAAACAAGCGAAGTGTCCTTCGGTAAATGACTGGATAAAGAAAATGTGGTACATATATACAATGGAATATTACTCAGCCATAACAAAAGATGAAATACTGCCATTTGCGACAACATGGATGGTTGAGATTATCATGCTAAGCAAAATAAGTCAGGAAAAGTCGAGAACCATTTCATTCCTATGTGGGATATAAAACTGAAAGCAACAAACAAACAAGGCAAACAAACAAAAACTCATAGACACAGACAATACAGGTTATCAGCGGGTAAATGGGGATGGGGGAGGTAAAAGAGGGTAAAAGGAGTCAAATGTATGGTAATGGAAGGAGATTTGACTCTGGGTGGTGAACATACAATGCAATAAATAGATGATGTTTTATAGAACACTTGAAGCCTATATGATTTTATTAACCAATGTCACCCTCAATAAATGTAATAAAAAAGAAAAAAGCATTCATTCTTAAGTTGAATTCCCAGAAATGGGACAATGAATTGCATAACTAAGAATTTGCAATAATAATAAATGGTTTGAAGGAAAAACCCAACGGACTATGGGAGGATGTAGTAAGAGGATTTACTCTGGACTTGTTACCAGGATCTTGTGGAGGGTTGTTCACCTTAATGAGATTCTGAATCTGGCTGTGGGTAGGGAGAACTTGGTATTTTGAAAGTCCCTCCTGATGCTTCCAGTCCCTTCCACAACCTTCCCTTTCTTTGGGAGAACACTGCACCACACCCTGGAGCTCCATTCCTGGGTGGAGCAAAAACTCAGCACATTC
The DNA here is from genome assembly GCF_036562045.2 of Rhinolophus sinicus. Classification (NCBI taxonomy): domain Eukaryota; kingdom Metazoa; phylum Chordata; class Mammalia; order Chiroptera; family Rhinolophidae; genus Rhinolophus; species Rhinolophus sinicus. The sequence goes on along the minus strand of NC_133755.1, from coordinate 43,499,374 downwards.
TTCCCACCCCTGAGGTGTTCTAGATCAATTGGCTCTGAAAGCAGGGCCAAGTACGAAATTTAGTCAGGAGGGAGTGATTCAAGGCACTCACCATTAAAGATTGACATTTCCTTTAAACTTGACATCAAAGCAAACTTTTTTTGAAATGTAAACAATATTCACTTTTGTGTCAAAAACCGTGCAATCGTTCGTACCCTTTGATTTAGCAATCCTATTCCCAGGAATTTAACTTAAGAATTAATTAAACAGGGTGACCGGTTAGCTCAGTTGGTTAGAGCGTGATGTTAATAACACCAAGGTTGCTGACTCGATCCCTGCGTGGGCCACTGTGAGCTGTGCCCTCCTTAAAAAAAAAAAAAAAAAAAAGAGAAAACTAAAGCTAAATACCCCAAGTTGGTCATTGTGATGATAAGTATAACAAGGAGGAAAAAAGCAAACAATCTAAGTATTCTACATTTGAGAAAACTGTTAGATTTTGGTATATTAACTTGTTAGAATTATTAATTTATGGCCATTATGTCAACTGTGGGAAAATATACAGCAATGGCAAATGAAAAGTCAGTATACAAAATTGTATGCTAAGGAATACAAGCTATATAAAAATGGGTATGCAAAACACAGATGACAAGATAAGTGGAATCAATTTCTAGGGTGATAAGACAACATAATGGAAGCCCACTATGAACTGGCTTAAGCAAAAAGGAAAACATTCATTGGCTTAAATAATCAAGCCTTAGGTAGAGCAGGCATGGTAGTGACGTTAGCAATATCTTAAAATAGAGACACAAATTGCCACAAGGACTTTATATCCCTTTCTTCACTTCTTTGCAGGGAAGTCTCTTTTCTCTCAACCCAGCTTCTTTCCAAAATGAAGGTATCTTCATCTTCCCAAGATGAGTTTAGAAGATCTTATATCTTCTCACTAGGATGAAAGTGCTTGCTCAGCTCCAGTTTAAGAACAATTCTGGGGAAGGGTTGTGATTGGCCTGGCTTCAGTCATGTGTTTGTTCATAGGCCAACAATGACCAGGCTACCATGGTGGGTGCCCACCTCTCAACCAACCATGTGGTTGAAAAATCTGGGTCATTTAAGACAGTAACTTCCATTAAGATCCAGTGTCTAGAGGAAGAGGGAAGCATTTTCCTAAAAAAAGGGAAGTACTCCTCCCAGTGGAAATTAATTTGCCAATTCTTAATTTAACATGTTAGAAAGATATCTTATTCTTCTAGTGGTACTCCCAGTAGCAGACTGTGATTTCCTGATGCAGCATGCTTCATTATAAGGTCACATGATACAGTGGAACAATTACTACAGTGAATGCCAAGAAAATGGATTCTTGTGGCTCTACCATAAATCAGCTGTGTGTCCTTGGGCTAGCCCTTCCTTGTCAACATAAGAAATGTCCAAACCTGTAGAAAATTTTTGTAAGACATTATTTGAACCAAACTGACAACATATGCTGGGAAGCAAGATCTCAAATGCTCCAGAGAATGAGTTTGCACTTTCTTTCATGTATTTGGAATTAGGGAGGGAATTTAAGGAAGATTACATGAAGATGGGAGAAAGTACAGCAGGGATTGGATTACAGGATAGATGACAAGATTCTGTGCTCTCTTGAGGGTGGTTATGCCTTTGAGGAATCTGGAAAAGAGGATTACATTTCAAAGATATGTTAACCTAGATGCACAAGAACAATGGACAGGGCTGTCTTAAAGCAAAGATAAACATTTTACTAAAAAAAGTTATACGCCTCTGTTGTTACTACCAACCATGCCCTGTCCAACTAAGAATTTATGATCAGATCACTTTCCATTATTGGACTTTTCAGTTTTATTACAGAGCACCCCTTTTCATCCACATCCTTAAACCTCTCTGGATTTCAGTTTCTTCATCTCTGCCAGAATAGTGTCATCTCTATGAGGGCAGGAACCAAGTCTGTCTGAAATGGAGATTTGGGAACAACTGTGGGGGCTTGGGTTAGGCAGAGGAAAAATACTGAACTGTGATATGATTGCAACAAAGGCAGGCCTCTGCTGATCCCATGGGAAGCTCTGGACTTAAAATGTTCTTTCAGAGTTGTCACAAATGTCAGCAAATGAGCCTACTTTAGATGCCCATTAGACTGGATGTAGGCTATCACTATAGGAGGGACCATGAACTTGGGCAAGGAATAGGAATAGGAGAAGAATGTCTACTAAAATTAATATTGACTGGCCTGTTTGGCTAGAAAAAAATAAAACCTCTTTTTTTTTATTGAATTAATAGTAGAAAGCTTTCAGGAAGCAGTTGCTATAGATATTGTATAGAATCAAACTGTGCTGTCCAATACAGTAGCTGATAGCCACAAGAGGCTATTTAATTAAAATTAAATAAAATTTAAAATTCATTTTTGCAATCGCAGTAGACACGTTTCAAGTGCTCAGTAACCATATGTGGCTATTGGCTACCACATTAAATGATAGAGATAAAAAACTTTTCCATCATTGCAGAAAGTTCTATTGAACATCACTGGTCTACATTGAATAGCTGTTTGTTATTGTTGTTTTACCTCCATTCAGTAAAAATCTAATTTACTGTCATGAATTCTGCTGCTCATTACTGTGAGAGGGCTGAAACCGAAGCCAAAACTTTAAAAGGCTTTGGCGAAAAGGATTTCCCTGTATCCAAGTTTCTTTTTGGAAATCCAAGTAGGACAGAATAATACTAAAACGGAATAAATATTTGCTGTCATTTCATCCTGTTCCTGCCATGTGGATCATCTGGGTAACCAGGACAAAAGGCCTGGGCTTCTGAAATGTGCACTATTCCTGCTCCCACAGCCATGAGACACGAATTCAAGCTTCAAACTGTCAAGATTTAGACATCTGACAACCAGATTTGTGCTCTTTTTAAAATGCCTCCTAGAATCTAGGCATTAGCTCTGAGTCTGATATATTGAAACCCAGAAGAAATGTTGTCCCTCTTTTCTCTTAATTTTTTTGACCTGTTATATTATTCAAACTTTGAAATATACAAAAGTAGCAGATTCATTTAATGAATTCCCGAATACCCATCAAGCAGTCTTAATAGTTACCAAATTAGTACCTATCTTGTTTCATTTACATACCCACCCACTCTCCCCACCCAGGATTAACTTAAAGCAAATTCCACGCACCCTATCATTTCATCCTTAAATATTTCCCTATGTATCTCTAAAAGATAGGAATGCTTTTAAAAAATAATGTTAACCACAATGCCATTATTATGCCTTAAAAAAAGACCTAATAATTCTTTAGTACCTTCAAATATCCAGTCATCTAAACAAGGTCCATACAATGCCAATGGTTGATGTATCTTTTAAGTCTTTAAATCTTTAAGAAGTCTTTCATCTCTCTTTTTATTCTTTATAACTTTTTGGAGAGGAAATCAGGTGTTCTGTCCTGCAAAGTTTTCCAGAGCCTGACTTTGTTCATTGCATCCCCATGGTATAATTTAACATGTTCATCTGTAAATGGGTAGTTGGACCTAGAAGCTTCATTAGATTCAGGTTTGACTTCTTAAACATATATACGATGTGATCAGTCCTTGCTAATTCAATTTAGGCTGCAAAAGTGTAACATTCTGATCTTATCATTTCCTTCATTTACTAGCTGGAATATATCCATACAAAAAGACACTGCCTCTCATTAATTATAGAGTTATCCAGAAGTAAAGTTAACATGGGAAAGACAGAATAAATGCTTGATTTCTTCTCTTTATTACCAGTTTTCAAAAGAGCCAATTCCTTTCTCATCCTCCAGAAGAGTAACTGTGAGTTTTTATTATCTTAATATGATTATAAGAGATAAATATATTTGATGTGTTTCAATCTATTGTAGTTGTTTTTCTTACACAAATTGTTCCATCTTTGGCTATTGGGAGCATCTTCAAATTGGTTCTGGAGTCCTTTTGATATGACCTCAGTTGTCTTTGGTAATTTCTTTACTATCTGTTATAAAAATATGTACCCATTGTCTAATCTGTTTGCTTTGCTATCATCCCATATTCTCCTGTAAATACACCAGTCACTGATTGTACAGTCTCAGAACCAGAGACGTTTCTTATATAAAAACAGAGTGATGCCATCCTTTGTATCTTCAATACATTTTGAATAATTTATTTTCATTTATTTATTTTACAAATAGTCACTGAGAATTGACAATGTATCAGGCACTAGTACTATTCTAAATTCAGCAGGAAAGACAAATAATAAAAAATTATATAAATAGTTATATGTAAGTGTGCCATGGTGAAAAAGACTATTAAACTAAAAGAGAGGGTGCAATGAGAACATACAACACCTGGCCTGCAGTGCAGGAAGGTTTTCCTGAGGAAGTCTGTGAGAAGCTGAATGCCAAAGGTAAGTAGAATGATGTTAGCAAAGCAAAGGGTAGAGGCTGAACAGCATGTGCAAAGTCTAGAGGTGGAAAATACTTAATCATATTCAAGGAAGTAAAAGGCCTGCATGAGCTGGCCTGTGGTGAGAAGAAAAAGGTTTGCCATCAAGCTGGGAATGCATACAGAGGTCAGATGCAGGGCCTTGAGGGTCGCATCTAAGGATTTAGACTTCATCCTAAAAGGGATAGGAAGCCACAGGAGTGTTTTAAGACACAAACAACATGATCAGATTTCCTTTTTTTTATTATTATTACTCGTTAATCTGATTTTTTTTAATATTTATATTGGGAAGTGTTGGGGAACAGTGTCTTTTTCCAGGACCCATCAGCTTCATGTCAAGTCATTGTTTTCAATCTAGTTGTGGAGGGTACAGCTCACTGGTCCATGTGGGAATCAAACCGGCGACCTCGGTGTTATGAGCACCGCGCTCTCACCATGGAGCTAACTGCCCCTCCCAGATTTCCATTTTTACGGGCCCACTCTAGGTGTTGTGTGGAGAATGAATTGTTAGGGACGAGAATAAAAATGAACATTGAGGTTTATTACAGGTGAAAAATCATAGTGTCTCCAACTAAGATGACAGCAGTGAAAATAGAAGTGGACAGATTCAAGAGACTTATGGACAACCAAAAGCCAGCCCTGTGCTTAATGGGGAAACAATGGGAGTATTCTCACTAAACTCAGGAACAAGACAAGATGTCCACCATCACCGTGGTTATTTTATATTCTAATTTTATTAATCAGTGCAGTTGCACATGAAGAAGGAATTAGTGATGTCAAAACTCGAAAGGAGGAGTTATAAAGTATCACTGTTTATAAATGATATGTTATATATCTGGAAACCCCAAGTGAATCAAATGGAAAATTCATGACAAACAAAACAAGAATTAAATTAATGTTATAAACCAATAGTTTTTTATGTATACAAATAGCAATCAGGTAGTGGGGAAAAGGCACTAGTTACAACAACAACAACAACAAAGATAAATTCCCAGGAATAAACTTACCAAGAAATGTACAATATCTATATGATGACAACTTTAAAATGTTCCTTAGGATCTTGAACAGAAGAAAACTTGAACACATGGAAAGGTCAATCAGGTTCTTGGCTAGAAAGACAGAAGACTCAATTATAAAATATCAATTCTCTCTACATTAATCTATACATTTGGAAACAGATACAAATTTGATTACATTGGCAAAAGTAGTTTGGGTCACTTAATAGGTGAAAACAGAAGCCGGGAGGTAGTGAGAGACTGAAAAGCAAAGGACAGGTAGATAATGAGTGTCTTTTTTATGGTAGTAGGACAGCATGTGCCAAGGTCTGGGAGTGGGAAATACTTGTCACATTCAAGGACTGAAAGACATGCATGAGGTAGCCTGTGTAAGTGAGGACGAAAGGGAGAAGCTGGAAAGGTAATGAGTCCAGAAGCAGTGAATAGAAAGTAAGACAATAGAGACCGGCAGTGCAAGCAACTCTGTCAGGAAGACTGGCGGCTCAGGAAGTGGGGCTAGGGTGCTAGCTATTTCCTTAGCAAGGGAAGTACTCAGCCCCACCCTGGCTCCTTCTAAAAGGGCAACATAGGGATTCTTCATTGCTACGTTCAGGGTAATGCTGTCTACAAACTAGACCTTCATGAATGCTTCCTGAGATCACTGGGCAGAGGGACCTTACTCCTTCCGAGTTCCCATGGCTCTCATTGGAAGTTAGTGACTTTTTTTCAGCCCTCCACAGTTATGTACTGCTCTTTTCACAAGACATCCCCACACTGGACTTAATCTCAGCAGGGGATGAACTTGGCATTGTTTATCCAGGAATGAGATGAGTGTGAGAACCTTCACTCTCTCCAGGCCCTCTCTCCCACAGTGAAATCTGCTGCATACAGGCCAGAGAGCCGGCTTATCACGGGGTGGAGTTTGAGGTTAGGAATGGAGGAAAGCTAGCCGGATATTTGAGCAAGACCCTGAACTCAGTACCCAGTATCCTGCCCAAGAGAGTTAACAAATGATGTGGCAGTGTAGACCTACGAAATGCGATTTAACATACCTAACTAATGTCTAATGCCTGATTTCCTGTTCCAGAGAAGCTTGGGCCCTGGGAAGGTGACTTGAAGTCCATTTCCTGGAACAAAGGCACACAGCAGTCCTGCTTCATGAGCTGCCAAGTAAAACTGTCAGAATCTATTTAAGAAAACCAGGCCAGTCTGGCTGTGTTTATTGAGAATAGCCATATGAGACAAAAAGGAAAAGAGATTTCATTCAATTCATTCACAGTTATTTACTGAGCACCCACCATGTGCCAAGTCCTGTTCTAGGTGGTAGGCATATAGAAATGAGCCAAGTAGGCAAAACACTTGTCCTCACAAAGCTGACATTCCAGTGGGGGGAGATAGACAATAATGACAACGGACAAAATATGTGTATATTAGAAAGTGGCAAGTGCTAACGCTCCAGTTAGCATAGTAAAATGTCTATAGGACATTTTTAGGACACAGATGGGTTTTGGTAGACAGCCTAGATAAGGTGGATATTAATTATTATGTTAGATGTTAGGTAGAGTGGTCAGTGAAGAGCTTTCTGAGAAGGTGACATTTAAGCTGAATCCTGAAAGATGAGGAGCCAGCCTTGTGAAGTGTGAGGAAGAGGGAGAAATGTTACAAAGGCCTGAGTTAGGCAAGAACTTAGAATGTTCAAAAACAGAAAGAAGGTCAGTTTCTGCAGGGGAGAGATCCTAACCTGGGGTGAGATCTTAGACACGAGGCTGGGGAGGCAGGCATGCCCTGATAAGGGATGTGGGTTTTTCCTGACTCAGGGTACTCATTATGGCGCAGTTATCTATTCTACTGTAACACTGCCCACTCAGAACTTGCTGGCTACACAGATGCCTGCCTGAGCTCAGAGAGAGGACATCTTAAGAAAGTCCCAAGAGTGGCCCAAACAGACTTAATAAAGTCTATGCTCTAAAACTCACACACAACACTCCTCAGGGAGGAGCTTCTGGGATTTTCACTCAGGTCATTTACTTTCATGTTAAATACCTTTTTAATAAATTTCCTTATCTGGTTTCCAAGCCCAGAGCAGATTACAAGAAGCAAATTGGGTGGGGATGGAGGGGACGCCCTCTGTTCAGTTGACATTTTAATTCAGTGAGTCATTTTGCTTGGAAACCACCTTTCTCCATGACTAACCTCATCCTATACTGCAAGGACTCCAGGATTCATCCCAACACCCCCCCCCTTTTTTTTTAAATCTATCCCTGAGCATTTAATGTTGTTTTTTTTAAAGATTTTATTGGGGAAGAGGAACAGGACTTTATTGGGGAACAGTGTGTACTTCCAGGACTTTTTTCCAAGTCGAGTTGTTGTCCTTTCAGCCTTAGTTGTGGAGGGCGCAGCTCAGCTCCAGGTCCAGTTGCCGTTGCTAGTTGCAGGGGGCGCTGCCCACCATCCCTTGCGGGACTCGAGGAATCAAACTGGCAACCTTGTGGTTGAGAGCCCACTGGCCCACGTGGGAATCCAACCGGCAGTCTTCGGAGTTAGGAGCATGAAGCTCTAACCGCCTGAGCCACCGGGCCGGCCACCAACACCCTTATGACATTTACATTTACTATGCCATGATATAGTGGCAGGAACAAGCATACACATTAGTCCTGGATGCAAATCCTGACTCGAATTCATAATTCTGTGTCCCCACTAGATTGTGAATGATTTAAGGACATTGTGTATTAGTCATTTTTTTAATCACCCATAACCCATCCTCCTACTCCAAGCCAGGGATAATGCTAGTCATGTAATCATGCTTGACAAATGAATTTTGAATGAATAATTGAAAGTATGATCTTGGTAAGTTACCTTCTCTGAGCCTCAAGTACTTCATCAGTAGAGAGAATATCACCACCTCAGGGGCTTGCTTGGAATGTTAAATAACAAATATGTAGAAAGCACAATATAAATTATAACATACAATATCAATGCAAGATATTTTGCTACTTTGGGCTGCGTCAGAGGTGTCCTTCAAAGGGTCAAGGGAACCTTTAGGTCTTTGTATCTATGACTTGAAGTAGTTGCCACTAGGTGGCAATGTTTTCTTAAGTCACGTCAGGCCATATTTGAGTCCACCCTTGTGGTCTTCCTACTGGAGGTTCTAATACCACTGGGAGTATAGAATGCTTTCAGAACATGCTCAATTATGGATAGCTTTGAGGAAATCAATTTTCCAGTCCTCAACTTTTATGTGTCCTCTTTCTCAAAATTAACCTGTTTGGGAAAGTACCTGTGTTCACCACAACCCTTTCTCCAACTTTTCAAAAAGAAAATCACCCTATTATTCATCCCAAATCTAATTTTATGGTACCACGAGGTGAATAATATCAATGATTAACAAGGAACAAGTCTTTCACTATCTTTTAGATATTTCTTTGAAGAGTGAAAGTTGGTTTTTAGAAATGGGGTATTTTGGCTCGTATTCTTAGGGTCTTAAAATATACAGTACAATGGAGTGGCAAAAATAAGGCTTCTTCCATCCCATAAGAATTATCAAAGAAAGCATTTATCTTAAGGAAACAAAGCACAGAGAGCATCTTTTTAAAAAATGCTAAACTTTAATGCAATTACTTTCACCTATTCTCAATACTCATCCCAAAGTCATGTCATTAGCAGGAAAGAAATATGTTGGAACGGCCAAAGCAGTTTGTTATTTTAAGAGTTTCATGCTCTACCGACTGAGCTAGCCGGGCACCCCAATTTGTTATTTTAGGTGTAACTAAAATATTTTCTACGGTCACCAAATTTTTCATGACACACTAGCTAAAAACAAACCAAGCTTTTATATGATCTCTTTCAAATTCAGTGTATTATTCAATAAGATATTTACAAATTATTTTTATCAAATCATATGATAAAACATTTATTCCAACTTTATACAATCTTCATCTTTATTTCATCTTATTTATTTAATTTAATATTGTCTATTTCTCATGAACAAAAATGTAATTATATGTTACATGCCAGATCAGTTAATTTTTGCAGTCAATATCTTTCCATTTCATTAAATCTATGGGAAAAGTTTTATTATAATACCTAATAAAATGGTGCCATTTCTGATCTTTATACCTGAGACTTATTTACTGTCAAAAGTAGAACCTCAGAGTTTCTATACAGGCGTATAAATACATTTGACCAAAGAAATATCAGGGCTTGTATTAAATTCCTTGCTTTATCAATAGCTTATATTTTGGCTATATATGACATTATGTTATTACAAATTAGTTAATGAAGAATAGCACATTGATTTATTACTTTGTTTTTCTAAATTTAAAAACTAATTTAAAAAATAGATAAGTGAATTATGTAAATCTACTTTAAATTAAGTTGACCACTTTTAAGCCTTACAACAACCCTTGAAATAAATCTTAATTAGTTCCCCCACTGAAAGGTTAGGTAATTTACCCATAGTCACAAAAGCAAAAAAAATCACCATAACCATGTATTAAAATTTAAGTAAGTTATGTTTTATATATTCCAACTTTACGTAATAAAATAAGCTTGATCATCTGGTTTCCAAGCTTATAGCAGATTTGAAGAAAACTGGAAGTATGGAGCAGCATCTACTAGGGACAAACATTTTGACACTAGTGAAAATTGATAATCAACAACCGAATAGCAAGGAAGAAACAAAAGAGCTATATAATAAAGCAATACTCAAGATGAAAAATCGAACTATTTTAGTGAAGGTACTAAGACTCCTACCCTGTATTGCTGTTTTTAATTAAATTAATATGTAATATCCACATTATTATGACTATATAAATTTTTTTACCGAGTCATGCAGTATACAATTATTTAAGTTGGGCAACTAACTATTGTTTTCCCTGGAAGTAATTAATAATTGCCTCATCTTCTCTATTATTCAGTTTTCCAGATACCTATTACTAATTAATTCTCAAACTCTAGCATTGTAAAATGGTTTCCAATGTAGTCAAATACTTTAGGTAATGTTTTGTTTTTTTCTTGGAGACATCCTTCTGGAGCCTTTTGTTCATCTAGTTATATTCTACCCTTAAACTTGGTTAATAGTTTAGCTGGCTATAACATTATTCAGAATTGTGATGGCCTTTCTCAGTTGTCTTCTAGATTCCACTATATTACTCTTGAATAGTCAGATGCTATCCTGATTCCCAAGCCTGTAGATGTTACCTGTTTTTCCTCTGCGGAAGCCCCATAGTTTCAGGATGATGGGTCTTGCTTTATTGATGTATAATTTACATATTATAAAATATACCAATTTTAAGTGTATAATTAGATGAGTTTTGATACAGGTATGCAATTGTGCTGTAAATAGGTTCTGGTACCAATTCTAGTAGTACATGAAGGTTTTCCCCACACCACCAAGTTGAGTGTCCTACAATTCAACTAAATTCTGACACTATCTATCCAGAGATAGCATCAGATTACACAGGTTAAGAGCTCAGTCCCACAAGACTGCCCTTCACTTCAAAAGTCAATTGCAAGTCCATGTTGTTTCCTTTCTGACCAACTAGCTATAAATTGGAGGTTCCCATGATCCCCTCCTTGGGTTCAATTAATTTGTTAGATTAGCTCACAGAACTCAGGAAATGCATTTACTCATGAGAGCAAAGGGTATTAAAGCATATGAATCAATAGCCAGATGAAGAGATATACAGGGTAAGGTTCTGAACAAAGGAGCTTCTGTCCTCATGGAGCTTGGGGCAGGCACAAGGGCACAAGGAAGCATTCTGGTTATCCAACCTAGAAGCTCTCTGAACCTGTCCTTTTGGGTTTTTACAGAGGCTTCATTAAGTAGGTATGGTTGCTTAAATCATTGGCCATTGGCAATTGATTGACCTCCAGCCCCTCTCCTCAGGAGAGGTGGGGATGGGATGGGACTGAAAGTTCCAACCTTCTGATCATAGGTTGGTTCTCCTGGCAACCAGCCCCCATCTTAGACTGGGATCCTAAAGTCACCTCATTAACATAACAAAAACACCTTTGTCCCTATCATCACTTAGGATATTCCAAGAGTTTTAGAAGCTCTGTGGCAGAAAAAGGATGAAGACCATACACACACACACACACACACACACACACACACACACACACACGGTGCCAAAACAATGTATACACATTTTCAGAAAGGAAAAAACTGTATTAAAATTGTAATACTCAATATATACCAATAACAAAAGATGAATACAAGTCACGTTTGACTTCTGCAATTACAAGAGGTGCTCAAAGTGGTTACCATTAGTGTAATTATAACAGTTTTTTCCTTTCTTAAATGTGTATACATTTTTTTTGGCACCCCCTGTGTGTGTGTGTGTGTGTGTGTGTGTGTGTGTGTGTGACTTTCTCATTATAAATCACAATATCACATGCTGCCACAAGTCAAGGAACACCAGGAGCCACCGGAAGCTAGAAGAAGCAAAGAAGGATTCTCCCCTGGAGCCTTGCTTGAAGGAGAGTGTGGCCCTCCCACACTCTGATTTTGGACTCCAGAACTGTGAGAAAACACACTTCTGTTGTTTTAAGCCACATGGTTTGGGGTAACTTGTTATGGCAGCCTTTAAAACTGCTACAGTTCAATTTATCAACTTTTTTCTTTTATAGTTCTCCCTTTTTGTGTTCTATTTAAGAAATTTTTGCCTTATATAGGTCACTAAGATTATTTCTCTCTCTTTTTTTTTCCTCTAGCAGTTTTATAGTTACAACTCTTACATTTAGGTCTACAATCCATTTTATATTAATAATTTATATGCTGTGAAATAAGAATTGGGGGTAATTTTTTTGCATGTCAATATCCAATTATTACAGCATCAATTGTTGAAAAAGATTTATCCATTCCCAGTGAATTACCTAGGAAACTTGGTCAAAAATGAACTAGTCATAATTCTGTGGGCCTTTTTCTGGAGTCTTTATTCTGCTCCATTATCTTTCTACCAATATCAAAATGTCATGATTTCTATAGCTTTCTAAGTTTTGAAAACAGTAACTCCTCCAACTATGTTCTTTCTCAAAATTGTTTTGGCTTTTCTAGGTCTTTAATTTCCATCTAAATTTTAGAATCAGCTTGCCAATTTCTACGATTGGGATTTTGATTGGAATTGCATTGGGTATATTAACCTAAAAATAAAAAGACTTTTCAAAGAGAGAAGCAACAAACATTTATTTGAGATCAATAAAACAAGCTATTAGGGATGCACTGATTCAGACAGAAGCCCAAATAGTGTTTCCATTAGGAGACGAGGCAATAGGTATTTATGAGAAAGGGAAGGGGAACAATTACATCAATAGAAGGAAGACATTTCTATTGGTACAGATAACATAACGTAGTGATGTTCATTATAAACAATGTTTTAAATTATCAGTCCAGTAGTCATCAGTCTGGTCATCATAATATCTGCTTTCTTGTTATCTTTGCAAGCAGTTTTTGGGGCACCAAGTTTGCTTTAGTCCCATTCCAAAGGTTACTTTGCCTGGTTTTAATACTCCAAAGGTTTGAGGCATAAGACATGCAAGGCAGTTCCTCTGGCATCGCAGCTTCAGCTTCATTTTAAAGTGGTTCATTTTATTTTATTTTTTATTTTAGACAAAACAGTGGTTTTTAACTGAAAACAATTTTATGTCTGATGGAATATTAGTCAATGTCTGAAGACATTTTTGGTTGTCTCAGCTGGGAGGTGCTACTGGCATCTAGTAGGCAGAGGACAGGGATGCTGCTAAACATCCTATAATGCACAGCACAGTCTCTCACAGCAAAGAATTATTTGGCCCAAAATGTCAATAGTTCAGCTGCTAAGAAAATTTGTGTGAAATATAGATCACTTTTAGGAGAAATGACATCTTAAAGTTATGGAATCTTGATCCACAAACTTGGTATTTCTCTCTACTTACTTAGGTCTTTATTAATTTCTCTTAGCAATATTTTGTAGTTTTTGGTGTACATGCCATGCATATTTTATGTTAAATTTATCACTATCAACTATCACCACTATCTTAATTCCATAACATTGTCATTATCACAAAGCTATACCCATTAAAGAGACACTCTCCATCCCCTCCCCCCTCCTGCCTCTGGCAACCAGTAATCTGCTTTCTGTCTCTATGAATTTGCCTCTTCTGGATATTTTATATAAATGGAAATACGTGGCCTTTTGTGTCTGGCCTCTTTCACTTATCATAGTGTTTTTAAAGTTCATCCATGTTGTAGCATGTATCAGCACTTCATTCCTTTTATGGCTGAATAATATTCCACTATATACCACATTTTGTTTATCCATTCATCAGATGATGGATATTTGGATCGTTTCCACCTTTTGGCTATTGTGAATAGTGCTGCTTTGAACATCCACGTATACAACTAAGTTTTTGTTTGGACACTTGTTTTCAGTTCTTTTGGGTATATACCCAGGAGAGGAATTGCTGGGTCATATGGTAATTCTATGTTCAACTTTTTGAGGAACTGCCAAACTATTTTCCATGGTGGCAGCACCATTTTACATTCCCACAAGCAGTATACAAAGATTCCATTTTCTCCACATCCTTGTCAACTCTTGTGAATTTCCTTTTATTTTTAAAAAATTGTTGTCACACCAGTGGATATGAAGTGGTATCTCAATGGAGTTTTGATTTGCATTTACCAAATGACTAATGATATTGAACATCTTTTCATACTCCGTTAGACATTTGTATTATCTTTTCTGGAGAAATATCTAGTGAAGTCCTTTGCCCATTTTTTTATTGGGTTGTTTGTCTTTTTGTTGTTGAGTCATAAGAGTTCTTTGTATACTCTAGCTACTGGACCTTTATCAGATATATGATTTGAAAATAGTTTCTTTCATTCTATAATTTGCTTTTTTCCATTCTCTTGATAGTGCCCTTTAATGCAAGGAAGTTTTTCATTTTGATGAAGCCCAGTTTATCTATTTTTATTTTTGTTACTTGTGCTTTTAGTGTCACATCTAAGAAACCATTATCAAATCCAGGGTCATGAAGATTTAGCCCTATGTTTCCTTATAAGAGTTTTATAGTTTAGCTCCTATATTTAGGTCATTAATCTATTTTGAGTTAATTTTTATCTATGGTTTGAGGTAAGGGTCCAACTTCATTCTTTTGCATTTGAATATCCAGTTGTCCCAGCACCATTTGTTGAAGAGACTATTCTTTGCTTGTTGAATGGTATTAACACTCTTGTTGAAAATTAATTGATGTCTGGGTTTATTTCTGGACTCTCAGTTCTATTCCATTGACCTATATGTCTACCCTTATGCTAGTACCACACTGTCTTGATTACTGTAGCTTTGTAGTAAGTTTTAAAATTGGGAAATGTGAGTCCTCCTATTTTGTTCTTTTTCAAAGTTGTTTTGGCTATTCAGGATTCCTTGCAATTATGTATGAATTTTAAAATTAGCTCTTCCAGTTCTGCAAAACAAAGCCATTGGGATTTTGATAGGTATTGCATTGAATCTGTAGAGTTCTTTGGGTAATATTGCCATCTTAATATTTCCTATCCATGAACGCAGGATGTCTTTCTATTTATGTATATCTTCTTTAATTTCTCTTGGCAATATTTCATAGTTTTCAGTGTACACGTCTTGCACATTATATATTAAATTTATCACCAAATAGTTTGTTTTTGATGCTATTGTAAATGACACTTTTTTATTTTAATTTTTGATTGTTTGTTGCTAGTACATAGAAAAATAATGGCTTTTTGTTTATTGACCTTTTATCCTATGAACTTGCTAAACTCACTTACTAGTTCTAGTAGCTTTTTGTAGATTCTTTAAGATGTTATGTATATAATGATATCTTCTGTGAATAAAAAGAGTTTTACCTCTTCTCTTTCACTCTATGGAAGAGAAAATGAAAGAAATTAAATTTCTTACTGTCTTTTTTTTTTTTTTTTTTTGCCTTACTGAACCATCTAGGACCTCCAGCACAATGTTCAATAGACAGGGATAGAGTGGGCATTCTTGCCTCATTATTGATCTTAGGGGGAAAGCATTCAATCTTACACTATTAAGCATGATGTTAGTTGTAGGTTTATCATAGATACTCTTTATCAGATTGGAGGTGTTCCCTTCTATTCCTAGTTTGTTGAGAGTATGAAGCCAAATGGATGTTGAATTTGTCAAATGCTTTTATTTTCATCTATTGGAATGATCATATGGTTTTTCTCCTTTATTCTATCAATGTGGTGAATTACATACTTGATTTTTTGAATATTTAACCTTACATTCCTGATATAAACCCCACTTACTCATAATGCATTATCCATTTTATATATTATTGGATTCAATTTGCTAATATTTCATTAATAATTTTACATCTATGTTCATGAAGCTTATTAGTCTGTAGTTTTCTTTATGATTTGGTATCAGGGAAATGCTGACTTCGTAGAATGTGTTGGAAAGTATTTATCTTCCTTCGTTTTCTGGAAAATTTTATGTGGAATGGTGTTATTTCTTCTTTACATACATGATAGATGTTTCAAAGCCCTCTGGGCCTAGCATTTTCTTTGTGGGAAGATTTTTAACAATGAATTTTTTTTTTTTTTTTTTTTTTTTTTAGTAGATACAAGGCTACGTAAGTCACATATTTTCTCTTGAGTGAACTTTGGTACTTTGTGTCTTTCAAGGAACATGTCCCTTTCATCCAAGTTGTCAAATTTATTGGCAAAAAGTTGTTTATAATACTACCTCATGATCCTTTTAATGTCTGTAGGATCAACAAAGATGTTTTCTTTTTCTTTCTTGATATTGGCAATTTGTGTCTTTGCTCTCTCTCGCTCTTTTTTTTTTCTCTGATGAATTTGGCTAGAGGTTTGTCAATTTCACTGATCCTTTCAAAGAACCCAACTTTTGGTTTCATGATTTTCTCTATTATTTTTCTGTTTTCTATTTCATTGGTCTCTGCTTTTATTTTTATTATTTCTCTTCTCCTGTGTACTTTAGTTTTAATTTTTCTTCTGCTTCTAGTTTCCGAAGGTAGAAGCTAAGGCCATTGATTTGAGAACTTTCTTCTTTCTGATATAGTTTTTAGTGCTACAAATTTCCCTTTATATACTACCTTAGTTGCATTCAGCAGTGTTGATATGTTGTTGTTTTCATTTTCATTCAGTTCAAAATACTTTATAATTTCCCTTTTGCTTTCTTTTCTTGACTCACAAATTATACACAGTATGTTATTTTGTTTCTAAGTAATCAGGGATTTTCCAGAGATCTTTCTGTCATTTATGGGTTGTTTAATTCTATTTTGGACCAAGAAAACATTTTGTATGACTTGATTTCTTTTAAATTTATTGAAATTTGTTTTATGGCCCAGAAGATGGTTAGAAATATGGTTCACCTACTGGGAGAAAATGCAGTCATTATTATGCTAATACAAGGACTGAGGTCTGACAACAACATTTTTTTATCATAGATCAGTACATTGGAATTTGGATTTTATACATCAGTTTGATGAGCTCAGTAAATGTGAGTTCCCTCTGGAGAGAACAAGCTGCTACTTTTTTTTTTTTTTATTGGGGTGACAATTATTAGTGAAATTACATAGATTTCAGGTGTACAATTCTGTATTACATCATCTATAAATCCCATTGTGTGTTCACCACCCAGAGTCAGTTCTCCTTCTATCACCATATATTTGATCAAGCTGCTACGTAATGTTCTGTACACACAAGGTCAAAGATCTTAATTGAAAACTGAACATTTCAGCCTTCTAGGTATTTTCAAGTATCCATACGTTAGTATTCATATATTTGTTTTAGCTTTAGAACATGAATGAAGATCTTAGTTCTCTGAATCAGTTGTCCTTTCTTG
The DNA here is from genome assembly GCF_036562045.2 of Rhinolophus sinicus. Taxonomy (NCBI): domain Eukaryota; kingdom Metazoa; phylum Chordata; class Mammalia; order Chiroptera; family Rhinolophidae; genus Rhinolophus; species Rhinolophus sinicus. The sequence goes on along the minus strand of NC_133755.1, from coordinate 43,482,120 downwards.
GATTACTTTGTTTCTCATCTGAGAATTAAAAATTAACTCAAATATTAATTTACCGTATTTATATACAAATGTATTTTGAGAGGGATGTGGTTCCTATTGCCTGATATCACTGAACTTAACAGTTTAAGTGGCCAGTAAATGTGTAGAATCTGAGCCTCCTTGGAATCAGCCCCAAAATTCTGTTCATGAATATATTGAAATTACATATTTTTAGAGCCATTAGATGGTGTGCAAATACATTATTGACTCAGGATATTTTTGAACATGTTACTAGGGATCGTAATTGCAATATCTGAATAAAAATTATTAGTCTATTAAAAGAAGTTGTCACAAGTATCAAAGAGCAAAGCAAAACAGAACAAAAATGAACAAAGTGACCTTCTGCTCCCCCCACAAAGCAGAGGGGAGCAGCTGGAGGAACAAAAGCCCATCCTTCCTGTGCTCTTCCCACAACCAATATTGAATCGCTTTAGTGTGCCCCAAGCCCTCTGTCCTTCTGTGAGTGGACATGGCATGTGGTAAAGACAGTACAGGGACAACAAGATCTGCTTAAGCCATTAGGCCATTGTGAAAACTTTTCTCCCACAAAGTTATCTGGGAATTTTAAGCCCTAATTTTCAATGTCTCCCCCTCCCCCTCCCCCTCCCCTCCCCCTCCCTCCTCTTCTTCTTTTTTTTAATTGGGGAATATTGGGGAACAGTGTGTTTTTCCAGGACCCATCAGCTCCAAGTCAAGTCGTTGCTTTCAATCTCGTTGTGGAGGGTACAGCTCAGCTCCAGGTCAAGTCGCCGTTTTTGGGTTTTTTTCCAACCTAGTTGTGGAGGGCGCAGCTCACTGTTCCATGTGGAACTTGAACCGGCGACCTTGGTGTATGAGCATTGCGCTCTAACCATTGAGCAAACTGGCCTCCCACCTGCGGCTCAGCTCCAAGCTCAAGCCAGTTGTCTCTCACTGGCCCATGTGGGAATTGAACCAGTGACCTTGGTGTTCTGAGCACCGTGCTCTGACCACTGAGCAAACCGGCCATCCTCAATGTCTTCTTAATGTTCATATTTAGGGCACCCATGGCCCATACTAGGCATGGGATCTTTCAATGGCCAACTCTAAAGCTATATAGAAAACTAAGTGTCACAGTACCAGGTCTCAGGAATCACTCATCTGTTGTTTTTTTTCTTGTTTTTCAGGAAACTTTTGTTCTAAAATAACCACAAGTCTGGATGCACAAGACTATATTAACTGTTCCAATTTATAACATCTCAGTGATAACTCTCATCTGGTGAGTGTTTTTCAACTAAACATTCTTGGCACACAATGATAAATTTTATGAAAAAGAGGAAAAGAGAGTATTACTAAGCTTGGCCTTATATTTAAAACAGAGAAATAAAAGAAACATCTCTTGCCTGTACCACAAGCCTACAACAAGGTAGGCAGCCAATCTACTCTGGGGAAGAATTTTTCCTGAAGTTCCTCAATAGCTTTTTAAAAAAAAAATACATAATCTATAGAGTTGTTAGTAGCACACTTTGCATTGAATAATGTCACTTTGTGAACATTACCCAATGTCAAAGGAAGAATTATATATATAATTCAAGAAGAGCTATGTATATAAAATTTAAGAAAATGTTTTGTGAAAGGTAATGAAGTTAGGAACCAAGCCCCTACAAACAGAATACTCCACAGTTTCGCTAATTTAACTTTTCCCTGCTCTCATCCTAGGGTGATTAAGAAAGGTCACCTACACATGATGCAAGGAGGAAACATAGAGTTAAGAACATTGGGTAGGGAATAAGAAACCCTGAATGCTGATCCTGGCTTTGTCACTAACTTGTTGAGTAAATTGAAATTAAAATCACTTAGTGTTTTTGCTCTGGAGTTCCTCATTTTTCAAATTAGGAGATTGGGTTAATAAACTCCAAGCTTCCTGTGGACTCCTCCCATCTGCTTCCTTGTTTTCCATGGTTTGCTCTCCATGTTCTCCTATACCTCTAGTGTCAACTTTTATAATTCCTCTTCCTATTGTCCCATAAATGTAGGAGTCTCTCCAGTGAACTGTCCTTGACTCCCTTTTTTCTCTAATCCTCTCTTGTCTTTTTAGTTATAATCTCTGTGCTGGATACTGGTATATCACTCGATCCCTCCCTTCTGCACAGAGACTTTCCTTTCCCTCACTGCTGGGAAGGTTGGAGGATGGCAGCTCTCAGCTGAGCTCCTCTCTAGGAATTGCCCTCATGCAAAGAGAACCACATCACCCAAGGTCACATCTCTTCCCCGGGGAAAACCTGCATCCAATGTTTGTTCAGTGCTGGAATGAGAAGGACCAGCCCCTTGCCCCAAGGTGGGATAAACCTTCCAAGTTTTTCAAGGAATTCTTCTGGTTTTTGCTGTGACTGCATTGTGATTCACTCCTCCTCCAGTTCTTTAGGTGCTGATCCTAAGAGCACTCCTCCATAAACCACCTGCACAAAAATCTTCATCTCAGATTTACTAGAGAACCCAACCTAAGATAGTTGGTGGCAGAAGTGGTTCAAGGAAGGAGACTCTAAAGTGGAATTTTGTAAATGGCAATATTTCATCTTTTTATGGCTGAGTAATATTCCATTGTGTGTGTGTGTGTGCGTGTGTGACATTTTCTTTATCCATTCGTCTATTGATGGACACTTAGGTTGTTTCCATACCTTGGCTATTGTAAATACTGCTGCAATGAACATAGGGGTGCATGTACAAAGAAGTGTTTTCTATAAATGCCCAGAAGAGGAATTGCTGGATCATGTGGTAGTTCTGAGCTTAATATTTTGAGGAAACTCCATACTGTTTTCCAGAGGGGAAATGGGGTAGGAAGAGGGTGAAGTGGATAAAGGGGGTCATATATACGGTAACGGAGGGAACTAGACTTTGGGTTCTAAGCACACAATAGAGTATACAGATGTCAAATTATAATGTGACATCTTATAATGTGACATCTAGAAAATTATATAATCTGATTAACCAATATTACTCCAATAAATTGAATTTTAAAAAATTTGCCCCTCTTCCCAAAATTATATTTTGGGAACTGGACCACCCATCTGCCAGCTGACAATGAGGACCCCATCACTGGTGGTGGGGGGAGCACTGCAAGCTCCTGTCCTGCAGGAAAACTGTTAAAGCATTCCCTAATGGTGAACTTGGATGGAATAATAGTGGAAGGGAATGCACCAGCTTTTGAGATATTGGGGAAAGTACTAACCATAAGGACAATGGAATCAATGGCTTTTTCTGAGTGTTATTGATGCACTGGAGAAAGACATCAAAAAACTAAGAGTAATTAATCACCAATTGAAGACCAAGTGTGAAAAACAAAGGGCCTCCTAGGAAGCACACACAGAGGTTCTCATCTCTTGCAGCCAGAAGGCAAAAAAAGCTTAAGATGAGACCCTGTACTTAGTTATAAGAGGAGAAAAACTCCCAAGAAATTTGAATGCTCCAGTTTGCTGTGCCAAGGTCAGACTCTGACTAGGAAGAAGTGAAATCCTGAGAGTTGGGATGGGGTCATTTGGATTAATACACTCAAAAACCTTCAAACTGCAGATCCCTCTAAACCCTCTGGGCCAGCGTTAATGGCCCACTGCTCCTGTTAAAGAACTGTACTCCCACTTGCTCGTAAATAATGCAGAGGCCTTTCAATCTAGACAAGAAATCAAAGAAGGATTTTTGCCCAATAATGTAAATGCATATAATTCCATTTAACTGTACAATTAAAAATAGTTAAAGTGGCAAATTTATATTACTTTACCACACACACACACAAAAATTCCTGCACATGAGGGGCTGGCCCACTGGCTCAGGCGGTTAGAGCTCCGTGCTCCTAACTCCGAAGGCTGCCAGTTCGATTCCCACATGGGCCAGTGGGCTCTCAACCACAGTTCAAGGGATGGTGGGCTCCGCCCCCTGCAACTAAGATTGAACAGGGCACCTTGAGCTGAGCTGCCTCCCGGATGGCTCAGTTGGTTGGAGCGCAGGCTCTCAACCACAAGGTTGCCAGTTCGATTCCTCGAGTCCTGCAAGGGATGGTGGGCAGCACCCCCTGCAACTAGCAATGGCAACTGGACCTGGAGCTGAGCTGCGCCCTCCACAACTAAGATTGAAAGGACAACAACTTGAAGCTGAACGTCACCCTCCACAACCAAGACTGAAAGGACAACAACCTGACTTGGAAAAAAAAAAGTCCTGGAAGTACACACTGTTCCCCAATAAAGTCCTGTACCCCTTCCCCAATTAAAAAAATTAAATCGAGTGACGTCATAGGAATGGCGGCAGTAGGGCGCACTTTTTGAGTTCTCCTCCGGATCTTATCACAAATGGGACATATAACCCATCAAAGGACTCTCTGCTCATCACGCAGAACACCTAAGAGACTCATGCAAGGAATACTTGCAGGTGGGCAAATTGGGTGAGCAGGGGAAGCGGGAGGGGAGCAGAGTGGAGACGCGGCCCTCATCTGCAGCTGTGGGGACACGGTCTGCATCTGTGGCGGTGGAAATGCGGTCCTCATCTGCAGCGGTGGAAATGCGGTCTGCACCTGTGGCTATGGAAACGTGGCTGGCATCCGCTGCTGCAGAGACACAGGGGATCCCAGAGTGGAACAGAGAACACAAAAGCCAGGAGGTGGGCTCTTTCCCTGCATCCCACAGCTGATCTCTCCAGCCGAGGGGCAGCATATCCAGCATTTGAGGCAATAACCTCAGCTGATACCTCCAGTTGGGCCCTAGGCCAGACAAAGGACACAAACTCCATACGTGGGCCCCTCCCCCCCTTCCAATCTTACCCCCACCCTTCCAGAGACTTAAACTGGCCCTGAACTGAGGAGTAGTGTCAGATTACAGAGGAGCCTAGTGCTCAGGCTCTGGGAAGATTGGTGTGCAGCTCTGACCCAGGGAAGAGGCTGGGAAGAGTGTGATTTTTGCTGGGCTAGGAGAAAAGAGACTCCTCCACCCCCAGCCACCACCTTTTCTGGCCTGCGGGAAGAGTGTGACACGGATGGGCTGGGAGAGAGAAGACCCCTCCATCCCCAGCCCCCACCCTTTCTGGCCTGCCTAGGGCGGGGCAATTACATTGGCGGAGGCACTCCCAGGGATCAGCAGTAAGGGGCAGATGCAGCTCCCAGGTTTCAGCAGCTCAGAAATCTCCCGCCTGACACACACACACACACACACACACACACACACACACGGAAGAAATGCCCTAAGACTCAGGAGAACTGGACACAGGGCTGGTGGTGCTACTCTCAGTGTGCATATGTGCAGGCAAGAGCAGAAACTGCACTGATTTTGTAAAAACTACCATCCAGACCCCTCAGCCCCATGCATCTAAATCTGCAGTCACAACATCACTCTGGGCACCAGGTGACCAGCTCTGCCTGCACAATACGCAGGGGACTCTTTGGTACAGCAGAGGACAATCTGGAGATTACTTGGTGGGCTTAAGCCAAGACTGGCACTGCTTTTTGTTTTGTTTTGTCTTTATATCTTTGATATCTTTGCCTGTGTTGAGTGGGGGCTGTCGGTTGTTTTTACATGTGGATGTATTTGATTTTTTTCTTTGTTGTTGTTGTTGTTGTTGTGCTTGGTGATTTGCTTTGTTCTGAAATTGCCCTACCAGGGCCCAGCGTAAGAGGCACAAGATTCAACATACCCAGAGGCCAACTCCAGACCAAACCAGAGTACTACCGGGTTTAACCTACAAGTGACACACCCAGAGGGAATTCTCTACAGGCACAAGAGCCCATAGAGGCCAAACCACATTTAAGCGGTCAACCCTCACGCAGCAGAACACCCTGCAGTGGGCAGAGCCAAGTCTCACAACTAGTCAGCCTAGGAGTTAACCCCACCTAATCACAAGCGAAAAGCAATTAAAGATCTTCTTTAACAGGACAATATACACAACACAAGAGTCACCTTTGGAGCACACACAGAGGAGAAGAACAAAGTAGTGCAAGTCAAATATAAAGGACACATACTACATAAGATAACCCAGCAAGAACTAAGAACTCTAGGGGATCTACCTAATACATCGAAGCAAACAGAGAGTCAGCCAGAATGGGGAAACAAAGAAACATGTCCCAAATAAAAGAACAGAAGAACCCTCCAGAAGTGGAACCAAATGAAACAGAGATAACCAACCTATCAGAGACAGAGTTCAGAACACTGATGATAAGAATGTTTAAGGAAAGAAAAAAAAGAATGTTTAAGGAGCTTATAGACGACATAAAGAAGGATGTAGAAATCATAACGAACAACCAGTTAGAACTAAAGAACACAATTAAAGAAATGAAGAACTCACTTGAAGGAATTAAGAGCAGGTTAGATGAAGCAGAAGATCGAATCAGTGACTTAGAAGACAAGTTAGCAGAGATCACCCAAACAGAACAACAGAAAGAAAAAAGAATAAAAAACAATGAAAATGGTTTAAGAGACCTCTGGGATAACATCAAGCACAACAACATGTGCATCATAGGAATACCAGAAGGTGAAGAGAGGAAGCAAGGGATTGAGAACATATTTGAAGTAATAATGTCCAAAAACTTCCCTAACCTGATGAAGGAAACCAACATACAAGCCCAGGAAGTGCAGAGAGTTCCAACCAGGATAAACCCAAACAGGTCCACACCAAGACACATTATAGTTAAAATGGCAAAGGTTAAAGACAAAGAGAGAATCCTAAAAGCAGCAAGAGAAAGACAGAGGGTTACATACAAGGAAACTCCCATAAGACTATCAAATGACTTTTCTACAGAAACATTGAAGGCCAGGAGGGAGTGGCAGGAGATACTCAAAGTGATGGAAAACAAAGGCCTACAACCTAGATTGCTTTATCCAGCAAGGCTATCATTTAAAGTTGATGGAGAGATAAAGAGCTTCCCAGAAAAGAATAAGCTAAAGGAATTTATTACCACCAAGCCAGCATTGCAAGAAATACTAAAAGGACTTCTGTAAATAGAAGAAAGATGAAAACAATCTAACTACAAATTTAAAAATGGCAATAACTATGTACCTATCAATAATCACTTTAAATGTAAATGGATTAAATGCTCCAATCAAGAGACATAGGGTGGCTGAGTGGATAAGAAAGCAAGACCCTTGTATATGCTGTATACAAGAGACTCACCTCAGATCAAAAGACACACACAGGCTGAAAGTGAAGGGTTGGAGTAAGATATTTCATGCAAATGGAAATGAGAAAAAAGCTGGAGTTGCAATACTTATATCTGACAAAATAGACTTTAAAATGAAGAACATATTAAAAGACAAAGATGGGCACTATATAATAATAAAGGGATCAATCCAACAAGAGGACATAACCCTAGTAAACATCTATGCACCCAACATAGGAGCACCTAAATATATAAAACAGATATTGACTGACATAAAGACAGAGATCAACAGTAACACTATCATAGTAGGGGACTTCAACACACCTCTGACGACAAGGGACAGGTCTTCCAGACAGAAAATCAATATAGAAACAACAGCCTTAAATGACACATTGGCCCACTTGGATTTAATCGATATTTTCAGAGCATTTCACCCCACTGCTGCAAAATACATGTTCTTCTCAAGCACACATGGAACATTTCCCAAGATAGACCATATGTTAGGCCACAAAACAAGTCTTTATAAATTTAAGAAAATTGAAATCATACCAATTGTCTTCTCTGACCACAGTGCTATGAAATTAGAAATGAACTGCAGGAAAAAAACTGGAAGACACACAAATTCATGGAGGCTGAATAACATGTTACTAAATAATGAATGGGTCAAGCAGGAGATCAAGGAAGAAATCAAAAGATATCTCGAGACAAAGGAAAATGAAGACACAACGACCCAAAATCTATGGGATGCCACGAAAGCAGTCCTAAGAGGGAAATTCATAGCATTGCAGGCCTACCTAAAGAAACAAGAAACATCACTAATCAACAGTTTATCTTCACACTTAAGGGATCTGGAAAAAGAACAGCAAAATAAGCCCAAAGGGAGTACAAGGAAGGAGATAATAAAGATCAGAGTGGAAATAAATGAAATAGAAACCAGAAAAACAATACAAAAGATCAATGAATCCAAGAGTTGGTTCTTAGAGAAGATAAACAAAATTGACAAACCTTTAGCCAGACTCATTAAAAAAAGAGCGAGAGGACCCAAATTAATAAAATCAGAAATAAAAGAGGAGAAGTGACAACAGACACCACAGAAATACAAAAATTTTTAAGAAATTACTATGAGCAACCTATATGCCAACAAATTTGACAATCTGGAAGAAATGGACAATTTTCTAGAGGTGTACAACCTTCCAAGGCTAACTCAAGAAGAAACAGAAAACCTGAATAGACTGATTACCACCAGGGAAATTGAATCAGTAATCAACAATCTCCCAACAAACAAAAGCCCTGGACCAGATGGCTTTACAGGTGAATTTTACAAAACGTTCAAAAAAGAATTATCACCTATTCTCCTCAAGCTCTTCCAAAAAATCCAGAAGGAGGGAAGGCTCCCAAACACTTTTTATGAAGCCACTATCATCCTGATCCCAAAATCAGACAAAGACACCACAAAAAAAGAAAACTAGAGGCCAATATCGCTAATGAACATATATGCAAAAATCCTCAACAAAATATTAGCGAACAGAATTCAGCAATACATTAAAAAGGTCATACACCATGATCAAGTGGGATTCATCCCTGGTATGCAAGGGTGGTTCAACATCCGCAAATCAATTAATGTGGTACGCCACATTAACAAAATGAAAAATTAAAATCATACGATCATATCAATAGATGCAGAAAAACCATTTGATAAAATCCAGCAGCCATTTATGATAAAAACCTTTAAGAAAGTGGGAATAGAGGGATTACATCTCAACATAATAAAGGCCATATATGATAAACCCACAGCTAACATCATACTTAATGGGGAAAAGCTAAAACCATTCCCCTTAAGATCAGGAACAAGGCAAAGTTGCCCACTTTCTCCACTTCTGTTCAACATAGTGCTGGAAGTTCTAGCCACAGCAGTCAGTTAAGAAAAAGAAATAAAAGGCATCCAAATCGGTAAGGAGAAAGTAAAATTGTCATTATATGCAGATGACGTGATACTATATAGAGAGAACCCTAAAGACTCCACCAAGAAACTATTAGAGCTGATAGATGAATTTAGTAAATTAGCAGGATACAAAATTAATATTCAGAAATCAGTTGCATTTGTATATACCAATAATAAAACATCAGAAGGAGAAATTTAAAAAACAATCCCATTTACAATTGCTCAAAAGACTATAAAATACCTGGGAATAAATTTAACCAAAGAAGTAAAAGATCTGTACTCAGAAAATTATAAGACACTGAAGAAAGAAATGAAAGAAGACACAAATAGATGGAAACACATACTATGTTCATGCATAGGAAGAATTAATATAGTTAAAATGTCCATACTGCCTAAAGCAATATATATATTCAACACAATTCCTATCAAACTGCCAACGACGTTTTTCACAGAAATAGAACATATAATCCTAAAATTTATATGGGACCATAAAAGACCCCGGATAGCCTCAGCAATCTTGAGAAATAAGAACAAAGTGGGAGGTATAACAATACCTGACATCAAATTATACTACAAGGCTACAGTAATCAAAACAGCATGGTACTGGCATAAAAACAGACACATAGATCAATGGAACAGAATAGAGAGTCCAGAAATAAATCCATGCCTATATGGCCATTTAATCTATGACAATGGAAGCAAGAATGTACGGTGGGGTAAAGACAGTCTATTCAATAAATGGTGCTGGGAAACCTGGACAGACACATGCAAAAAAATGAAGCTGGACCACCTCCTTACACCATATACAAAAATAAATTCAAAATGGCTTAAAGACTTAAATGTAAGATCTGGAACCATAAAATTCCTAGAAGAAAATATAGGAAGAAACTTCACAGACATTACCCAGACTAAGATTTTTACTGATATATCCCCTTGCGCGAGGGAAGTAAGAGAAAAAATAAACATGTGGGATTACATCAAACTAAAAAGTTTTTTCACAGCAAAGGAAACCATCAATAAAACAAAAAGAGATCCTACTGAATGGGAAAAGATATTTGCCAATGATATATCTGATAAGGGATTAATGTCACAAATTTATAAAAAACTCACTCAACTCCAAAAAAACAAACAACCCAATTAAAAAATGGGCAGAGGACATGAAGAGACATTTTTCTAAAAAGGACATACAGATGGCAAACAGACATATGAAGAAATGCTCAACCTCACTAACCATCAGAGAAATGCAAATAAAAACCACAATGAGATACCACCTCACCCCAGTCAAAATGGCTATCATCAATAAATCAACAAACAACAAGTGCTGGCGTGGATGTGGAGAAAAGGGAACGCTTGTGCACTGTTGGTGGGATTGCAGATTGGTGCAGCCACTATGGAAAACAGTATGGAGGTATCTCAAAAATCTGAAAATGGAACTACCTTATGATCCAGCAATTCCACTCCTAGGTATCTATCTGGAGAAATCCAAAACTCCAATTCAAAAATCTTTATGCACTCCTATGTTTATTGCAGCACTATACACAATAGCCAAGACATGGAAACAACCGAAATGCCCATCGGTAGATGACTGGATTAAGAAACTGTGGTACATTTATACAATGGAGTATTATGCAGCCATAAAGAAGAAAGAAATCTTACCATTTGCAACAACATGGATGGACCTAGAGAACATTATGTTAAGTGAAATAAGTCAGACAGAGAAAGACAAATACCATATGATCTCACTTATATGTGGAATCTAAAGAAAAGAATAAGTGAATGAACTAATCAGAAACAGTTTTGGAGACATAGAGGAAAAACTGAGGGTTGCTAGAGGGGCGGGGATAAGGGGGAAGGTGAGGGGATTAGAAAACAGTCGGTAACCCACAAGATGGCCACAGGGTTTTGAAAATTTGGGGACGTAATCAATAATGTTGTAAAGATTTTGTAGGGTATCCAATGGACACGTGTCCCATTTGGGAGACCACCTCAGGGATGATGTAGATGCCTGATCACTGCACTGTACACCTGAAGCTGAACAATAATGAATGCCAACTATAATTTTATATATATATATATATATATATATATATATATATATATATATATATTTACAAGAAGCCTAGTACAGCATTAGGAATAGAGACAGTGGAAATGTAATGGCTCTGTGTGATGTCAGAGGGATAGTGGATGGGGGAAGGGGGGTTCACACAGTGTGAGGGATATAAATGATAAACGTCTAAGTATTACTTTGTCTTGTGCACCTGAAACTAATAAATAAATAAATAAAGGAAAAAATAAATAAATAAAATCTTAAATAAATAAAAAAAATTCCTGCACATGAATTTCCATCAGTCTTTTTTCCTAGGGAACCTAACCTAACCTCCATGAATATGGTAAAGATTGTTAGCTTCCACCAATATTCGTCCTCTCTGTCTGCCTTACTATTGGAACTCAGCCTGAGACTGCAAGCATTCTTGCAGCTGGCCTTGGGATGTGACACATGTGACTAAGTTTGGCTAGTTGAATGTGAGAAGTGATGTGGGCAACTTCCTGCTCATGCTTTTAAAGTAAAAGGCATGCCCTCCACTTGTCTCTGCTCCTTCCAACTGGCTGGGATGCAAAGGTAATGGCAGAAGCTGGAGTCAGAGATGGAAGCCATAGGTAGAGAATGATACAGCCACCCTATCAACCCTAGACTGACTATCTCTGGCTGTTACGTGACATAGAAATAAACTTCTGTATTGTTTAAGCCATTGAATTAGAGGTATATTTGTTACAACATCTCAGCCTGTGTCCTAACACAGTGGATGGCTCCAAAATCAATTTCTGTTAACAGTTGACGCCTTTCACAAACAGCTCCTGTTTCATATTTCCAGTTTTTAGACTCAGCATGTCCACATCATAATTGATCCTAATACTTCCTAAACTTTGTTCCTTATTTCTAATATCACAAATCTCTTACTTATGAAGAAGAGCCCTAAACTTTCACATAGTGGAATACCATTCAGCTGTTAAAAGGATAAGGAAGTAGCCCAAGATACACTGACATGGAACAATCACCAAGATCTATTGCTAAGTGAAGAAAGCAAGGAGCAGTACAGTGTCTACAATATACTAATATTTGTGTTAGGGAAACAAAAAGACTAATACGTATGTAAATATATACCGTGTTTCCCCGAAAATAAGACCTAGCCGGACAATCAGCTCTAATGCATCTTTTGGAGCAAACATTAATATAAGACCTGGTCTTATATTAATGTTTGCTCCAAAAGATGCATTAGAGCTGATTGTCGGGCTAGGTCTTATTTTCTGGGAAACACGGTATGTCTAGAATATCTTGGGAAGGATACCCAAAGACTGAGTTGCTGCTCTAGATAGGACAGCTAGGGGACAAGGTGGCAGGGAAGTAACTTCTTATGTATTCCTGTTAGAACCTTTGAGTTGTGTACTGTATTCAAAGAACTGCTAGATTGCACAAACCAAGGTTGTGCTATTCAAACTCTGATCTGTGTAAATGGCATCCCTGAAGTTGTGCTGTGTGTGGCCTGGGCACTGTTTATCAGTCCTGTTGTGTATGTTTTATGTACTCAAAAAAAAAAGTTTAAGAAAATATACTTACTCTTTATTCTGTAGTTTGGACAGAACAGCTATTCTCTGAAACCATCTCAGTTAAAATATCTTAGGATTTCATAGATAGCTGTCTGGATTGTTATTTGCATCTCTGTTACCAGCCATTAATTTAAAATGAGATTTTACTATCGTTTTAAAAGATTTCCCACTCTTTTCAGGAATTTCCTTTAGAGTGGAAATGAGTAGGCAGCTTTTTCAGAAGAACTCCAAGGGGAGATTGGGAGAGGTGCAACACTAAAACCTGCCTGAGGTTTAACCGCCATAGTTGTCCTGCTGGAAGGTGTCAATGATGAATTATTGAATAAGGGCTGAGAACCTGAAAGATGGTCTTAGCTTTTGACCCTGCAAATCCTGCTGCTATGAATTTCCCACGTTATCCTAAGGAAAGCATCCGAGATACACATCAAAATGTGTGTACCAGAATACTCACTGAGGCTTATTTCTCTTTTCCAAAAACGTGGCCACAAACTAAAGAGCCATAATATAGGACTAGTTAAATCTAGTACAGTTCATCTAGATAATGGAATTTCAACGGTTAGAAGAATAATGAAGTGGGGGAAATGACAACATTATGGTGATAAATGAAAAAAGCAAGTTACAAAATAATATGTTATTTTAACCTTAGACTATCCCAATTTGGTTTTTTAAGAAAGTGTATACCGTACCTGAAAAAGATATTCTCTAATATATTAATACTGCTTTTTGAGGGGATTGGGCTTATTATAGGTTACTTTTATTTCCTTGTTTGTACTTGCCTGAATTTTCCAAAGTTACTACAATTAACACGGTTTTCTCTGATAATTAAAAAAATGTTATTCCCACCCAAAGTCAATTTGGGGGTTCTATGAGCACTTCAGTTTGCTCCTCATTAGTCTCTCATAGCACTCAGGCCTTGTATATGAATTATAAATGAGAAACAATAATCCTTGTTTATGTAGAAAATTCTTCCAATTTGATTATGTACTGTAAGGAGAAGGGAAGAGAAGAGGGGGTGGCAGATGGTAAGAGGGGGATAAAGCAGTTTAAATGGCTTTGTTACCTTTGTTACAAGTTTTCCTTCCATCAGAAACTTAATGATTTTCTAGCTAAATGAGCTATTTCACTTTTGTAGTGATGACAAACTTCACAACTCACCAGGACCATATGCTTTTTTGATATTCACAAAGGTTTTAAAGTCTAAAATATATGCTGTTTAGGAATATTAGTCTAGACTAGAAATAATAGCTCTCCCCTAAATAATATATAAGTATCTTTTAAAATTAGCCTTGGCAAGGAGAAATTTTAAAAATAGGAGATATAGGTCAGAATCAAGTTCTATGACTTAGTGCATTCCTTATAAAACTTTTATGGATTTTATTGAACGATTATTTTGGACACATTTGTGTATAGCATAAATAATATTTAAATGTAAAAAATTTTAATAATGAAAGAATGAATCCTAAAAAGACCAGCAGGTGGCATAAATAATTTATTTAATAAAAACTGCCAAGATATATATTGTAAAAGATAACTTCCCTGACCTTTTCCCCATGGAAAAAAATAATCTCTTGACTATTTAAACTAAAATTCCCAATTAAAGCCTCACTAAAGAAGCCTTAACTTAGTTATAAATACAAAAATTAAAATTGTGGGAGAGATGGCTCTCATAGATATCTGCCCAAAGCTAGATTATAAACTGTGTGCCCAGGCCTATCATCAAACTGAAACACAGAAAGCAGCATGTAATGAAAGCATCTACTCTGGATACTCAGCCCCTCTGAAGTGGGAAGTGTGTGCTGACATCAGAGACTTAAGAAAATAATGTCTTCAAAAGCTATGTGGGTGTGTATCTTCCCCATTAAATTCCTCTGCAGGAGCAACATGAAGCCTCTCCTCCCTTCAAATGTAACTGGAATATTAGTCTCAACATTCAGTCTTTACTAAGGTACTAATAAGGCTCCAAGACACCAACCTATCAGATACCTGTTTGCTGCCTTGGATCTGAAATAGAATATTTTCTCCATTCAACAACATCTGATGAAATGGTCAACAGGAAATGTTTGTCTTCGCTTGCTTTTGTACCTGCTCCCATGAAAATAGCTCCCATCAGCGAGGTACTATGTGCCAAAGAAAGAGTCGACTGTGTGGTGGGATGGACCTTGAATTTCACTGGTAGAGGAGACTTTTGTCAAGGGTAGTCCTGCAGGTTCTTGACTATCAGTAGAATGTAGTACAGAGCCCTGTGAAGCCAACATGTCACCTAAGACCTAGAGTAGTGCTTCCTGACCTGGGACCCTCAGGAGGAGGCCAGGGATCACAGACTTATCAGCAAGGGTTATAAGCAAGATGTATAAACTCTAAAACAAACTATTACTAATGCTTTCTCTAAAAGGTGCATTTATAGGTGATTGTCTATTTCATGTTCACTATTATATTTTTGACTGCCTAGGCTAGGGTCTTATACATAATAGGTGCTAAATAAATACTTGTTGAATGAATGAATACTTTTCCGTAATGTTTAAATTTTTTGAAATGAGCATGTTGCTTTTAAAATCATAAAGAAAAGAAAGGTTTTCTGGCATTCTCATATTTGAAAAGTAACGAATCACTCTTCTAGAGAATTTTTCCCTAGGTGAAAACCTAATTATTTTTTCTTCCACAGTCTTTATTTGAATAATTTGATTTTTGAGTGTTAAATATTACTCAATATATATAAGCTTGTCAAAACCCACCTAACTTAGAATGTCTAAATCAGATAATGGATTCAATTATGTAAATCATGAATGACTTGTTTCAGAGACTTTCCAGTTGTTTCCACTACCTGTTTCAATAAACACACTCCCCTATTACTGCACTTTTGCTTTCCTGTGGACACCTTACACACAACTGCATTTTGAAGCATTGCCTCTCAGGGTCTTGGTTCCTTCTCCATGTTAGCCAAGAAGAAAGACTGAAAGTCTGTAGCTTTTTCTCAAGTAAGATACCTACTATGCTGCTCTCTGTTTCTTGCAAGTAATCCTTAGCTTGCATCCTAGCAAGGTCAAATACTAATTGGAAGGCAATTGGGGTGGAGGGATGTAGAATGCAGTTTTCTTTAAAACCATGTTATAAATAATGGTTGGAGTTCAAGGCCACCCTTCAGAAGTTGGATTCACACATAATATCGTTGAAACCATTCAAATTTTGGTATACATTAATAAATGAAGTAGGCACTCAGTATGTATTTGTTGAATGAATGAATGAATATTGATAGTGCTTCTTAGTAAGAGGAATGTATAGACTGAGACTCAGTCTCACTCTCTACCTGCCCAGGGAGGCACCATCTCTGCTCCCAGTACTAGCAGCTGTTGATACCTGTAGGCACTTACAAGTTGGGTGTTGGTAACTCAGGAGATGCCTGGATTGGTGGCTTAGACAAAGATCTTCCTGTTGAAAGTAACTTAAGGGGACTTACTATAAGGGCACCAGCCTGTTGGTACAGTTCTCAGAGAAGGAAGGTTGTGGACTGGAAACATAAGAGGTATCTATTATATTTGGTGTTTTAGACCTTTAGGCCATTTTAGTTTAGACTCATTTGATCATAAGGAATTGAGGTTCACTAAAGTTAGCTAAAATGAAGGGATTTATTGTAAGGAGTGATAATGAGCATTAATCCAAAAGGAGTTATTACCAGGCTTCCTGTGGCCAGAGTGGTGGGTGGTTCTGGGCTCAAAGCTGCTCAGGGGCCCTCCGCTACAAGACCCTGTGGGCTTTCCTGCTGATGCTCCTCTGTTAATATGTTGTGAATCCACATCTGTGTTGTTGTACCTGCCTTCCTCCAAACTGGCACAACCTATTGCACTGGGCAACAGGGCAACTAGCCTGAAGATTGACAGCCCACCCTGGTGAATCAGCTGTGGCCCAGAAGGAAAGGGTGCAGGGTCCCGGAGAACAGATCATAGCTGTCTAGCAAAGAGGATTGTGGAGGGCCCCAAAAACCTCTTTAATATATTTGGGTATCTGGTTTAAGAAACCTGGGTGCTACTTCAGGCTATAACGGGCTCAGGGTTGGCCCTCAATAATAATAAAGGAGGAGAAATTTCTCCATAGGCCATTACACATACATAACTTAAGCACATATGGTGCCTGGTGCATTATTGTTGCCCTAAGACCCTGATGCTAGAGTCCCACTCGGGCCTGCTTTTGTTTCAAAGTGCTTGGTACACAAATTATGTTATCATGACCTTTAAAAATGATAGCCCTAATGAAATTTCAGGCTATGTGACCAAGTAGAATTCTAGGAATGTAAAGTGTAAAATCACCAGTTTGGGCCCAGGGAGGGAGGCAGGGGGTGGAGAGAAGGTGGGAGGGGGCCTTCCTAGCAACTGATAAGTCATATCACCTCATCAATTCCTGAGAAGGCTGGCCCTTCTGCCCATCTCCATTCAGCGATCTTTGCCTTTCCCATGTTCTTTAAAATAGTATTATTAACATAAAAATTATGTACACTGAATGGATATGCCTTGACTTATTCTGAGTGTTAACAGCAGTATTAAAACTCATAATTTTGGGGCCGGCCCGGTGACTCAGGCGGTTAGAGCTCCATGCTCCTAACTCCAAAGGCTGCCGGTGTGATTCCCACATGGGCCAGTGGGCTCTCAACCACAAGGTTGCCAGTTCGATTCCTCAAGTCCCACAAGGGATGGTGGGCAGCGCCCCCTGCAACTAAGATTGAACACAGCACCTTGAGCTGAGCTGCCACTGAGCTCCTGGATGGTTCAGTTGGTTGGAGTGTGTCCTCTCAACCACAAGGTTGCCGGTTTGACTCCCGCAAGGGATGGTGGGCCGTGCCCCCCCGCAACAAGCAACGGCAACTGGACCTGGAGCTGAGCTGTGCCCTCCACAACTAAGACTGAAAGGACAACAACTTGACTTGTAAAAAAGGCCTGGAAGTACACACTGTTCCCCAATAACGTCCTGTTCCCCTTCCCCAATAAAATCTTTAAAAAACAACAACTCATAATTTTGACTTTCTTATCTGTAATTGTTGCATTCTGAAGTGGAAGTAGAAGCTCTTGCCCTGCTCCCAGCTATCCTCACTGAGTCCTTAAAATTGGCTGCAACCCGGGGGTGGGGTGGGTGGACATTAAACAAATAATCACACAAGTAATTACTTAATACAAATTGTGCTGAAAACTGGGCAAAAGAAGTATACACTATAGTGGGCAAGAGTAACAAGAGAATCAAATTGTGATGGGGAGTGGGACAGTGGTCAGGAAGGGCTCTGAAGAAGCAACATCTCAGCCAAAACTGAAAGATAAGCTGAGTTAACTAGCAGAACATTGGAGAAGAGCATTCTGGCTGGAAGGCACAGCAGGTGCCAAAGCCCTGGGACAGCAAGGAGCTGGACATAGTCAGGGAATTGAAAGAAGACCATGTGTAATGTAGTGAGCAAGACCAACAGTGGTTCAGGATGAGGCATTTACTCAAGTCTTGTCTTGTATCTTAAAGTTTACTATAAGGAATCTAATCTGTTGCGTTCCATAGGGAAAAAGCAGGAGCACGTTAAATGGCTCCAGTGCTACACTGTCTAATATAGGTTGCCACCAGCCACATATGGCGATTGAACACTTGAAATGTGGCTGATTCAAATTGAGATGGGCTGTAAGAGTAAAATACACACTGGATTTCAATGATTTAGTATTAATAATATTTTTAGTGATTACATATTGACACTAATTTTTTTGATATATTGGGTTAAATAAAACGTATCACTAAAATTAATCTTTTTTTTTACATTTTTAATATGGCTATTAGAAAATTTGAAATTATACAGATGGCCTGGACTATGTTTCTGTTGGACAGTGCTGCCCTAAAGTGTTT
The DNA here is from genome assembly GCF_036562045.2 of Rhinolophus sinicus. Taxonomy (NCBI): domain Eukaryota; kingdom Metazoa; phylum Chordata; class Mammalia; order Chiroptera; family Rhinolophidae; genus Rhinolophus; species Rhinolophus sinicus. The sequence continues at coordinate 43,463,578 of NC_133755.1, read as the reverse complement.
ACTTAGATGTGAAATAAAACTACTTGACTATGAGGGAGATTGGGTAATTTGGAAAGGGAATTTTAAAGATTTCAGTCTCACGAGAGCTTTAAGAATGAGGCAACTAACCAATTACATATCTTGAATGACTTAAGAGTTTCGTTTTCCTGGAGGCAGGGAAGAGAACACACCATAGAGGCTCTTAAGGGTCCTTCCAAGGACAGCAGAATCCACTTGTTATCAGGTATTAGTAGGCATACAAAGTCATGGGATCAGGTTCTAGGTGGAGCTTCTAGGAACACCCACCAACCCCAAGAATTATACTGCTGCTTCTGTGGGGGGGAAACTGCTGCTGCCACCAGAGGAAGCTGACCATGGAACACATTTCCTCCTTTGCCACATCTACACCAAAAATGCAAATGATTCCCTCCTGATTTTATTTAATTCTGAATTCAAGTCTTATGTAGGAGCATCTGCTTGGCAGAACATAAATTACACTCAGTGTCTAGTTGAAAGGGACTCGGAAATGTAGTTTTTAGTATTCCAGCTTTTGCACTATAGCAAGACACACTGGAAGGAAGTTGCAATGGGTAGTGACTGAGCCAATTCACAGTACCTACTATAAGGGAGGGGAGAATATTTGCAAGGAAAAAAGCTTGGCATATCCAGCCAGGCTGAAGTATACCAACTTCGTAAGGGAAGTGGAGGTATCAGGAATGAACATGAACATAGATGAATATTGAAAACATTACGCCAAGAAGCCAGTCACAAAGCATCACATATTGTATGATTCCATTTATATGAAATATCCAGAATAGACAAATGTATAGAGACAGAAAGTAGAAGAATGATTGTCTAGGGCTGGGGAAATGATGGGTAGATTGGCAGTTGGTGGCTAATGGGTGCAGGGTTTCTTTTAGGGATAACGAAATGTTCTAAAATTGATTGTGTTGATTTGTACACAGCTCTGTGAATATATTAAAAGCCATTTAATTGTGCACTTAAGTGAGTTAATTGTATGATATATTAATTATATTTCAATAAATATGTTTTTTAATAGACTTCTAAACTTCTGAAATAAACAACCAAGTGGATAAAGGTACAATTTATTGAGATAGGGGCTTCCATTTTCAATAATATAACATTATGTATTCAGATTGACCCTCTTGTTGTAAACAACTAAAACAACTAAAATATCAAAACCATCTTCTTAACAGCAACTTGTAATATAGTAAGGAAAATATCATGCTAAAACACAAGTGAAGGCATGAACTAGAAGAGGAAAGTGGAACATTGAAGCTACCTTTGAAGAAAATTACTAAACTTGGTAAACTTGAACTTCAATTTTCATGAAGCACATAGGTTAGGACCTCTTCAAGATGGAGGGCTGATAGGAGACCCTGCCCTCACAAAGTTTGGACCAGAGGAAATAAACCCACCCTCTCCCCTGGCCCTAGTGGTCAACAAGCAAAGTTGCCTTGATGCTGAGCAGATGGGGGAGGAGAAGACTGTCCCCAAAAGTCATAACCACAACTAGAACATTCTTAGTGTAGATTTGCAGCCCAAATTTACATTCCTGGGGAGTCCTACAAACCTCAAGCTATAAATTAATCTTGAAGTGAGCCAGTACTATTGTCATTCCAATAAACTTTACTGATGTGAAGTGCTGCTGCATGACTTCTGAGCCTAGGTCAGAAAAGGCCATGCAGCTTCTGCCAGGTTCTTTTGGAATGCTTACTTTCAGGAGACCCCCCACCCCAACCCCCAGAATCCAGCTGCCTTGCCGTGAGAAGCCCAAACCATACATAGATACTCTAGTCACAGTATGCCCAGCCTTTGAGACGTTCTGGTCCATGTATCAAGTATGTGAATGAAGAGGTCTAGGTGATTTCAGCCCTCCCACCAAATGTGTCACTCCTGGTTGTTCACATCTTTCTCACTGAGTACCCAGACATTATGGAGCAGAGACAAACCTTCCCTGTTGTACCCTATCCATATAATAAGTCAAGTAAAAGAGTTATTGTTTTATACCACTAAGTTTGAGGTGGTTTGTGATGCAGCAGTTATAATCAGAATGGATCTTGTTACCTGGAAATGGATGCTGCCGTAAGAAAAGCCTAAAACATTTGGGACCAGGTGGCAAGCAGAAGCTGGAAGAGCCCTTGAGATTGCTAGCAGAAGCATGATATTGGGCTCCACAAGACTGTCAGTGAGGGTTTACAGGGAAATGAGAAAATTATTGGAAGCTGGAAGAAAAAGGAGGTTTTTTTACACAGTGGTGGAAAGTTTAGCAGCACTATTGCCTGCCATAACATGGAAAATAAGAGCTGTACTTAATAAACTCAGTGATGTAGTTAAGGAGATTTCTGGGCAGAGTGTTGAAAGTGCCAACTGGTTTCTTTTAGCTTTAGTGATAAGATTTAGAGAGAAATGAGCTTCAAAAAAGTACAAGATTTGGAAGAACTATCGTGTTTCCCCAAAAATAAGACCTAGCCGGACAATCAGCTGTAATGCGTCTTTTGGAGCAAAAATTAATATAAGACCCGGTCTTATTTTACTATAAGACCGGGTGTTATATTATATTATATTATATTATATTATATTATATATTATATTATATTACATTATAATATTCTATTGCATTACATTACATTATATTATATTATAATGTAATGTAATAGAATATTATAATGTAATATAATGTAATATAATATAATATAACATAATACCGGGTTTTATATTAATTTTTGCTCCAAAAGACGCATTACAGCTGATTGTCTGGCTAGGTCTTACTTTCGGGGAAACATGGTATAAAGGAGCCAGAACTTGCCGAGTTTGAAAAATAAAACTCTTGTTCCCAGTTGTTCCAGAGGGCAAAAAAATTCTCAAATTTAAAAAAATTATTTCAGGACAAAGATCAAAGCCAGGGTGGGCCTGTAAGATCCCTCATTAAAACCTCAGAAATGTCTAAGGTGGTGCCTCATAGAATCTTTCAGCTAGATAAAGGCCTGGTAAGGATCACAAAGGTGTGCCTCGTAGACCCTCCCTGCTAAAAGCAAAGCTTCTAATAATAACATGGGGATTGTCTTCAGCAGGCACACAGGGGTCCAAGATAGAGAAAGAACTTCTGCAGTGTAACTCTCCCACCACTCCATCAAGAGGTGCAACCTAATTCCCCGCCCCTTGAATCTGGGATGGCCTGTATCTCTGTTGTAACCAATAAAATGTGGCAGGAGTGACACTGCCTGACTTCTGAGTCTGGGCGAAAAAGGCCATGAAGCTTTCATGTAGTTCTCTTGCAATGCTTGCTCTCAAGCTGCTCCCTTTTGGAAGCAAGCCGCCATGCTAAGAGAAATCCAAGCATCATGGAGAAGCCATTACCAGATGCTCCAATCGGCAGTCCCACTGAGGCCAGCCGTTCCATCAGACCAGCCCAGGTACCAGATATGAGTGGTGGAGATTTCAGATTATCACAGCCCCCAACCATTCAAGTCACCCCCTGCATTTGAGTCTTCCCAATTGAAAGCCCAGTCTCCATGGAGCAGAGACAAGACATCTCTGCTGTGCCCTTCCCACATCCCTAACCCACAGAGTTTGTGAGCATAATAAGATGGTTAATGTTTTACACCACTAAATTAGGGGTAGTTTGATATATGGCAATAGAAACCAGAATAGGAAGCATGACACATTCAAAGAACCAAAACAAGTGGTATGGCAGATAAAGGTAGGCTACTACTGGGTACTTAACGGAACAATTCTTTCTGTTGTTTTCTACCTAAGCAATCAAAACTCAGATAAAGCGTAAAAAGGCAAGAGCATTTGAGAGAGGCGTGCTTGGGAAAATTATGGAGATGTGGCTTATACCTCTGTATAACCCCTAAACCAAGCAGAGCACATTACACGTTTTCAGTTTTTCCCATTTATTGCAGAGATAAAAACAGAGGCCTCTGGCCCTACCCAGGTACGCGTTACATCAAGCTTCCTTACAGAGCAGTGGCTCTCTCCCTACCCTGAGCAACAACGCAGCAGATATCTCAGCTGGCCCGCCACACGTGTCTCCGTTCTGTCCTTGCTAATGCCCAGCAACTGCTGTAAACCCTGGGATTGGGGCTATTCCATCCCACCACCCACAAAACACGCTCTGTGTTTGTGACCCTCGTTTGATCACTGGAAAATAAAAGAAATTTTGCACGGTTTCTTTTGGCTCAGATATGATTGCCCTTCTCCTGGGCCATTCTCCTACAATGGGCATTGATTTCCAGTACATCCTGCTGTGCTCTTTCTACCCTATATTGTGTGGCTTTGCATGAATTTGGAATCAGGAGGCGTTAGATCCTTAGGTCATTTGCACATGGCTTTCACTTTGGAATGCACTCAGGGTGCGGGCAAATGCCTGCTGACCCCATGTTTATTTTTTCAGCTGGTGATTGAAGTTCTGGTCCAGTTATAATAGATGGGAATGCTAATATCTTGTCCATTTTCAGCTATATTGCAAGTTTTGCATTGCATAGGGGTCATATTTCTATTCTCAGCATGTAAAATAAAAGTAGTTTTTATGTCTGTGTTTCCAAAGTAAATATCATTGTGTTTGTCCCCCACCTCCACCCCATAGAATATTTTTAAAAGAAAATACATGAATATGGAAAAATAACAGTCTAAGCTTCTGGGGAACTGTTATTAATGTATGAAGCTTTTTTTAATTATAAAGACTCCCCCCCCCCCCCGCCCATCTTCCACCTCCCCACTCTGGTTCAAGCCGTTGTTTCTCAGTCCAATTGTATAGGACTAAAAGCTTTTTAGAAATGTTCTACTCTATAATCTGTGACCACTATTCTGCCCATAGTATTTTATACCTCCTTAACTGACAGTACTCCTTTTTCTATGTATATTTATTCAGTCATTTAGTAAATATTGATTAAGTGCCTACTGTGAGTCAGATATTGGGGATACAAGAGTAATCAAGATAGACAAAATGGGATCCTTGCCTTCGTGGCACCTATATTGGGGTTCAGGGAGATAGACAATCAACAAGTAAATAAATAGATAAGGTAATTTCACATTGCTAACAATGCTTTGAAGAAAATAAGCAGGGGAAGTGAACAATAAGAAAGGTTTCTTAAGATAAAGTGGTCAGGGAAGGCCTCCCTGAGACCTAGAGCCTGGGAAGGAGCCAGCCATGCAATGAGCTGTGGGCAGAGGGACCTGCAAGTGCAGAAGCCTGAGGGTGGAAAGAGCTTGGAAGAGGTCAGAATAGAGCTGGAGAAGTAGGCAAAGGCAAGGTCATGCAGGATCTTATCGGCTTCCCCACTGAGGTGATTTTTACCAAGGCAGCGACATAATAGATTTCTATTTTTAAAGTATCATAGCTTAATTTGGCTGATGTGAGCAATGGATGGGAGGTGGATTGAGGACTAAGACAGGAAGCTGGAGACCAGTTAGAAAATTGCAACAGTTCATAAGAAGAGGCTGCTTCTCTTGTGCCCTCAGTAAAACGTATGTTTTCAGGGTTTTTTTAGGCAATGGTCACAATTTGTGTTGATTAATTCACACGCATTGTAACATAGTTGACTAATAGGTACTCAATAAATGTTATGTCTCTTCTCTTGACATCTTTGGTTCTGTCTTGCCCCCTGAACAAATCACCATCTTCAACCTCTGAAAATGTTTTGAGCACCTGATATGCGTAAGGCGCAGTGTTAAGATTTGGATAGTCAAAAATAAATGACAGTTTGTCCCATCTCTCCAGAAAACTACAGTCTGCGTACAAGCAAACCGCCTACCAGAGGCAAGCAAATCAGTAACAAGGTGGCGCTTTACTTTCTTGTGGGAGGAGAATAAACCCCTCGGAGTCCTGGGAGCAGAATGACCCTCCAGATCTCTGGATGGGCTGGGGGGAGAAGAAGAATCAGAAAGACTTAGCTAACATCAGAAACGAAAAGAGAATTTGTATCCTCAACTTCACTTTATTTATGCAGCCCTTCCTGGAATGAAGTCTCTACAGTTAATTTGCTAATGTGATTTTCTTTTTACGTTTTCATATCTGGAATGGTAGAAGCCAGTGAAAAAGAGAGGTCTTCTGGCTTCAAAGTGTTACCTCTGGTGATCTACAGGTGGTAAGATTATGAGTGGTAAGACTTTACCGAAACAGTAATGTCCCTCCTCGTTCTCATGCCTTTTCCCAAATAGAGATGCTATTGATGCTCCTAGGTGGGGCGTAAGAGGCACAGGAGGGGCCGCTGGGAATCTGAGGTCCCCAGCCCAGCAGACTGTGTCATAAAGGGATGTAAGGGATGCAGGGTTTGGATAACTTAGGAAATTCTGAGAATTTAGGGATTGGTAGAATCAAGAAATACATATACAGTCCTCATAGGAATCCTGGGATGCTCCCTGATTTAGGAAAAGAGCACTCAGATTTTGACTTTTAAAATTGAAACCAAAGGTGAAAATACTCTCTTGGTTACTCTTGGTGCAAACCCTGAGTTAAACTGACTAGCCAAATTGTCTCCTCTAAACTTTAGTTTAATTAAACATATTTTCCCAAATTATGTGTTGCCAAAATCTGAAATGAAGTTAAGTGCTCTAAAGCTAGCAGACTATTTATACACTTAACCAAAAGATCATACATAAAAAAAAATAATAGAAAGTTTTTGGGTTTTTTTAAGGTTTATCTGAGTAAAATCAAACTTCAAGTAGTGCCTATTTATGGGGGCTTCTAAAGGACTGAAAGAAACAAGAAAATTCAGTTGGGATCAAAAAACTTCCCTGGACCACTCATTTCTGCCTGGGCCTTTGAAAGACCTTAACCCCTCTAATTCCAGGCCCTCTTCAGAAGTTGTCCCTTCCCAGGGCAGGGCCCGTCCTAGATACCCTCAGAACTGTAGCTCCAGCACAGTTCTCAGGAAGAAAACTTTGCTTTCCAAGTTTAACAGAACAGTCTTCATTCATGCTGAACTATAAACAGTAACCTAAGTTATTTGTACATCTTGGAAGAGAGATTCTGGATTTCCCAAAGAAATGCTTGAAGGAATCAATTTCTCAAAACTGAGATTGTTACCCTCCTGATTTCATGCTTCCAAATGGATATTATGGGCATCACTTTGTTTTGCAGGGCACACAGAACTCTAATTATATGGAAATGGTGCACCAAGGAAGCACATGGCAGCCATCATGCAATTGGAGAGTAATTACCAGCTCCTTTTTGTTGTCTAAAACATAGCCACACAATAAAATATTAAAATTATAAATAACAGAGTAATTAATCTGTTAACTATTTGGGTGGTGTTTTACTAGGTGTATATGCCTTAGGAGAAAGAAATATTTAATCATAAAAATTTCAAGCCTCAATTTTCCCAAACAAAAGGACTTCAAAACAAAAGGGAAAATGCAGACACTACATAGCATCTAGTTAAAAAAAAAAAGAAAAAAAATCTACTGCCTGGTTTTGCCTTAAGGAAACTATAAAGCATTATATATCCAGGTTTGGGGACAATGAAGCCATAATGTTAGCCAACCCTGTTAATTTGCTAATTCTTTCAGAATGAAAAGGATCCCTACCTGTGAAATAGTATCAGTCAAAGCTGATTTGACAGTTGAAGGGATTACTGTTTAAACCTGCTTCAGAAGCTTTCTGCCTAAACTGCTTTCACATTTCTCCCAGCTTTCTAGATATTTGTTATTCAACAGGTATTTGCATACGATCCTAATAAAACATCAAGGAGATTCCTAGAGAATTTCTTTGATCACTCTAATTACTCAGTGCTGTGCTAAGCACAGAATTGAACAGAGTCCCAAAATGGGTCATGATAGAAAATTCTAAGATTGCTGCCATTAGTTTCATGCCAGCTGTCTCAGCCACTGATTATATTAAGCAGCCAGTATTTTGTTTTTGTTTTTTAAAGATTTTTTTTTTTTTTATTGGGGAAGGGGAACAGGACTTTATTGGGGAACTGTGTACTTCCAGGACTTTTTTCCAAGTCAAGTTGTTGTCCTTTCAGCCTTAGTTGTGGAGGGCGCAGCTCAGCTCCAGGTCCAGTTGCCGTTGCTAGTTGCAGGGGGCGCTGCCCACCATCCCTTGCGGGACTCGAGGAATCAAACTGGCAACCTTGTGGTTGAGAGCCCACTGGCCCATGTGGGAATCGAACCAGCAGCCTTCAGAGTTAGGAGCATGGAGCTCTAACCGCCTGAGCCACCGGGCCGGCCCTAAGAAACCAGTTTTTACTCTCTGAGTGTCTACCCTGGCCAAATGCTGTTGATCAATTGAGCCAATTGAGCTGGCATTAAGTAGTCTGGAATATGGAGCTAGAACTTAAACTTTCTGTCAAAGTCAGCCTCTGATTTTGTGTCCCAGGCAGGCAGCATACATTTATAGGGCACCAAACTTGGCAGAAAGATATGCACCACACCATTGAGAGAGTGGCAAGGGACTGAAAAGCATAATTCTGATGCTGTCAGAGTTTACATTCAAGCTAAGAATTAAGAATTTTGGTGTTGGAAAGGACTTTAGGGATAAAGAGATCAATGTATAGCGTTTTAAAAATCCCACACTCTCATTAAGGTCAGTCACCACGCACACCCACCTTCTGCCACCTGCCAGTCATAGAGGGTCTGTTTATACCAGAAAGGCTATATAAATGTTCACTTCAGTTTTAAGTAAATTATTCCATGTTATTATGTAGATGATGCACATGCTAATTTTAAACGGCATAAAAAGGTACAGAGGAAAATGTTTCCCTACCACTCTGGGTCCCAGCCATCCAATTCCCCACCTATTCAGCATGGATACGCTGGACAAAGGGATGATTCAAGTCCCGGGCCCAATGAGCAGGCCATTATGAGATTTCAACGCTCTATTTAGTACAGCACACAATTTAAAACTTATGAATGAAGCAGTTTTTGGAGGTGATAACCTGCTGCTTTCTCAGACCACCGGTACTCTGATAATAAATGCTTATTCTATAACCCACCCCCCAAAAAAAACCCCACAAAAGTCTTATGAATTATTTCTGGAATTTTCCATTTAATATTTTTGGACCACAGTTGACTGCGGGTAACTGAAATCCCAGAAAGGTAAACCATAGATAAGGGGGGACTAATGTAATGCTGTAGTAAGTAACCTCGTACTTGTGTAATTTACTGCATGTGCTAGTATTTATAGGTTTCCCAGAAGAGAAATATGGGTCAACATGTATCTGTGTCTGTAATTTTGACTGATATTGTCAAATTGACCTCTATATGGATTACACCAATTTACGTTCCTATCAGCAATGTATGAGACCTTGTTTTCCCATCCTCTGGCCAATAGAAGTTTTTATCAAACTTTTTTATCTTTATCAACCTTCTAAATCAAGTATGGTAATTTATTTCAGTTTTAATTTCCATTTCTCTGAAGAATGAGAATGATGTGTATTTCCTTTTCTGTGAGCACTGTTTTTATATCCTTTGACCATTTTTATGGTAGGTTGTTGGTCTTTTGATGATGGATTTGTGAAAAATTTTACGTATAAGAGAAATTAGCCTTCATGCTTATGTTGCACACTTTTTTCCATTTGTTGTTGGTCACTGACTTTACTTATGATTTTTTTTTCCATGCTGCATATTTGTATTGCCGTATCGTCAAATGTATTAACTTCTTAAGATATTCTGAGTTTTATGTCTTCATTAAAAAGGCCTTTCCCCCAAGGAGCTTATACAAGAATATCTCACATACTTTGCCCTGCTATTTCCATGGTTTTCTTTTTTATATTTAAATCTTTGATCCAAGTAGAACTTATTTTAATATTAAATTGGTCCCAATTTGGTCCCAATTTAATATTAAAATTGGTCCCAATTTCACTTTTTTCTGGCTAGCTACCCAGTAGTCCTAAAACCATTATTGAACAATCCATATTTTTCCCAACTTAAAAATATTACTTTATCATATACTAAATGTTTATATGTATTTGATCCTATTTCTCTACTTTCTTTTTGTCCTTTGATCTGTATGTCTTTACAGGCATCAGTGCTATAGATTTAATTACTGAAGTCCAAAAATATGGATTAATATCTAGCAAGACAGTTCTCCCCTGATATTCTTCCTGTTCAGAATTTTCCTGGCTATTCTTACTTGCTTATTTTTCCATATGAACTTTAGAATCAGCTTGTCATGTTCCCCCCAAAATAATTCTCTTGATATTTTTATTAGGGTTGTGGTAAATATTTATTTATTTTAAATTTATTTTTAATTATAGTTGACATACAGTATTATACTAGTTCCAGGTGAACAACATAGTGATTCAACATTTGTGTACCTTACAAAGTGATCATCACATTAAGTCTAGTAACCATCTGTCACTGCACGTAGTTATTACATTATTATTGACTCTATTCTCTATGCTGTACGTTACATCCTCATGAGTTATTTTGTAACTAAGTTTTTACCTCTTAATCCCCTTCCCATTTCCCACCCATCCTCCTCCACCCTCCCCTGGGGTATTTTAGATTAATTTAGTGAGAATTAATGTTTTTACATGAAGAACATGGCAGGCCTATCCATTTCTAAAGCCTTTTGATTCTCTCAAGAGTGTTTCAAATGGGTACTATACGTTTCTTGTTCAGTTTATTCCTAGGAATTTTATCATTCTTTTTTTTTTCTTGGTTCTCTTAGGGAGAAGTTAGAAAATGTAGAAGGAGGAGGAGTGGGAGGGATCCGTAGTGCCTACAGAAAAAGGCCTTAAATAGCTTTGATTACCTGCCCCCAGCCACTTATCTGTTTTTACTGCAACAGATGAGGAGAGGTGGTCTGGAGCAAGATAAGGATCTGAGTCAACAGACCTCCACCCATCTTAGGAGATCACACCCTTCTGTGAAAGAGCAGCACCACTTCCCCCCCACCTCAGGACGAGGGACCTAGGCCTTTTCCCTCCCTCACCCCGGCTAGGCTCCTCTTCCCTGAGAACATATCACTAATAAACCCTGCTTGCATACTAATCAGCTTGCTGACCTTTGATTCTTCACTGCATCCGCAAGAACTCCTGTAACTATTCAATTTTAAATAATGTTCTTTCCCCTTAAATATTGACTATTTAGGACAGTTGTACATCTGGGTCAATAGTCGGATTTCAAATGAACTGTTATATCTCTGAAGCTAGGTGACATCAATGACAAAGCATTCCAGGATGTCTCAACTTATGAAACTGTCAAAGTAAATAAGTTTTAATTGATTTTAATTTTTTAGACCCCCCCCCCTCCCACACACACACACACAAGGATATGTTTAGGATCTGGCATTAAAGTCTAAAAGTTTAAAAACAACAACAATAAAACTCTACATTTAAAAACAAAGTAAAATCTATGAAAACTTCCTTTTTTAAAAAAATAAGTTTCCACTATCATCCCTAGAGGCGGGAGTCTTCCTAAAATACAAATTGGATGATCTGACTCCTGTGCATAAAATCTTCAGTGGCTTGTCTTTGCACTGGGAATAAAATCAATACCTAAGCAGACTTGCAAAGCCAGCAGGAAGACCTGGCCCCTTCCTACCTCTTCAATTTCACCTGCCAGCTCTTGCCAGACCTTTGCACATGCCTTCCCCTGCCTAGAACACACACACACACACACACACACACACACACACACACACACACAAACCTTATTATTCATGGCTCAGTTTAAATGTCACTTACTTGGGAAGCTCTCCCTGACCACCATGTCTAAAAGAGATATCCCCCTCTTGCTTCTATATCACAACCCTTTGTTTCCTTCATCACAGGGATCACAATTCTTAATTATTGTATCTGTTAGTCTTTCAATTTGTTCTTTGTATCTGCCCTAGACTGGGAGCTTTACATGGACAGGGGCTTTTTGGTCTTGGTCACCACTGTATCCTCAGCTCCAAACACCTGGCCTCTAGCACTGTACCTAGCACATAATAGAGGTTCAATAAATAAATGGTAAAAGAGTAAATGCATAGATTCCCAAACAGGTCATCCATTTCCACTCCTTTTTGTTTTTGTTCAACCTCTTCTTCCCCTTACTGCCCCCTTGCTGCCAAAATCCTACTCAGCCTCCAAGGTCCAGCTCAAAGGCCAGCTTCTCTAGGACCTTTCCTCTGATGACTTGTTTACTATACATACATTCCTGTCCCCCACCTCCATGCCAACCAAAAACTAGTTAGCAACTCCTAGTCCCCCATGACGACTATTTTAACCTGTCAACAGTCCTCCTTCAAGCTCCCAACTCTATCACCCCAAGGGAAGGACCACCCACTTCACTTAGAAAATAGAGGCCTTGGGGCAAGATCCTCTGAGTGCAGCAGTTTCTTTTCAATAAACTTTCTCAAGTCTCTCCCATCAAAAAGAGAAGCAGGCAGCTGCATAAAGAAATCTTCTCCCTCCATTCACTTCCCCCTTTGTATGAGTTACTTACTGCTGTGTAACAAACTACCCCCAAAATTCCATGATTTAACAACAATCATTTATTTTGCTCACAACTCTGCAATTTGGACAAAGATCAGCATGGAAGGTCATTTCTGCATCATGTAGCATCAACTAGGCCAGCTCAACTTGGGGGCAGGAGGGTCCACTTCAGGTTGCCAAGTTAATTCTGGCTGTCAGCTGGGGCTATGAGCTGGCTTAGTTCTTCTCCATGTGGACCTCTCCACAGGCTGCTTGGACTGCTTCCTGACATTGTGGCTTGGTTCAGGAGTGAGCTTCTGAGACCAAAAGTAAAAGGTGCAGGTTTTGTTTGTTTGTTTGTTTTTTGTTTCAGGTTTACAAAACAACGTAATGATTAGATACTTACACACCTCACAAAGTGATAACCCCAACAAGTCAACTACTCATCGGACACCATACATACTGTATTTCCCTGAAAATAAGACCTAGCAGGACCATCAGCTCTAATTCGTCTTTTGGAGCAAAAATTAATATAAGACCCGGTCTTATCTTACTATAATATAACATAATATAAAATAATATAAAATTATGTAAGACCCGGTATTATATTATATTATATTATATTATATTATATTATATTATATTATATTATATTATATTAATTTTTGCTCCAAAAGACGCATTAGAGCTGATGGTCCAGCTAGGTCTTATTTTCAGGGAAATACATTATTCTAAAAGCTTTATGTTCATGATATCATTTTGTCTTCAATTAGTATCTGAAATAGGAATTATTATCCCCATTTTACAGATGAATAAACTGAAACACAGATATTGCTATGGGCTGAATGTTGTGTCTTCCCAAAATTCATATGTTGAAATCCTAATCCCAATGTGATAATATCAGGAGGTGGGGCCTTTGGGAGGAGTTAGGTCATAAAGGTGGAGCCCTCATGAATGGTATTAGTACCTTCAGGCCAGATAGATAGCTAGATCTCTTTCCATGATGTGAGGATAGTCGAGAGTCTGAAACCTGGAAGAGGGCTTTCTCCAGAACCCAACCATACAGGCACCCTGATCTCGCACTTCCAGACTCCAGAAATATATTTTTGTTGTTTATAAGCCACCCAGCCCATAGTATAGTGTTATAGCAGCCTGAACTGATTAAGACAGATGTCAAGGATCCGGCACAAGGTTACACAGCTGGTAAATAGCAGCACCAAGAATTGACCCAGGCAATCTGGCTTTAGAGTCCATATGCTTAACCACTACTCCACGCTGCCTCTCAAAATACCTTGATCATTTTAGTAGCTAAATAGTATTCCAGTGCGTTAATAGGTGACAATTTGCGTAACCAGTCTCCTCTATTATTTAAGTCCCCTCATCTTACACATGAGAAGATCAGCTCTCAGAGGTCTTAACTTGTTCTTGCAGACTGATTGGTGAAGGACCAAGATCATAAAAATAGCTAATGGCTATCATTTATTAAGTGCCTACTTACTATATGCCTGGCCCTTATTCAGGCCCTTTGAATCCTTACCCCACTATGAGATGACTATTAGATCTGAGGAAACAAAATCCAAAGGAATTAAGTAATGCCCAAGAGCACATAGCTGGTAAGCATCAGATCCAAGATTAAATTCCAGAACCTGTGCCCTTTCTCCTCTGTTACACCATCTCCTAGTTAATCACAACACTCTGCTTTTAAGTACCCTTTTCATGAAGAGTCCTCTTTCATACAATACTGATGAAAGTATAAATAGATGCAATCATCATGGATGGCAATTTGACAGTATTTATAAAAATGACATAATTATACTCACAGCAATATTAATATACTTACCACTACTGAATTATACAGTTAAAAATAGTTAACATGGTAAATTTTAGATGTGGTTTTCACCACAATAAAAAAGTTTTAAAAAATGACATACGTACATACCTTTTAACCCAATAATATAACTAGAAATGTATCCTATTGACATATACATATGTAGAAAATGATATGTTTTTAAGAATATTCATTGCATTAGATGCAATGTGTCCATCAGAAGGAGACTAGTGAAATAAATTATGGTCCACTATTCAATGGAATATCATGCAGCCTTTGAAAAGGAACAGGAAGGTGTTTATACTGCTAAGGAAAGATTGCCATAACATGCAAGGTGTTACAATTAAGTTCGCAAACTCATCCTAGAAAAAGTGCTACATACCTCATTGCTGAATATCACTACAGTCACCTTCAAAGTACTCCCCTTGGGAAGCTATGCACCCACGCCAGCACCTAGTCCACCCCTCAAAGCAATTTTGGGACTCTTTTTCTGGAATGGCCATCAGAGCTGTCGTCATATTCCCTTGATGTCCTGAATGTCATCAAAATGTCTTCCTTTCAATATTTCCTTTATCTTCAGGTAAAGAAAGAAGTCATTGGGGCCCAGATCAGGTGAATAGGGAGGGTGTTCCAACACAGTTATTTGTTTACTGGCTAAAAACTCCCTCACAGACAGTGCCGTGTGAGGTAGTGCATTGTCGTGATGCAAGAGCCATGAATTGTTGGCGAAAAGTTCAGGTCGTCTAACTTTTTCATGCAGCCTTTTCAGCTCTTCGAAACAGTAAGCTTGATTAACTGTTTGTCCAGTTGGTACAAATTCATAATGAATAATCCCGCTGATATCAAAAAAGGTTAGCACCATTATTGCAACAAGTTTGCAAACTTAATTGTCAAACCTGGTATTATAAAGTGAAAAAGGGTATCAATTGTTTAAAAAAAACAGGTAGTAGGAGGTTAGGGACTAAGAGGGAAGGGGAAGAAAAATATATATACATATTTGCTTATATATTGATAGATTATCTCTAAAAAGAAACACAAAAAACTTTTAACATTGGGTGCTTCTGAGGCTGGGGACAGGGGGTGGAGATGTTTATACCTTTTGGATTTTGAAGTTTTGTGAACTCAAAAATGAAATAAAATTTAAAATTCTGGTTTTTTTAGATATATTCAGAGCATTGAGATCTAGTGGAGATCTCAAGAAATCTGGCACTAGATGGGCCCCAAGACAGCATTTTAAGCATTTGCTAGGCTTATGACAACAGAGACTCTGTGTGTCTTATTTATTCACTGCTGTCACTGCTTACCCAAAAACAGCAGTTCTGGAACCCTTGATGGTACACAGTAAAACATTCTAAGAATGTGTGTTAAGTGAATGAATGAATGAGTTAACAGATAGCTGGTGTTAACTACTTCATTTTATACTTCACCATAAAGTAGGCTTTACACCCTCACAAGTTTCCGACATTTTTAGAGTCAATAACATCTTTTCTATGTCTAACAAGGGCCAATTTCATCTTGTCGCATCCTTGGTAGAAATTACCAACAATTGGTTAGGGCATCTCATTTTAACTTTCTAAATGCTTGAAGTAATTTTCGACCCCTTAGCTTCCCTTTTACCAATTCAAAGGCCCCAACTCTTAATCTTGTCTCAAATACCAGTTTAGCACCTATTTAATCATTCTGGCTTTTCTGCGCTCTCAATCTTTCTTTAAATGCAGATTTTCAATTGACTCATGATATTTCATTATGATATTTCATTAGATATTGTGGAAGGATTATTGACCAGGTTTTCACATTCCCTTCCATTAACAGTTTCCTATGCTAGCTTTTGAAAGAAAATCTTTTTCTTTTCCAGAAGAGGCATGGAATTGAGAAAAATAGAACCAGGTTTCAAACCAGGAGACCCAACTTTTGAATATCTATCTCCACCGTTTACTGGCTGAGTGGCCTTTCATATATTCATTCATTTATTCATTCAAAAAATATTTGTTGGGGTGGCCAGTTAGTTCAGTTGGTTAGAGCGCGGTGCTAATAACACCAAGGTTGCCGGTTTGATCCCCTCATGGGCCACTGTGAGCTGTGCCCTCCTTAAAAAAAAAAAAATTTGTTGAGCCTACTCTCTGCCAGGCACTGTCCTAAGCACTATGTATAATGTAGTGAGCAAAACAAAGTTTCTACTTTCATGGAATTAGTGTTCTAGTGGGGAGAGACCACCAATAAATGAGATGAATAACATATATGTCATCTTAAATGGTGATAAGTGCTATAGAGAAAAACAAAGAAGGAAAGAAGCATAGGGAGTACGGGGATGGGGCGTACAATTTTAAATAGAGTCAAGAACATCTTTCTTGACAAGGCCACACTTCAATGGTGATAATAGAGTCAAGACCCTAAGGATGTGAGGGAGTGAGTTATATGGATTTCTGGGATAAAAGAAGCAGCAAGTGCAAAGGCTCTGAGTTGGTAAGTGGCCTTGATGAGGGACAGCAAGAAGTGAATGTGGTTGAAGGGGAGTGAAAAGGAGAGTAGAGCAGAGGAGTTCAGAAAGCGGAGAGGTTCATCCAGAGAAGAGGTTATGCAGGGCTGGCCAGTGATCTGTGACTGAGTGAATTAATTTCTGACAATTATAACACCATGTTTCCCGAAAATAAGACCTAGCCAGACAATCAGCTCTAAGGCGTCTTTTGGAGCCAAAATTAATATAAGACCCAGTATTATATTATATTGTATTATATTAGACCAGTCTTATAGTAAAGTAAGACCAGGTCTTATATTAGTTTTTGTTCCAAAGATGCATTAGAGCTGATTGTCCAGCTAGGTCTTATTTTCAGGGAAACACGGCAATGCCTTATTCTCTGAGGTTTAAATAATGTAACATACATGAACAGTGCCTGCCAAAAAGTATGGCTTGAGCAGATGGAAGTAAGTTTGATTGCCTGTAAGTCTTTACAGCTATTTTTCAGATTGTGGAATTTTTTTTTCTTAATGATTTACTCCCTGTGATTAGAGAGATGTCTGTGTTCTGAACCATCTTCACAAAAACAAAAAAACTATGCAGCTGATTAAGGTGTTGGCCCATATCCCAGAGTTGATGCTTTTCATATCTAAAAGATAGCTGCAGATTATAAACCCATCCATCTGTGGCAGAGAGATGGCTGCCAGAATACCCTCCTTTAACTGGGGAATGGCACAGATTGATTTAGTTGATTTAGCGGAACATTTAGTCAATGTAAATATCTGATAGATCAATTCTCTGCAACGCAGGCTGAACACCTTATCTAAGACTAGAGTTTCCAAACTACAGTATTGCCTAGTTAAAACAGGTTTTTCTCTGCAGTCTTTCTATTTATTTACTGAGAGCTCATGATTTTAGTTAAAAAAGAGGGATAGAGGCGACCCTACAGCAGCCAATCAGGAGACATTTGTTTGAGAACAAAGGTGAAAGAAAACCAATGGAGGAGCCCATTCCCAACTCCAGATTCTAGAGATCACAACTAAAGCAGTTGTGATGCTTTCAGTTGCTTCTGCCAGAAGCCCTTGCTTTCTGAGAGCTTGTAGAAGAGGCTTGCTGTTCTATCAACAGATAGAAACCTAGGTGGATTGAATTAATTTTGCTATCATCAATCCATCATCTCAGGTCTGTTAAATATTAATGCCTCAGGCCAAGATGACCTCAGGTTCTCCAAGAGGTATCCAGGTAACACAGTTCAACTGTATCAACAACTAGAACTAACCTAAATATACATACACACGTACAGAACTATATCGACAGAGGATGAACTAAAATTAGTGTATTAGGGCAAGAAAATAATTTTATCCTGTATTTAAAAACTAAAACAAAAAGAAAAACATATGGGATTTTAGTAAATGTGGATTACCAAAAAGTATTGTCTGATTAATTAGTGTCTTAAAACTCCAACCAACTTATTCCATAAAGGAGATTGATTTTTTAATTCAGTATACCAATATAATATGCAGTCATTAAGATATGTTATAGAAGTACAGTGAATGACCGAGAGAATGTTCAGAATATATTGTGAAGTAAAAAAACAATGAGTTCTGTGCAATGCCATTAAATAAATATTTTTCTAAATAAGCACAGCATATATATGAAAATGACTAACATATTAACAGTGTTTACTCTTAGAAGATGAAATTACAGATGGTTTTAATTTTCTTTGTGCTGACCTATATTTTCAAAAATTTCTACAATGAACAAATATTACATTTGTAAAAAGAAGACTTATTTCAATTTTGTGTTAATTAAACTTCAACTGCCTGATATTTCTAAAAATCAAATTAATTTTCCAACTAGAAGCACAAATAAAGCAATTCAGATATCTACTTTCTCTCCTTCAGAAAATGGCTTGAAAAAAAACAAATAGCCATGAAGATGTCTGCCACTGCAATTTAATAAGAGCGAGCACTTACTCTTTGCTAGGTACTGTTGTCAGTGCTTTGCCTGCATTACCTTACCTCACCTGTACAACAACCCCATAAAGGTCCTATTAGGGAGACCATTTTAGAGATGAGGAAACTGAAGAGCAGAGAGGAGAAGTAAATTGTCCAAGAGTACAACGTTAGGAAGAGGCACAGGTCAGGGCAGTGGGGTTCCAAAGTCTGAGTCCTCACCACTAGTGGATGCCTCACTACCAGTCTCTGTATCCAGGCAGCCCTGGTCACGTCATCTATCACCTTCAACAGCAGTCGCAAGTTCTAGCTCTCTCCTCAAAACCGTGTTTCTTACCTCCCTTCTCACTCACTCTTAGCAGCTGACCAGGTTTCAGAGAAAAGGAGAATCCCTTCAGCTTCCTGCATTCTTCCCTGACTTATCTTTCAAAAGGAGAAACCTCATATGATTGCAATATTTGTGATATACTTATACTAAACAAAAAATTATGCATTATCTGAAATTCAAATGTCCTGTTTCGGGCAACGTTACTTAGAGAAGATTCTCAGCTATATTTCATCCTAAGAAAACACACCAGAACCATCTTAATTCCTTATCCCTGGCCAACAACCAACCAATCACCCAGCCAGAAGATGCCTGTCATGCATACCAGTCCCATGACTCCTCCCAAGGAAAACTGTGTGACAATAAAAGCACATCTCCTGTTGCCCTTGACAGCCCTGTTGGAACCTGTCAGGGTCTGGCCTTTGTAGCTGACTGGAGCCTTACTACAACCTCAGCTTCTGAACTCAGAGCCTGCCCACCATTCTAGCCAAATTCCAGCTGTACCTCCTCCAGTTGTGGCAGTGTCAATACACTAGGAAATCCATGGTCATAGGAGACCTAACACCTACACCCTTTGTTAACCTCTGGACGTGTCAAAAGCAGCTTCTGCCTGACTCAGCACTTCTTTCTCCTAAGTCCTCTCACCTCGTCCTTGACTTGCAGCCATTTCAGTGAGGTGGGGAATGTATAATCCCTCAGGCAAGAACTGAGGCATGGAAGATATTCCTGTAAAAATGGGGTTTACCCTGCACATTAGAGCAAACAGTATTACACTTGTTTTCCATATCTGTTTCACATAGACTATACATTCCTTGAAAGCAGGAACTATAACTTTTATGTCTATAGAAGGACATACTTGTATTCCTGAGGAGTACAAGGCCTGGATAGTTTCAGCATAAATGAAGGAACGAACCAACAAACAAAACGGCCTACAACAAGGAATACGAAGCAAACTGTGACACCTCAGTTACATAGGATACTATCTAGCTACTTATAGTAAGAAGCATATGTGTATGTAAAACCAAGTGAATTCAGAAGGTAGAACATTAACTCATTTGTATTCCTATTACAATGATGCTACAATATATGTACAGATCACAATCAAGCCTAGCAGAGAATTTGGAGTTGTCAATAGTTTAGAAACTACTACCCAGTAAGGGATTTTTCTATAGATTTGCTCAATGTCAAAATAAATATTTTCTTACAGCTGAGAACCCAGAGGGTCCCCAGCTCTGGAAGCACCAGGATAAATAAATCGGCAGGTCTCAGGGTTTGAGCTCCTATTAAAATTGGCTCAGATTAAAAGATTTTCCTTTCCAGAGGGCACTGTTTGCTCTCATGATACCCATAGTCCCATGTAATAGAAACAGCATCTATTCAACACCAATTGAAGGGACCATCTAGCCATGACCTGGTTGGTTTGACCAGTAAAGACCAAAAGAATGTGTTTTCATTCCACCAGATAATCCCTGTTGTCTCTTTGCATTTTATGTTTAAAAAGAGGCTGTACTTAAGTGTTAGCCTAGTTCAAGAGCTATAATCTCACAGATGCATCTGACTCTCTCCTAAGACTATGTTTTCATCACGATCCTTCCCTAAAGCTCTTGGTGGCTCCAGATTGCCTAATCCAAATTCCTCAACTGTACAGACTCCTACAGCAGCTGATTGGAATCTGCCCTTCCAATCTTATCTTTCACTTATCTGTTCTGCTGTAATTGAATTTGCCTGTGGTCTTGTATTCATGCCTAATTCGAGCCATACTTTCTTTGTAAACTCCTCAGGTCTTCCCTACCGTAAGTGAGTTTTGGATCTCTCCTCCAAATTTCTCTGAATAGTATGTACCCTTTACATCTTTCTTCAGCTCTCACCATTTTTCTGGTTTGTATTGTTAATATCCTTTATATGTGTTCATTCGGTCTTCCCAAATAGACAATGTCATCATGGAAGGTGGAACAGAACAGCAAACTGGACTTCACAAGGTGGTTTGATGGACCATTGGGCAAGTAGAGAAACTCAATTATGTACACTCCTATAACCCAAATGGCATCTTACAATTTCCAGAAATAAGGGCTCTAGGAGACTGAATCATGCTAATCAAAAGCTCTCAGGGATGGTTTATAAGCCAGAATATCAACTTCTTATTTTGCAGTGGGAGTGGCATTTGTGTAGGCTGTTTTTTTTCTGATGAAAATTAAATTATAGATGAGAAAATTTCTAGTCAGCAGAGACAAGGGAAAAAGGGGGTTGGGGAAATTGGCTCTATAACCATGTATTAGTTTTTTATTGCTGCTGTAACAAATTACCACAAATTCAGTGGCTAACAGCAACACAAATTTACTATCTTATAGTTCTGTAGGTTAGAAGTCTGACACAGGTCTCACTGAACTAAAATCAAGATGTTGGCAGGGCTCAATTCCTTTTGGGAGAATCTAGGGGAGAATCAATTTCTTTGCCTTTCCTAGCTTCTCAAGGTAGCCACATTTCTTGGCTCGTGGCCCCCTTCCTCCATCTTAAAATCCAGCAAGTTCAGGTTGTTGATTTCCCCTTTCACTTCCCTCTCCCACTTTTAAAAACCCTTGTGATTACGTTGGGTGAACCCAACTGATTCAGGATAATCTCCTCAGTTTTGAGGTTTTTTTACTCACATCTGCAAAGTTTCTTTGCCATGTAAACTAACATATCTGCTTATCTAGGGATTAGGACATGAATCCTAGATAAGGATGCCCTTATTCTGCCCACCACAATCAAATTTCCGAAAAAATACTTTTTTGGAACTAATATATTAGGTATGAATTTTAACACATGTAAAATAAGGAAATATTACTTTTATTCTCAAATTTTGGCTCTCATCAGACTAAGGTGGTGGGAACTAACAATCATTGTGAAGGACGCCTTATGTGGTACCCATAACGCCACAAAAATCTTGATCTCAGGCCATGGGGCCTCCTAATGTACATGACACTCTGCTCCATGGGGTATGGGCATTTCTGCCCAAGCAGGACGCCTTGGGGTCCAGGCATCCTGGATACCTCAATCCACTCTGAGGTCTTGACCCCTCCCTATGCCCCCAAATTAGTAATGAAGTTCCTTGTACTCCAGGGCCCTCTCCTGTCTGGGAGAATCTGCTCTCTTCCCCACCCCAACTCCATTACTTCCGCTCGCTGGCAGGCACCTCTCTTTCTTCCCCTCCACCTCAGTGACCTTACATTTTTAACAAAACCCTGAAGAGCATTTGGCTTTAAACTGCTTTTAGCTTTCCCTCTTGCAAAAATACCCAGGAAAGGAATTACAAGACTTAGACACAAAGGACCTGTGAAGAGTGGGGTGGGGTGGCTCTGTGTGGAGGGAGGCTGAGAAATGTTGCAGTGAGCAACACACATTGCTACAATTAATAAATTAACGTCTTGAAAAACAATCCTTTTGCGTAAATATAGCCTACTATTTCATCTTTTCCTACTAGAATCTATTTCTATTTAGATCACTTCTTTCCTTTCAACTTCTTTATAAAAGTTTTGCAGAGACACTGGCAAATTCTAACACTTTCATGGTCTTTTTCATGTGTTTTTTTCCCCCTCTTCCTGCCCCCCACCTCCCAACTCTGGTTCAAACCACTGTTTCTCAGTCTAGTTGTGTAGAACACAGCTCCCTGGCCCATGCTGGTGTTATGAGCCTTGCGCCCCACCCCCCCAGCAGAGGCAGTTGGTTGCAGGTGGGCAGCTCACAGCAGCTCATGCCGAGCTCACGGCAGCCCAGCTCCAGGGAGAGCCATTGTTCACAATCTTAGCTGTAGAGGGTGCAGCTCACTAGCCCATGTGGGAATCGAACTGGCGACCTTGGTTAGGAGCATAGGGCTCCAACCACCTGAACCACCGGGCCGGCTCCCATGGTGTTTTTCTTAGGATCTTTATAAGCCCTGAAACTTCTGTTTA
The DNA here is from genome assembly GCF_036562045.2 of Rhinolophus sinicus. Lineage (NCBI taxonomy): Eukaryota > Metazoa > Chordata > Mammalia > Chiroptera > Rhinolophidae > Rhinolophus > Rhinolophus sinicus. The sequence continues at coordinate 43,440,736 of NC_133755.1, read as the reverse complement.
CATTTGTCATTTATCCGTGAACGTATCTAATAATGCATTTTATCTTATGTTAACTAGTTTAACCTGGCAGCTCTCTTAAGAGATTTGGGGACACGTCCTCATCTATTAGTGAAATATTTATACAAGAAAGTTGGGATGCATTGTTCTGTCTGAAGATAACCAACCTTTATTTGTGTACATGTGTGTGTACATGTGTTGCACATTTATTTTATTTTTATAGTTTTTAAAATTGTGGTAAAATATACATAACATAAAATTTACTGCTTTAACAATTTTAAAGTGCACAAATCAGTGACATTAAGTACAATGCTATGCAACCATAATCACTATCTAATCCCAGAATTTTCCATTACCCCAAATGGAAACCTTATATCCATTAAGCAGTCACTTCCTAATTCCCCTTTACCAACCCCGTATTTGTAGAGTTTTATGTTAATTTTTTCACTTGATATAATATATTCATTAAAAATATAAAATACATGAGCAATATAGAAAATGTACAGATAAAAATCGCTTTCCCATCCTACCTTATCCGTTTCTCTGTAGTATGCTTCCAGAGTTTCTTTATACATACATAAATGAAATTTCCCTTATTTTTACATAGAATATGCCATTCCATAAACAGTTCTGTCCCTTGCTTTTCTTTTAAACTTAAAAATATATCTTTTTTTTAATTAAAGTTTATTGGGGTGACAATTGGTAGTAAAGTTACATAGATTTCAGGGGTACAATTCTGTAATACATTATCTATATCTCACATTGTGTGTTTACCACCCAGAGTCAGTTCTCTTTCCATCACGATATATTAGAAAAAAATATATCTTTTTTTTTTTTAATTTATTTTTTAAATTTATTGGGGTGAGAAATTGTTAGTAAAATTACATAGATTTCAGGTGTACAATTCTGTATTACATCATCTATAAATCCCATTGTGTGTTCACCACCCAGAGTCAGTTCTCCTTCCATCACCATATATTTGATCGAAAAAATATATCTTTATAAAGTTGTTACAGCAACTAATATGTAGGGTAACCATAAATCCTGCTTTGTTTGGGACAGTCCCTATTATGGCAGTTTTCCAGGTGTTTGAATAATAAATTGTATGATCATTATAGTTATATGGAGTTTGTAGCCCACTTTTTACCAAATATAAATTATAAACAATTTTGGAAGCTGGGTCCATAACTGACCAGTTAATAATATTTGTTGATTGATTTACTATGGGTCCCAGGTAATTTTTAAACAAAACTTTGAAAATGATTATGCTAGTAAAATAATATATATAATGATGCTTAGCCTGCTCCTGTTAATCTTGAAAATTTTAACTGGAATGTGTTATTTATCTGCGTCACAGAGAGGCTCAAGAAACTACAAATAAATTATCAATTATATTTGAACGTGTTACTTTAGTTTGGAAAGCAAGTTGGCTGTATCTATGACAGTATGAAATGCACATGCCCGATGATATTGGAATTCCTCTGCTAGAAAGTTATTCCATATGTACATTTACACAGATACTCAAATATCATTGTTGGATGGTGTTCATTATAACAGTTAATAGCAAAAACTGAAAACAACCTATACATCCATTAAGAGAGAACTGGTTAGGGACGTCCATATGGCTCAGTTGGTTAGAGCCTGACCTCTCAACAACAAGGTTGCCGGTTCAATTCCCGCATGGGATGGTGGGCTGTGCCCCCTGCAACTAAAGATTGAAAATGACAACTGGATTTGGAGCTGTGCTGTGCCCTCCACAACTAGATTGACAGCAACTTGGAGCTGATGGGCCCTGGAGAAACACACTGTTCCCGAATATTCCCCAATAAAAATTTTAAAAAAAGAAAATGAGAGAGAGAACTGGTTAAATAATTTAAGGTACTCAGTGAAATGCTGTGCACCCATTAAAAAGAGTGTGACATCAAGAAAATTAGAAGAAAAGCCACAGACTAGGAGAAAATATATGCAAAAGGCACATCCGATAAAGGATTGTTACCCAAAATATGCAAAGAATTCTTAAAATTCAACAATAAGAAAATGAACAATCTAATTTTTATTTTTTTCAAATTTTTGTTGGGGAAGGGGAACAGGACTTCATTGGGGAACAGTGTGTACTTCCGGGACTTTTCCAAGTCAAGTTGTTGTCCTTTCAATCTTCGTTGCGGAGAGTGCAGCTCAGCTCCAGGTCCAGTTGCCGTTGTTAGTTGCAGGGGGCACAACCCACCATCCTTGCAGGAGTTGAACTGGCAACCCTGTGATGAACAACCTAATTTTAAAAATGGGCCGAAGACCTAAACAGATACCTCATCAAAGAAGATATACAAATGGCAAGTAAGCATATGAAAAGATGTGCAACATCATATGTTGTTACAATGAGATACCACTACAATGAGACACCACAGCAATGAGATACCGCTACACACCTATTAGAATGGCCAAAATAAAAAACACTGACAATACTAAATGCTGTCAAGAATGTGGAGCAAAAGGAACTCTCATTCATTGCTCATGGGAATGCAAAAAGGTACAGGCACTTTGGAAGACAGTTTGGCAGTTTCTTACAAAACTAAACATTCTCTTACCATATGATTTAGCAATTATACTGGTTGGTATTTACCCAAATGAGTTGAAAACTTATGTCCTCACAAAAACTGGCACGTGGATGTTTATAGCAGCTTTACTCATAATTGCCAAAACTTGGAAGCAACCAAGATGCCCTTCAGTGGGTGAATGGATAAATAAACTGTGGTCCATCCAGACAGTGGAATATTCTTGAGTGATAAAAAGAAACAAGCTATCAGCCCATGAAAAGACATGGAGGAACCTTAAATGTACATTGCTAAATGAAAGAAGCCAATCTGAAAAGGCTCTATACTGAATGATTCCAACTATCTGACATTCTGGAAAAGGCAAAACTGGAGACAGTAAAAAAGATCTGTGGGAAGTATTTTTCTCAGTTTGTTGAGATGTTGTTTCTAGGAGTATCCTCTGCTTGGCTCAAATAAACTCTTGTTTAAAAAAAAAAAAATCTGTGGCTGCCAGGTGTTGGGGGAAAGGAAGGATGAATGGGCAGAGCACAGAGGATTTTTAGGGCAGTGAAACTGTTCTATATGATACTATAATTGTGAAAACATTGTGTTGTACATTTGCCAAAACCTATAGAATGTACATCAAGAGTGAGCCCTAATGTAAACTGTGGACTTGGGGGCAATAATAATGTGTCAATACAAGTTCACTGTTTGTAACAAATGTACTACCCTGGTATGAGATGTTAATAGTGGGAGAGGCTGTGTGCGTATGGGAACAGGGGCTACATGAGAACTCTCTGTACTTTCTGCTCAATTTTGTTGTGAACCTGAACCTGAACCTGAAACTGCTCTAGGAAATAAAGTTTATCAATTAAGAAAATAAATTGAGTGTGGCGTACTGCTAAGAGCCGTCTTATTCAAGCTATGTATAGTGTTAGGTGAAAGAAAGTTCAGCTATGCTCTGTGATCCTATTTTGTGTAGGAAAAAAAAAAGAAACATAGAGACATGGATATGTTTAAATATGCCCAGAACATTAAAGGAAGGACATAAAAAAGTTTGCTAACGGATTTCTTCTGGGGAATGGGAATCAGGAATGGGGAACTTTTATGTCCTTCAGTCTATAGATTAAAATTTTAATGTTAGCATGTAGTTCTTCTGGTTTTTCCATGATTACTTACTTTAATTAAGTAATAAATGGACGTGTTTCCTTTGTAAAATAGTCTAACAATTCAGATACAGAAGTGCTCTTGAGCTCCTTACACCCAGTCCCATCACCCTCCCAGGAAATAACCTCTGTTGGCATTTTATTTGTATCCTTCTTTTATGATTTTTAAAAGTATATGCAAACCCCTTTGAGCTGCTTGAATCTCTGTGTTTATTATTAGTTGTAAAAGTTCCCAGTGACCACAGAAATACTCCTTATGGGGAAAGGGAAGTTTTAAAATAGGGAAGTGGCATATTTGTCATAAACTAACCCAGCAGCAGGGAAAACCCCAGGCCTTTTTTAGATCTCTGAAAGCAGGAGAAGGAAGGCTTAGGGTGACTGGCCAGAGGCTGGAAGTGGACAAAGAAAGGAAGCTGGGAACAATAGGGTCACTCCACCTCTGCTCTTCTGGAGGTGGGGCCACTGCAGTAAATGTGCAGTTGACCTAATCAATGTAATTTAGGGATTAGAAAGTCACCAGTTAAAATTTTAAGTCATTACTTTGAATTCTGAGATAGGAGATGGTGAGAAGAGTGGGAAAATCTGTCAGTTGCTTCCTTAGTAACTGGGGTTACAAAGGGACACTGAACACGGTGCCACTTAAGTTATTTTGCTGCTTTACAATTGTTATAGGGATTAACAATACATGGATGTTATAGCATTTTTCATTAAGAAAATTGCTTTTTGTGTCGTTTTTAGATTAACAGGCTATTTTCCCCCAAATAATTTATTCTCCTGATCATTAAAAGGAAAAATATTACTGAATTTTAGCTCATTGAGGCCAGAAGATATATCTAGAAAGCTGGGAAATTCCTAGTCTGGGCCTCTGATTTAATGGGAAAAGCATGGGCCTGGGACTCCAGTCCTTACTAACCACTGTGTAATCTCTCACTTAATTGCTCAGTGCTTCATTTGTCTCATTTGTAAAATGAGACTGTTAGTGCAAATGATTTCTGTTGTCTTATGGCTCAAAAATCTATTAGTTGAACTTGGCTAGTTACTGTAAGACTGTCAGACTGAATCATACACTCAAAATGAAGTGGAGAGTTGGATCAATTGTATGGATAATTAAGGGAAAAAAATAATAAATTGGACATCAGTTAGATCTATTTCAGGCCAAATTGTTTGTTCTGTTTTATTTTTCTGGGACTATGAGACCAGAATCCTACCTGATGGATCAATGCAACTCGTTTGTTCTCAGCTCCATTTCACCTAGGTGGGCCCCTCAGAGATTCAAATGCTTACACCTAAAAATGCCAGGCATAGTTTTGCTCTATATGTGCTGGAAAAACAAAAATATTCTTTCAATCTCGTGCTAACCAGATCTCACACACAGTGTCTACCACCGTTTAACTAACCAGCCCTTCTCAAACTTTATGAGTCACCTGGGGACCTTTAAAAATGTAGATCCTGATTCAGCAGGGCTGGGGTGAGGCACATGAATCTGCATTTCTTTTTTTTTTTTCCCTTCTTCCGCCTTCCCCCACCCCCCACCCTGGTTCAAGAGTTGTTTCTTAGTCTGGTTGTGTAGGACACAGCTCCCTGGCCCATGCTGGTATTATGAGCCTTGCGCTACCCTCCAGCGGAGTCATCTGCTCACAGCAGCTCTCGCAGGCTGCCAGCTGCTCACGATGGCCACCCGATGCTCATGGCAGCACCCACCAACCTCCAGCTGCTCATGGTAGCCCAGCTCCAGGGAGAGCTGTTGTTCACAATCTTAACTGTAGAGGGCGCAGCCCCCTGGCCCATGTGGGAATCCAACTAATGACCTCCGTGTTGGGAGCAGGGCACTCCAACCACCTGAGCCACCCAGCCGGCCCCTGAACCTGCATTTCTAATAAGCTCCCAGGTGATGCTGTTGCTGCTTGTCTGTGTTCTATACTTGAACTAGCAAGGGGCTAAACTAGGAGCCCCTTGCCCGTCTTTCATAATCCTCTTTCTCAAATGCATGCTATTTTTGATGAAAAATAACTATTAAACTGATAAAACTAATACTGTTTTCAGATAATAGTTGTGAAATAAAGCCAGAATTAAGGTCATTCCTAAAATAAATATATTGGATCTGGATGTATAACACTGCTAAAAGGTTAGGAAACTTACGAGTATGTTCCTTTTTCTTTAAATCTATAAATAGATATCTTATACAGCAGCAAAGACTTATTAACATATATAAATTCCTTGTTCCAAAATAAAAGACTCAAGGCAGTAGCTTGTGAGGATTAATGAGATAACCTATGTGAAAACCCTTCGCGTCACGCCTAGTACTTACAAAATACCTAACCAAAAGATGTATAATCAAGTAAGGCAATAGATAGGAAGTGGCATTTCATAGAAGGGAAACCATGAATGGTCAATAAGCATTTGAAAAGATGCACAACCATTAGTAATCAGAGAACTTAAATTCAAACCACAGCGAGACACCACTTTATAACCTTCAGATAGGCAAAAAGTACAAAATAATCATATAATAGCACATGCTGGTGAGGATAAGTTATATACTGCTTGTGGAATTTCAGTTGGCACAGTAACTTTGGAAAATAATTAGGCATTACTCAAGAAAGCTGACGAATATAAATATCCAACTGTCTAGGAATTCAAATCATAGCTGCAAATCCTAGAGCAACTCTTGTTCTATGTATCAGTAGACATGCACAAGGAAGCTCATGGTATCACTGTTCATAAGAATAAAAAATGAAAAACAACCCAAATGCTTATGCATAATAGAATGGATAAGTAGTTTTATATCCATGTGATGGAATATTATATAACAGTGAAAATGAAGGAACTATAGTAACATATCATGGATGAATCTCAAAAACTTAACGTTGGGGGAAAGAAAGGGCAGAGAAGAATACACATAATATGAAAAACACAATGAAACCCCGAGTTATTTTACACCTGAAACTAATATTGTATGTTAGCTATATTTTGATAAAAAGCTTTAAAAATAAAAAATAAAACATGAATTAAGAACATATATATGTGTGTCATAAAAATGAAGGAAAATAAGGCAATGATAAATACAAAAATCAGGGTAATGATTATATTGGGGTAAGGAGGGGGATGTGACTGAGGTTGGGAACCATGAAGAATTTCAAATGTACTGACAATGACAACATGTACAAAATTAAAGTTATTATCCTCACTTACCAATCTACATCCCTTTCCTATTGTCCCAGGCTGGACACTTCATCATCATTTTTCACTCCAGCCTCTACCCACATCAGATCAGTTTCTTACGTTACCTGTCTCACCCAAAGACACCATTCATCCTGTCATCCACACCAGAAATGTGAAGGTCATCTTTGATTCCTCATCTCCACCTCAACTACCATATCAATTATCAAGTTCTCTCATCTAAACATTTCTCAGATCTCTGCTTTCATTTCCAATCCCATCGCCAAAATACAGAGGGTGCCAAAAAAAGGTATACACATTTTAAGATAACATTTCTGAAAATGTGTATGCACCCCCTGCATATGTTAAGTCCTAAATCTTGGGCCATTGGAATTACCTTCTAATTTTTCTTCCCATCTCTAATTCTTCCCCTCTATCCTCTTCTGCAGCCAATAATCTTCTTAAAATGAAATCCAAGTTCCAATAATTTTTTTAAAATGAAATCCCAAGTTCCTACCCTAGAAATCTTAAACAGCTTCCTATTGTTTTCAGGATAAAAAGCACACCCTTTGTAGAAGAAGGTATTTTAACATTATAATAATTAATATTTTTAACAAGCATTTAGCCAACACTTATTGTGGGTCAGGCCCCATTCAAAATGCTTTACATTTGTTAATTGTCCTCACAACAACCCTATTAGGCTGGCATTTTTATTATAATGTGTTTGGCCCATAGTGGGTGATCAATAAATGGCTGTCGAATGAATGTATTTCTCTTTTACAGTTGGGGAAACAAGACTTAGCATGTTAAGTCACCTAAGCTTTCGTAGCTAGTCAGTCAATAGTAAATTAGTTATACAGGGCAGTCTGATTCCAGGGCCTATAAATGTGATCCATCATACTTCAAGTCTTTAAAAGTGGCCCCTAACCTACATTTCTGGATTATCTCTGGATAGTTCCTAGTGCCTTTTTTTCTACCCTAATGACTATTCTCTGGATTTATGGAGCTAGTTCATACTTCCCCATTTTTATTCAGGCTCTTGGTTCTGGAATGCCTTTCTCTTTTCCCCTCTAGGTCAGGGTAGCTCTCCTCAATCTTCAATATCCAGCTTTCTATTCACGTGCCTCTGAGAAACCCTCCTTCACCCTGAGGCTGAATTACCCCCTCCCTCTCCTTTTTCTCCCACAGAACTTTATTCATCCTCTAATTACAGACACTCTAACACTATATTATCATTTATTTATGTGTCTGTATCTCCCTAGGTTGTGTTCTCTTGCAGGGCAGGGACTAGGTTTCATTCGTGTTTGTATCCTGGCATGTAATCAGAATTCAATAAATATTTGTTAAGTGAATGAATAAATGGCTGTCTTTGATTTGACTTTGCAAACGATACAGGAAATATTTCTTTGAAAGGACATTTCTTACAATCACCTTTCTGTAGAAGCTAACGGGATAAGATTAAATCTTGATTTGGCAAAGGCCCTTGGCAGGAAACTATTTCAATATCAGCAAGGTATCTTGCTTTCTGACACTACTTAATACAAGGGTGTCAAGGAATAGTTACAAAAAGAAATTGAAAATGCATTTAAAATAAATGGAAGGGGCTGAACAAATAAGTATGAATGGTTTGCTGGGGAATGAAAACCCATCTGGGGAATGAAAACTAGGGAATATAAAAGCCAAAAAACCCTCAAATATATATATTTTTTTCCTTGTGATTGAGAGGATGTGCTCCAACCAACTGAGCCATCGGGGAGCTCAGCTGCAGCTCAGCTCAAGGTGCCGTGTTCAACCTTAGTTGCAGGGGGCGGAGCCCACCATCCCTTGTGGGACTCGAGGAGTTGAACTGGCAACCTTGTGATTGAGAGCCCACTGGCCCATATGGGAATCGAACTGGCAGCCTTTGGAGTTAGGAGCACGGAGCTCTAACCACCTGAGCCACCGGGCCGGCCCCAAATATTTTCATTTGTCTTTTAAATTTTAGATGAGGAGTTGGGAATAGAGGGAAAAAAAAATTTACCGGGTACCCTGCCCGTGCTGTCTGTTTTTATGACTTCTAGCCTGAATGCCTTGTCAAAAACATGAAGGACATCAAGTCTCTTATTGTGGGTTATGTGTCATCTCTTCTTTGTCTATGAGATATAGATAACAGAAAGTTTAGTTCTTGAGCCCAGTCATTTAGTAGATTATTTGGATCCTTGGGTCTCTGGAAATTGTTAATTCCTGCCAACCTGACTTACTAACTACTAGCTTCAAGAGAGATGTATCTGACTCATCGACAGATCCAGCAGTTGGGCCATCGTGTTCATTGTTATGCTAGTATAATACATGACAGTTATTCCAATACTATTTTCAGTAACTTGGTTAAGTCTTTCCACCTTTTCCCTCCCTACCTTTCTCTGTTTAACCAAAAACATCAGGTGAAAAACTCTCAAAATAACATTCTCTTAATTCCATTCCACAAATATGACCCAAAGCACCAACTCCATGGTGATAAAAAAGCTTGAAAAGGACTACAGCTGACCCTTGGACCATGTGGGTGACCCCTATGCAATCAAAAATCCATATATAACTTTTGACTCACCAAAAACTTAACTACTAATAGCCCTACTGTTGACCAGAAGCCATATCGATAATATAAGCAGTCTATTAACAACATATTTTGTATGTTTATGTATTATGTACTGTATCCTTACAATCACGTAAACTAGAGAATAGAAAATGTTATTAAGAAAATCATAAGGAAGAGAAAATAGATTTACTTTATTTATTGAAAAAAATCAGCAGAGGCAGCGGGTTAGCTCAGTTGGTTAGAGCGCAGTACTTTTAATAAGATTGCTGGTTCCATCCCCACATGGGCACTGTGAGCTGCGCTCTTCACAACTAGATTGAAACAACTACTTGATTTGGAGCTGATGGGTTCTGGAAAAACACACTTAAAATAAATAAAAGTTTAAAAAGAGAGGAAAAAAAAAAGGAAAAAATCAGTATATAAATGGACCCTTGCAGTTCAAACCAGTGTTGTTCAAGGGTCAACTGTATATGCATAGAGGTTTCTTCTAGCTATTTGTCACTGCTTCTTCAGTAAACTTAAGCTCTTGCCAAAAGGAGCCAGGATGAGAAGAACGTTTGGGTCCATGGGCACAGGAGCATCACAAAAGTGCCTATAAATACACAGACAGGAGACTTCATGCAGATTCGATCAAATTGTTGTTATAACTGATTGTGTTAAAGACTAGTGAGCCAGTGAGATTCAAAATTCAGAGGGAGAGGATGATCAGTAGTGCAAAACCCAAGAAAATGGGGGTGGTGTGTGTGATCTACAGCTTAGGGGGAAAAAATAGCCTTAATAGGTGGAAAGGAGGGGTGTTATTTTGAAGGCAGGAAGTCGGAGGAGTTCCTTTTAAAGCCTTCTGTTTTCCCAAAAGAAGGAGGTGAGGTCATTCTTGGAGGGTGAGGTGGGAGGGTCAGAGAATTGTGGAGGTTTAAAAAGGCTGTTGTGGATACTAGGAAATATTAACTTTCGCCTGACATCCCTGAGGACCCCTTTGCAAGTGGAACCACAGAAGGCAAGGGAATATGGGGTCAAAGTAAAGGTCCAAGAACTGAATTACAAGCTGGAGAAGGAGGGAATGAAGGCTGAAGGAGCTCAGTGCAAAGGGAGAAAGAAAGAGAAGAGGTCAAAGAACCTGGGTCTGCGGAGCAACTGAGGAAAGGGCAGGATGGGATGGAAAATTTGGTCAGACAATGGGTGTCCAAATGATCATTTTAAGTGTAAGAAACAGTATCAACTTGAAACAAAATTAAATGTACTGCAATTTTGGGCATTGGTTTTATTTGTGGCATTGGTTTTATTTTATTATAAATAAAGTTCAAAAATTTTGAATTAAATTTTATACAGACCTACCTGCTTGGATCTAGAATGGATGAGCTAGAGCCTCATCTACCCTCTGCCAGTTTTACGCCCCCCCCCCCATGGAAACCCCTGGGGTGCTTTCATTATCTCCTTGGGATCCTCAGAACACAGTTTAAATATCACCACTATCCAAGTTTTGAGAATGAAAAAAATTTTATATCAAATGAACACAATTCTGGCCTTGTTTGACAAGATACTGTGTCACATATTTACTGTCAAAGTCATGATATCATCTCCAGAGCACATTTCTATATTTCCCGTATTTTTCATGGTGGACATGTATTACATTTATAATGTATTTTAACTGGAGTCAGAAATGCAGTTGATTCTGGATTCAGTTCAATAATGCATCAAGACCCACCCAAGGAGCTAACACTTGAGAAATCCCAAGAACAGGTCTCCCTAGCTGTGGGAAAGAAGCAGATAGAGCTAATTTTTTGTATTTTTAGGGCTAACTTAAGTTTTCTATCTGTCTTGTTTGCTTATTTAATGTTTGTTAGAAAGTAAGGCTAGATATCTATCTCCTATATTCCAAATGCTAAAATATGTTCCATATAGATTAAAGAGTTAGATATAAAAAGTTACAACATATAATTAGAAGAAAATGTAAGAAAAAAATTTATATAAACTTACAGTCAGAAAGGCCTAAGCAACTTGGGAAAGTCAGAAGCCCCAAAAGGAAAATATGGTTATATACGTCTACACAAAAGACAAACAATGACAAGGCACAAAAACCATAATCAAAATCAAGACTGCTAAAAATATCTGCAACACGAAGAGTTAATATCATTACAAACTGATAAGAAAAAGACAAGCAAACCAAGAGAGCAAGGGGGGCAAAGAATATGAATGGGCAATCCACAGAAGAGGAATTCGAGTAGCCAACAAATACACGAAAATAGTAACCAGGAAAATAAAAATTAAAGTAACTATCAAACAGCATCCTGTGCTGGAAAGAAAACTGTAGAAATAAATTTATAGTGTGTGTGTGTGTGTGTGTGTGTGTGTGTGTGTGTGTGTTACTACAGCCTTTTTGAACAATAATCTAGTAATATCTATAGAATTTTAAAAAATAATTAAAATACAAATAAACATGCACTTTATCTTTTTATTTTTTACTTAAAAAATTTTCAAATGTACAGAAACATTGCAAGAATAGTACAATGCTCTGGGTGATGAACACACAATGGGATTTATAGATGATGTAATACAGAATTGTACACCTGAAATCTGAAATTTTACTAACAATTGTCACCCCAATAAATTTAATAAAATAATAAAAAAAGATATTTAAAAAAAAGAATAGTACAATGAACAAACATATACCTTTCACCTAGAGTCACCAATTGTCGACATCTTATTATATTTACTTTCTCTTTCTGTCTCTCTCTGTATATATATATATATATATATATATATATATATATATATACATATATATACATATATAATAAATATTTTTATGTGAACGAGTCAAAAATGTTTAAATAAAAACATTCTACACTTGAAATCTAAGTGTGTCAGTATCAAACAAAAAATTAAAAATTGAATCAAGCTGTGAATGAAACAAGCCATTAAGACACATAGTTGCATTTTGGCAATGGCAACAAAATCCTATGAGGGCAGGGAGTTTGACTTATCCCTAACTATGTCTCCAGTGCCTAGAACACTGCCTAGCATTAGAAGTCACTTATTAAATATTTCTTGAGTGAGTGAATTGAATGAATGAATAAATATGAAATTATTTGCACTCTTATATCAACCTCTATTTTTCATTCAGTTGAACATCTAACTCAGGTGTCTCCAGCTGAGCTGAACAGAATTTCACTTAGAAATGTGTTCTGAAGTGAAAACTATGAATTCCTACATGATAATTGGTGCTTTACAAAAATAGTAATTGATGTTCTAAGTTTGTTCATTCATCATTTATTCAGTCCTCACTCTTCTCAAAACATTTATTGAGCACAATTCCATCATCCTTCTCAAAATGTTTATTGAGCACAATTCTATTCCAAGAAAGATATTTTCTTTTTTTTTTTTTTTTTTTTTTTAAAGATTTTATTGGGGAAGGGGAACAGGACTTTATTGGGGAACAGTGTGCACTTTCAGGACTTTTCTCCAAGTCAAGTTGTTGTCCTTTCTTAGTTGTGGAGGGTTCTGTTCAGCTTCAAGTTGTTGTTCTTTCAGTCTTAGTTGTGGAGGGTGCAGCTCAGCTCCAGGTCCAGTTGCCGTTGCTAGTTGCAGGGGGCACAGCCCACCATCTCTTGCGGGAGTCGAACCGGCAACCTTGTGGTTGAGAGGACATACTCCAACCAACAGAGCCATCTGGGAGCTCAGCGGCAGCTCAGCTCAAGGTGCCATGTTCAATTTTAGTTGCAGGGGGCGCTGCCCACCATCCCTTGCGGGACTCGAGGAATTGAACTGGCAACCTTGTGGTTGAGAGCCCGCGCTCCAACCAACAACTGAGCCATCCGGGAGGCAGCTCAGCTCAAGGTGCTGTGTTCAATCTTAGTTGCAGGGGGCAGAGCCCACCATCCCTTGCGGGACTCGAGGAATTGAACTGGCAACCTTGTGGTTGAGAGCCCGCGCTCCAACCAACAACTGAGCCATCCGGGAGGCAGCTCAGCTCAAGGTGCTGTGTTCAATCTTAGTTGCAGGGGGCAGAGCCCACCATCCCTTGCGGGACTCGAGGAATTGAACTGGCAACCTTGTGGTTGGGAGCCCACTGGCCCATGTGGGAATCGAACCGGCAGCCTTCGGAGTTAGGAGCACGGAGCTCTAACCGCCTGAGCCACCGGGCCAGCCAGAAAGATATTTTCTATGTCCCTGAATTAGAACAACAAACAACACAGCAGTAAGGTGGGAGAGCAGACAAATAAACAGCTAAAATTCTCTGATGGATTTAACATAACTAAAAGGTATTATGAACACTAAGAGGTGGAGAAACTAAACCAGCTTGGTCAATCAGGAAAGTCTACTCAAGGGAGGTAATACTCAGGTTGCCTTATAAGGATGAATTGGAATTCAGCAGATGAATGGCATTCCAATCATAGGAAGCAGCGTTCATTCATTTATACATTCCGTCCAACATGTACAGTGCTTACTGTGTGCCAGTCAATAGGCTCTGGAAATGTACTACGTAGTCAAGAAGACAGAAAAGGCTGTGCTGTCCTGTAGGGAGAGATAACAAAGAAGTAAAGAAATAAATGTATAAATGACAAGAAGGATAAGGAATGAGAGAGGATCGGAGGTGGTGTGTGCCATTTTAGATAAGATGGTCAGGGAAAGGACTCACAAAGGAGATGACATTTGAGCAGAGACCTGAGTGAAGTAAGGGAGGAACTGTGGAAGGAAGAGCAACAAGTGCAAAGGCCCTGAGGTGGCCTTTGGAGCTAAAAATGAGAGCGTGAGCCAGCAATGCAGCAGGAGATTAAATCAGAGAGATACAGGGGGAGATCGTGTAGAGCCTATCATTCATCAGCCTGTGACTTTGAAGATCACCAAGGAAATGAATGTAGAATTAGAAAAGAAGCCTTGGAAGTGAGCTGGGAAATACCAATATTTAGAGGTCTGGAAAAAGAGAAACATCCAGAAAAGGAAACTAAAATAGGAGGAAAACCAGGCATGAATGATGTTCTAGAAATCTAGTGGGTAAATGGTTTAAGATAAAGAAGTTATTTATTGTGCCCAAATATAAGGAGAGAGAAAGCCCAGAATATTACTCAGGGAGCAGTGAGTAGCTCAGGATAGAGAGAGCAGAATCTGGGTAGGGTAATGGCAGGAGAGAGGGTGGTCACAAAACTTTTTCAGTCATATATCTTAACAGCAATATTGACAAGAAGGCCTTAAACATAATATGAGGCAAATGTAGAGCACTTTATCTTTTTAAAGTCACTTTCACGTACACCAGCTCAGTTGTCCTTCTAAGCGATGGGATGTAGGACAGCCTTAATTCATAGATAAGAAATCTGGGGCTTAAAGGCGCAGACATGACCTCTTAAAAGACATAACACTGACCAACGACACAGTTAGGCCACGTTTTCTCTGATTCTACCTCCAGTGCTCTGTCTGCTACTTCTGCCGGCCTCCTCTTAATGTAAGGAATTACAACATTCAAAGTAGGCATAAATCTGATGAACAATTTAGTATTCTGTTCTTTTTTTTCTCATAAAAGTTTGCTTTAAAAAATTCCACAGTTAAGAATCAACCTGTAAGCTTTCTGATATGAGTAAAAATAAAAGAGATGAAACTGTCACCGTGAGGCTTTATTCAAAGGGACTGTGATCAAAACCTAACAGATTCAGCAGCTGGAGAATTCTGTTTCTCTGATGTGATGGAGGTTAAGACATTACTTTTCAATGGGTCTCTTATCATTTACTGAGTTATTGAATGTTTTAGTAGTCAGATACTGTTTTTACAGGCTTAAAAATATGAATTTGATGTTCCTAAATATTTCCCCATTTATTAAAATTTCCATCCCACAACTGAATAAATATACTCAGATATCTTTTTCATTTTTGATTTTAACTCATGTCCAAACCCACACCTGAGGTACTTAACAAAACTATGAGTATATTAGTGATGGGTTGGAGCTACTATTTCAGTTTTGTAAATGACTTCCTGCATATTCTGATGGGAAGAGAGGAGTGGCATGGGTGTGTGAGGAATATGTGTAGAAATTAAAAATAAATGAATGTTGCTGATAAATTGATTTTAAGTTTACTTGGATAGTTTATATATAGTTTACATAATAGTTTAAATTTACTAGCTTATTCTATTTTTCTTTTCTTGACAACTTTTATTCAATTCTATTGGTTGAACTGCCTGCTGTTTTTAATAACTTTCACATGCCTGAGAATCTACTTCTACACTGTCCCAAATATCCTAATTTATAGGACTTATCGTGTCCATTTTTACTCAGGGTGAACAGTAGGAGATTAATAAATGCATTTTTAAGGAAGATAGATCATCAATGCCTGAAATAGGAATGAGAAGAAAGAGTAGATAATATATTATTTCAACTGAATAAACAAGGTAAGAAATAATTTTATGCATAACCACAGATGATTAAAAATTCAAAATATCCCATTTATTTTGTTCTTTAAATTAGAAAAGGATTTATAATTGTAAAAGACTCCAAACAATGCAGAAACATAGAAAGTAAAGCAAATGAATTACATGAGAGAGGCTTTCTGACATTCCATAGTGGAGTTTCAAATATGCATTATTACAGTATTTTTTGCCTGTATTCTTTTTTTGCTTTTTACAAGTTGGCAATTAGTTATCCTAATTACAAATTGTTAAGATCACAGATTCTGCAGCCAGGTTGCCTGGGTTTAAGTCCCGCTTTGCTACTTCCTAGTTGTATGTATGACCTTGAACAAGTTACTTACTCTCCTTGTGCCTCAGTTTCCTCATCGGTTAAGTAGTATCTATCTCATACGATTGAAACAAGGATTAATTAAATTGACATACATGAGGAATTTAGAAGAGTGCCAGGCAGAGAGTATATATTACATAAGCATTAGTTCTTATTAGAATTATAATTTCTTTTCCCTGTTATGTTGGCTCCCTCTTGTTATAATATATCATCTTCTTATTTATGGGGCTATTGATTCATCTGTTTAATTTTGCACTTATACTACACTTTTAAACAATTTTTATTAGTTTCTCGTGTATACACACTTTTTAAATAATTGTTGCTTTAAAATATATGTTAACATCAGAGTGAAATCTATCCTCATGACTCTCCTTTTTAGAATTAAATTATGTATATGTGTATATCCATGATTTTTAATTTTTATACATAAATTTAATACTTTCTCAAATTTAAAATTATTTTGTCTTGTTTTAATGGCATTAAGCTAATAAAATAATTTGATAAGTGACCTATTTCAAATATGTAATTTCCTCATCCAGTAACCTGGTCTGTGTTTCCATTTATTCAAGTCCTCTTTTATTAAAAGACCTATATGAAGAAAAATATAAAACTTTAGAGGACTTCAGTAAAGTTTTATATTTTTCTTCATGTAAGTCACACTCTTTCCATGTCAAAATTACTTCTAGGTACTTTATATTTTTTGTAGTTATTATGAACAAAGACTCTCTTTCATCATATTTTCTTATTCCTAATAAATAGAAATGGTCTTAATGTGCGTATATAATCTCATCTCTTCTTCTTGGATCCAGCACTGTTTTCCATTTCCTTTGTCTGGAGATATTCAATTAACTTTATTAATTTCAGTCAGTTTTTAAAGTTATCTAGCTATATAACCATGTTCAAATAATGATAATTTGCCTTCTCTGTTTGAATATTTTTATATTAGGCTGGTGCAAAAGTAATTGCGGTTTTTGCAATTATTTTTAACCTTTTAAGCTGCAATTACTTTTGCACCAACCTAATATCATATCTAATAAATATTTTGTTGCATTGCCTAGAACTTCTAACAATATTATAGGAAAGTGGCTGCAACTTATAAGCAGAAGTGAATCTTCCTCATATAGAAAAAGCTCCTACCAAATGCAGAGAAAAAGACCTACAGGAGAAAAATGGACAGAAAATGTGAATAAATAGTTCAGAGAGAAGGAAATACAAAGTGTTAAACATTAAAAAAAATTGCTCAGCCTCAGTTATAATCACAAAAATGCTGTGGTGCTGTTTTTCACCCCTTAGATTGGCAAATCACTGGAAGTTTGTTAACACTATATGTTGAGAGGCTGTGGGAAAACAGGTACTCTCATTCACTGCTGATGGGAATGTAAATTTATTTATCCTTATAGAGGACAATTTGGCAATATTTATCAAAATTACAAATGCATATAGCCTTTGACTCAGCAATACCACTCCTAGGAATTTTCCTAGGATATACTTGCACATGTGTTGATTGACCTATGTACAAGATTATTCATTGCAGCATTGTTTGTAATAGCAAAAAATTGGAAACAATCCAAATGTCAATCAATAAGGAGCTGGTTAAATAAATTGTAATATGTATATCCATAAAATGGAATACTATGCTGTCAAAAAAGAATAATGAGCTAATGATACAGAAAGATCTTCAAAATCATTAACTGAAAAAAACAAGGTGCAGAACAGTGAGTATGGTATGGGTATGCTGCTACCTTTTGTGGGGGAAAAAGGGGGCAAAATAAGAACATATATTTTTATTTGCATACTCATAAAGAAATTCTGGAAATATGCACAAAGTACTTATAACAGGAATTGCTTTTAATAGTCTGGCTGTGAGCCAAAGGGAGATAAGAATGGGAAAATTTAACTGAACCTGCTTATTTTTTTAAATGTTTGAACGATGAGAATGCATTTTCTAATGGGGGAGCAACCACGGGAAGAAACATGTAAATGAGTTACATACTCAACATTTAAAATTTTTAAATTAATTTTTAATTTGGCCATTTTGGGCCCCTTTTAAGTTGCTAACAGGGCATGGTGAAGTGGCTGGACATATTCACAGGGATTCATTGTGTCCGCTGTTGTGTATCCGTAGCTTTCTCCTTTGGAGCCAGAAGACCTATGGTAGATAAACTGGATTGCAATACTGACTGTGGCCTTAGGCAAGATCCTTAACCACCACATCGGTTGTCATGAGGATTGAATAAGGGAGATAATATTGTACCGGTTTTAGTTCAGAACCTGCCATGTGCCAAGTGAAAATGCTTGTTTTCATGTTTTCTGACAGTTAGTACTTATTCCTCCCTCCTCCCAAGGCATCTGGTACCCACCTCCCTTCAAAGCTCCTAGACTCTGTGGTAGCAGTTTTTTTGCAAGTCTGATCCCTTGAAAGCAGACACCCTGTCTTACTCAGCTGTGTCCCCACAGTGCCCAACACATTGCTTGGCATACAGTAGGCTGTAGTGGGTACACAATAAATGTGTACTCCTTCATTCAACAAAGATCTACTGTTTGGCCAGGTACTCTGCTTGCTGCTGAGCATTGAAGAGACATGTCCTGTTG
This sequence comes from Rhinolophus sinicus, assembly GCF_036562045.2. Lineage (NCBI taxonomy): Eukaryota > Metazoa > Chordata > Mammalia > Chiroptera > Rhinolophidae > Rhinolophus > Rhinolophus sinicus. The sequence goes on along the minus strand of NC_133755.1, from coordinate 43,422,001 downwards.
ACAGCCGAGCAGAAGAGACAGACATATAAAGATACTTGATTGCAGTGGTTTGAGTGTGAAGAAGGAATGTTATCTAAAGTATAATGAGATCTTGCAGGGAGGGGCTAATCTGGGAGTCTCCCTTAGGAACTGACTTTTAAATAGAGAACTGAAGATCAATTGAATTACTTTTACCAAGATTACGGGAAAGTGTTGCAGCTAGTAGGAACCTTCCAGAAAGAAAGGGTTTTTGCCCTTGGGAGCCAAATGGCCTGCAGACTTTTTTTTTTTTTTTTTTTTTTTTTACTTTGTTTTTCCAGGACCCATCAGCTCCAAGTCAAGTAGTTGTTTCAATCTAGTTGTGGAGGGTGCAGCTCATAGTGGCCCATGTGGGGATGGAACCAGCAATCTTACTAAAAATACCGCGCTCTAACCAACTGAGCTAACTAGCCACCCCAACCTGCAGACTCTTAGGAAGTGAGGAATAGAGAAACCTCTGCAGCAGCCCTGCAGGTGGACTTGATGAAACTCAACACTTGTGTAGTTGATACTTGTGAGGGGGGTGGTGAAAAAGGTGAAGGGATTAAGATGTGCAAATTGCCAGTTATAAAAATAGTCACGGGTATGTAAAGTAGTATCGCATAGGGAATACAGTCAATAATATTGTAATAACTGTATGGTGTCAGATGGGTGCTAGAGTTATCGGGTTTATCACTTGGTAAATTATACATGTGTCTAATCACTGTTATATACCTGAAACTAATATAATATTGTATATCCACTGTAATTCAAAAACAAAAAATTATTTTAAAAAACAATAATGGGTCTCCATTGGAGGATTTTAGGCCGGGGATAGAATTGATTAGATTTGCATTTCTTAAAATCTTTCTGGCTGCTCTTGAAAGTTAGGAGGATATTATAATTGTTGAGGATAATCTGTGACTGAGTGTTAAATGAATGAATAGATAACCCCAAACAACAATTCATCACTAATTATATTCAAATAGACTCTAATATAAATGTACTTGGTTTGCACATTCTGTTATGTTTCGCTGAGAGCATATCCTCTTTACTTTAGATCTTCACAGATATTTACTTTAGATCTTCACAGATCTCTTCAAGCTACAGATTATTAACCATTTTTATGGTGGTTCCCTCTACAAATAGGTCCTATTACCTGTTGATACAACCTTGCAGTAGAGGGTAAACAAATCTTGAAACTCTGGAGAGACCTCTCCATCTGCCCACACATGGTGGGCCACACAGTCTTCATTCTACCTGACCCAACTTCCCAATACCACTCACTACCTGCTACCACATGACATAGTCTACTTAGGAGAAGCCTCAAAGAACTTTACAAGAAAAATAAGCAAGTGTGTAATTTTGGCAGAGGGTCAAAATCAAATATGGAAACTGAGAAATATCAGTTTCTATATTAATTTCTGTGATTTTTACAGTATTCTTTGGCTGCATTAATCATCTAGAAATCAGATAGTTCAGATAGTGGTACTCTTGGAATTGTAATGTCATTAGGGAGTTTCTATTGTAATAATAGCTATCTAGTTAGTATATTTGGCCAAAGATAATAGAATTCAAATGATGTAACAACAGATTCTGTTTGTCTTACCAAAATAAAAATAACAACACTAATGCACAACTTACACAACTTAAAATTCTGGAATTACTTTTATTCTGTTCGTCTTATAAAGAATTTGACATTATTGCTGATATAGACGCTAAGTAATAAAATTCTGAATGTCTGTTCAGAAGGTTTTGACTTTAGGGGGAAGTATCTTTTTTTTTGTCTTCCTGAGACATTCTAAAAAAAGAGGAAAAAGTCATTGTTTGATAATATAATTAGTGCTGTAGATATCAAATGAAGTGCTTCAAGCTGTGTGAATCTGAATGAGTAAAAATTGTAAAGACAACGATCAAGATTTTAAATGTCTCATTCAAACACATTTCCTCACCTGAGGGAGAGACTGTAAACATCTGAAAATAAATCTCAAATGCTGGAATCTCCTTTCAGAATGACTTGATGAGGTTGATAACCACCCTCTGTAACAAAATTATTCTTTGACTCTGAGTAGTAGCTATTTAGTAATTATTTAGAAGTTGAATACTTTTTTTGTTTGTTTTTAAACCTAGGGAAACACTATTTTGATGAAGTGACAACCATTATATCTCACTAATATATAAAAGCCAATTTGTCATGGTTATAATTTATCAATCAAATAAAAGGTGAGTCATGAGAGCAGTGTGTCTTTGGAATGCCTGAGAATGCCTCGTACCATGAACTGTACACAGGCATTCAGAAAACATGTGGTGAGTGATCAATAATAATAATGATGATAATAATAGGTACTCGTATGGAGAGCTTATTTTGATAGATACAAGCTTTACAAATATTACATGTATTACTACCAGTTCTCACAATGACCCTAGGAAGTATGTCCTGTTGTCCTCTTTTTAAAGATGTTGAAGCTGGGTCACAGAGGATGGGGAACTTGCACAAAATCACAGAGCTAGGAGGTAGTGGACCTAGGATTCGAAATTAGACATCTGCACCTAGAATCTTAAATATGGGCTGACTAAATCTGAGGTTTTCAAGCAGCAGGCCATAGCCCATCACTTTAATGGGTCTTCTAAAAAATAAATTGAATGGAATGGAACAGAAAATATCAGAGTGCATCACAGTAAAGGTAAATGTTTCATAGAACTACTGTCTTTGAGCCCACTAACCTGAAATATGGTTGATATTTTATTTATCAAAGGTAACAACATTGAAGGGATTAGTCCGTAAGGTCTCTTTACCAAATAATTAAATTGTAAGAAATTTGAGAAAGACCATTTAAATTTTATCTATCATTTAAAACTTGACCAACTAAAAGTTGAAGGAAAAAAACCCTTAGAATTAGTAGACAAAAATTTAAGACCACAAAATTAATAATTTGAGATCTCATATGATGAAGCGTTTATTTTTCAGTTAAAATAAAAATTTGAACACGATAGTTCAAACTATTCCCATCTTTGGTCCTTTTCATGCTTTTCAATATTTTCAAGCAAGTAAAGTTGGAATGATACATTTTTCGGTTCAAATTTGCGGGTAAAATATGATATTGTGATATTTTCCCTTTATGGAAAACTGATTGTTAGTTTCATATCTGTGAATCAGGCTTTATAATGTGCTTTTTCATTTGATACTGTGTGGTCGATTGTTTCCAGGATTTAAAAAATAATCTATGCATCTCAGTTTATCACAAAGAGTTATGCAAATGGAAAAGATGAATTAACCTTTGTGACTTTGTTTCTTATTTGTGTGTATGATTAATTATAACCTTGTTTGAAAATGTTTTTGATAGGATATTGAACTTTGAAATTTAAACTTTTGTCATCACTTCTTTGTGCAAATAATTAAATGTTGAAGAATGAATTAAAACTTTCATTATATAGGCTAAATGTGTTTATTATGTTAAGTGTTAAGATTATTGCTGATATCCAGTATTGGGCTATTGATTAACTATAATGACCTCCTCCACTGGCTCCAACACATGTTTTTGTGGGTTGGTTTGCCCTGTAACTTCATGAATCATAGTTCAATATTTTATGTGTTACAAGAAGATTTCCATAGGGAATCTGAAAAGTATACAGGGTTTTTCTCTATGGAAAGCACAGAACATTGTTTCTGACATTTCTGACATTCTAAGTGACAAGATTTTTCCAAATAGATGTAGCATGTAATAGCATACACTATCCTTTTACATTGCTTTGGACAAGAGTTCTCTATGTGATATGATTCTATGTGGCTGGTTGTACAGACTTTTATCTTTGTACAGGTTGTATAAAATGAAATCCTTTTAAGCATTTGATTTAAAATAAGAGTCTCCTAGGGAATATAGTCAATAATATTGTAATAACTATGTACAGTGTCAGATGGGTAATAGACTTATTGGGGTTATCACTTTGGGAGGTCTATAAATGTCTAGTCACTATTTTGTATGCCTGAAACTAATAAAATATTTATATATTTTATTATATATATATACATATTCATATATATATGAGTATCCTTGGAAGGGTATATATATATATATATATATATATATATATATATATATATATATATATATGTACAAAAAGAGTATCCTTCCAAGGAGTAAATGGGAAATTTTAGAAGTTGATTGTATTTGCCTTTTTTGACAACAGGCGCACCCCACCAAGATAGCCTTTTCTTTCCTCTTTCAGGCCTAAAGTATTAATAACATAACCTTAATAAATATTACTTTGAGACTTTTGTGAGTCTAAATTGTGTGAATTTGATGTTTGTTTTGTTTTTAAGAGTAAGGATTTATCAGCTCTACCTTGAGTATAGCTTTAAAGTTGTATTCATTCATTCATCTATTAAATGTTGATCTATTAAATATCAACCAATATTTATTGAACACCTAATCTACAGGTAGGCACCATCAGTAACTTAATGGAATATAAAGACATATGCTGCAGTTACTGCTCTTTAGAAGTTTATCACGTGGTTGGGAAAGGAAGATGTACAGCCAATGAACTACCAAGTTCTGACAATTCTACCCTTTAACATTTCTTGAGTCTTTGCACTTGCTGCCATCCTCAAAGCTGCTACATTAGTTCAGGCCATTACCAGCTCTCCCTTGGTTTTCTCCAACATTTCTCCTCGACTCCAGTCTTGCTTGCTACAAATCTATTCTTCACAATGTTCTTTCTAAAATGCTAATCTAATTACTCCCTTTCCTAAAATCCTGTAATGACTCACTATTGTCCTCAGGATAAAGTGTAAATTGTCATAGTGGCTGGATCTGGCCTCCCTTCTCTCTTTTGTCCTATCTTTAGCCATTTACTTTTTTCAACTATGTTTTTAGCTATTTTGAATTCCTTTCAGAGTCCCTAATTTACCATGCTTGTCTTCCCTGTGTTGTTCTCCCTACTTGGAATGTCATCTGTAGATGTGTGCTCATTAATTCATTTATTCACTCAGATCATCTTTTGTTAAGGATGTCTACATACCTAGCCCTGCACACCATCCTGAAATTTCTCATTGTAGTTAGGACATGGATGTGTGTGTAAGCGGGCCATTATATTGCAGTAGGCATATCCCAGGATAGATGTAGGAACAGGAACTGTGGGGGTCATGGATAACCCAAGTCCTGGGAATCAGTGAAGTCGCTGGAGGGAGGAAGGGGATGAGCAGTCTGTATTGAGGAAGCAGCGTGTGTAAAGGCCCAGAGCTGAGAGCTGGTTATCCTGGGAAACGGCAATCAGTGTGACCTGGTGGGCAGTATGCAAGCCTCAGAACGTGAGCAAGGCTGGAGGAGTCACCAAGGGCCTTGCTTGATGTGCTAGGGAGTTGGGGTTTCTTTTCCTGTGAGGTAATGGGGAGCCACTGAAGGATATTTTTAAAGGGGAAGGGAGGGACAGGGAGCTGGAGAGGCAAAGGAAATGTGGCATGATCATGTTTGTTTTTTAAAATTGACACTCTAGCAGCATTGCTAGAAAAAGTGGCAGTTTATCATAAATTGCTTAAATAAGCAAACAGGTCCTGAATTGAAAAAAAAAAATCACCTGAAAAATTGCAGGGCCTTTTTATGAAGCTGAGGCCATTGACTGGCATGCTAATGAAGTTTCAATTGCATGAATGCATGCTAGTTGAAATTTCTCATATTTTTATAGACCCAAAAGTATGAGTCTTTGAGGGCAGGACCTCTGCCTGGCTTACTCCCTACAGTACCAAGTCCTGACTACCTACAACAGAATTTAGCGTGAAGTAGATTATCAATAAATATTTTTGACCACCTGGCTCTGAAATGTCTTCAGATACCTCTTCCATCATCGTTCAATGAAAATAACTCCTTGGTATGAAAAAAAAGCCAACAATGCAACTGAAGTGCCCTCTTCTTGTTAATGATAACATGTTCAAATTTATGAAACTGTGTGATTACTTAGAAGCTATTGTAGATCCAATTATAGGAAAAATCACGTTTGAAGAAAACATTTTTATCATTTGGTCTTTTTCTGTTTAGGGAAGTAAAAGTTTTTCTCATCATTGTATCCCCAGCCCCAGCACAGTACATGTCACATGGTAGGACTCAAAATATTAGTTAAATGAATGGATACCTGAATAATATAGAGAATGCTTCCTTAAGGCAAAAACATTCACAAAATCCCTAATAAAAACAAATTCTATACTTCTATTTATCTGCTCTAATCTTCAAGAAGAAAGGAGCACACAGAAGTTAAGGGTTGCCATTAAGCCAGAAAGGATCTTAGGAACCTTTTAACAGTTCAATCACTTCATGGATGGTGAAGAGCTCTGCCTGTCTGTTAAGGGAAGAACTAGGAGAATTCAGATCTTCTGATTCCAGGCATTTTTCACTGTCCCATTTTGCAACTCCAATTTAAAAAAAAAAAAAAAAAAAAAAAAAAAAAATGTGGCAACGTTTATAAAAATATTGTTTGATCCTGTGAAACTCTCTTTTTTTGTACAGCTTAAATGTATCTCTTTCCCTTGCAGAGTTGCTACAGAGCCACTACAGAGTTCCTACAAATTCTTCAGTAGGAGCAGAATTTGGAATATAGATGTGGAATTCATAAATGAAGGTGTTTTTGTCCCTCAAGTAAACATTATATGTCTTTCTGTCTGCCAGTTATTTCCACAGTATAAGTTGTTGGCTGCAGTCTTCAACAACCAATGAAGTTTATGTTGTACACAAGACCTTGGGGATTTCATGTTCACTGGGGCCAACAAAAGCAAATTCTCTCATGCCCTCCTACCAAGAACCATTATGACATTCTGCCACATGCCTTCTCAGATCTGCGTGTGATTCTACTTTCCTCTCTAGATTCCAGGACAGGCAAAGTTTATCTTTGAAGCTCCATTTATTCTGTCTTTCCTCACTGGTCCCCTTTCTGTCCCTTTAGGTCCCTTTAATGGTCCTCATTTCTTCCCTTAACCACCCTGAACTTATAAGAATATACTTGCAGATTTGTGAATCCCACTAAAGCTTAAATGCCTGACACCACTCTCCCCACCCCACACCATTCATTTGTGAGAAAAACTGGAAGGGAGAAATAACACCTGCCCCTACCCCAGTTCTGCATTTCTAAAGGCAGAGACTAGAAGATAGTTCTAGGAGTGCCCCATGGTCTCAGGGCTGCCTCCAGTCCTTTGCGTTTCCTCTGGAGAGGCCTCAATGGAGAGGGAAGGGAAGCCCTCTTCTCTTCTTAGTCCCAGATAATGGAAGGTCACTCACATTTCCTGTTTTGGGGGTTCAGTCAGAGGGACTAGGTGGCCCTGCTGAGCTCTGTAACAGGAATAATAGAAAGCTGAGATCTAAACAGGCTGTAGTCTACATTCTCAATGAGGTGTGGGGGATAGGTGTTAACTCCTGATGGAAAGATGATCAGGAGATGTGTGAACTTCCAACTGCTCCATTGCTTCTTAGGCTTACTTACTTCGAGAACTAGGTTTTGTGTTTTAGTATCTTTCTCTAGCATCAGAACTGACACTACTATAAAACAAGAATGGACAAAGTCCACTGACACAACCGAGTGATGAACTCCATCAACTTGCCTCCAGTCTTTTCTAGCTGTTGCAGTGGAAGCATGAATTCCTCAGAAAACTAAGGTCCTTTTGGACCATTTTGGATTTTGAAAATGCTGTACTAATAGATGTAGGGCCTTCCTTGGGGGCTTTCCAAAACCTTTAACTAATCTGTGTGTAGCACGGATTTCTTGGTCTCCTGGCCCCCTTTGTTTCCGAAAACTAAAACCGTTGCACAAAATACAGCGATTTGTATCCTGGTGAGGTAGGAAGAAACTGGAACTGTGTACACTCGTGTCATTCATAAGAATGCCTTCTTCCTTCTCCATAGCTTCCTTGGGCTGAGTCTATTGGTTTATCATAAAGATGATGCGGCCTGGAAGAGTGCAAATTACCACCTGGGTAATTAAGTCTGTGATGTTCACTGTCTCCTACTTTACCGCCTCCAAAGGCCAACCTGGCATTGTTTTCTAATTTCTCAGTCTGTGGGCTTGTTTTGACTCAGCCTCCTGGATAGCATATGGTTCCTGCTAAGCTAGCACTTCCCAGCCTATGACGGCACACCCCTAGCCACCCTGCCAGCCACTGCAGTGGCCCAGTCGCTGAGTTGTCACTCTGCCTCAGCTTCACCCACCCTTACCCATTTCATTTGCTCACCCTGTGCTCTCCTTCCTTCTATTCTCAAATTCACTGCAAAACCCTTGTTAGGGAATCCTATTTTTACCCAGTAAAGAAAGAAGTGTTGCTTATTATGGTCTAAACATGATCTTGAAAAAAAAGTGTAGTGCATTAGTGATGAGCACAGACATTATATTTAGGTTCTACACGAAACCTGTAGTTGAATTATCAGGCAAACTACTTTCAATGTGTCCTTTGGTATAATTTGACTTATGTAGGAAAGACTGAGGAAGTATTTTCAAATACTTCAGCTTTCATGGACCTCAGAATAGGTTAAACTTTTTAAAATATTAAAACACATTAAAATACTTTTTACAGAGTATGTACAATAGTCTGAATCTCTACTGGCAAAGAAAAGTGTTGTGAAATAATTATCTGGATAAATCAGGAAAAAAATCACTTGAGTTTGAATTTATACTGTCATACAGTTTCGTGTTCATGGTGTTATGACACAACCCAAATTTCACTGTATTTACGTATTTTTTAAATCTTGATTTTTTTATTGTATTAAAAGTTAAAAATTTAGAAATTTGAATTTGCTTTGGCCTGTTTCTGACATATTTATGGCTGTCTACATATATAAAACATCTGGCAAATAGTAGATACTGACAAAGGGTAAATTTACAAGGCAATTTTCTTATAAACAACTATTATTTGATTTCTAGCAGATTCCTTTATCCAACTAGAAAAAGCAGCACGTGTCCAAGATTCAGAGCCTTGTAAAGAATCCCCTTTGCAACCTCCAAATGTATTAGAGAGGTTTTTTGTTTTTGTTTTTTAAAGTGTCAGTGAGAAGAGAATTTTCATTGAGTATCTTCAATGCCACAAGCAGCCCCCTGTATTTTCTGAAAGTGTGAAGAGAGAAGAAATGAATGCATGTATGTACGTATAAACAAAATTCTTTTATACTTCTGTGCAATCGAACAACTACTATAAAAGAATCTTGTGGGGCCGGCCTGGTGGCTCAGATGGTTGGAGCACTGTGCTCCTAATGCCGAGGTCGCCGGTTCGATTCCCACATGGGCCAGTGAGCTGCGCCTTCTACAGCCAAGATTGTGAACAATAGTTCTCCCTGGAGTTGGGCTGCCATGAGCAGCTGGAGGTTGGCGTGAGCTGACATGGATTGCTGTGTGCTGCCATGGGCTACGGTGTGCTGCAGGGAGTGGCCGGCAGTCAGCATGAGCTGCTGTGAGTGGCCCACCGGCGACCGACTACACAAGGCTCATAACACCAGCATGGGCCAGGGAGCTGTGTCCTACACAACTAGACTGAGAAACAATGGCTTGAACCGGAGTGGGGGGAGAGGGGAGGGCGAAGGAAGGAAGGAAGGAAGGAAGGAAGGAAGGAAGGAAAAAAGGAAGGAAGGAAAGAAGGAAGGAAAGAAGGAAAGAAGGAAGAAATTATTTAAAAAAAAAGAAAAAGAAACTTGTAGAGAAGGATATTATGATCTCATGCTTATGCACACCTATAGATTGTTTTTCACATTCTTAGATAAATGGCATACAGCCTCATTTATAAAGGATTAGAATTACTGAAATTATGATTATAATGGCCCATATAGTTATGTAATATTTTTCACTTTGTTTTTCATGAGAGAAGTGGTTTACATATTATTCATTTGAAAATCTTCAGATTCTAGTTACATTACAGATAAAGTTGTACTGGTAAATCATGCTAGACCATTCTTAAGAAAATATTCCATGAATTGTGGCAACTTTCAAAATGTCTGAGCAAATGTACCTGTTATTAAAATAAATCTTTTGCTTTTACATTTCTCAGGATAAATAAATGGTTAAATAAATAATTAATAAATAAATAGATAAATAAATAAATAACTTCTAGGATTCATACTAACTCTTTTTCTTTGTATTTTTGACCATAGCTCTAAAATACATTTTAAGAGAACTTTATTTAGTCAAACTAGAATAAATCTCTTTTTAAAAGACCCCATGACATCTACATGTTCCAGTCCTTCCAGGTGATAGCATTTCTCTTTGTTTTCTTTCTCCCAATGTTTTGGAAATTACATCCAAATGGAAAGGAATAAGAACCAAAAGAATTTATTCTTTCTAGGAAACTTAATACTTCGTTCATTCATTCATTCATTCATTCATTTTTTAATCGGGATATATTTGTATACTTTTTACTATATTTTCAAATGTGTTCATTTCCCCATCTTAAAATGGCACTAGTAATAGTTCGTATCCATTGGGTTATTGTGAAAATTAAATGAATAAATACCATAAAGTGCTTAGAAAAGTTCCTGGCACAGACCGTAGTAAGTGCTCAATAAATGTTAGCCATTATTATACTTGCTGATTTTATTATTATCTTTGCATTTTGACCTATCTGGGTTTATGGTCTATCTGTTGTTTGATTCTGGCATTCTCAGTATCTCAGTAAGTTTTAAAAGGTTTAAACATAGTAGCACCTGAAGGTGGGGTGAGGTACTGAGAATTTTTGGCTAATGTATTTATGATGCTAATCCAATCTCTTCAGAGAGGAATGTCTTCTGCTCTAGAAATATATTTGCAAACTTTTCCCAGGAGGAAAAAATTGCAAAATGCAGAGCACCCAAGAGTAACATATTTTTTGTGTGCCCAGTACAAGCTTGCACATACCATGCCCCAAACATTTATTTATTTATTTATTTATTTATTTATTTATTTATTTTGGCTTTCTCAGTAAAATTCTTTTTTTGGGGGGGGGAATTTTGGGGAACAGTGTGTTTCTCCAGGGACTATCAGTTCCAAGTCATTGTCCTTCAATCTAGTCGTGGAGGGCGCAGCTCACTGGCCCATGTGGGAATCGAACCGGCAACCTTGTTGAGAGCTCACGCTCTAACCAACTGAGCCATCTGGCACCCCCTTAGTACAAATTCTTCAGGAATCCCTATACCTATCCCACTCCAACAGACACCACAGTGACATAATCTAGTGTCTGTTACTCAAAATGTTGTCTACGGACTATCAGCATCAGCGTATCCTGGGAGTTTGTTAAAAAATGCAGAACTTCAGGCCCCTATCCAGACCCACTGAACCATAATCTGTATTTCAATAGGCTTCCCAGGTGATCCATATATATAGTTAAGTTTGAGAAACACTGATCTAGTTGAAGTTCAGCTTTATTTCTTAATGGGCCAGGATAATTTCAAATATTTTATAAATAGATCAGAGTTCCTCAAACTCTGCACTATTGATATTTTGGGCTGAATAATTCTTTGTTGTGGGGGTTTGTCCTATGCACTGCAGGATGTTTAGCAGCATCCCTGGCTGCTACCTACCCACTAGATGTTAGTAGCACCAGTGGTGACAAACAACAGTGTCATTATTATATTTGCATAGTCATGATTATATTTGCTTTTATTATTACCTTCCCGTTCTGATCTATCTGAGCTTATAATGTGCTCTGTTTGATTCTGGTATTGGCTAACAATGTTGTTTTTTTAGACAATGTTTGATTGCTAAATGTCTTCTTGGGGGCAAAATTGTCCTTGTTGAGGATCACTGAAATAGATCCACTAATTTTGCTAGATTCTTCATTTCTGCTAAAGTCAGAGCATGTGATAGAGCATTTATTATTGTAGTTAGAATCTATTTTATCTAGTTTATTATACAAGAGTAAGGCTTTGAAACATAAATTTCATAAAATATTGTTAAAATTTGATAATATATTGCTATTCTTATCTGCTTTTAAGCTTTCCGTTAATGGTGGTAAGACTTGAATCTCTTCTTGTGATCAGACAACTAGAGTACCAGGCAGGCAGAAAGATGAAGGGCAAAGAGACCTACTAAGTGGTGAGAATGGAAAGAAGTAAAATGGGCCTAGTTTGGAGTGGCATGTAGTAGCTTGTCTTCTTTTGTTCAGTTATAGAGTCACAGAATTGCACATCTCATAACCTCTTTTCATCAACATTAATTCCCAGGACTTCATTTGAATACAAAATCCAAAAAATATTAATTCATGAATCAACAAAGACTTGTATTTATTAAGCACAACTAAGAACTTGTCATAAAGCCCCTGCCTTTAAGGAATTTATTGGTGATGGTAAATTAAGATCCTAATTCTGCCCCATTCCCCCCAACCTGTTCTTCCTGCAGCACATTTCAGAAAATGGTAACCTTACCCTTCCAATCACTGAGACTGAAATCCATGGAGTCATCCTTGCGTCCTCTTTCTCACACATCCCAACCAATCCTGTAGGAAGTCCTTTTGACTCTACTTTCAAAATATACTCAGAATTTGAATACTTCCATGACTACCACTCTGTCCAAGCCACTATAATTCCCTGAATTAATACAGAGTATTCTAATAGGTCTCCCTGTTTCTACCCTTGTTCCCCAGGCTATGCTCATCACAGCATCTGGAGTGATCCTGTTACAATTTGAAGTCAGGTCAAGTCATCATGTCTCTGTTCAAACACTTGAATGGCCCCAATCTCACTGAGAAAACAAGCTAAAGCATTTACCATTGCCTACAGTGAGGCCCTCCATCAACTGCCCACTCCCCACCTGGCCCCTTTATTGCTATGACTTCCTCTACCTCTTGCTCAGGCACCTCTGATCACAACTCTGGCCTCCTTAAAGATCCCTAACACACAGTAGTGTGCTGGTAAAAATCTAACAACACGCTCTCAGGTGAAAAAGCCCCAAATTTTAGCTTACTTCCATGATATAAGTACTCCCACCATGGCCAATTTCATGTCACAAATCGTGGAGTTGAGAAGAGATATTCAGTAGTACATCATTATATAGTATTTCTATCATGCCAACACCACTGATGTAATAAATAATATCTAGAGGCTAATTAATAAAGTACAATAACATGATCAGGAAGCGATGAATTTTGAATATTTATTACCTTTGTTTTTAATATAATTTATATAATTTAATTTTTTATAACGCCTGTTTAACAACTAGCTTGCAAAATTCCTGAAAATTTAACAGTTGGCTCTCAGGAGTCAGTCAAGCTGGTTCCAGCACACCACTGTCAATAACGCAACCAAACATGCTCCTGCCTCAGAGCCTTTATTTTTCCATCTGCCTGGAAAGCTCTTCTTCTGAATGCTTGCAAGGACTTCCTCCCTCATCTCCTTTACGTCTTTTCTAGTGTTACCTTCTAGGTGACTTCCCCAGACACTCTCTCTAAAATTGCACCACCTCCAACTCCCTGTTCTAATACCGTGATTCATTTTTAACCTTAGTATTTATCACCATACAAAACACCATTTCTCTGATTTATTTGTTGTTTACTTCTGTTAAACTCAAAGCTTAATGACAGCAGCGATTTTTGTAGGATTTGTTCCCTCTCGAATCCTCAGCACTTAGAACTGTGACCAGCAAATAGTGCATTGTCAATATAATATTTGTTGAATGAATCGATTAGTGTCACCTCTTCATTTCTTTTATTTTGTTTCCTTTCCTGATTCTCATTGCCTAACAGATAATGGTATTTTTATGTGTGAAAGAAAAGGCATGCCTTTACAACCTGCAGATACCAATTTTACTTTCCCTAAACTATTTTTTTTACTTCTTATATATGCAGACCCCAAGCCCAGCTCATTATTTTTATACTTCAGTAAACTTCAGGAATACTTCAGTAAAAACATTCTGTGGCTTCTCCTGTCCTGCTTGTGAATGATCTTAGTTAAATGATACTTCATTTTTCACTTCTCCATGAGTAAGAGACCCATTGTGGTACGTCACTTCGTAGAACTGTATAAATTTCTCAGATAGTTAAACTATTACTCCTAGACTTAGAAGCCCTGTCAGATGCTTTTTTTTACTGTGTCCTCAAAAAGGCAGCAACTCACTTTCAGACAATTGTTCATCCTGAGTGATTTGAGGTTTCACAGACTCCATACAGATTATTCACTGAGGTCTTGGACACATAGGAATAGGTTCACAGATAGAATATTTTAATTTTCCATAAACATTCTCAACATTAGATTGGGGTTGATAGGAATAAATGTGAACCTGAACTATGCGTTCTTAGGTCAATTTTTTCTCGCAAAGAGTATCCTTCTCTCCCATCTTCATGCTTCAGCATCATACACAATTTTACTGCTGTCTAAGTTACTTTGTTAATGTTTTTGAAATCTAAGCATGTGATGTGATGTAGCATTTTGCAGAGTATTTTAAAAAGCAAATAGAAAAAAGATTTTGTATAAAATATTCGCAAAGAAATTCATCTCCCAGTGCTTCCTTTCAGGCTTTACAAAGTCACAAATGTGCCCTAGAGATTCATTAGAAGAATAAGCCCAGGGGATTATGACTTTGTTCTCGATACATGAATATACCCAGTGAATCAGACTCATGGTATGTTCAGTCCAAGTGTCTGATTTTTATGACTGGTAGGAAGATGTGCATTTTGGAAAGTCACTGTTGCTATACCTCTGAGCGCAAAGTGGTATCAATTTTCTCAAAATGATTGAAATAACAATTTTGTTATTAAAAATATAGATTTATTGCATATCCTTACTTAAAAATTTTTTTTTACTACATTATATGGGCATTTAATCTTATCATTTGTATATTCCTTGAAGAGCTCACAGTCAGGGAAGATTGTCTTCCAGAACCAAAAGTTCAAATTAAAATGCAAAGATTGCTTATTTAACTCTGGTGTGACCTTAATATCTATAGCTTTGATAAGGAATAAACAGGTACTGTTCACATATTGTGGTGGGTATATAAATTGACACAGTCTTGCCAGTACCTATCATAATAACAAATATACTTGGTGTTTGACATAGTAATTCCACTTTTAGGATGTTAACTTAGAGATATATTTACAAATGTGTCCAAACATAAATGTACTGGGGTATTTACTGCAGCAGCATTTGTAAGAGGAAAAATTGGAAATAGCCTAATTGTCCTCAGTGGGGGGAATTGTTGAATTATTTCTGGTACTGAGAAGATGGGGAAAGCTATGAGACTGTTAATAAGGATGAGGTGGATTTATACATTCTGACATGCTAAGTAAAAACTCAAGTCACTGAACAATATGTATAGTATATCATATATGTTGAACAAAACACAAAGCAAATATATTTGTGAATAGATAGAAAATATCTCAAACCATCACACCCTTAATGATGATTATCTCTGGACAGGAAAAAGAAATGGGGGGGCATAGGAAGAGGACTTTTACTTTTTTAGTGTAGATAATTCTTTCTCTATTGTTTGAATTTTAAGTGATCATGCATTACTTTTTAAATTAAAAATAATTTAAAAAATAGAAATACATGACAATTGGTAGAAAGGAATTTATGAGTTTTTGTTTCTCTTATTTCTGATGAATGTTATTGTTTTGTGAGACAATGTGAACTAGTAGGAAGAACACAAACATGGGTTCTAATTATGGACTCAACTACTGTGGGGTGGTGTGTACCTGTGTGTATGTGTATGTGCATATGAATGGGGGGGTGGAACAAGAGTGAGATCTGCAAAATAATAACTATCTTACAGGGTTGCTGTAAGAATTCAGTGAAATATTGTACAAAAAAGGTCTCTAACAGTCTGCTAGACAGCAGGCAGGCACTCAATACAGTTTACCGTGTTTTCCTGAAAATGAGACCTATCCGGACAATCAGCTCTAATGCGTTTTTTGGAGCAAAAATTAATATAAGACCCAGTGTTATTATTTTATACTATACTATACTATACTATACTATACTATACTATACTATACTATACTATACTATACTATACTAGAAGACCGGGTCTTATATTAATTTTTGCTCCAAAAGATGCATTAGAGCTGATTGTCCGGCTAGGTCTAACTTTCGGGGAAACACGGTATTTGCATTTCCTTACCCATATCCACCAAGGTTTGAAATTTGTGAGTCCAACAAATGAAGGTAATGAAGAAAGTATTAGACACACGTCAGACCTGTGTTCTGAATTTGATCCTGAAAATACAGTGATCAAACATAATTATCTGCCCTGTCACTTCCTTTTGCAGTTGTTAATAAGAAGCTTATATTGAATACTCCATTTTGGCTAACTCTAGGCAAAAAAATGATGAGCTAAATACAGAGGGTGCCAAAAAAATGTACACATGTTAAGAAAGGAGAAAAACTGTATTAGAATTGTAATACTCAGTATATACCAATAACAAAAGATGTATACAAATCATGTGTATCCATTTTTTTGGTATTCCCGGTATTTACATCTTATTCATTATGGTCACACAGTATGAACTCCTGGGGGTATGATATAAAGAAGGGATGAAAAGAGTCAAAGAAGGGGATAGCAAACTGAGACTGTTTGAACTTTAAAATCCACAAAGTGCTTTATGGGTCACAGTACTCATTCACATCCACTTGATCCTTACATGTATTAGACAGGCATAGATGGTATCAGTTTCATTAAGTGTCAGAAAAAAAAAATTGAGGCCCAAAAAGATGAAGTGACTCACCCAAGGTCACAGTCTGAGCAAAACCAGGTCTTAACTCCGTTTTTATTCCTATTGTTCTGCCGTCTAAAAATTCAGTGACTGGTCAAAGCTGAATATGTAGAGGAAAAAACTTAAAAAGAAAATAGGACAGTCTCAGTTTTTCTGGTAATAGAATGTTAAGTGTTCCAAATGATCAGTTTATATCACATATATATTACGGCTTTGTATTATTCAGATAGGCAATGAATAAAAACCTTAGGTTTGAAAGTCATCCAATTATCATTTTGGTAAATTTAGGTGATAAGTTGTTGGATTTTCCTTTATTGGAGATGAGGGAGTTATTTTATTTTTTTAATTAAAGTTTACTGGTGTGTCAATTGCTAGTAAAGTTACATAGATTGCAGGTGTACAATTCTGTAATACATCATCTATGTATCACATTGTGTGCTTACCACCCAGACTGTTCTCTTTCCATCACAATATATTGGATGAGGGAGTTATTTTTAAGTGGTGCTTTGGTGTGTTAGCCATTGACCACTGAGTGAAGACTTGCTGAAAAAAATTGATTTAATAAACCATTTATCAACCTCTTGGTGGCACAATGGGCCCAGAAAATTTTGGTGCGCTGCTTGCCTTTTCTTAAGCAAAGAACAATCAGTAAAGCAAAGAACAATCAGTAAAGCTGAGGGCACTTGGGGACAATCGAGAAGCAACCATGTGAAAGGCCACGTGCGCGTGACTACCATAGAAAATACTATTTGGTGCCGATGAAGCATAAGAAGGGCAGCTATGCTGCAAAGAAAAACCGATGGTACGGGCAGATCAAGGGCACCTAGTGGGAGGCAACTGGCATGCAAGCTTACCCAGCGAATATATGCAATGTTAAACCACTACAGGGATTAGTTTTTAGGAAGGGTTGGTTGTTGAAGCAGCCAAATTCCAGCCTGGGGAGACACCGAATTAAATTTGAAGGAGACTTGCCCAACAACTATTCAAGTATCTTTTGCAGGTCTCTGAGATCATAAGAAGCCAAGCAGTAACGTCTCTACTACACCTCACCTCAACCTCTTTTACGGTTGTTCCTGCCCTCAACGCCCAGGCCCCAAACTCAGGGCTTTAAAATAGATTAGAGGTCTGGGGCCTACATTTGGCCTCGGATGTGTTCGTTTTCTTTCCACCCCTCTCCCCGATTAGAAACATTGGGTGTGCCCTCCCTTTTCGTAGCGCAGCCCCCATCCGAAGGGGCGGGTCCTCATCCCGGCGGGCTCAGGCCCCGCAAGTTGGCGGGAGCCGACAGGGGCGGGACGGCACGGGTCCGGGAAAGCCGAGCGAAGATACTGCGCGCCGCGCTCAAACTCGCGCCACCACCAGCTCACGAGCTGCGCCTCACCCTCTCCGTCACCAAAGGCGCCCAGCCAATGAGCGGGCCGGAAAGGCTGGGCCAGCGGGTGTGGGAGAGGAAGCAGCGGGAGGGGGACGGGAAGTCGAAGGCGGGTTGCATTTGATTGGCGGCTCACCCCAGCCAATCTTCCGCGCATCTTCTTTTTGCTCGCTTCTCTGCTGGGCTCAGCTCTTCGTCCCACCTCCTCCTCCTCCACCCCTCTCTTTGCTCCTCTTCGACCCGCCCCACTTCCCCTCCCCCACTCTGCGGGCAAATCGCTGCTGGAAAGAGGCGGGGGCCGAAGCGGCGGGCTCGTGTGGAGACTTGAGGTGGGATTGACGGGCGATCTGGCCAGTAAGAGGTAGGCTGATGGCGCGGCTTTGGCTGGAACCAGCCAATGGGCGGTCGGGCTGGGGGCGGAGGCCCAGGTTCCAAACGCTCCGCGGCGCCATGGGCTGAAAACTCAACCGAGATGGAATCTCCCAGTCTGAACCGGTTTCAACCGGTTCCGAGTTTGAGGCACTAGGAGGAGGGGGAGAAGCGGCTGCAGCGGCCGCGGCAGGAGCAGCGGGAGCTACAGCATCAGCAAGAGCAACAGTAGCTACAGCCCCGGCGGCGGTGCCTGTTCCAGTCTTTGCTGCTGCAGTCCGTGCAACCACCCAGAGGGGGAGGGGGGGAACCACCAGTCGCTGAGGAGCAGGAGAAGGGGGGAAAGTTTAGGCGAGCCGGGGTGGGGGGGGGCCAGCGCCGGAGCCGCGTGAGAGAGGGAGCCGTATTTTGGTAGGGGGAGTCGAACTGCAACTGGCAGCAGAGCGTCCCCCGACCGTGTGGACTCTACACCCCCTACTCCTGCCGCTTCTGCTGCCGCCTGTGGCTGGAGGGTCTCCCTGGGGCTGAATCTTTGGGACTTGACCCCGTTCCCCTCCCCCTTTCCTTACTCCCTGGCCAGGCGGGAGCATTTATTCCCCAGATTAATTCGCCTTCTTTTTTGGGGGGGCGGGTGGGTGTGTTTCGGGGGGAGGTGTCCCTGAAATAGTAAATATTGTTGAGCTTTTTTTGCCCTTATCCTTTTTTGTTTTAATTTCCTTTTTTAAGGTGGGAAAACTGTGAAACCCACCTTGATTTCCTCCCCTCTCCCCTCTCCCCGCCTTCCCTCGCCCTAATCCCCCGACAAGGAAGGAAGAAGCAGTTGGTTCAATCTCTGGGTAAGTCGACTGTGTCTTCGGGGCCGAGGGTCGGGCGGCGGCACGGCGGGGCGGGAGGAGGCCGGCGTGGGGCGCGGCGGCGGCCGCGGGAGGCGAGCCCAGGAGGCGGCGGCGGGCCCACAGCGGAGCCTGCGATTGAATGGAGCCGCTTCTGCCACTGGGGGATGGAGGCGGGGAGGCGGCCGCGGGAGGGGAGCGCTTGCTGGGTCATTCGTGTGTGAGGGTGGCGGTGGAGGAAGGCGAAGAGCGTGATAGTGAAGCAGGGCCCCCACGCGGGGGTGGAAGGGCTTCCCCAGCCCAAGGGGATAGGGAGAAGTTGGGGTGATTTCAGGAACATCTCTGTAAATTATTAGGAGTGGAAGTTTCCAGAAATATTTAGTGCAGCAGCATTGAAACGTCCGCCTGCATCACGTGGCCGCTCGGTGGAGAGCTTGGGATCGAGGGAGGGAGGGGCTGCCGAGTCCCTGCTCCTCCTGCAAGGAAACTCAGAAATCTTTCTGGTTTTTTGCAGGGTAGGCTTAAAATAGGAAAGGTTAGTTGATTTTTCAGGGATCTGCAAATGGGTTCCGTGTCCCAGTTTGTTTTCGGGGGCTTGAGTGTGTTGTGATCGAATCATTTACTGCTGGTATTGTAGAGTGGACGATGCCCTGATTCTCCTTCATTCCGATGTCTCTGAGTTTGGCGTGGGTGGGAGGAAGTGGTGTAGTAGAGGAAGCATTAAAGATTTGTCCAGCCCGGACCTCCTCTGATCACGCAGAGGCCATGCTGCATAGAGAATGGGGCGGTGAACTTCGTGCGCCTGGTGTTTGCCTCCTCCGAGTATGGGCGGGGTGAGTGCGTGCTCGGGTATGCTATAGTTAGAAGTGCTGCAAATCGCTTCGGGTGGGAGCGAGGGGAGGGCGGGCCTTAGTGAGGTGTGTTTCTACTGAATGAAGCAAGCAATTGCCCACACACCTAAGTAGCAGTCTCTGTCCTTGTAGCGACTTGTTTTTTTGACTTACTATGTAGTTATCATTAAGCAACGGTTATGATTTTATTGTTTTTGGATGTGAGCTGGCAGTGTGTAGCTGTCTGCCTATTCTGTTTGAAGTGGCAGTGAAGGTATTTTGGTAGTCACTTGTAGAGTCACCACGTTGCTGGATAACGTATACTATCCAGTGAGAGGATTTTAGATTGAATGTCGCAAAGAATGAAAAGCGTTTGTGGTTTTTCCCTCTCCCGCTAGGGCTGTTTGCTATCTGCCTGATTGTGTATCTTAAGCGTGTGGGATACTGAAGTTAGTGGAAAAAATAGTTGGGAAGCTGATTTGGGGGACTAAGTGTGCTTGGTTGGCATTGAACAGAAAGCCGCCATTTCTGTACTACGTACAGTTCAAGAATAGGTAGGTCATTTCGAAGATAGCCGCTAGTTCTAAGGATGGCAAACTCTTCTGTATTTAACACAAGCTTCTGTTCTACATCTGATTCTTTTGCAAGAATTTAGCTGGAAGAACTCCGAGGACAGTGTACTCGAAAATGAAACTTTTAGAGCACGTTACTTTTTGTTTTGGCTACTAAATTATGATAGGTAGGGTTAAATGGGAGAAAAGTTTGTCCAGTTTTTAACCAAAAAAAAAAAAACTTGATATGTAGATTTTGGTGCTTTGTGGACATTGCTGTTCAACTTAAACTTTTAAGACTGTTCTGCTCTTTTAAAATTGGCACTTGAAGGGAGGACACATTTATTTGGAATATGTTTCCTTTTTTATATGGTTAGTATTTAGATCAAAGATTTTTGTTGTGTGTGCTAATATTGTGTATTAAAACGTTTTATAACTGCTATAAAAGTTTTTGAAATCATCAGTTTTACTGTCAATGGATCAAAAGACTTAGGAATAAAAATCCTTCAACTCTTAATTTCTCGTGTTTTTACATTGTCTAACTTATGGCTAACTTAACTGACTCTTTTTTTCAACTAATAATTTGTTGTAACTGACATCGTTAAATGAAACATGTGGGTTAAAATTGAAATTGCTGCCATTATTCACATTTTTAAACTGCTATAAAATAGCTAAGAAATAACGCCTTCCTACCAAGCTAGTTTGTCCAAACATAATGGAATCAAATCAGACACCGACTTCCTGATCTTGGAAGGTTGTTAAGAGGGGGAGACCGGGCGATGACCATCTGACCTTGTTGGGTCTAAATACAGTAAACCAAGGGTTCTTAACGTGAGGTTTCACGCATGGCTTTCAGAGTGTCCTGAGTCTTTTGTAGTTGTATACAAAATTGTGAGTCGTTAAAGACATCTTGACCAGAAAAAGGGTTAAAGAGTACTGATTTAGCCAGACTTCAGTGACACTGGATTTGAAGAAAAAGACAAAAAGAAATTTTTTATAATGCTAGGCAACAAAAAAGAGAACGTGTGCCAGCATCTTGGAGTGGAATCCTCTTAAAAGGCTAACATTGCATATGAACTAGTAGGTTTTAGCCAGTACATTATTTGAAGTGAAAAGGCTCATTTTTCTGTTGTGATAGAATTTTTTATTTGGAAAAATAGTTGGCAAGCTTTTACAGTTTTTACCTTGCCAATGAATATCTGGAAATTAAAAAATAAAAATCTTGTGTGAGGTATTAGCATATATCTTCTAGACCATGTATTCAAGGAATTTGTACGCTTGTAATTTTAATCCCCAAATTGAGATTTGAAAGAATCAAATTTACCTTTTGGTAGTTTAATTAAATCGAGTGTAGAAACTTAAGTTCTGTAGACGTTAAGGGTACCAAATTTAAGATTTGTGATTCCTGCTAATCATTGATATATACAATAGCAATACTTGTGTACTGTATTTAATTTTTAGCATCTTCCTGCGTTTTAGCATATATTAAAAATTAAGGTAACACGAAAGGAGGGGAAGTGACGTTTTTTTAACTGAACTAGAAGACCCTACTTATGAAGAAAAAAAAAAACATGTCCACTGGAACTTTATCTGTGGTGAAAAATTTGAGATCAAGACTGAACTGTGTCAATTTTTTGGGCCATAAATTTCTAATAGATTCATTTGAAAAACAGGTTAGGGGTAACTTTATATAAATGTTAATAAAACAGTATGATTTTTATGGGACCTAGAAAAGTTGAATGGACCCTAATAACTACCGTAATGTGGTTGTAGAGTAGCTCAGTAACTTCAGCTTTTATTTTACTATCCCAGTGTTTAGGTAAAGTCTCTAAAATAATCTTTAAAATATTTGTGTGAATATGGTGGAAGTAAAGTAAATAATGTTTTTGACTGATAATATCAAAACTTCATAGATACCTTAAATTTTTTTTCTTCATTTTCAGTAATCTATGCCAGCAATTATGACAATGTTAGCAGACCATGCAGCTCGTCAGCTGCTCGATTTCAGCCAAAAACTGGATATCAACCTTTTAGACAATGTGGTGAATTGCTTATACCATGGAGAAGGAGCACAGGTAAAGTAGCTGATCAAAACCATAACATTACAGTGTAACAGAGTTGTTGGGTTTTGAATACAATTTTAAATTATCACCTTTTAAAAAAGTATTCCATAGTTTGTATTAAATTGGAATTATATATTAACTAGTGACAAATGGTCTGGAGAAAGAAATTTCATTATATTTTGACATAGAGTGGGATATTTCAGAATATTATTCATATACTTGTTTTCTTAAGAAACGTTTACCCCATTTAATAAAAGAGCCCATTGTATTGTTTTGTAGATATTAAAGGTTGTATGTACCATATATATAGTTAATATGTTTGGAGTTAATATAATTCTATGTCTTCGAAACATTTAAATTACATAAATTACAAAAGTACATCACAGATATAAACTTGTTTTAGAAATCTAACAATACCAAAGGTCTTTACATTTGAATTTTCTCACTTTGTAAAAGTGGTGCTGATAGTGTAGGGAATTGTCTTACACATGATCCATGTTTCATCATTGTAAGGTTTTGAGTTTTTTAACACCCAATTAAAAGATAGATGAGACAGGAATGTTTGTAAATTTAAAAAATGTATATTACAAGAAGAAACTGGGCGATCTTGAATCTTCACCATGTGAGTTAATCACATAATTTTAAGTGAGTAAAAGTTTCTTTTCTGTTGGATAAAAAAGCTTTTTTAATGAAGAGAATTTTAAATGAAAAGGGACCATGAAAGTTGTATGAGTGGAGAAAATCACTCTGTGGTGATGTTTATAAGCTTGTTAGTCCAGTTTTATAGTCCTAAAGGCAGTTGATCAATATTGTCTCCAAAGGCATTCCTGAAAAAGTTACTCCATCTGTATTTATTACACATATCATGTAGTTTCCTTGTGTTATGCATGCAGCATTGAAGTTTTAAGCTTCATTTTCACTCTAACATGGATGTATGGAAAGCAGCAGCTTTGCAAGAAAGTATGAACGGTTGAAATGCATGAAGTATAAAGTTGGGCTTAACTTTGAGTATATTAGAAGCACAAATCTAGCCAATTAGGAAGATGGGCATTTAATTTTTTCACATCATTTAGTTACTGCTGTTTAATCATGCTTTTTTTTAACTGGTTCACAACATCAATGAGTATTATAAATAAATGAAGAGACCAGTGTTGTTTTAGGTTTATAACTGAGAAGTAGCAGTAATTTTTACAATGAAAAATATGTTGTAGTAATACTGCTTTAAGTAATGTGTCACAGTATTGAGATTTAATGATTTGTTTTAAATTTGACTTTTTGTAGAAGTAGATATGGAAAAGTATAAAGGCAAAATTTACATTCCCAAAAAAGTAAGGATTTTATTTCTAGATCTCTTGTGACAAATTAATTGCTTAAAGATAATCAGTAAACTGATACTTGTTATAGTATAGATAAGAAAACAGGCTTAGAGCTTAAAGTCAGGTTAGAACCCCTTTTCTAAAAGTCATGGCTTTATACTTCTAGTTTGGTCTATTTTTCATAACCACCTCTTTCGGGGTCTTACTTTGAATGAGAAGTAGAAAGTTGCAGTGGAAAACACGTTTTTAGTGTTAGATGGCTTAATTTTATTCCAATAAGTTTTCTAGTCATTGTTCTAGAGTCTCATCTAAAAAGTGTTACTCATCTTGCAAGAAGAGATTGGAGGATTTTGTAAAGCACCTGTTATGGTACCTGATACTTAGAAGGATTCTGTTTAATCAGTACTTTTGGAAGTATAATGAAGAAGAATTAGCATTTGTGATAAAACTTTTAAAACATGTTTTTTTCCCCTAATCTTATAAAACATGTGCAAAAAATGGCAATGAGAAATTACGCTAATTAAATTTTTAAACTCAGATGTAGATTAACTTTTGAAAAAGGACTACATAATTTTAGAGGGGATGAAATGATTAAAATGGTGGCTTTAAAAATCTACAGGCAGAACTTTTACCTAGGTGGTAAAAGTAAGATGTTTAGCACTAAAACTTTAGGACTATCTTCTGTTAATAAGCATTTTTTCTATTTTTAGCCAGCCAAGTAGGCAGCCAGGGAAAAAAGATATGGAAGAGTTGGGTGTTTTCTCCAGTATTGTGTTAAGTGTCTTTAACTCTTTTAATCTATTGCTTAGCAACTAGAATACTTCCACCATTCAGTTAGTAACACAGGGAGATGCCAGATTTTTCTCCCTCTTTCGTTTCCTTTTGTGTCTTTTAAATCTCTCCTGGAGTTTTAAGTTAAAAGAATATTATGTAAGGATAGTGGGATTAGGGAGAAATCAAGACACTAGAATGCAAATACTAGAAGTATCTTTTAGAGAGTAAAATTACAACTATAAGGGCGACTAAAAGGAAAGAACATGATTTATGCAGAGATTGAAACAAATGGTGATAGTGTGGGAAGTACTCACTTATGTGTAGAATCCTCATCACTTCAAAAGATCTGAGTAATATCTTGCCTAATAATTTTATTAGGCATGGATTTTTGATACACCTTATCTTGATACTTGTTACTATTTTATGTGCAAGTCTGTGTCTAGTTAGAAATGAATATCTAGTTAGATATTCTCAAGGAGAGAATCAAAACACTGCTAAAATGTGGTTTGGTCCTAAATAACTTGCAACACTATTCTGCCTTTTGTCAGTTATTATGTAACATGATTATCGCCCCTTAAGCTGTCAATCCCTTAATGAAATGAAATCTCATGCGCGCACACACACGCGCACACACACACACACACACACTCACTCACTCACTCACAAATTGTATTTTATGAGCTTACACTCTAGCTCTAACCACAGACCCTCAGGGGAAACCAAGGCAGCTGATTTTTCTGTCAAGTTCCATGGTGGTTCTGGTGGTGTTGTCAAGGTACAGAACCACTACCTAACTTAGTGGGTGTGTATTTCTCAAATGTTGTCTTTAAAACAATAAGCAGTATATATTGATGGTTGATTAATGGGAAAAATCATGAATGTGATATAACTACTACCCGAAGGAAAATCCTCAACAAAGCCAAAGTAGGAATATGATTTTTTTTTGTAAAGTGGAATAAAAGCCCAATTAAAGATTATGAGGTATCTGTGTCAGAGATGGTTGAAATAAGAATGCTTCTCTTCCCCCTTTTTGATGTTTCTTATTTATAACCGTAGGATTAAATCCTTGATCAAGTAAATTGTCTAATAGAAGGGTAATTTAAAACCAAACTTTTTGCTTACAACACATGATCGAAAACGGTAAAAGATAATTAGGGAGGATCCAGTTGAGCAACAAATAGCTTTTGAAGGTGAAAAAAAGATCAAGCTGTTGCTTGAAAAATGCATCAAGAGAATTAACAGGCTTTGTTAAAATATGTTTATGTCATATGAAAAACCAATGGTTAAAAAAACTAGATAAATGTCAACAGGCTAGATCTTTAAAACTCCATTTTCAATCATACCTGAGTAAAGGTGAGGGCGAAAACTGTCAAAGGAAAAGAGCAAATGGCAGAAGGGTTTCTATAGTATACTGTTTATATAAAATTCAGTGACTAGACAACTGTATTGTTTATGAAATTCATACACATGCTCTGAAAATATGGACAGGAAAAGAACAAATTCATGAAAGTGATTATCTCTAAAGAAGGAAGAAAGGAAAGAAATGGCACTGGAGAAAGGGATAAAAGGTGACTTAAGTTTTAAATCTTTTATATTTAAAAGAAAGACACCAGTACAACACAATGTTAATGTGTTAATTCTAGGTGATAGCTACATAAGTAATATTATTTCTGGATTTGCATTTTTAGAAGCAAAAAAGGAAAATTGTGAAAATAAGCTAAGATTTAATTTATGAAATTAGGACGTTCAGAGAACAGAAAAATGTTAAGAGACCATTTTAAAAAGGTCAAAGGCCTTAATGTTCTCTCTATATATAGGTATTTGAGTCTTACTTAGACCTAGTTTATATTTGTCTTCCCATAAAATACATTTTTATAGATAAATTTTGCTGGAGATATCTTGGTGACTCTTGAAAAGCAGTATACCATTACATAGTTTATCTCTAAATAGATGCGTTTTTCTGTGTTGGTTTTGGTTGATTGTAAGTGCTGAGAACTCGTTTATGTCAGAGTAGATCATTGTTATTTTGTTAGCATTGATTGAATTTGAGTTCAGTTTTGAGAATACCAAAAAAACCTTTTGTTTTCAAAGGAATACATATTTCTGGTTTTAATTGAAGTTTAAGAGCGATAGCAACAACATTTTTATTTCTATAAAGACTAATAATTTCTTGAGTATTTCTAAAAGTTAGAAATCACCTTCCTTTTAGGATTTGTGCCTTGCTCAATACCATTTTAATGATTAAAAAGAACAAGTGAGCTTAAAATTCTTCTTGTATAATATTTTAGCAAAGAATGGCTCAAGAAGTACTGACACATTTAAAGGAGCATCCTGATGCGTGGACAAGAGTCGACACAATTTTGGAATTTTCACAGAATATGAACACGAAAGTAAGCAAGTGGTGGTTTTAAAATCCATTATTTCTTCCTTTCTTCCAGACATAAACTTTGAGGAAGGTATCTCATTTTTAGTATTAGCATTTGTTATCTCAAATCATTTAATATTGTTAACTTATTTCAAAATTTAGCCTTAAACATAGAATTAATTCTTGCAAATAGTCCTAAGAATTATGAATGAAGTTTTGTAATCGGGACTAGTATGCAAGGCTTTTTTTTGTTTTGGTTTTGTTTTTGTTTTTTGTTTTTAGAATATGTATACAGATCTAAGTAGCATAAATTCTGAATGTTATTCAGAGATGAAACAACATCTAAGGAATTATTTTGGGCAAGTAATCAATATAATACAGGCTAGGCACCTCCAACATCAAGTTATATGGGCAGCGTAAAACCCTACTCTGGTACCGATGCTTTTAATGGGACGGCACTCAGTTTTTATTTGCAATTGAAAATGTTATAATTTGGGTCCTTTTTTCTTAAGTTTGAACAGAAGGGTTGATCAAAATGTGTTTTGACTGTTTTAGGCTTGATGATTCACACTTCTCTTTAAACTGCCTTGAAGTAATAAAATATCATGCATGGCATTCTGTTTAATACATACAAGGTTTCCACTTGGTGTATATTGTGTTAAAACAGAAAATAGCCATGTTCACGTGTTTCTGAAATCAGACTGTGTTAATTAACAGTTTTAAAATATTAATTAGTTTTGACATCTTGTAAATTTTAGGGCAAAAATACAGAACTTCCTCAAAGTGCTAACCTTAAGTAACATAACAGTGTTTGCCTGTTTGCTTGCCTGGTAAATTTTGCTTTTTATACTGACAGACATTACTAATGTTTAAGTTGATTTATCAACAGTATTTTTAAAAACTCAAATTTGTCTTGTGAAAAATGAGATGATTAGAGGAACAGAAAGAAAGCAACAGGTAAAGAATTCTTCCATTTACATAAATTACAAATGATTTGGTGCTAAATTTATGCACTATGACATTTGGCTTTTATGCAATCATTTTTTTTTCTTTAAAGATGTTAACACTACCTGATATTAATCATAATGTTCCATTATGTTGATTGCTTGTAATAGGAAGAAAAGGGGTGTCTTCCTGTGCAACTGACACAGCTAGGCTTTGACGGCAGGCCTCCACAAGGTCTACCCTTTTGATTCCCTTTAACTGAATTCTGTTCATCAATTGTTTTTGTTTCATGGGCGGTGGGAGGGGAAAGGGGAATTCAATGCATAAAATAAGTATTTCTAAGGGCTCAGTAGAAATTTCTACCATAGGGATCATTTCATGCATTTATTTTTTCATTTAGTCTTTGCTGTTATCTGTCCCTCATCTTCATAACTCAGCAGTGGATTTCTTAACTTCTGAGATGTAAAGCAGAAATGTAATTCTTTAGAATGATGTTTGGATTATTTATAAGTAGTCATTTATGATTGGCGTTCAGATTTGGCTTTCGCTTCAGAGTTTTGAATCAAAATACTCTTTTTAAAAGAAATGTGATTTCTCTTCATGTGTAAAGTCTTAATGTATAGGAGAGATTGGATTTTAGGATATTATGATGGTGATCTGTGTATTACTTTAACCTAACTTGCGAAAAGCTTTTATTGGGCTTACTGCTTCAGCCTCCTTTGCAGAAAGAGGCAAATGTGAATTGTGTCTTCTGCAAACTTAACGCTACCTTTTTACAGTTGGAGAAAGGACTAGAGGTTAGTAAATAGGTAATTTAGGTAACAAAGTGTTAAACATGAAGTAAATAAATAACAACAAAGGAAGGAGAATATTCAGTTAGTAAGTGTAAGCTGAAAAAATTGGCTAAATATGGTAATGCTATCAGTAAGACTATTCTTACTGGTATATTGTGGATTTTGATTAGTTGAGAATGAGCAAGAGGGTATATTCCAAGGTACATTGTTTTGACTTCCTTAAAACTCTCGACAGTCTGATTTCATGCCTATAAAATTAAAGCTTTTAGGGTGGTATCTTTTTTAAAGTTAATTTAGAATTTCAGTCAATCAGAAAGTTTCTTTTTTGCTTTTATTTACATTTTTCTGAGACCTAGATCTAGAGAGGTGTACATGAATAGGATAGAAAGCTTCACTATTTACTGCTGGTTATGAAACCCTTGAATGGCATCAAATTTGTATTTTCAGAATTTTGCTTTGGCTTTGTTTTTATTTTGGAAGTCTTTTTAAAGAATGTTCTGCCAAATATAGGATTTGAGTTGAAATGGCGAAATTTTCCTCACAAGTATGAAATATTAAAATGAAAGAAAACAGCAAAAACATTTATTGTTTGAGCACAATGTAGTTTGGGACAGTCTATATTGTGCTATGGATAAAATGAGCATTCATATGATCCCTTTGGTTGAAATACTAATGCTCCTATTTTATTGTGTGATGACTAACCATTTTAAAGATGAACTCTTATTCTCAGCCAAAACTTGCAATCTGAGGTTGTATGTCTATATGTGAATGAGTTTACCTTTCGGGTATTGTAGCTTATTCTTCCCTAATTCAACCCAGTTGAAACATACCACAAATTTTGTCCCTTTTTTTCCTCCTGTCTATCCACACTAATTGGTCATGGTAGTAATTTTCTGTTTCAACTCCAGTAACATTATAAATTATTTTCAACACTGTTGACTATTTAGAGTGAGTAATCAGCAGGAGGGACAAAATGCCGTGAAAGTGGTATCTGTATTTATTAACTTTCTTACATTTTTAGTTACAACTTTTATATTCAGGAAGGAATACCTGAAAGGTAGATAACAGATTGCAACATGCATTTGTGTATTATTTTGACTGTGCACAAAAGTTTATCTTTAAATTAGTAGAAATAGCAACTATAAGGGTGGGGTTAAAATTTAAAATTAAACCCATTGGGTGTCTTGCTGCTCCTTAAGTAACACACCAGTGATGTTTGTAAACACTTTCTATAGAAAGTATCTGTGACAATACTTTAATGCTTGGCCAAGAGCTTACAACTCCTAGAGGATGGTAGGAAGCTTAAGAGCATCCAAGCTGCTAAATTCTTAGGAGCCTGGTCGTGTTAAAGTACGTGAGCCTATGAGCAGTCATTTATGCTGTGAATTCATATCTGGCTGCTAGTTTTCCTTCTTCAGATAAGCCCATTTGGCTGCTAAAGGGCTTTTTATTTGGTTCTTCCTCCTGGTGTGAGCATGTATAAACAGCAGGACATTAAATAGAGTAATAAACAATAAAATGAGGAAAATGCATGAAAACTCAGTATATGGGTGAATAGATCCTTGTTTAATATATGTAATTAAACTTGGTAGCATAATGTTTTTGAAACTTTAGATGTAAATGTGTGAATGTCTGTCCATTTGTGAATCCTGAAAGTTGTCAGTCTTAATAACAATATATTCACATGCTTCTATTCTCCAATTTTCAGTATTATGGACTACAAATTTTGGAAAATGTGATAAAAACAAGGTGGAAGATTCTTCCAAGGAACCAGTGTGAAGGTAGGAAAATGTTTTAACGAATTGTAAATTCAGAATTTTATTATTCCTGGCATTTTTATTATAGTTAAGTATTTGCATGGTGGATGTATTGAATCTAGTAGTTTATTTTGTTCCGATGGAGATTACTGATTTAATCATGTGGCAAGGGAGGTTGTTTATAAGGTTATCTTTTGGGGGAAAGAGGAGACCAGATGGGTCAAATTTTTTATAATAAATACCGTGGTGAAAAATGTGTATCAATTCATAGTTATTCTGGACAATGTCTGAAGTAAAATGAAATTTGACTATGTGCTCTTGCACATTGTTTTAAGTTCACCAGACAGT
This sequence comes from Rhinolophus sinicus, assembly GCF_036562045.2. Taxonomy (NCBI): domain Eukaryota; kingdom Metazoa; phylum Chordata; class Mammalia; order Chiroptera; family Rhinolophidae; genus Rhinolophus; species Rhinolophus sinicus. Next base: position 43,391,051 of record NC_133755.1, on the reverse strand, counting down.
AACTGACAAGTAATGAATATTGTAACACATGGAATAATGACACAAATTTAAAAGAGGAAAGGAAAAAACAAGTTTTAAACGTCACAGGACTTTACCTTTTGACATTATGGGTGTGCCTTATAAGAGGTTGACATCTAAAATAAGGAAAGATCAGCAAATGAATATGTGGTGATGCCTGGTATTAATATTTAACTTTCCCCTTTGTAGTATTCCAGTAAAAGTAGTCATATCATAGTTTAAGAAATCTGGGTCAAGGTTAGTCTCTTAGAATTATTTGCAGTTATCATTCTTCACATTCTGCCTTTATTACCTACTTTATATCACTTGTTTGTCTCTGAAAAATACATAAATAAAAGTCTAGGCTTTATAATGGAGGGTATTCTATTTTTGGTGGAATTTTTGTATATGTGCTGCCGAAGCGAGCACAATGTGGCATTTTCTTCTATTAAAATATGTCCCCTTTCTTTGATTCTTGATCTTCACGATGTTGTCTTTCACCTGCTGTCTCATGTTATTTTTATGGTGGATAATGACCTGGATTTACATCTTTCTAGCATGTTTAGAGGTAAATAAGATAAGTTTTAATGACAATATTCTTTATTTTTTTTAAATTTATTTTAAGCGTTTTTCCAGGACCCACCAAGTTAAGTAGTTATTTCAATCTAGTTGTGGAGGGGGCAGCTCACAGTGGCCCACATGGGGGATCAAACCGGCAGTCTTGGTGTTTGTTGTGAGCACCGCGATCTAACCAACTGAGCTAACCAGCCGCCCCAACAATATTCTTAATATACTATAAACCAAAGATTAAGAATGATAGTGCAGGAGGAAATAATGCATCCTAAAGAGGTTCCTATTTTTTAAAATGTTTTATTTTGGGTTGAAACCATTTAGATGATGTTCTGCGACCTCAGAAACTAAAAAGTAAAGTTTTGGCTTTGTGGCCCAAATAAATCCTTCTTCATACTACTTCATTTCTCAGACCTTCAGTGCAGTCTTTGTTCCTTCATTTCTGTTGTTTTATACATGTGGTTTGAGTGGCAAATTTAACTTTGGCCATGGCTTACCATACCAAAAAAAAGCTGTTTACTTTTATACTTCAGCACCATTTTACTGTAGCATAATTTAAGTCCTTTTATTTCTAAATACCTAGACCTCAGCTTTGTAACACAGGGATTGTACTAGATGATCTTAAATGACCTTTTCCAGCTTTAAAATTAAGTGATTTAAAATTATGCTAGTTTATCAAAGTCATGGTTGTATTTGTTACTGAAAAAAATTAGAGGCTAAAGATTTCCCTTAAGATTTGACATTTTTAGCTTTCTACATGAATGGGAGTGGTGTGTTTTGGTTTTTGTCATAGTTACAAGAGCTCCCATATATCAATATGTAAGTATCCAATATACAATATTCCAGGGGATGTAAGACTGTTTACATTTTTTTTTTTTTTAAGATTTTATTGGGGCAGGGAAACAGGACTTTATTGGGGAATAGTGTGTACTTCCAGGATTTTTTTCCAAGTCAAGTTGTTGTCCTTTCAATCTTAGTTGTGGAGGGTGCCGTTCAGCTTCAAGTTGTTGTCCTTTCAGTCTTAGTTGTGGAGGGCACAGCTCAGCTCCAGGTCCAGTTGCTGTTGCTAGTTGCAGGGGGCGCAGCCCACCATCCCTTGCGGGAATCGAACTGGCAACCTTGTGGTTGAGAGGACACGCTCTAGCCAACTGAGGCATCTGGGAGTTTAGTGGCAGCTCAGCTCAAGGTGCCGTGTTCAGTCTTAGTTGCAGGGGGCATCCCTTGCGGGACCTGAGGAATTGAACTGGAAACCTTGTGGTTGAGAGCCCACTGGCCCATGTGGGAATCGAACTGGCAGCCTTCGGAGTTAGGAGCATGGAGCTCCAACCGCCTGAGCCACCAGGCCGAACACTGTTTACTTTTGAAAGTCTGTCATCTTGTTTGAAAATGTGAAGGGGAAAGGGCAGTGATTATTTTGCCTGATGTAAGAGAATTCTGTTTAATTCGTGTGTTCTTATTCTGTGTTGATGAGATAACTTCATTGTTTCTCTGCAAGTAGTATTTATTTTTAAAAAAAACACATCTACTACAATCACCTTTCTCCCTGCATTTCCCTTCAACATAAGTGTTAAAGATTAAGTGGGGTTTAGGGGGTGGCCGGTTAGTTCAGTTGGTTGGAGCATGGTGCTAAAAACACCAAGGTGGCTGGCTGGTTCAATCCCCACATGAGCTGCGCCCTCCTTGAAAAATCAAAACGCGGATTAAGTGGGCTGTAAATTTTCTAAAAGTACCTGAAATTACTCTATCACCCCGCATATGGTCGCCATTGTCAGTGAAGACTTTGCACAGAGGAAAAAGTGTGTGGTGTAACTTCTAGGCTCTTTTAGAAGCTTGTTGGAAAAGCATGCACAATGGCTCGCAGAGAATATTAGTGAACCCTAGATTTAGATATGCAACAGCAACTTTGCATGATGGATTTAATGACTCCTGTTTTTAAGGTAATTGATCTCATTTGTAAAACATTGGAAAATAAATTCAATACTATATTAATCTTATTCTTTTTAACATTGTCAATACTGGGAAGAGTCTCCAATCAAGATTTTGTATTTCAAGAAATTAACATTTCTGAATATTAATTTTCCTACCTGTTTAAGTAACTTTAGTATTAGAAATGAATTAGTATAATCCCCAAAATATTGTGCCTCTAATTGTCGTGACTTTTAAAGCCGTCATTGCCACTTATTTGTTATTATTTGTCCAACTTCCTTAGCATATATATTTATTTATCTGGAGCATATATTCTGTGTATGCTTCATACAAAGCACTGTTAGGTATTAAGACTATATAAATATATCCTTACATCAAAGTGCTATGGGTAGGAAGATAAACCATGTATGTAAAAATAATATGTGAGCATTAAATTGGGTATATATGTAATGAGCGCTGCATGTGCTAAAAGAAAGGCGTGATCATCAGTTTGGGTGCTTTAGATAAGCTCATTTACACAAATTGCAATGCTTGTTGTATTTTTAAAGGAATATAGGTTTGGCTGCACAAACAGCAAGCCAAACTATGTTCTCTACATTTTTTTCCCCAATATAACAATTCTATTACCTGATGTCAGGTTCTTGTCTATAAGTATAAGTTAATTTTCACATGTCCTTTTAGGGTAATAGCATTTTTCTTTAGCACTTTGTCAGGAAAACCTCTAGACAGTTCTAGACTGGGTTAGACGCTTCTTGCTTTGTGTTCCCATAGTATCTCCTGTACCAGTGAATCACCGACGAATACAATTTCAATGAGCAGAAGACACAGAGAATAATTAACCATGTAAGAACATTTTTCAAAACATTTGAGTAAAAGATTTTAATTAAAAAATGATCAAGGGATGGGCCGGCCTGGTGGCTCAGGCGGTTGGAGCTCCAGTGCTCCTAACTCCGAAGGCTGCCGGTTCGATTCCCATATGGGTCAGTGGGCTCTCAACCACAGGTTGCCGGTTCAAAGTCCTGCAAGGGATGGTGGGCTCCGCCCCCTGCAACTAAGATTGAACAGGGCACCTTGAGCTGAGCTGCCTTCCGGATGGCTCAGTTGGTTGGAGCGTGGGCTCTCAACCACAAGGTTGGCAGTTGGATTCCTCGAGTCCCGCAAGGGATGGTGGGCAGCGCCCCCTGCAACTAGCAATGGCAACTGGACCTGGAGCTGAGCTGCGCCCTCCACAACTAAGGCAGAAAGGGCAACAACTTGAAGCTGAACGGCACCCTCCACAACTAAGATTGAAAGGACAACAACTTGACTTGGGAAAAAGTCCTGGGAGTACACATTGCTCCCCAATAAAGTCCTGTTCCCCTTCCCCAATAAAATCTTTAAAAAAAAAAAAAAGATCAAGGGAGATATAACTTCATAATAAAACACAAAATTTACTACGTTGCTCTGGTTTTTATCATTTTTGCTTTAGGCCAGAAAAATATTTCTATTTGGAGTTTTTCCCACTCCCCACTATAACATTTATCACACTTGGCTGTCATTGTTTTTCTCACTGTCCTGTCCTCCAAAATGTTAGTTTAATGGTGTCAGGGATCAGAGAATATCTTTATTGCATCCTTATAGCTTGGTATATATTTGTCAGTATATATTATTATTAATGAATTGCTTATTATTGAGTTAGTGTTCCCCAATTTACTTCATTACTTTAAGGGCCTAATGACTTTGCCAATATTGCATTCGTAAATTATGTATATGTAATTGATATCCGAGGTTAAGTTTTGAAGTGAATATTTGCATAGGTGAGTTATAGGTCAAAGGCTAAATATTTTTGACTTAAGAAAGATGGAGATATTTTAATATGTGAAATAGAATAGTTTCCAGATAGGGAGTGTTTGCTAATCACTTTAATTAGAGGTACACAACGACTGTCAATGGTGTTGAATTGACACCTTGGCTGCACATTAACTTTCATTATCCAAGTATTCCCCCTCCCTTTGTAAAAATAACTTTTGTATGTGATTTAGAGAGTTCAAACTGTAAAGAAGGAGGAAGGAAGACACACTGAAAGACTCCTTTTTTCCTCCCTGAAAAACAAGATTATCTGTATAAGGGTATCTTTTTTACATTCAAACCAAAGGATCATGTTTTACTCTATGAGGACATAAAATGGCTTATAGATGATTTCATGAGATAATGAATTTGCTGACATTGGAAATAGGAATGATGAATTAATAAAATAGTCCAAAGTGATCAAGTCATAATTGGACATTTTGGAATTTGGTTGCTTAAAGGTAGTTGGACAATTAAAGTTTCTGAATTGTGCAGTTCTGTGTTACAATTTAGGAAGTTGAAAGACCAAAGCTGATTTTACCCATAAGGTTTTATACAGTGCTTTCCTTTGGAATGAGGCAAACGGTGCATTTATTACATGATCTTGCATAAGTTACTTTACCTCTTTGAATCTTGACTGTCTTGCAAGGTTGTTGAGATATGATATAAGCTGTGTAATGTATCTAAAGCCCTCTGTACTTCTGGGTGCTCAGTATGAGTAAACAGCGTATATGTTTGCAGTTTTTTCTCCCACGAAAATATCTCAGCTTCACCAAATAACCATATACTAGTCTCAAATTATCTTGAAAAACGTTCTGCAATAGCTTCCTAACTGGGCTCCTTAAATGCCCAACTGTTGTGCATTCCTTGTATTATAGTCACTACAAAGGATTTAGCATATTTTAGAAACAGAAATAATCAGGTCACTCCCATGCTTAAAATCTCCCATTGTATTGAAGATCACATGTTCAGTATGTTGCCTTTAAGCAATATTGGCTTTTAGAAATGGCATTTGCTTTTTTTTTTAAGTTTTATTGAGGTATATTTGCCATACATAATAAACTGCATATGTTGACGTGCACAATTTGATAAGTTTTGACTCTGCATATACCCACCACTATAATCAGGATTTTCATTTATGTGAGTACCCTCTCCTCCCCTACCTGTCCCCCCCCACTTCCTGTCACCCACTTGATTAGCTAGGAGTAGAATGGCTGCATCATATGGTAGTTGTATGTTTAACTGCTCTCCAACTGTTTTCCAAATGGTTGTATAATTTTTTCACTACCAGTATGTGAATATGCTTTACATCCTCACTGAAACTTGGAATGGTCAATGTGTTTACTTCTGGCTTCTTATGGTTTTAATTTGCATTTCTCTAATGACTAATGATGTTGAGCATTGTTTCGCATCAGCTATTTGTATATTATTGTAAGTTGATAATGTTACTCACTATTGAACATAGATGGTAGTAGTTTCCTTTTTTGGTGATTTTGAAAAGAAAATTTAAGGTTTTGGGTTCTCAAGCCCTTGTGTCTAAAGCAAATTCACGAGAAAGTCCCTTTTTTCTCCCATAGAATGTACTGTATGAAACATCAGTCTAATCTCAGATTTGACCGGTGGGCGCTCCTATTTGTATATTTTTCCCAGTTTTGCACCATGAAGGGATAATAAAAGGAAAATAGTTAATACTGATTAAATACATATTTTATATCTTGCAAAACAAGGCAGTGTTTTCAAATGTTCTATTTCAGTATCATACATAATTGACAGAAAGTAATTTCCTACCACTTCTGGTATAGGTAACACTTTGGTGCCTCCAAAGTTCCCCAATTATGTCGACCTTTCATAAGAGGTCTTTACTTGAGACCTAACAGTGCCTAATATTTGCTTGCATCCACATAGCAATGGGAGACAGGAACCACTTTAAGACAGACTTTTATTAAAGGAGGGTGGATTTTAATAAAATTGATTTTTGTTGTTTTGTTACAGGAAATATTAAACCTTTAATAAAGTAAAATTGTGATAAAATATACATAACAATATTTACCATTTGAAGTATATAATTTAGTGTTAAGTACATTCACAACATTGTGTAACTATCATCACTATGCATCTCCAGAATTTTTCATCACCTCAAATTGGAACTACCCACTTAACATTAGCTCTGTCACGCATTCTGCCCAGTTCTTGTTAACCACTATTACTCGTTCTGTGTGTCTGAATTTGCCTATTCTAGGTAACACACGAGCAGTCATGCCGTATTTGTTTTTGTGTCTTGTTTATTTTACTTAGTATATGTTTCCAAGGTTCATCCATATTGTCATGTCAGAATTGTATTCCTTTTAAAAGCTAGATACATATTCCATTTTATATATGTGTGTGTGTGTATGTGTGTATGTTTTATATATATGTATACACATACACACTACATTTTATTTTTCCATTCACTTATGGGTGGACATTAGGGCTGTTTTCACCTTTTGGCTATTATAAAGATGTTATAAACATAACATTTTATTTTATACATGTGTTTTAGAGTTCTTATTCAGTATCTTTTTGAGGCCATAAAACCTTTTAAAAATGATGAAGGTTCTTATAGTCCATTCCTCATGAAATTGCTAAACATATAAGCAATAAGTTAAAATCTGATTCTAGCCCATCTGTCGGAGCCCTAGGTTAAGAACTCACTCCTGCTTTTGAATTGGTGTTAGCTATTTGCTGTTTGTTCTCACAAGTATTTCATTGAGTGATAAGTAGGAACAATATTCTGGATTTCTTTGGCCAATAAGGGAAAGAGGACAGGTATTATAGAGCACTATATTTTGGTGACTGTCTTTCTGGTGATCAGTGTTGGTGGTTTAAATAGACACACGTTTGTAATAAATGTATGTATGACACAGGAAAAGAGCCTTAACTTTCATTTATACATGGCTTTGATGGAGGGATGTATCGAATTTGCATTTTTACAGCTAATAAATATATAAAGTGAAATTGATTGACTATTTTAAATATTGCACAATAGTTGAAACTGGATTGAACTCAATTTGCCTGTTTGTAGTTTTACTTTTGTAATAATGTATTAAGGCTTCCCATTTTCAGGTGTATGAAAATTAGCCACTGTGAACGAGAGTAATCTAAATATGCAACTGTTTTACTCACATATTTGTTTACGAGTACAGTTTTCTCTTTAATAACTTATTTTTCAGTTTGAGTTGACATTCAGTATTATATTTCAGGTGTACAACATAGTGATTAGACATGCATGTGACTTAACGAAGTGATCAGCCTGATAAATTAAGTACCCATCTGATACCATGCATAGTTATAATATTATTGATTATATATTCCTCATGCGATACTTTATCCCCATGACTATTTTGTAACTACCCATTTGTACTTCATAATCCCTTCACCTTTTCCACCCATCCCCGCAACACCCCCCTCCCATCTGGCAACGATCAAAATGTTCTCTGTATTTATGAGTTTGTTTCTGTTTTGTTTATTTTGTTATTTAGATTCCACATATAAGTGAAATTAAATGGGATTTGTCTTTCTCTGTCTGGCTTACTCAACTCATCACAGTACCCTCTTGGTCTATTCATTATGTTGCAGATGACAAGATTTCATTCTTTTTTATGGCTGCGTAATGTTCTATTGAATATATGTACCACGTCTTTATTCATCCACTGATGGACACCCAGGTTGCCTTTACATCTTGACTATTGTAAATAATGATGCAAAGAGCATATGGATGCACATGTCCGTTTGAAGTAGTGTTTTGGGTTTCTTGGGGTAAAGACCTAGAGGTGGGATTAGTGGGTTCTTTGTCTCTTGTTATAGCCTTCATTTTAAAGTCTTATTTGTCTGGTATAAGTATTGCTACTCCAGCTTTTTTTGTTGTTTTCCATTTTCATGGAATATCTTTTTCCATCCCTTTACTTTCAGTCTGTATGTGTCTTTCAATCTGAAGAGTCTCCTGTAGGCAACATATTTAAGGGCCTTGTTTTCTTAATCCACTCAGCCATTCTGTGTCTTTGGATTGGATCATTTACAGTTATATTTAAAGTAATTGTTGATAGATACGTAGTTACTGACATTTTATTACTCATGTTTTTAATCTTTGTTCCTTTAACATTTCTTGTAGTACTGGTTTGGTGGTGATGAACTCCTTTAGCTTGTTCTTGTCTGGGAAGCTCTTTATCTGTCCTTCCATTCTAAAGGATAGCTTTGCTGGGTAGAGTAATCTTCGTTGGAGGTCCTTACTTTTTGTACTTTGAATATTTCCTGCCAGTCCTTTCAGGCTTGCAAAGTTTTTGTTGAGAAATGTGCTGGCAGTCTATGGGAGAACCCTGGTAGGTAACTAACTGCTTTTCTCTTGCTGCTTTTAAGAGTCTGTCTTTAACAAACTTGGGCATTTTAATTATGTATCTTGGTGTGGGCCTCTTTGGGTTCATCTTGTTTGGGACTCTGTACTTCCTGGGCTGTATATCTATTTCCTTTGTCAGGTTAGGGAAGTTTTCTGTCATTATTTCTTCAGATAGGTTTTTAATACCTTGCTTTCTTCTCCTTCTGGTACCACAGTGAATGTTGGTTTGCTTGATGTTATCCCAGAGACTTCTTAAACAATCCTTGTTGTTTTTTTGGATTCTGATTGGGTGCATTCTGTTACCTTATCTTCCAAATAGCGGATTTTTCCTCTGCTTAATCTAATCTTTTGATTCCCTCTAATGTAGTATTTATTATTTCAGTTATTGTATTCGTTTCTACTGGTTTTTCTTTGTTTTCTATCTCCATTTTTATGTTTCCTAGCTGTTTGTTAAAGTTCTCCCAGAGATCATTGAGCATCCTTCTAACTAGTGTTTTGAATTCTGCGTTTGTTAGATTGCTTGTCTCCGTTTTGTTTAGTTCTTTTTCTGGAGCTTTGTTCTGTTCTTTCATTTGGCACATGTTTCTTTGTCTCCCCATGTTGGCTGCCTCCCTGTGTTTCTTTCTGTGTATTAGGTGGGGCTGCTATGTCTCCGGTTATAAGTTGAGTGGCCTTATGTAGTAGGTGTCCTGTGGGCCCAGTGGCACAATGTTCCTGGTTACCTGAGCCTAGTGCTCCAGGTGTGTCCCTTGAGTGGGTTACATATGCCCACCTGAAGTAGTTGAGGCTTGGTTGGTGTTTGCATATCAATGGGAGGGATTGAACTTCAGACTGGACTGGCTGTGCCTACAGTGGAGGAGCTGTTTTGCAGGGGCTGACCCCATAGAGGAGGATTTGTTTTAGTCAGGGCTCTGGTGCCTGCCCAGTTTCCCCTTTGGGCATGTCGTTTGGGAGGGGCCCTGCCCAGGCCAGGTTCAGCTACAGCCTGTGCCCTGCCTGGGGCCACTTGTCATAAGCCACAAAGCGTTCCACAGATACATTTCACCTATACTGGGGTTGGAGATGCCTGGGAGAGGATAAGCTGTGAACTGAGACCCATATGCTGCTTGTTTGAATTTGTGAACCTTTGAGAGATTTTAGGAAAGCCCACAGCATGAGCCAAGAGAGGCCATTTGTATGGAAAAGCCACTGGAAGGAAGCACAGCTTGGGTGGGTCCACAGGTTGGGTGGGAGAGTGGGGTCTCGGAATCACCAGGGCCAGGCAGGCAATCTGTATTAGCCAGGTTGATGGAGACTCAGGGAGGCCGCCTGCCTGTGCACACTGGGAATGAGGAGGGCTGAACAAAGGAACAGTGGCATCTTCCAGCCCTCACCCTGAAGCCAGATAACTCGGTTCCTCCCTGTATGTCTCTGGTGCCGTTTGAGCTGCTGCCCCAGCGCTGGAGCTCAGAGAGTCAGTCAGTAAGTCTGCGCTGGGGTCCTTTAAGAGGAGTGTCTAGGACTCCAGCATCCCTCTGTCTCACTCAGCCACAATCTCTGCTGGTTTTCACAGCCAGAAGTTAAGGGGACTTTTCTCTCCAGCACTGGAATCCTGGGCTGGGGAGCCTGGTGTGGAGTTGGGGCCCCTTGCTCTTCGGGAGAGCACATGAAGGGATCCTCCACAGCTGAGATTGTTAACGAGTGTTGGACCAGCCCTTTTAGTGTCTCTGCTCCTCCTACCAGTCTCAATGTGCCTTTTTTATATCTTTAGTTATAGGACTTCTGTTCACCTAGACTAAAGGCAGTTCTCAGTGGCGGTTAGTTATTCTGTAGTTTAGTGGTAATTTTGATGTGGTCGTGAAAGGAGACAAGCACAGTGTTTACCTACTCCTACTTCTTGACCAGGAGTGCAGTTTTCTTTTAATAGGAATACTCCTATATGTGGTTGAAAACTTAACTGCACGGCAATCTATTACTAGGTACAATGATAATGTACAACTATTACGGTTTAAATTTTGAAAGTAGGACTTTTGCTTCCATGGGAATATGTCACCATTAGTATGTTGTCAGTCTTAGTAAGTTCTCATTTTAAAGGGTTTTCATGAATTCTCTTTATGAAAATTGGGGTCAGTAATGCATGTCTTACCTTATTAAATATCCAATATTTGAAAGATGTTGCTGGGGTGAGATTATTAGTATTGCTGTGTAAATAACTTGCAACATGATGTGTTAACTTCTAGGTCAGGGTAGGATTTACTTAAATCTCACTGTTTTAGCTAGCTGAAATTGATTACTGTCCACTGTTAAGTTTATATTGACTACCGTGTTTCCCTAAAAATCAGACCTACCTGGACAATCAGCTCTAATGTGTATTTTGGAGCAAAAATTAGTGTAAGACACGGTCTTAACATTATATAAAACTGGGTCTTATAGTAAAATAAGACCTTGTCTTATATTTTTGCTCCAAAGGACATATTAGAGCTGATTGTCTGGCTAAATCTTATTTTCGGGGAAACACAGTGTTAGACATTGCTCTGTTTTTAAAAGTGAGACTCAATGACATTTTCTTGACATTGAGAAAATAGGGTTGTATTATAAAACATGCATGCATAAACTCTTGGGTTTGGAAAAATTTACATGTCATAAAATGACTTCTGATTAGTCAGGCGTTTTTATACTAGTGTATCTTGTTTTGTAGAAATACATGGCTGTTCTTTTCTTAAAAATTAACACTTTTCATTAAGTAATTTGAGGGCTTAGTTTCAAAACTTTGGGGGTGAATTTTTTGTTTATATTGAGAGAATAGAATGGCCTATGGATATAAATACGCTAAATTGTTTTATGAATCCTTTGAAAAACTTGATGATGTAGTAACCATATAAAAACATAATTGCAGGGGGGCAGCCGGTTAGCTCAGTTGGTTAGGCCATGGTGCTCTTAACAATAAGGTTACCGATTTGATCCCCACGTGGGCCACTGTGACCTGTCCCCTCCATGACTAGATTGAAACAACTACTTGACTTGGAGCTGATGGGTCCTGGAAAAACACATTTAAATAAAAGTTTTAAAAAAACTGCACTGGTCACAAAGACAAAACTAATGAGAATTCGTTAGTAAAATGTTCTTGATTATTTTTATTTAATAAACATCAGATTATCCTGTTTCCCAAGGAGTTTAGAAAGCTATAGGAATGAATATCCCAGATTCTTCACATACACTTTCACTTTACATTTCACATACACATAATTGGAAGCAGATAATTTTAGATTAATACTAGTTTTACTGACTAAAGGGTCATTAAAGAAGTACCTTAAGAAATTTCTTTTACATAAATGTCACGTATGCAACTGATGGACACTGATTTCTTGGGCACAAAGAATAAGATACTGGGAATAGGTCATTTTCTGTCAAATCTCAGAAGATCTGTTTTAAATCTCAGAAGCCAAGCCTTTTCTGCTACTTGTAAACATGACTTCTCTACCTTGATATGCATGATACCATTGCTTTTATAGTAGTACCTTGGTTTTCAAACGTCTCCTTTGACGAACAGTTCCATTTATGAACGCCGTAAATTTTATGGATCTATGGTATCATTAGATAGTAAAATTCATGCTAAATTTGCAGTTTTAAGGGTTGATTTTAAAGGTCTGGAACGGATTAATCCATTTTGTATTACTTTCTATGGGGGAAACTGTGTCTCGGTTTCGAATGTTTCAGAACTTGAACAGTCTTCCGGAACAGATTACTTTCGAAAACCGAGGTACCACTGTATTGTTTTCTTTTTAAGATATAGTTCACAATTGTAAAGCTATTCTTAATTGCTTTTTTTAAGTTTTGGGTAAACCACAGGAAGGAATTTGGGGAAGGAGTTAGGGTATTTGATCAGATAAGCTCTGGTAGGAGATTTTAGACAAACATTCAAAGGACAGCAGTTTATCAAAAAGGTGTTTATATATAGTTCAAATCTTTTGAAGAGATAGAAGTACTGATCTTGGTAGAGTGACATTAAATTGAGACGGTTTGCAGGTACCTTCCAGTTTTTTTACTATTTTACTTTTATCCTCTTTTCGTCTTTTACCCTTTGCTCCATCTACAGTGAATTTTAGAAGCCTCTGAAAGGAGGGTGAAGATAATTAATGAGTCCATTGGTAACAGAAAAGTTGAAGGATCTGTTTGATCCTGTTTTGTATTCCCTGAGGCTGAGGAAAGCCTCCAAATCATACATATTCCAAAGAGAGGCATCTGGACATTGTCTGTTCCTTATGACAGATTTAGAAGAAAACTACTGAATCTCTACTACATGGTACTGTCAGTCATTTAATCAGAATAGGTTGTATTTTTATTTTTGTTTTAAAATTTGTGTTGCTTGTATTAAGAGGTTCAGAGGGATGCCTTTTATTTATTTTAGAATTGTCCTTTATTTTTTTAGGGCCTTAATGATAGTAACTTATGTGTAAAGAACAGAAAGGTCAGTGATACCAGAATTATGTTTCCTTTAGATCTAATGGATATTAAGAACACATGAGGTTGTTGTGGGTTACATGAAATGGTATAATTTAGCTCTCATTTTAAAATAAATTTGGTTCCCCTAATTGTTCCATTATTTATAACCACCTTATTAAAACTCGACCCATTTATTTTGTGTGTTCACAAAGCCTCTTAATATTTTGAAATAATTTTATACGATACAAACGTTGCCCAAAAAGGTACAGAAGGCACTCACACCTTTTAGTTTATCCTAATACTAACAAATTATGCAACCATAATAAAATTATCAAAACAAGAAGATTAACACTAGTTCCGTACTATTAATTGAACTGTGGACTTAATTCAGATTTCACAAGTTTTCTCTCTAATGTCCCTTTCCCGTTCTACAATTCATTTAGTGCGTCTTTTTATTCTCTTAATCTGTGGCAGTTCTTAATTCCCTCTTGGTATACCTTTGACACTTGAATTCTGGTCAGTTATTTTGTATCGTGTATTTCCATTTTAGGATTGTCTGTTATTTTCTCATTAAATTTGAGGCTCCACATTTTTTTAGCAAGAATACACACAGGTGATATTTTGTCCTCTGTCCATCAAACCAGCGGGTACATAATGTCAGTATGTTTAGTTGTTCACATATTAACCTTTATCATTTGGTTATGGTGGTGCCTGTTGGCTTTCTATTTACAAAATTAACTATTTTTCATTTGGAAATGGTAAGTAATCTCAGGGAAATAATTTAAGACTATGCGGATATTCCATTTGTCCTGAAGGTTTGCCATTTTGTTTTAACATTCATTGGTGGGTCTTGTACACAGTAGTTAGTATTGTGTCTTTGCTTAATGTAGAAACAACTTTTAAAATGTTAAGTGACATAGTTTTCATTAGATTGTATGTGCTGTGTGTTAACAATCAGTTAAGAAATTTTAAAATGGCTGTCAAGTGTTTTTAAACATCTATTACACGATGAATATTTAACATTTTCCATTGATATAGTTCATCATATTTGGCTTTATTGTACTAATAAATTTTTTCCACAATTAGGAATGTTATTTTCCTAAGTAGTGCTTTTTTAAATGTTTTTATTTGGAACATTAAAGGAAATGGCCAGTTTCACCACATTGTAAAAAAAACTTATTTTTAAGTACCAGTGAAGGGGAGCCGTAGGTAAAAAGGTGAATTTAGTACTTTAGCTTATGAAGGTTATTAAGGTAGTTTTACACTCAAATAAGTATTTTGTTGCCTTCAAGTTGGCTGTATTTCCTGCTAATTCTTACAGATAAATTTCTCTGCAAATCCCTTGTTGAAAATTTGAGTTCAGTGTTCCTATTTGTTAGATGAGGCTTGGAACACACAATTTCGCAAACTGATCTGTATTTCCAAAGTTCAGATAGCTCTGAAAATTTAAAATCTTCATAAATCTTTTGGCGGCAAAGTCTTAAACAGATGTGAGGTTGGTTTTTATTTTATGTAATGGGAAATGTTTAATTAGGGATCCTGCTTCAGACCCTTAGGGTGTGTTAATATAGGTGTTCCCATTACTTTAAGAGGACATATAGTAGATGCTCTGTAAATTCTAAATGATGCAAATGAAAATCAAAGGCATGAAGTCTTAACTGTTTAAAGAATAGGTTGTACTATTAAGGGGGCCTTAAGTAAAAAATATTACAAACAAAACTTTCTCCTTAATGCTTTGGAACAAGTTAAAATTATATTTCCAGGATTAGTTTAATGTTATAGTTAAAATAAAGAAGGATAATACCTGACCTTGACTTAAGCATTTTATATAAACGTCTTTATAATGCCCACAAAATTACACCTTCAGGGTTTTTGCAGTTTTAACCCACAAAAATAAATAAGTTGATGTGCGTGTTTATTTAAATGAATAGCACATTAGTCCGTTGTGGTACTTTTTGTTTAAAAATCACAAGATTTGGTGTACTTGACTAGTATAGAATTAAAGAATATCTTAGAAGATAATAATTTGTAATTGTTAAATCTGTACTTTGTAAAGGTTAACCAAAAAACCTAGAGTTTAATGGAGTAGTACATTAAAATGGTATTTTCCAAAAAATGCCAACATTGGTGATGAGATTGACGTATATTACCTGACTGTGCTTTGCTCTCTTCCTCCCCCAATCTTTCTTACTGAAGATTTATTAGCATGCTATAAAAATGTTCAAATTTTTTTTCATAGGAATAAAAAAGTATGTTGTTGGCCTCATTATCAAGACATCATCTGACCCAACTTGTGTAGAGGTAAGAGCTTTTTTGGAGATGATTGTGAGAATGTAAAATCATTTAAAAACTTAATCTTCAACTTACACCTGCTTCTATCATAGACTTACAAACACATACTCATAATCATTTTCAATAGATCTACAATAATTTTTCTCTAGGGCGTTGCCTATGCTTGCATTCTTAGGTCTGTTTTAGTTCCTCATTTAATCTGAACTTTTTTCTTTTCATAGAAGGAGAAGGTGTATATCGGGAAATTGAATATGATTCTTGTTCAGGTAAGCTTGATTCACTGTTGTCCTCAGAAGAATTAAATGTTCCAGTTAGGCTGATTACTTGAACAAAATATTTGAACCTTCTTTATGGAATAACTAGACCAACATCTTCCAGAGTAGTGCTAGTAGTATTTACAGTAACTATAATACAGTAGTACCTCGGTTTTCGAACATGTCCATTGATGAACATTAAACCCGGAAGAAAATGTTTCAGTTTTTGAACACACCTCGGAAGTTGCACATGTCACGTGGTTTCCACTGAGTGTAAGCTCCTGAGGCCTAGCTGTTGGCTGTTTTCAAACATTTCAGATCTCGGTCTTCCGGAACGGATTACGTTAAAAAACTGAGGTACCACTATAGTTAACCTACTGTCTAACATTTGAAATTGTTAAATTTGCTGTGCTAGGAAACATTAAATACTATAAACTCATCACTTCTATGGCTGCAGTATGGATTGAACTTGTTTAAAATTTTCTAATTTGCTTGGTGCTGTGCAAGTTTCCTTTCCATGTCATCTGTGTCAATCTTAATTCATAAATCTTTGCCTTTGTATTTAGCATTCCTTTGCGTGATCTCTGTACTTAGTTGATTTTTCAAAGGTTATATATTTTAACTTTACAAATTTTTTATTTACCTATTTTTATTTCTCAAAAAATTTTCCCGAGAAGAATTGGTGTGTGAGAGAAAAATAGTTTTCTATTTAATAAGGTTTGGAAACTTAGTTTTCCAAAACATTGGGGTTTTCACTTGGTTATATTGGCTTTTGTACTAAAGACTTTTTGTTGATAGACTATCTGAATGGGGTGTGGAAGGAGTACAAAGAAATTACATCTTACTAACAGGTGCTATTACAGAATATCAGGCTGGGAACTCCCTAATGTACAAAATACACAGTACAGACTTAAAAATCTAATATAGTCCATTAGGCCATTAGGTCAAAGATGATTTCATCCCCAATTGTAATGCCTCCTTTCTTCCAAATTGGTATTTCCAAACCCTGCTATGTATTTTAAGGGCCAGATTTCAGCCAAAGAAAATGTGTTTCCCTGCCCATCACCGTTGTACTGGTTAGAGTTAGATCACCGAGTTTTCTAGGATAATTTGCATATATCTATCGGGCATATACTGATATGCATATACATAAATGCCAGATTAGATCAATTGGGTAATTGAGAGGAGTCATAGGGCATTTGAGGCAGAGGACTTTGTGTTATACTTTCTACCCAGTGTATTCTATAGAGCGCGGCACATCTCCTAATTTAATCAAGGAGAAGAACATGGAAGTGGTTAATACTTGTTCCTGCTTTTAGTATGGTACAATTTCTTTGACATTTTTTTTTTTTTCCACTGACAAGTAGAATAAAATTAACGTTTCCTGTCTTATTTTAGATACTGAAACAAGAATGGCCAAAACACTGGCCAACTTTTATCAGTGACATTGTTGGAGCAAGTAGGACCAGTGAAAGCCTCTGTCAGAATAATATGGTGATTCTTAAACTCTTGAGTGAAGAAGTATTTGATTTCTCTAGTGGACAGATAACCCAAGTGAAAGCTAAGCATTTAAAAGACAGGCAAGTAATTATTTTGTTTTGGAATTATAAGTAATTTCTCAGAAATAATTTCAAGAAATTTGGAGATAGACTAAATTTGGAAGGCACTGTGAATGTTAATATGTTAAATTACTTTTAATTGTTTTTGACTACAAATTTAAGTAGTCCTACAATGGGTCTAATATTCTAAATCTGGAGGTTTCAAAAGGACGTGGTGTTAAAGATTAGGTGTTAAACTTCTGTTGTCATAGCAAAATAAAACCATGCATCACATGTGAAAGTTATATAGGTTATGAGTTCCCTAAAAACTCTTGGGGTTCTGTTTTATATGGTGAGTACTTAATTATAGGTTCCAAAGAAAATGAGTTGTGTCCAAATGTCAACTGAATTCTTGTCCTGCATTGTATCGGTTCCCTATTGTTACATACCAGATTTTTTTTCCCACTTAGTAATACAATTTTTTTTTTTTTAATTAGGGCAAAACAGTATATTCCCAGTATACCTACCTTTATGTGTCAAATTAGCTTCAGAATTTACAGTTTTTTCCTCTGATTTGGTATATGAGCACATTTTAGGGTTTGGGATATATTTAACATTGATTCTTATTTTAGACTAGATTGATTTATATTATTAAAATAGAGTAATGATGACCAAAAAACCAACCTCCAAGAAACAAAGTATGTGCTCTGTAAACATAACTTCTTTATAGGTGAGTCATATTGCACTGTAATTTTAATAACTTTGTAGCTTTTGATGAAGTTGTTGGTATTTGTGGTTAAATAGAAGTAACTCCAGTTTTTAATGACCAGATTGCTGAAATGTTTACTATTTGTTGTTAGTATGTAAATAGTATGTATTTCTATTTGTCTTCTAAACTGATCATCTTTTTTTTTAGCATGTGCAATGAGTTCTCACAAATCTTTCAGCTGTGCCAGTTTGTGATGGTAAGTGCTTTTTATTTTATTTGTTTTAAAATAACAATTATAGAAAGATAGGTATTTATAGATGTGTTTTTATTGTAGGAAAATTCCCAAAATGCTCCACTTGTACATGCAACTTTGGAAACGTTGCTCAGATTTCTTAACTGGATTCCACTGGGATATATTTTTGAGACCAAGTTAATCAGCACATTAATTTATAAGGTACAGTGAATACATTTCAGTTGTTTATCACTGAATAGTTGCATATAGTCTCTTGATTTATAATGCTCTTTCATATAAAAAATATTCTGCATTCATAGCCATAACCAGCCTTGTTCCTAAGATGAAGAACGTTCTCAGAAGACCTTTTCCATAGTTTCAGCTAGTATAATAATTCTTTGAAATAGTGTCATAATCTTATGATCAACTTATGCCATGTAGTTTCACCAATTCCATGTGAACAAAGAACTGTTAATGGGTTTGATTTGATTTTAGTTCAATATATATGTCACAATGAGGTAAGTTAAAGAATGTACAAAATGGAAACTCTTATTTTTTCTTGATAACTTAAAAGTAATATGTAATGCCTATATAACGTCTTATAATTATTGATCCAGAGGTAACCAGTTAACGGTTGTATTATCTTTCCAGATGTTTTCTTGGCTGATACTATGAATAAATTAATGTGTTTAATCATGACTATAAAAGCAGACAATTACACTTTACATTTGGGGCTTTGTTGTTCCGGGCTTGATAGGTAATGTTGTATTCTGATATATGAATTTACAACATTGCAGCCATCATTTTATTGATAGACAATTTATATAAAATTGTTTGCTATCCTTAACAGTACTACAGGTAACATTCTTATGCATAGGACATTATGCACTTGTCCAAATATTTATTTTATATAAAATTTTATACATGTAAGTATCAGGTCAGTAGGCCCAATTCTAAGGCTTCTGATGCTTACCAAATTACCATCCACAAATAAATAGTATGCCATTTTTATAACTTCTCAACAATAGAATATGAAACATCTAGTTTTCCCACACCTTTGTTAATCTTAGGTGTATTGCCCATATTCTAAAATTGCAAGTATTTATAAACCTTGAGCCTTTCTTAGACTACACAGAAAACATGTCTAAAAGTCACATAATAGGTCGTGGGTAAGTTACTAAACTTTGTTTTTTAGATGTTTGAAGACACATCAAAAGAAAGCACACTTTGCTCCTAAAACATTTACTGTATATTGGATGTATACTAACATTTCCTCAAAATATATGTGCAAAACAAAACGTATCACCTATTTATTTGATTTTTTTCTCTCTGTTTCTAACGTTAAATCCTTTATTTTTTAATTGTTAATTTTAAGTAAGGTGGTTCAGGCTATTTAATTTTATGCTTCCTTTTTTTAATTAAAATAGTTCCTGAATGTTCCAATGTTTCGAAATGTCTCTCTGAAGTGCCTCACTGAGATTGCTGGTGTGAGTGTAAGCCAATATGAGGAACAATTTGTAACGCTATTTACACTGACAATGATGCAGCTAAAACAGGTAATACAACACTTAACTGAATTTTAGGGGTGGCCGGATGGCTCAGTTGGTTAGAGCGTAAGTTCTGACAACAGGGTTACCGGTTCAATTCCTGCATGGGATGATGGGCCCTGGAGAAACACACTGTTCCCCAATATTTCCCAATTTAAAAAAACACACAGAAACTGGATTTTAGTGCCTTAGAAAATTATGGGTTGAACCATTTCAGCACAACTTTCCATAATCAGCTATAATGTGATTGCATATTTATTACATAAAATTAAGAGTAAACCAGAAGTTTTTATTAACATTTTTTAAAGTCTTTGAAATAAAGTATTATTTCTACAGAATTTAGAAGATTGGAAATCTGGGGTTTAATATCGGCCTTGCCTCTGACCTTATGTCTCTGAAATGAAGTATTGTCCAGTCCTATTTGATTAGTTATATATGAAATTATCTAGAAGGTTAATCATAATACTGCATTACGGTACATGTGATCTGAATGAATTTAATATTATGTTTTTAATAACACTGTGGAGGGAAAAGTTTGATACGGGCAAAGTATCAAAGGATAGTCTTTGAGGAAATCTTAACTATTCGCAACATTAAAGGAAAAAAATTCATCAAAAGTTAGGACAAAAAGGTACAAAACAGGTATAACAGACCAAGGAGTTCTTGTGAAAAATAAGCCGTTTAACTGTTTGTTTTAATGTTAGTAAAAGGGTGAAGGAATCTTATGCCTTAAGTGTAGTGTTTTGTGGTTCGTTTTAAAGTGCAGGCTAACAGTCTATATTTAATCTTGCAGATGCTTCCTTTAAATACCAATATTCGACTTGCGTATTCAAATGGAAAAGATGATGAACAGAACTTTATTCAAAATCTCAGTTTGTTTCTCTGCACATTTCTTAAGGAACATGGTCAACTTATAGAAAAAAGACTAAATCTCAGGGAAACCCTCATGGAGGTAGGCTTTGTGGAGTCTGGCTTCTGAAATTCTTCTTAATGCAAAAAGTGTGCCTTTGTTCTAAAATGTATGTACCTTTCAACATACCTTCTTACCTATTACTTGTCTGCATTTTAAATGCTGTCAGTTCTGAAATGCAGTTAAGCAGAATTAACTGATTTTATGTTCTGCATAATGCCAGATCAATAATTTGTAATCAAAATTAAATTGTTAAAGGATATTCAAACATGTCATTTTTAGGATGAAAAGTCTTGAAATGTAATCCACCTAACATAAAACTATCCATTTTAAAGTATACAATTCAGTATATTGTCAACCATCATCTGTATGTTTTAAAACATTTTCATCACTCATAAGATGATGTATCCATTAGAACAGGCACTCCTCCATTCTTTCCCCCAGCCCCTAGCAGCCACTAATTTGCTCTGACTCTAGAATTACCTATTTTGAAGTTTTCCTATAGATGGAGTTATAATACCTGATATTTTGTAATTGGCTTCTTTCATTTACCATTTTCAAGGTTCATCCACGTTATAGCATATACTAGCACTTCCTTTTTTCATGGCTGAATATATCCCATTTTGTATGTGCATTCATTAGTTGATGGGCATTTGGATTGTTGCCTCCGTTTTGCTGTTGGTACCAACCATTAACATACGGTTTTGAAGTGTTTTAAGACATGTCAGAAGAATGCAGAATCTGTTCTTAGAGAATTTCTACAGTATTGTATGAATAATGAAACCTGAGTTGTGCAAAATAAAAAGATGAATTTTTATTTCTAATTAATGTAACTTGTGGAAAGCAGTTTGGTTAATAATGTCTAAGGATTTTAATAGTGTTGGTCTTCTTTGTAGGCCCTTCATTATATGTTGTTGGTGTCAGAAGTGGAGGAAACTGAAATCTTTAAGATTTGTCTCGAATACTGGAATCATTTGGCAGCTGAACTGTATAGAGAGAGCCCATTCTCTACATCTGCCTCTCCGTTACTATCTGGAAGTCAGCATTTTGATGTTCCTCCCAGGAGACAGCTGTATCTGCCTGTGTTATCCAAGGTAACAGTAAAGTGGGTGGTTGAGGGCTCTTCCTGTTACTTCCTATGATTTTTGAGGACTAAATACATGTACTGGCTTTTATTTTTATCTATCTAAATAAATCAGCTACCAAAAGAATTCAACTTCTCCATGCGTGTTGAAAACTAGAACATGAAAAGGATTCGTGTAAGAGCTGTGGTTTTCAAAAGTGTAGTCGTTTTACGAGCAGCACCAATACCATCTGTGAGCTTATTAGAAATGCAAATTAAGAGACCACCCCCTAATTACTGAATCAGTCTGTGGATGAAACACTGGAAACTTAACAGTTTTTGTTCGTGATGAAATTTGAGAACCACTGTTGTAGAAAAACATTGTAAATGTTTATTCTTTTATGTTGGAATAATTTTGTTATATTGGTGTTAAGTGCATATTTCTTAATTTTTTCTTGCTATATTTGATGTGGCTGATTTCGGAGATCTAACACATTTTTCTGGCTTATTGTTGAAAAGGTCCGTTTATTGATGGTTAGTCGTATGGCTAAACCAGAGGAAGTATTGGTTGTAGAAAATGATCAGGGAGAAGTTGTAAGAGAATTCATGAAGGATACAGATTCCATAAATTTGTATAAGAATATGAGAGAAACATTAGGTAAGTTAATAAATATTATTAATTTGATTTTTATCTTTGTAATTCTGTTCTGGGGTGGAACTATTTTTGGAAATGTGGTGTGCTTAGTTTTTGAATCTGTTAATAGTCATCTTTGTTAATGTGCTGCTGTTCCCTTGTTGAAAGGGGTTTTGCTCAGTTTTTCATTTGAAACATCTGGAACCTTTTTCCTTCCTTTGTAGTTTATCTTACTCATCTGGATTATGTAGATACAGAAAGAATAATGACTGAAAAGCTTCACAATCAAGTGAATGGTACAGAGTGGTCATGGAAAAATTTAAATACATTGTGTTGGGCAATAGGCTCCATTAGTGGAGCAATGCATGAAGAGGATGAAAAACGATTTCTTGTTACTGTTATAAAGGTATGCAAGTGATATGTATGAACTGGAACCATTAGATAAGTCTATTATTATAAATTACTGAAATATCTCTTATTGTACAGGATTTATTAGGATTATGTGAACAGAAAAGAGGCAAAGATAATAAAGCTATCATTGCATCAAATATCATGTACATAGTAGGTCAATATCCAAGATTTTTAAGAGCTCACTGGAAATTTTTGAAGACTGTGGTTAACAAGCTGTTTGAATTCATGCACGGTAAATTCTCTTTACTTAATATATTTCATTGAGTCATTTTTGTTGAAAAAAAAAAAACAGAATTTTTCTGGAAACTTTTGATAAATGTTTTTGTTTTGTTAGAGACCCATGATGGAGTCCAGGACATGGCTTGTGATACTTTCATTAAAATAGCTCAAAAATGCCGCAGGCATTTTGTTCAGGTTCAAGTTGGAGAAGTAATGCCGTTTATTGATGAGATTTTGAACAACATTAACACTATAATTTGTGATCTTCAACCTCAACAGGTATGGGAGCCTTAGCATATTTCTCTTAGAAAGTGACTCCTGTTTTAATCAGAATTCATTAATGGGAGATAGAAAGAATGCTGTTATTGGTTTCAGTTCACATATCTCTGGTAACATTTTCACAGCGAGGCAGAAATTTAGCCAGAAGTTTTTAAGCTGTTTTCCTATCTAATATGAGTTATTTTTGTCACTTTAACAAAATTCATTTCAGTACATATGTGAATTGTGTATATGTTGTTTTCCTTATTTATGATGCATAAAAATAAAATGTCTGCATTTTAACATAGGTCCATACATTTTATGAAGCTGTGGGGTACATGATTGGTGCACAAACAGATCAAACAGTACAAGAACATTTGATAGAAAAATACATGCTACTCCCTAATCAAGTTTGGGATAGCATAATCCAGCAGGCAACCAAAGTAAGTTGTATTAGTTTTTGTAAAAGTTCTAGTGAAATTTAAGACTGTTATTTACAAAAGCAGTGAATTTGGTACCTTTCACATGTGTGCCTGATCCATAAGTGCTTTTGTCCGTGCTTTTACACATTAAAAAGAAATAACGGTGTATTTTTATTGGTGGTTTTTTTGGTTTGTTTGTTTGTTTTTTTGTAAAATGGGAATATTTCATTCTATTCTTAGTTGTAGATATAGGTAATAAAGACTTCTGTGTTTGTTTTACCTTTTGGGATTATAGATGTGACTATAAATTTGGTATAAGGTGTGTGTTTTTTGCTTTGGTAATTACAAGGATAATTTATTTGTGATAAATGGATTTATTTATTTTTTGTCCTTCATAGAATGTGGATATACTTAAAGATCCTGAAACAGTCAAGCAGCTAGGTAGCATATTGAAAACAAATGTGAGAGCCTGCAAAGCTGTTGGACACCCCTTTGTAATTCAACTTGGGAGAATTTATTTAGATATGCTTAATGTATACAAGTGCCTCAGTGAAAATATTTCTGCAGCTATCCAAGCTAATGGTAAGTGATTTTGAATTCTTACAGAATGTTGTATAACATCAGTTCTACATTCACTGCCTTAGTGTAAGCATTCAGTGTTTCTTAGAGATTTAAATTAGTCCCCCTCTCATATTGCAGGTTACCCTAGACCATTTTTTTTAACCAGTTGCATGCCTCTTTCCTGATAAAATAAGTCTTACTTTCCCAGTAAATTGATCTTTAGGTGTTTTTGTCTTTAGATTTTTTTAATGGTAATTGGAAACTAATAGTATCTGAAGCATATGTAATTACCAATGTAGAATTTTAGTTGTCAAGTTGGATTCCACTTGATTGTATCTTTTAGGTGAGATGGTTACAAAGCAGCCATTGATTAGAAGTATGCGAACAGTAAAAAGGGAAACTTTAAAGTTAATATCTGGTTGGGTGAGCCGGTCCAATGATCCACAGATGGTAAGTGAGTGAGATGTAGTTTTTGTTTTTTAAGTTGATGCTGCATTCTCTGAAATAATGCTTTATCTCTGTATGCATTTGGCTAATTTAAAGATAATTTAGATGTGTACATTTGGGGTTATTTTATAGCATTCTATTTCTTGGAGTCCTTGAGTCCTTTTAAATAGTTATAAGCCATCTTCCAAAGAAATTGCTGTTGGGGATGGTGGTGATATGTAACAAAACAGCTGAAAAAGATAGGTCATTTTTATTTTTCCATGGGTAGTTCACATGAAATGTTTGTGTACCTCATGACTTTCAGAGCAATTTACAAAGCTCTCATTAGTTTTCCTCTTCAGTGAAAGAAAGTAAAGTGCTTTCCCAGTTGAAGATTTGAAAGTCTCTTACTCTTATTCCTCTTAGTCTTAATAAATCATTTCCAGAAAGGAAAAATATGCCTCAACTTGGAAAAATGTAAATTATTTTCAGTTATTGTCATACCTTTTCATTCTTGTGGTCCTTGGAACATTACAAAAAGTCCTGCCCTGTTAACACTGCTGTGTGGTTTCCAAATGTGTTACTTCTATAATTTTGAAAATTCAATTCATTATTGTTCGTATTGATAAATATTTTTCTGGAAATTTGTTCAGAAAAACAATTGTGGAATTCTCAAGGTGTCAGATTTAAATATTGAAAGGTTTTGAACATATTACGAGATCAGAACTATTTAAAGTTGGAAAGTGGAAAGTAGGATGAATTGAAGGAATTGTAAAGTTCATAATTTACAGTGGCTTGAGCAAATTTCAGGAGTATCGGTGGTGACAGCAACAAATGGCGTCATATTTTACAACAAAGACTTACGTTGAGGTTTCGGGCAGTGAATTCAAAGATACTCAGAAACACTTCAGATCCAGTTTGGTAGGAAATAATTATTTCAGTCAGTGTTGAGAGTAGAAATGAGAACCATTTCTAGTTTGAAACATCAAATGGGTAATTGGAAAAATAATTTTGTGCTCATCCTTCAACTCTTACTAGACCTGTTTTGTGTATAGGACACTATTAACACTAGTAATCTTCAGTTAAAACACTGTTGTATTTATCGTACACACCTTAAGTGAGAACCTATTAAAACATAGACATTGCACCCTAATATGACTGTTTCTTGAGAATTATGGAAACCCACAGTTTTTCTGGCGCAGTTCCAATTCTTTTTATGAGAATAAGTGACAGGATTATTTCTGTTTATTAAAGTGTACTTTTGGTTAAATATGAGTACCTTGGTGTTCATAGATATTACCCCATAGATATTACCCATTGAAGAAACAGATACAATCTTGGTTAGGAAGACTTCTTTCCTTTTAGGTTTACTCATCCTGTATAGACAATATCCCTAAAATCCTAGTCTTTCCACAGTAACTTTGAGCCAGGCACTTAGTTTTAGGCCTCAGTTTCTTTTGTAATTATAGATTTGAACTATACTATATGTTCATGGCACTTCTCAGCCTATTGTGATTTCTTTGTTTTCATTGGATTCTCAGTGTAGCATCATCATCCTTTTTGCCTGTTTCTCTAATTTGGTTATTTCAGGGATCAGATTATATATATGTATGTTTTTTTCTGTTGTGATTTCTTGGTTTCTTTTGGTAAAATGTTTTAGTGTACAAAACCTAATCAAAGCACAGGATTTCCCAGTTTTCAGTAGATGATCAACCTAAACCTTGGAGACATCAGTGACCTAGCTTTTGATAATAGTGACCAAGTGCCCATATTAAAACTTATAAGTACTTTTTATTTTTAACAGGTAGCTGAAAATTTTGTTCCTCCTCTGTTGGATGCAGTTCTCATTGATTATCAGAGAAATGTCCCAGCTGCTAGAGAACCAGAAGTGCTTAGTACTATGGCTATTATTGTCAACAAGTTAGGAGGACATATAACAGCTGAAATACCTCAGATATTTGATGCTGTTTTTGAATGCACATTGAATATGATAAATAAGGTATGTGATTTATATCTCAGTTATAAAATGGGAAATTATGCAGGATATCCTTATTTCGCTTGAAACCGTAAATGATGTCTACGAATGTGGCTTAATCTTTGTTCTGGTGTTAAATGAACTTCTAGATCAGGGAACTACTTGTTTTAATTTACTACAAAAATATCTTAGCAGAAAAAAATAAGTTTGATAGATTGTAACTTTCAAATAGCAACTTGCTGCATTTTAGGCATTAAAAAATCAGTTGTTGTCTGACCACTGCGCTGTACACCTGAGCTGAAGCTGAATACTATTGAATGTCAACTGTAGTAAAATATACATACATAGTCATGGGATGTGGAGTACAGCATAGGGAATAGAGTCAATGGAATTGTAACTGCTATGTATGATGTCAGGGGGCTAGTAGATTCGGGGAGGGGAGTTACCATGTTGTCAGGGGTGTCAGTGTCTATTGTTTTGTACACCTGAAACTAAAAAAAAAAAAAAAATCAGTTGTATTTGTTTAAATGAAAGCAGGTTTATACTTTCAGTTATAAAAGTATAGTATGTGCTTATGAGAAATTGGAAATAATACTAAACAAGAAATTTCTATGTAAGTATACAAATTTACACAGTAGCTAACAATTTTTCTAATCTGTATTATGATCGCAGTCACAGTAGTGATAGTAATGATCTCAAGAGTTAGAAAATGAGTTCCTTATGTGCATTTTGATGAGTTTCTTCATAATAAGGTGACCTTGTGTTCCCTCATTTTAGTAGTTCATTTGTTTACCGTGTTTCCCCAAAAATAAGACCTAGCCAGACAATCAGCTGTGATGCATCTTGGAGCAAAAATTAATATAAGACCCGGTCTTATTTTATTATAAGACCAGGTCTGATATGTGATATGATATGATATATGATGCTGGGTCTTTTGCTACAAAAGATACATTAGCGCTAGAGCTGGTTGTCTGGCTAGGTATTATTTTCAGGGAAACACAGTAATAAATGGTAATTTCATCTTCCATGAGAGGTGAATTATGTTGTCTTTGGGTTTGCCTCTCGGGGCCACACATCTATGTCATGGGTTCCACTAAAAACTCTGAATATACTGAATTAGGGCTTGCTTTTCCACTCCCATTTAACATATAATTAAGGTAGTTAAATTTTATTTTGTTCCCTTCCCACCTTTTTTTTTTTTTTTTTTTAGGACTTTGAAGAATATCCTGAACACAGAACAAACTTTTTCTTACTACTTCAGGCTGTCAATTCTCATTGTTTCCCAGCATTCCTGGCTATTCCACCTGCACAGTTTAAACTTGTTTTGGATTCCATTATTTGGGCTTTCAAACATACCATGAGGAATGTTGCTGATACAGGTAAATGCATAGAAACGATATCTTTTTATTCATTTGTATAGCAATCCACAAACTATACAGACATTAGTAGATAGACGTATACTTGTGGAGAGGTAGGTGTTACTTCACTTGTTCTCAGTTTTGTTTGCATCATTTGCATATATAGAGCTGAGTAAGTATTAAGTCCTAAAAGCAGTTTAATCATCTGTTTCAGACATAGTCCATAGGCAGGATTGAGTTATGGGGAAATGGGCGTAAAATTCAAGGTAGGGAGAACATCACTTACCCATATTTTCACCAGTGTTTCCTTTTCCCATATGCTTTTTTTTTCTGTGACACTAAGGGTCTACTGAGGATAATACTTTACATTTCTAGCAGGAGGATTTTTTATTTGTTGTTTGTTTGTTTGTTTGTTTGTTTGTTTTAATTGGGGAACAGTGTTTTTCCAGGATGTCAAGTCATTGTTTTTCAATCTAGTTGTGGAGGGCTCAGCTCACTAGCCCATGTGCAACTCGAACGGAACCAATGACCCTAGTGTTATGAACACTGCACTCTAACCACTGAGCCAACTTGCCGCCCACCAGTGGCTCAGCTCGAAGTTCAAGCTGTTGTTTTCAATCTAGTTGTGGAGGGCACAGCCCAGTGGCCCATGTGGGAATCATACCGGCAAGCCTGTTGTTCATAGCTTCGTGCTCTAACAAACCGAGCCATCCGGCCGCCCCATTATCTGTTGTGTTTTTTAATAATAATTGGTTCATGTAATAGAAAGATCTGCTTAGTTGTGCTGTTTTTGGAGTGGATGTGCAGAGAATCAACCAATCCTTCAGACATAATGGGAAGGAGGTAATGGTTGTTATTTGGTTTATAGTCTGTAAGTAAGCAGGCATTAATTCTAGTTGAACTCCATTTCTGATTCAAGGTAATTTAGGCAAGTAATCTAATCATTATCAAAAAAGAGGGAGAATGGGCTTTGAGTTGAGTAGCTGAAATACTATCATGAATGTTGCCAGTCTGTAATTTTTCGGTGTTCTGTATATTTTAGGCTTACAGATACTTTTTACACTATTACAAAATGTTGCACAAGAAGAAGCTGCAGCTCAGAGTTTTTATCAAACTTATTTTTGTGATATTCTTCAACATATCTTTTCTGTTGTGACAGACACCTCACATACTGCTGGTAAGAATTTAAAGCCATAAAAATGTTAAGTGTTCCATTGTTATTACATCTTAAGAGTTAATAATGTTCTTTTTATCAACAGGTTTGACAATGCATGCATCAATACTCGCATATATGTTTAATTTGGTTGAAGAAGGAAAAATAAGTACACCGTTAAATCCTGGGAATCCAGTTAACAACCAAATGTTTATTCAGGAATATGTGGCTAATCTCCTTAAATCTGCATTCCCTCATCTACAAGAGTAAATATATATACTTTTTAATAAACTTAAAATTTTCAATTAAAAACAGGTAACTAATTACTATGTTTTGATTTGCAGTGCTCAAGTAAAGCTCTTTGTAACAGGGCTTTTCAGCTTAAATCAGGATATTCCTGCTTTCAAGGAACACCTTAGGGATTTCCTTGTCCAAATAAAGGTATGTATTTTATTTACAGTTGAAAGATATTAAGACTATGATTTAAGTGTTGCAAAGTGTCATAAAATTCATAACTAGTTGATGGATTATTTTATCAGTAACTAAGAATTCGGTCACAAGATATTCAGGGTTTTTTTCCCCGTCAGATACAAGTAGTTTTAAAAAATTAGCTGAATATAAAAACATGATTTCATAAAGTAGAGGGAGAAGGCAAAAGTGAATGAAAATTGTCTGAAATACAGCTTTGAAGACAATGATTATAGTTAAATATGATCATTAACCTTAGAAACAGCTTTCTTGATACCTTATGTAGTATATTTTATATATAGCATCATACTATACATCTTTTGTAACCTCGTTCCCACCCACCCCCAAACACCTTTGGTTTTGAATTCAGCTCATAGATTGTATCTATATACTATAAACCCAACCAAATGATGGAAAAAGTTACATCCCTTGTGTAAAGGGGTGTGCTTACCTGTACTTCCCTAAAGTCGGTCATTTTCCAAAATCGAAGTGTATTATGTTGATCTTTCAACTGTCTTTTCACAGGAGTTTGCAGGTGAAGATACATCTGATCTGTTTTTGGAAGAAAGAGAAACAGCCCTTCGGCAGGCTCAGGAAGAGAAACATAAACTTCAGATGTCTGTCCCTGGCATCCTTAATCCACATGAAATTCCAGAAGAAATGTGTGATTAAAATCAGAAGTCATGCTGTTATTTTTTTTCTCTCTCTCTCTTTCTCTGCAACTCTTGTTAGCAGAAGAAAACAGCATCTGGATATTTGTCGACCAAAATGATGCCAATTTGTAAATTAAAATGTCACCTAGTGGCCCTTTTTCTTATGTGTTTTTTGTATAAGAAATTTTCTGTGAAATACCTTCCATTGTTTAAGTTTTGTTTTGGTCATCTTTATTTAGTTTGCATGAAGTTGAAAATTAAGGCATTTTTAAAAATTCTACTTCATGCCCATTTTGTGGCTGGGAAGGGGGGAGGAGAGGCAAATTCGATTTGAACATATACTTGTAAATTCTAATACAAAATTATACAATTTTTCCTGTAAACAATACCAATTTTTAATTAGGGAGTATTTTCTTTCTAGCCTATATTTCAGTCTAGAAGAAAAGATAATGAGTAAAACAAATTGCATTGTTGAAAGGATTATAGTGCTGCATTGTCTGAAGTTAGCACCTCTTGGACTGAATCGTTGTCTAGACTACATGTATTACGAGTCTGTATGGCAAGTTTGCAGCAAGATCATGTGCATATCATCCCATTGTAAGACTTCAAAAAATATGGGAACAGTTATTTTTACACAGTTCTTTTGTTTTTGTGTGTGTGTGCTGTCGCTTGTCGACAACAGCTTTTTGTTTTCCTCAATGAGGAGTGTTGCTCATTTGTGAGCCTTCATTAACTCGAAGTGAAATGGTTAAAAATATTTATCCTGTTAGAATAGGCTGCATCTTTTTAACAACTCATTAAAAAACAAACAAAACAAAACTGGCTTTTGAGATGACTTATACTAATTTACATTGTTTACCAAGCTGTAGTGCTTTAAGAACACTACTTAAAAGGCAAAATAAACTTGGTTTACATTTATTTTCCCTCTGTTGGCTCAAAATTATTCCTGTATTAATGAAGTGGTTATTTGTTTCAGTATTAACATTTTAAAATGACGTTTGACATTTGTTGATTTAACAAATATTGTCTCTGAAATTATTGGGAGTAAAGGCAGTAATTGTGTAAAATGAACGTGCTACTTAGATACTTTTCTGTTCCCAAGAAACAGCTGTGTTGTTTGACTCAATTTACTTTTATTAAAGAGTATCTTTATGTCTCCAGTTAGGAGCTAAGTGTAACAAAAATTAGCCTTAGAATGAGAATCCAGTTTCAAGAAACTATTGCAGATACTGTGTTCTTGTAAAATGTAACTTGGTAGTCTTACCCCTTAAAAGTGGGAAGAAGGGGAGAAATGTGTAGAAGGCCTATAAAACATTGAAACTAAGGGAATACGAAAGG
This sequence comes from Rhinolophus sinicus, assembly GCF_036562045.2. Lineage (NCBI taxonomy): Eukaryota > Metazoa > Chordata > Mammalia > Chiroptera > Rhinolophidae > Rhinolophus > Rhinolophus sinicus. The sequence continues at coordinate 43,359,519 of NC_133755.1, read as the reverse complement.
AAACCAGCTTGGGTGAACCTGTTTCCAGAGGATAAATCTAGCCTGCTGTAAACTAGTTTAAAGCTGAAGCATTTGAAGTGCCTCATGTTTGTGAGGAATCAGCAATTTTGTTTAATTGCTGTAGTAACGTAATAGGTCTGGCAAAACTGCCATAAGTTCAGTAGGATATCTTACATAAAATTAACTTTTCTAGGGTAGCAAATGGTAAAAATTTAAGTGTATTCAAAGCGGAACATTGGAAGATTTTGTTTTAAAACTTTAGCTTTGTTAAAATCTTTGATTCAGTCTTATTAGTTACTGGTATTTGCCTTAAAATCTGTTTTAGGAGGCTTTCTTGGATCAGCTAAGAGTTTAGGTCCAGATTGTTTGCTCTATTATAATTAGCTATGTATAAAGTCCATATTGTTAATTTATAATAGCACCATTTCCAAGAATGGTCATGTATAATTTTCTTACCTTCCTACAGCCCCATTGGACTCTTGATATGTTCTGGATGTTGCAAGAAACCAAGCTTTGGCTTGGGAACCAGGATAGTCCACTTTGAATTAGAAATGATTGGCAACTGGGGATTCAATCACTGCCAAAAGTAAATTTACATCTTTAAATTAATAAGGGTAATTTTAGCTACAAGCAAAAAGAATCATTTCTTGAAGTTTTAAACTGTATAAACTTGACACATTCAAGGAAAATTCATAAAGTGAACTAGAAACATCAGATTTAAGTGTTTTTTTTTTTTATTTCAAGTAGATCTCATCCGAGTTATTCTGTTCCATAGTTTAATTCCTTGCATGAAGATTATTTTGTGGGTGTGTTGAACAAATATATTTGAAACTACAAAAAACAGTAGTCACACCATTTAAATTTAGGATGAGAAATTTCTTCATTGAAAGTTAATCATATTTGAGACACCGTCAAGGTATTTGACAGCCAAGCATACTCATAACTGGCCATTTCAGCTTTTTGGCATAGTGCTCTAACAATAAGGCAGTGTCTCAATTGTTAAAAATTGTGAGGGAGAACTGAAGTTGTCTTTCATTGTAAGTGGGTATGAATCTTGGTCTAGGCACTCAGATGGGGAATCTTTTGCAAGTTATTTGAATTTGTTTGAATGAAAATGATCACAGCTAAGTCTCAGGTGGTTATCAGAATTTACATAAAAAACCTTTGCCAAACTGCCTGATACCGTATCTCCAATTCTGCGATGCATTTTTTCACATTTTAGCTTCTCTGGAATTGGGGTCCATGTTAAACTCGGCATCTTAAGATTTCTTGTGGCCAGGCAATACCGCAGACGTCTGCCCTTACCTGTCCATGTGAACTCAGTTACAGCTGTTGTGTTTTTGATAGTTATATAATTGCCATTTAAAATTGTCTTGCAAGAATGGTTCAGCATCAAAATGTTACTGTATATGCAGAAAGGCACACAGAAGCAGCAGGACATAAACTTAATATTAGGAAGAAATACTCATTGTTGGAAGAACGATAACCACAATTCTGTTTTCTTGAAAAGTGGCAACCAAGTTTTTCTTTGGACCGAGTAAGGGAGATGCCTATAAGGTATAATGTGCGAAGAACTAACTACTAAATGCAATTTATTCATGAAGATTGATAAATGGGAACATAAATTTCTTCAAAACGACTGTGGTAACCAAGTCATGCAGTTTATAGGACTATCAAATACACTGTCATAATTGGCAGCATTCTCTTTTTTTTTTTTAAATTTTCCCACCTTTCCACCTCCCGCCCTTCAAGCCATGTTTCTCAGTCTAATTGTATAGGACACAGCTCCCTGCCCCATGCTGGTGTTATGAGCCTAGCGCTCTGCCAGGCTGAGGCAGGCAGTCGGTTGGCAGCTCTCGCTGGCTGCTGGCCACTGGGGCCACTCATGACAGCACTTAGCAGCTCACACTGACTGTCTGCTCACTGCAGCCTTGCTCCAGGGAGAGCTGTTCACAATCTTAGCTGTAGAGTGTGCAGCTCACTGGCCCATGTGGGAATCGAACCGGCGAACTGGGTGTTTGGGAGCATGGCGCTCCAACCTCCTGAGCCACTGGGCCAGCCCAGCGTTCTCATTCTTGATGGTACATAAAACAATGGTATACATCTTGCAAGTGGTATCATCTTAGATTTGAAATAAAGCAGTTAGTAAACCAAGTGATTTCAGTCTTCACAGGTTGTCCTTAATCCATTTGAGTCTAATTGGGTAGGCTTATGTATGAAGCAGGCATTTCATGGTTTGATGCGAACAGAGATAGGAAAGGATAGAGGTTTTAAAAATTACAATATTAGGTTGTTGAGAAGAACTAATTGATCTGATTTAGTCGTGTATGTAGGGATTTTACTCCAAAAGTTACTGGCAGAATTCTGTAACAATGTGAAGACAAATCTGAAAAAAGTTCATAAAAAATGGTCACATATGTCAGTGAACTGATTTTGGTGCTGTGATTAGAAGCTCATAGGTGGAAAATTGGGCTATAAAGTTATATAGAAATGTTTAGTTATTTGTAAGTAGGTAATTAAGAACTATGGTAAAGTTTCTTACTATTTTGTGCTTTCCATCTCTGATACATTCTGAGTAAATTTAGAAAACAGTCATGTAATGTATCTAGTCCATGTTGGAGGTTTCCCCAACAGTTCCCAAAGATGAGTCATGGCTTACGTTTTTCCAAGGGGGAATCCAACGTAGAGTCATACTTTATGCATTTGTAGTCATTGAGTTTTTAATTTCAGTGATAATTTTTTTACTTTTTGAAATTTATATTTGGTTACTTTTCAAATGTTTTTTAAAATAGTGTCTTCATTTTTCACATTTATTTATGTACAGTTTGTATTCCATCAGTTACTCAGATTGACAAAAGCCCCTCTCCCCCACTGGTAACATTGGCTTCAGATTCCACATACCATTTTTCATTCTGGGGGGCCCTAGGAAATAAATCCTTACTAGCTTGAAAAGTAGTTAAAATTTTAACATTTTTATAAACAAATGTCTCAAAGTTTTCTTTGGCTTCATGTAACAAAATACGTAACAGTGACATATAGTTTATTTCATGTGAATGTCATTGAAGGTCCAGAGTACCTTCCATTAATGGATATAGGACTTGTGAAGGGCAGCTTTATATCACTTGGGTTCTGGCAATTTAGGAATTTTTTCTATTCCTAACACCTGGGTTATACCCCCAAGGTCTAATAAGGCTGTAGGAATTTAAGCTGTACATCTGCATTCTAGAAAGGGTGGAAAAAGGCTTCCTTTTGTAAGACTTGAAAGTCTCAGAAACTCAGAAGACTTCTAAGTACATTTCCATTGCTCCATCCAACGAGAAAATCTGAAGGCTCGATGCACTTCTGCTCTGAATAAAATTAACACTCTACTAGAGGAAGAGGGAGTGAATTGAAACTAGAGGTCTTAACTACAAGTGCAACAAAAATGAAAATAAGGACTAAGGCAGTTGATTATATGGAAAAAGTAGAAAGTCTCCCCTAAGCATTCAAGTTCTGAATTGCCTTTTGTCATTCAATGTCCACAATTGGGAAAAAAAAATCCATCTATACAAGGTGGCAGGTAAAACCATTTACTTTTTGTGTTACTAATTGCTGTCTTTTTTATTTTCAAGATTAGTAAATGAAATACTGAAATTAATACCCAGACTTCACTAATGAAACTTTAAAACCTAAATAGAGGACAAATTAGAGGTTAAGGGGAAAAGGCCACGTCTAAGGGGAAAGTTGACATGGAAGAGTTATTTTCATTGTGGAAATGTGGTTCTTGGGAAAATGTGGTTGTCGAAATTTCCAGAGTCCTTAAGTTGACACTTCTAATTGACCTAATGCCCAAATAGTACCACTGCTCTCACCTCTGTTAGGACATCCAAGGAAATACTTTTTCCCCAAAGTTGGCTACTAAAGTAGGCTTTTTCTTTTCCTAACAGTAGTATTTGCTCTACTTTCAAGATTTTTTTGTCTTCTCACTCAGTATTTCTTTGGAGCCTAATAATGAGTCAGCATGCACTTAGTTAAGTTTCTCTTCTGTTACCCTTTTAGAACAAGACCAAAGTTTTATGCAAGCAGGGATATACTGTTTTGTTTGTTTGTTTTTGTACTCCAGTAGGACGTAGGAGATCCAGCCTGAACATAATTCTCTGTACTTGCTACCCTAACTGAAATCCCTGACCCAGATCCTTTCCCAACAACAGGAAAAGAAACTCTCGGCCTCCCATACTTTGGTCTCAATATACTAAGAGAGCAGACATACAAAATGAGGTCAGACTTATTCAATATGTACAATCAGTTCAGAGTAAACTTCTTAAATATGTTTCACCTTATTTGTGATTCATCCAGCTCTTAGACACAGAAGTGTACTTTCCCATCTTGTTTTCAAGACTGTTATAATGGCCCACAAGAAATCCTTTGGATCTTGAGTTCACCTGAAGTCTGGGTCTTCATTTCCATCAAGGACACTTGAACAAGTGAAACCAACATCGTGAGCTTTGAAGATGGCCTACCTGCCCTTTAGGTTGCCTTAAGCATCACAAATTGTATTTTTAAAAAAGACTCAGAGCAGAAATAATTAGCCAGTTATTAGCCTATAGGAAGAAAATTTTCTGATAGTGCAACCAGTCCATGAGTGAGCTGTCAAAAGGCTACAACATTAATGATAGAAGAGACCATACAACAACTAAGATTCATCCATGCTTAGCTACAAAAAAAAAACAACCTGATAGATTTTAGTAGCTAGATTGCTCCTCCAGGATACTCATTTTTAGTCAATAATCTGTTCATTGGGGTGCTGTGTAGTAAATTGCCCTTCATAATATTTACACATTTTTGTACCCCATAGAACCTTAGTATATGTGCTGCCGAAGCGAGCACACCCCATAGAACCTTAGCTAACTAGTTACATTCGGTGTGCTGGACTGAGCTCTGCTTTGTCTCCTAAAGTTAATCTTTGTGCTTCCTGACAGCCAAGGTAAATAAAAAAGGGCTCTCTTAAAAACTTTTTTTTTTTTAACCAGGGACTTCATTTTTAACTCTTAGCAATGTAAGTTCTAACTGTAAAGTTTGTGTACCCACAAGGGGCAAGTAGCCCAATGTGAAGACTGTCGGTCTTCAACATCCATCATGATTAAGGCCACACCTATTATCTTTTCAAGTTTGTCTTGCACTTAGAGAATTTAACATGACGCTCATGAAGCTCTTTCCAAGGTCCTTCAGGGATTTGGCTATGTGTGATATAGTAAAATAAGACCAGGTCTTAGATTAATTTTTGTTCCAAAAGATGCATCAGAGCTGATTGCCCATCTAGGTCTTATTTTCAGGAAAACACGGTAGTATGTATGGTATCTGTCAATATTTAAAATTTGTGATTGTTATGATTTCTCATTCTAAGTAAGTATTCACTTTTGTACATAATTTTATATTTGCTATTTTGTATTCTTTTTTCTTAAAATGGTCACCCCTAATTGTGCTTTGGATAGCACAGAACGTGGATCCACCCCGACTGGCACCATTTTGTATTTACTTGTTTTCCTGTAGTCCCAGTGTTACTTTGGGATTGGGGTTACTCTACCGAAAATAGGAAAATTAAATATACCTGTGCATTCTATAGGTGCTGTCATTCTCCTGACTTTCCCCTCTTAGTTCCTAGGAGAACTAGAAGCTAGATCTTCAGGCTTCTGGCAGAAGACTGCAAAAATCTTTGGGAATCTGACTAGCTCAAGAGGAAGGAACTACTAAAAGTACTGGCAGAAATTCTTCAACTAAATTGGTCAGACCACACTACTGTCCACTGTGAAGATCACAGTAGACAAACCCCACTCATGGGCACAGCCTTCCAGTCAATTTTTTTCATTCTCGCACTTTAAATATGAATAGCCAACTAAGGATTACCAGGCTTCTGAGGACAGCCTCAAAATGAAAGATAAAACAGAAAGAAACAGAAAGCAACTTGAAGAAAACACCATGCACAGGCAAGAAAACACCACCAATACTCTCAGAGAAGTTCAGAAGCTATTGCAACCAAGAAATAAGAGAATACTATATTCAAGGTAAATTTAGAGAACCAAAAAGAACTTTTGCAAATTAAAGAATAGCAGAAATAAATAACTTAAGAGATGAAGGATAAGTTGAAGAAATCTCCCCCAAATAGAGTAAAAAGACAAAAGGATGGAAAGTAGGAAGGAAACAAGAAAAATTAGAGGAACACTTAAAAAGTTTTATGAATTCCAAATAGCATCAAAAGAACATGGAGGGAAGGGGAAAAGAAATCAAAGGATTCAAGAAAACTTCCTAGAGTGGAAGGACATCTGTTTTCCAATTGAAAGGGCCCACCAAATACTCATCCCATTCTATGAAAATAGACCCCAACAATGTATGTTGTACAATTTCAGAACCCTGGGACAAAACAGTAAACTGCACTTCCAGGGAGAAAAACAAGTCACATAAAAGGATCCAAAATCAGAATGGACTTCTCAATAATTAACACTGGAAAGTCTTCAAAATTTGGAAAGAAAATGATTTCCACTAGAATTCTTGACTCAACATTCGATCCAATATGCATAACAGAATACTGACATACTCAGATATTCAAGATCTAACTAATTTTTCTCCCATACTTTCTCAAAAACAACTGGAGGGTATACTCCACCAAAACAAGGGAATAAATGAGATACAGGGTATAGAAAACACCAGACAGTGGCACAAAGGTATTCCCCGCAGGATGATGGTGAAGGGAAATCCCCAAATGACCAGCTGAGTACCAAGGTATAGAGGGCAGTCTGTCTCAATCTAGGAGGGACTTTCTTAGATCATTTATCATATTACATACAGCTATAGATCTTTTGACATCATGTTTATTACTATTTCAAAATTACCTTATTAACTTTTCCAGTGATAGATTTTATTTAATGCATTAATAAACAATGTATTACTATTATATCACAAATATCTTAAAAATCTTTTTATAACTTTGTTTCAATATGTTTGATTTTTTTTTTTATAATCTTACATACTTTATTTTCTCAGGAGTCCAAAGGCTTCAGCGGATGCCAAAGAGGTTCATGGCATAAAAACAATTAAGAACCCCTGCACCAGGAGGATCTCAGGGGTCTCCAGTTATTTTCTAGAATAAAGTATAAGAGTGGCATGTCCTGATGGCTAGTGAAAACCCTTAATGGTGGTAAGTAAAGCCAAGAATGGAATTATCCCACAGGAATGTGGAAGGTTGGTGGGGAAAGGTGAAGAAGTAGAGTAGAAGAGAGGGAATGCAGAGAATTATTAGTGTATAGATTCTTGACATTAAAAAAAAATCAATTGTATTGTGCTGAATAGATAATACATTCATGATACAAAATTTAGAAGGCAGATAGGATATAGTGGAAAGGAATTTTCCTCTCTACCTCAATCCCTCTACTATATTGCCTGTCGTTGGAGAAAACCAGTGATACTATTTGTAAATACTACCACAGATTCTCTATGCACATATCAACAAACATGTAGATATGTTTTCCTTTGCCTTTTATTTGATAAATGGTGGTATATGGTACATACTGTTTTGCAACTTACTCACTGAACAATATATCTTGGAGATGTTTTCATGTTAGTATATAGAAGTTCCTGTTTATTTGGAAGTAATAGCTGTATAGTTTCCGACTGTGTAAATGTGTCCTAATTTAGTTTCTCAATGATGACCATGTAGGTTGTCTCCAGTCTTTTGCTTTTATGCACTGTGCCACAATAAATGTGTATACATGTCACTTCACACATGTTGGAATGATTCTGTTGGATAAATCCCTAGGAGTAGAATTGCTGGATCAAAGAATATATGCATTTGTAATCTTGATATTGACATTGCTTTCCATAAATGTTGAACCAGTTTACACTCCAGTGTGAGAGTGCTTATTTCCCTACACTCTGATAAGGTGTATTCTCAAACTTATAGCTTTGTCAATATGATAGGTGAAAAATGGTATCTTAGTGTGATTTCTTAGTATGCGTGAGGTTGATAATGGTTTTAAATGTTTCAAAGCAATTTGTGTTTACTTTTCTGTTGAATATATCTTTCACTATTTTTTTTTTTTACTGAGCTGTTGATCTTTTTCTTACTGATTTGTAGGAGCTCTTTACAAAAATTAGTTCTTAATCTCAGATACGATTTATAAACATTTTCCCTTTTTCTTCTGACTTTACATATACCATATATATATACAAAGGGTGCCAAAAAATGTATACACATTTTAAGAAAGTAAAAAACTGTATTAAAATTGTAATACTAAACATATACCATACCGATAACAAAAGATGACTACAAGTCACGTTTGACTTCTGCAATTACAAGAGGTGCTCAAAGTGGTCACCATTAACGTCCAGACACTTCTGATTACGGTGAATTACTGCTTGAGCAACACTGACCAAAGTTTCCACTTGTAGACATTTTTTTGGTACCCTTGATAGTTGTAAAGCAGGGAATAAAAAATAATAAAAATTGGGAAAATATTTGGACCTTATGGGCAGCCTGTGGTGCAAGAGCTGAAAAAGTAGTTGGAAATTGAATCAAGCTTTGTATATTTAGTTTCATAGAAATGATAAAATTGGAGTAAACCTTTGAAAAAAAATTTGCTTAAGATTTGGCTGTCATAAACAGTATTCTAACAGATGTCAAAATTTTTGGCTATACAAGTTATTAAAGCTGACAGATTAATCCAATAATTGATAAAAATGATTAAATATATAAAACTAAAGAAAGGAAACAATGAAATGTAAGTGGAAAATATAAAAATGAAATATGCAATATAACATAAAACAGATTCAATTTTAAGAGAAAAACTATCCAAGAAATTATATGAACGTATGGTTGTTGTTTGATCTTTAAAGTGAAATGAAAAATACAAAGGACTTTCAAGTTCTTTCAACATTAAATCCTAAATCTGGGCCAGATTATAATTATGATGTTTTGTGTAATGAAGATAAACAAAAATTAATAATATTGTGCCAAGTAATTAACTATGGGATTCCAAATAATGACTTTATGACTTAATTGATAGAAGTATGCAACATATACAAATTTCATTATTTTAAAGGTTAGAAATTTTTCTTTTTTAAAAAGTTTTTAAAGTCAGGTTTATTGAAGTATAATTTACATTCAGTAAATGTAAATTAGTAAAACTCACTCCATATTCGACCAATGCACAATCACCACCATAATCAAGATGAAGAACAGTTTCTCAAAATTCCCTTGTGCCTCTGGGAGGCTGGATGGCTCAGTTGGTTAGAGCTCTGAACAACAGGGTTGCCGGTTCAACTCCTACATGGGCCAGTGAGCTGCTCCCTCCACAACTAGATTGAACACAACAAGCTGCCGCTGAGCTTCCGGAGGGGCTGCTGGATGGCTCAGTCGGTTAGAGTGTGAGCTCTCAGCAACAAGGTTGCCCGTTCAATTCCCACATGGGCTGGTAGGCTATACCCCCTGCAACTAAAGATTGAAAACAGTGACTGGATTTGGAGCTGAGCTGTGCCCTCCAACGACTAGATTGAAGGACAGCAACTTGGAGTTGATGGGCCCCAGAAAAACACACTGTTCCCCAATATTCCCCAATTAAAAAATTTTAAATCACCTTTGTAAATTAAAGCACTGTTGACAAAGTTGTCTTTTAAGATAGTTGTAGAACAGCTGGTTTAGTTACTCTTTCAAGCTGCAGGCAAGGGCTGGATGGTAGAAAAACTTTAAATAATAGAATTGAATTCTATGGAAATTCTCTATGGGGAAGATACATGTTCTTGCAGATATTTGACCCCTTCTCAAAATTTATTCCTACCACCATGAAAGGGACAAAGAAAGCAAAAACTCCTTTGTATATATCAGTCATCATATGTTCAAATACACCTTATCTATGTGAAAAGCTTCTTTAAGAACCATAATTTCTGTTTCAAGCACCAGCCCTGAAGTTTGTCAGCATTTTGAACTGGACTGAATCGAGTTGCACACAATGGCCAAAAAGAAGGTTTTTTTTTTTTAAAGATTTTATTGGAGAAGGGAAACAGGACTTTATTGGCGAACAGTGTGTATTTCCAGGACTTTTTCCAAATCAAGTTGTTGTCCTTTCAATCTTAGTTGTGGAGGGCGCAGCTCAGCTCCAGGTCCAGTTGCCGTTGCTAGTTGCAGGGGGCACAGCTCACCATCCCTTGCGGGAGTTGAGGAGTCCAACTGGCAGCCTTGTAGTTGAGAGCCCACTGGCCCATGTGGGAATCGAACCAGCAGCCTTCGGTGTTAGGAGCACGGAGCTTCAACCGTCTGAGCCACCGGACTGGCCCCAGTAATGTTTATAATGTTTATTTTTTTAGTTTATTTAGGGAATAAAAAGGAATATATTTTATTTATTAATTTTGAGTATAATTCCTGACTTCCATAAAGATTGTATCTTTTTCCTTTTTTTTTCTTTACAAGCAATTTATGGGAATGCCTGTTTCTCTTTTTAAAAGTGTTGGCTTTTTGTTGCCTGGAATGATTTGAGAATTTTTCAAGGACAGAAGTGAGTCTAATAAAGAATATAGATTACCTTACTTTCATTGAGTGCTTTATCCATTTGACTCTGCTGCAAATAAAGCATTTTTTAAATAGTGTGTTTTCATCTTTCATATGCTTCTTTGCTATTATTTCAATTTGGGTGGGACCTTTTTAATCTATTGATATCTAATAGTGTACACACATCAAAAGTGAGCTCATAGTGTCATGTTATTTCCTAAATTTCTCTAATGGACTGCAAGTTGCTGTCATTCTCTGAAACCCACATTAAGGGAGATGGGCGCTTTGGGGGTAATTTATACAGCATTGTCCTTATAATATTTCAAAGGAATATAATTTCCAAGCATTCATTAGAAATTCCCCTCTACTATACTCTAAAATGGTATTTTACAGCACATATATTTTAAATTTGTGTCAATATTGTGAAAATCAGGTGCATACCATAGGAATTCCATATAGCTCAACCACATACCATCTGTGTGAGTTGGGGCAAGTTCAAGTTATTCAATTTGTGTCAGTGTCCGAAAATGTAAAATGTAACATGTGGGTTGGTGGTCTTGTAGTTGTAGCAGACCACTATGATAGTATTAGGAACCCCTGAGATTCCTGAGGAGGTGAAGTTCAGGAAAATGCTTGGTGGGTGAATGTTGTCAATTCTACAAATGCTTATAGTCTGCTTGTTGTGTATTGGGTCCTGTTAGTTGCTGCAGTTGCAATGATGAGTAATAACCTGATATAACATTTAATCCTCAAGAACCCTGTCAAATGCTGTCATCCCTGTTTTACAGATGACGGAATCTGGGCAGGTCCGGTTTTCATTTGCCTGTGGTGACAGAATTAAGGAGTGACAGAGCAGGTAGGATGCAAATCCAGGCATTTTTGCCCCACGCATACTTTCCACCATTGTTAGGTAGGCATAATACAGTTTAATGGAGGAGGACTGGGATGTGTGAACATCTAGCAGGAATACAAATACAGGCTTATAATAGTGCTTTTATGTCAGAGGGAAAATTCTGTCTGAAAGTAATGGCATTAAGCTTGTAAGAATGATCTATTCTTCAACCGTAGCAGTACAATTTAAAACAGTGAGCTTGCATTTCACACAAACACTAAAAAGGTCTGATAAGATCAAGGGAAGAAACAGGAAATCTCGTGCTTGCTGCTGAGAGTATAAACTAGTGTATCCACCTTGGAGAGAAGTTTAGCAAGATCTAGAATAAAGTTGAAGAGGTATTATATCCTCAATTCAGCAATCCCAATTCTAGGGGTATATTCCTGAGATTCTTTTACACACATATCCAAGAAGACTGTACAAGAATGTTTGTTGCACCACTGTTTCTAGTGGGAAAACCTGGAAATAAACTAAATGTCCAACAGGAGAATGGACAAATTGTGATATAGTAGTATATGGGGATACCATGCATTAATTAAAATGAATGGACTAAATTACATCAATCAATAAGGATATATTTTAAAAATATGTTTAGTGGGCCGACCCGGTGGCCCAGGCGGTTGGAGCTCTGTGCTTCTAACACGGAAGGCTGCTGGTTCGATTCCCACATGGGCCAGTGGGCTCAACCACAAGGTTGCCGGTTGGACTCCTTGACTCCTGCAAGAGATGGTGGGCTCCGCCCCCTGCAACTAAAAAAAAAAAAAAAAAAGGCAACTGGACCTGGAGCTGAGCTGCGTCCTCCACAACTAAGATTGAAGGGACAACAACTTGACTTGAAAAAGTCTCGGAAGTACACATTGTTCCTCAATAAAGTCCTGTTCCCCTTCCCCAATAAAATCTTTTAAAAAAAAAAAGTTGAGTAAAAAAAAAAATTGCAAAATATGTATAGTATACCATTTATATAAAGTTTGAAAAATATGCCAAATTGTGCTGTTTTTCATTAATACAATCCTTTATATTAATATAACAACATGCCAAATTTAGATATGAGATTACTTGGAAGAGCTACCGTTTATTGAGCACTTTCAATATGCTAAATGTTTTTTTACATGTAATATCTCACTTAATTCTCACAAATCCTCTAAGACATGAATTCTGTTATTTTCCCCAGTTTACATTTTCAGACACTGACACAAATTGAATAACTTTAACTTGCCCCTACTATAAGTGGTCTTCAGCTTACTGTAATCAGGTTTTAGTGTTCAGAATTCAATATCCCATGACCTCCAGGTGCTAAATCTAATAATTTGTACACCTCATTTTAGTTGCCTTTTCAGCAATCAACAATTGTCATTTTCATCCATTTTTGACTTCTTTTTCCTTGGCTTAAATGGTACCAAAAATCCTTCCCCACTCTCCTACCTTATCTTTAAACTTAGGGCATCTTCTCTTCCACCTCCCCAGTTTTATATGTTGAGTCCCTCAAGAGTCTGTTTTTGGTTCTTTTTACTGTACAGTATTCCCTCTCCCTGTATAATCTCATAGCTTCATTTACCGTTTGTGGCTGATACTTTGAGTAAACTCAATACCCACTGCCATAGAGGCTATACAGCAAAATACTGGATTTCCAAGCTTTCCTTGAGGCTTAAAAGTGGCCATGTGACCGAGTTCTGGGTAATGAGGCCAAAAGTAGTTAGCTGTAGGGCTTTCTGGAAGTTTTTCCTATTCTGAGGACAGCTGAGGGAATTGGTTCTTTCTTCATGTGTGGAACTTGTTGTAATGCTGAACACAATTATCTTTCCTCCCACAAAGCAAAGAACTAGCATACTAAGGATTATTTTCATTATTTACATTTCCAGTCCAGAACTTACTTCTGAGCTTTAGATTCAAACAATTGCCAGCTCAACAACTCTGGTTATCTCTCAGGAACCTCAAGATGAGCCCTTCTAAAATAGTATGTCATTATTGACCCCGTCTCCCTCTAGTCCTCCTTTAAGTGATACCTGTGTTGGTGAATGGTACCACTATTTGACCAGTCGTACAAATCAAATCTGGAGACAGTCCTGATGCCATTTTCTCTTCTAAACACATCCATCAATCAATGTCTTTTCACCTCTGAAATATTTAGAATGGACTCTTTTCTCCCTTTCTTTCCTATTACCCTAGTCCAAGCTATCATCATCTCTCTTGATTAATATTAATAACCGTCAGTTGTCTCTATCTCCAATCCATTCTCTACAGATTAGCTAAGACTATCTTAAAATCTGTGTTGCTTCCACATTTCAATTGCTTTTAGGATCTAGGCCAAAACCTTAGCAAGATTTGCAGTGCTCTGCAAAGTTTGAGATGGGCCTTCTCCCAAAACCACATTCTAGTTAGACTTCTGTTCCTAGAAATAACCAAGCAGATTTATCTCTCAGGAGTTTTGTATATGCTGTCCCTTATATCTGCATGCTACTTAGTTTTCTATTGCTGCTGTAACAAATTACCACAAATTTAGTGGCTTAAAACTAAATTTAAACATTATTTTACAGTTCTGTAAATCAGTAGTTTAATATGGGTCTGACTGGCTTAAATCAAGGTGTCAGCAGTGCTGCCTTTCTGGAGGTTGAAGGGGAGAATTTGTTTCCTTATCTTTTACAGCTTCTGGAGGCCACCTACATTTCTTGGCTCTTGGCTCCAAAGCGAGGATTGTTGTACCTCTCTGATCATTCTTGTGTAGTCATAGCTCCCTCTGTACAAAATTGGGAAAGGTTCTCTATTTTAAAGCTGCATTTAATTAGTTGAGCCCACATGAATAATCTAAAATCTCTTCATTTGAAGGTCCTTACCGGTGAAGTCCCTTTTGCCATGTAAGATAACCATATTCAGATTCTGTGGATTAGAACATGGACATCTTTGGGAGTAGGAGGTATAATCCTCTGCCTACCACACTGTTTTAAATAACTGCATTGGGCTATAAAAACTCCAATAGTGACTAGGGTTTTACTTTTGTTAGATAACCAAACGTCTAATATAGCAACCAGTAGGCCGCTAGCATTGATCCAGCTGCTCAACAATGCCACCAGGGACTTAAGCCTTTCTCTCTCCCTTCTTCAACACCTTGGCTTTTGCTTATAGGCTTATCATTTTAGGACAGGCTACTGCTTTTCCAGATATCACGTCTGTATCCAAGGCAGATAGAAGAGGGAAGGGCAGTGTACCAGATAAGTCAATGCTCTGCCCCTAGTTATCACTTCCGTGCAGTGGCCAGTCTTCCAACTGCTAGCACCCGTTCTTTTTTCCCTATGCCTGAGGGTTTTCTCTGGCTGCTTGAGAAGCCTGCTTTGCTACGCATAACTCCTCCCCCAGCAATACTCAATGACTCAAGAATAGATGTAAATGCCTAGATTCCTTGACCCTTAGGTAGGATGATTTTAAGGCACGTTTAATAGGTTTCTAGTTTCCTAATGGGATTAGGTTCCAGTTACCCTCGAGTAAAGGGCTTCATAATGAATATTTTATTGGCTACCTACCCCCCTCCCATTTCTTGTCTCACCTCTCCACTATCCTACCAGTGTTTCTTGGGATCACATAAACTATTTCCATATGTGTCCTTGTTTCACGACCTGCTTTGGGGAGAATCTAAACCAAGACATGCAATCATCACCTTTCCTTCTTCTTGTCTTTAAAGCAGATAGTTGGTGCTTTAAGGCTAACTTACAACTGGGACGTGACAAGCTATGTGGAGGGTGGAGTGGAAAAAACAACTTGGGTCAGTATCCTTGAGCCACTGTACCAGCCCTGGACTGTCTACTGTCTATTACAAAAGAAAAATAAGCCCTATTTGTTTAAGCACTTATTAATTGAAAAAGAATTTTTTTAACCTGCAGTCCAGCATGTCCCTGATACAAATAAACAGAGAGTACAGTAAACGCCAGGAAGGAAATAAACAGAGTACTGTGATAGACTATTAGAGGGGAGGGGACTTATTTTTTGAGATGTTTAAGTTGAAACCTTTAGGATAAGAAGTTAGCCATTTCAAAACTAGTGAGCAAGTGCTAGGAAATAACATTCACCAGAACCCAGAGAAGGAAGTTTTTTAGAAACTAGACCTGTGTGGTTGGAATGTAACAAGAATAGTATTAAAAACTGGGGAGAGAGGTTGCAGGAAGGCCCAAGTAGAGTTTGCAACAGGAAATATTGAAGGGTTTTAAGCAGGGAAGTGATAGAAGCCAATTTATATTTTTTAAATAATCACTCTGGCAATTTAAGAACCAAACAACTTGCTGGGCGATGTGGAGAATAAAATAGCATACCTGCCTTTCTATCATGGCCATAAGTTCCACAAAACACTGATGAGTGTGGTTATGATGGAGAGGAGTAAATTCTGCAATAACCCTGGCCTCTGATATTAACACCGAACTATAACCCCAAAATCCAGACAAAAATCCTATGGTTCAGTAATAGCAACCAGAATGCTGACAAATGATTTCCGTGGCAACATTAATTTTCCAAAGTTGTTTATGTGGGGCTGGTTTCTAGGGAAGTACCTAGAAATACACTAAACTTGAGAATTTGAAATTTCGTTGAGTGGATAATTTGTCAAAGCATAATTCCACCACTAGATGGTGACATGTATACAAAATACTGAAAACAGTCATCCTTATCAATGTTATGCATGGTGATGCTGATTACAGGTTTTAAAACCAGATTTACAAGAATTTAGGAGATATTTTATGAAATTCTGCTCCATTCGTTTAGAATGCACACCTTTCAAGTTCATTAAGAGGTCTCTGTTGAGACATTTACCAGCTTAGCACAGGATAGTGAAGTCAAATTAGGAGGCAAGCAACCTTGTTTTTATTGGCTTCTCTGCTTTTATTAACAAGCAGGTGAAGTAGATAAAGGGTTGGTAAACTATAGCCCATAGGCCAAATCTGGTTATACGTTTTTGTATAACCTATGGGGCTAAGAGTAATTTTTACATTTCTAAATGGTTGAAAAAAATGAAAAATAGTATTTTGTGATACACGAAAATATAAATTTTAAATTCGTCTCTATAAATAAAAATTTTATCGGAACACAGCCACACTTACTCAGTGTGTACTTTCTATAGCTGCTTTTCCTGCTGGCAGAGTCAAATAATTGTGATAATAGATTTGGAATGCTTATAAAACCTAAAATATTTATTATCTGGCTCTTTACAGAAGTTTGTTTAGCCCTCAAGTGATGACTGAAGAGCAGTGATCATTTATGACAATTTTCTACATTCTCAAAGCACTTTAAGCCAAGGTTCATTTTCACATAACTTTTTAAAGAGTAAAAACACAAAAAACTAGGAAGCAACTGTTAAAAAGATATTTCTTTAATGATCGGACTATGTAGTAGTAGTTGTCCTATTTTCAAGAACTGTTATAGATCCTTTGTGGTCTTAAAAGCATAGTTGACAGATACAAATAATTATCGAAAGAATACTGTATCAGAAATGTGTTTGGGTTGAAAATGAAAATCTATGAGTTAAGGAAAAAGGGATTTTTCTCACATAAGCAGTCTGGGATAGACAGCTGCTCAAGGATGCATCAGGGACCCACCACCCCACACCTTATTCTGTATTATCAACTTTATGGTTGGCTTTTTATCTTGTTTGTACTTTCATTGTTAAAAAACGAAATGGATGCTGTATTACTTTGTGTGTATCAAGAACAAGTTTCAGGCAGAAAGAGGGGTTAGGGGGCACGTCTGCTCAATTTGTCCTTTTTTATTAGGAATGGGCAATTCTTTCCAAAAGACCCACTCGGCATGTTTCTCCTTACACGTAGCCAACCCATGATTGTTTTTAAATCAATAACATATATTCCTTAGGGCTTTCCTTCCTGAGACCAAGGACTCTCAGCTGCCACCTGAAAAACAAACAAAAAACCACGGGTTTGGCAAGTTTTCCTGATGGTTGGTAAGAGGGGTGGGTGGGAATGGTATGATGGATGGACAGTGTCTGCTACAGGATCCAGTCTGCAGAAACTCACGTTTTGTGGGAAAGATGGGAAGGGAAGATGTCAGAATAGCTCTATAACTTGTAAGGATAACCTGCTCATATGGAGCCACTTAAAACAGGCTGGACAGAAACTTTATAGCATAAATTCAAGCGGCAGAAAGGCAAAGAATAACCATCTCTCCATGGTTCTGGAAGGGGGAGATGATGGTGTGACATAGCTCGTATGAAACCTATACAAGAATTACTACTTAACAGCTGCTCTGGTTAGAGTCAAAACTATTATGTATACTACCTTTGGGACTTTTAGTCACATCTCTATTTAAACATATTGGATATAGAAATCAAGGGGGAAGGTTTAAGTGCTGGTGTGAGGAAAAATTTCCCAAAGCTAACTAGTTGTTAATACCAAACTTTAGCTGTATCCCCTTTCCTTCACCTGCTCTTCATTCTCCACTTCCCATCTTAATATCCTTTTAAATTGCTCTTCGCTGAGAAGCATAATATGGTATTTCAGGTGAAAAAGTGTAGATGGGCAATTCGTGAAGGGCCTTCTTGCGTAAAAAGGGGATGCCTCCGCCATTTCTACTAACATCAAGGTGTTGACTGCTCGAGGACGGCTGAGCCTTACAGATTTGAAGGTAGCGAGGCACACGGATGCAGGTTAAGCAGGCCCCTGGGCTGTTCCATTCTCACAAAGTCCGACGAGGGTAGGGCTGTGTGCCCGAACCCGGGTTGCGGCGTCAGCCCAGCTCCCCATTAAACCCCAGCCTCCCCCAACCCAAAAGCCTGAGCACAGGCGAGGGGGTAATGGGAGAAATCAACACCCATTCCGCTTCGTGGGCCCGGAGGAAAAATGGCAGAGCGCAGGGGCGGGGGATAGGGTGGCGCGAGTGACCCGGCGTTTGCTGGGCCTGGGAGCCGGCGGAATGGGCCTCCTTGGGCGACGCCGCGCAATCGCGACCCGCTTGCTGCCTCCGCCATCTTCTACTCACCCGGACTCCCCCCGCGGCCGCGCTGGCTTCGCGTTTCCCTTCCGGCCGCTGACAGAGATCCGGGCTGGGCGGGGTGGGCGAGCGCGCGGAGGGGGTGGACCGAGGGCGGGGAGGCCGGACGGAAGAGGAAAGGGAGGGCGGCGAGGTGGCCGCGGCGGGGTGTGGAGAGTGCGGCGTGTGAGCGGAGAGAGAGGTGGGAGGGCGGGAGGCGAAGAGAGGGCGGGAGGCGGAGGAATGAGAGCGCGAGGCGCTTCTCGTCCGCTCCTTCGCCTGGACGGAAAGAGCCGAGCGCAGCCCGAACGCTCTATTAAAATGGCGGCGGCGTCGGCGGTGGCCGCAGCGTCTGGTCGGTGAAGTGACTCTGCTGCTTCTCTCCCCACCCGCCCCCTCCCTCCCTCTCCCCTCCCCCTGCCCTTCCCCCCCTTCCCAGCCGCCGGCGCCTCCGCGCCCCTCCGGCCTGCGCACCTCCCCTCGCCCCCCTTCTCTCCCCCGCCCGCTCCGGGGACCGCCGGCCCCCTCCCCCATTCTCCTGCTCCCCGCCCCGTCCCCGCCGCCGCCCGCCCTCGTCGCCTCCCCGCCCAGCCGGCCGGCCGGCCCCCTCCTCCGCCTCTCTCCCCTCCCCCCCGCCGGTCGGGATCAGTCAGTGCGATCCGAAGCGGGGGAGGGGGGGGGCGGCGGCCGAACGATGTGCGAGAACTGCGCAGACCTGGTGGAGGTGTTAAATGAAAGTAAGTAGCCGTGGCGGCGGCCTATCGGGGTGCACGGTTTGGGGTCCCCGCGCCGCTCCCCGGGCTGTCGCGGCCTGCGGGAGGCGACGGCCGAGCCGGGCGGCGTGCGGGCCTAGCGCCCTGGGAAGGTGAGCGGTGCTGCGGCCGCCTCGCCGCCTCGGGCCCAGCCCGGCCCGGTTACCTGAGCGCCCGAGAGGGGGCCGCCGCGGAGCTGCGGCGAGGCCGGGCCTGAGCGGTCTCAGGGCTCGGAAAGTTTCCTTATTACAGGTGTCAATTAACGAAGGCACTAATGAACCTTCGCCTCCTTTTCCTATCAGGGAAGGTGAGCGGAGGTGTGGGGTCCGAGAACCAGGCTTTCCTCCGCAGTCCGTACCCTTCGACCCTCCCACCGCCCTCTGATTTTCAACGTGCTGCCCAAGGCCTCTCTTACCTGCTAATTTTCATTAAACTCCTGGGAGGAGGTTGGTGGTTTTCCCCTCCCTTGGGGGTGTGTGGGTGTATTAAACCCTTCTGCCAGCCCTTAAATAGCTGAAAATGAACTGTGGTAGTGATGTTTGGACCTTTCATACATATTTTTAAAAATTAGTTAATGATGTTTCTTAGTATACCATTCGTTGTTTTAATGGTAAATCCTGTTAAGGAGAGTACTGTACTGCAGGTAACCATCCCGGGAAAGTCCTGGCCTTTCTCCTGGAATGAAAGGCCTTATTCCTTATACTTTTGATTATTAAAGAGCGTACATTGATCTTTACTGGTCAAATTCTTTTATTTTATTCCCGACCCTTATAAGATGGTATTTTAAAGAAACAAGATATATTACAAGTTAAGTACTTTTGGGCCTAAAGGCCTAGTTGGACCAGGTGAATTAGATAGTATACAAAAACTTGATCGTAAATGAGAATTTTCTCAACAAACAGTAGCCTGGGTTTTCGATTTGTTCTGTTGTGATATTTTGAAAGACTTCCAAACTACCTATTTTCTAATACGATTCTTTAAAACAGTTGATTTAGAAAATGCATCATATTGTGTTTGAATTTTACTTTAATGACCAAAGGCAATTATAAAAGTGGAACAGTACTCAGTTGCTTTTCAACTGAGTATTTACTTCGTGACAGGTGGAAGCAGGGTTTTGCCCATATTTAAACTATACAATATTTGTGCCAGTGTAAATTTTCCTAGAATATTAGTTATTTGCATTTGTTTTGAGTTAACTTTTATTTTTGGTGCAAGTGGTTTATGATATGCTCATAAACATAAGTCCTGAGTACTTATTTCAGTAATTTGTATTTTATATTTTAGGTGTAAGTTGTGTGATTATGGCTTTGTTTTTCTGAAATTGGAAAACGAATAGCTTTGCTATCTAACATAAGGAAAAACTGCTTTTAATAATTTTGTTGGTGTTTTATAATTAGTTTAAACTTAATGAGGAAAATTAATTTTAAAATAGTATCTAAAGAAACTAAAGTTTGTTAATCTTTGTTCTCTTTTGAAAAGAGACAATAATGAAAGGTTCTATTGAAGATTATTTGGGAAGCCCCTAGAACTTTGTTTAGAAGCGCTCAAAAATGCAATGGAGTTATGGAGAGTTAGAAATATGGAGAACTGAAGTAGAATTTAGATTTTATTACCTTTAACTAAATAGTTAGTTGAACCAGGTTCACAAAATCTGGCCCTGCAGACCCTCTAAGAAACCTGTTTTAGTGAACACAAAAGGATTTTTCTACTTGTGTATAAGCCAATAATCTCTCAAAATACTTAATACTTTAATTCTTAATATTTCCTTTAAGGCTCAGTTAAAAAATTTGCCTCCTAAACACAATCTCACAATGATGCTTCCTTTTTTTTTTTAATTACTTAAGCAATTTTATTTGTACATTATACCAAGCTATTACAAGTTGCTTTTTTCCCTCTGTAGTTGTTTAAAAATTTTCACAATTCCTTTGTGTAATTCCTGTATCCAATACATAAGACACTTAAGTTTTTTGAGAGCAGAGGGTATTACTGTATATCTCATTTTACTAACATTTATCCATGACCAGATAGGAGTGTGATGGTTGGAACTTGATAAAACTTACTGAATTGAATTGAAATAGGCTATATGTCTTGTAATCTGGCTCACAATAGTGATCTATTAAGTCTTTCATTCCCGCCCCCGAAGGGTTATGCAAAGATGAGCATCAGTTCATCCTAAATTAGAAATTCAGAGTTAAAGTACAAATAATGTGCGCAGAATTCATCTCTCAATATAATTCCGCATAACAATTTAACCAAGGGAAGAAATTAAATTACATTTTTGGTGGTGTGTTTCAAGTCGATGTAGAGAAAGAATTATTTTTAAAAAATACCCTAAACCTATTTCTTTTCAAATTTACAATCACTGACCAAACTTAAAGAAGTCTGCCTGGACACACCAGGAAATGTGTAATCTAAAAACTTTGTGTTTAAATGTAGGGGTAGATAGGTGGGCATTATAGCTTTATATTTGATATGCACAGAGGTTTTGATAGGGTAAGGACTTCATATGAATTGTTTATTTTAAAACCTGGCAGAATGTAATGTAGTTAAGATAAAAATTGGTAGCAAAAAGATGTAAATAGCTTCCTTTTGTCAACAGTTTTTGATGAATTAGTATTACCAGTTATACTTCTAGTCCTGCTGAGAATCAAGCTGTAAACTGTCACCATGGAAACACACACACACATATACAGATACAGTTTTGCCTGCAGGTAAAAGGCCCGTTGAAGACTGCGTGGAAGCAGGCTAAGGACCCCAAAATAAGGATTTCCTCATCCCCCTTTTTTAATGTGGTCTGGACAGTTATCCTAAAACTTCAAATTACGTTTCAAAATATCATTTAGCTTTAGTATTAGAATAAGCATTCTCAACAATATTAAAATATTTGACTTTCCATTTTACTTTCAATGCTTTATTTTTATAAAGGATTTTAATAAGCATTTTAAAAGCTTGGAATGTATTGAGTGAATTTTGCTATTATCAATTTGTAGGGTTGCATTCAGTTTAGGCGATATTTTAAGTTTATATTCCTGTGCTTGTTCTGTTGAGTTTGTATGTTTGCTGCTTTTATAGCTACTTTTGTGAACCCGTTTACTAAGTCCCAGCTATTTCTAGATGTTGATGAGAAGTTGGAGGCATGAAGTTATTCTTTGGGCCATCACCATAGCTAGCTCACTAGTAAATTGAGGTCATTATTTGCCTTTGTAAGGTGAATTTCTCAGAGTAGAGTGAAAATGTCTTTACGCATATATTAATTTTTTAAATCATTTGTTATGTTGGGGATTTTACTCTGTGTGTTAAGTGAATTACAGTTTACCAAATAGATTAATTCATTTGTCCTCCCTAACTTTCTGAGATAGGCAGGAGAAAGATAATGGCTTCTCCATTTTAAAGGTGACGAAATTGAACCTTAGAAAAGCTAAGTGGTTTGCTAAAGATCACCTGTCACCTGCTTAGTAGTCATATTTAAGCTAGAACTCAAGATACTCTGGTATTAGTATTTGCAGAATAAAATTCTATATTCATTTTATTTTTAAAGCAGAATACTTCTCGAGCAGTTTGTGTTGGGTACTTTATCAGTTCTTTGAGGTAGGTACTCTGTCACCCTTTTTGGATAAGAACCAAGGCTTAGTTATCTAATTTGTGGAGAGTCATATGACTATTCAGTGGAGCCAGGATTGGAATAGGACTTAATTCCAGATCAGGCTAAAAGCCCATGCTCTTGACAGTTATGTTATGCTATGTAAACTTAATGCTGATCTATTCAAGTGAAGGACATTGAGTACACTGTTTGATTGTCAAAATAAAAAAATCACATATTTTTATGTATTTTTACAAGTTATGGCATAATTCCGTAGTAGTTGTAGTAGGAATTTATAGTGGTAAATGTAGGTGAGTGGCAATCTATCTTAATGTTTGTCAGCAGTGAGCCCTTTAATAAAAGACACATTACTGGGGTGTTTTAGATAAGTACATAGGCACTAAATAAATAAATCATTAGCTACATAATATTTTCGGTAGACATTTAATTCTAAAATTTGAACTGATTCTTAAAATTGGAAATCTGATTTTGCAACAATACAAAGTCCCTAGTTAGGGTTTTTATTTGGTGAATTAACCTTGCTAAGTATATATCCTCTTAAACCAATTAATATCTGAAATACTGTTTTTCAGAGATAATAGTATTCATAATTTCAATAGAAATATCTTTATAAAGTAACTTAGAAACCATAAAGCACTACAAACGATTATTAATAGCAAGGCTATCTGCAGTCATTGTCAATAACTATTGATAACTAGCTTTAGCCTTTATGAAATACGTTAATGTTCCATATATGTTTAGTAATGCTAGTGGATATATCTCTACCAGTATTTCTTATGTGTGTCAATAAGAATTTTTATATTTTTGGAAAGATAGAAACTTTTCAGTGACTTGACCAAGGTGTGAGAGACCCTACATAGCTAAATGGGTTGGGCTACCCTTTTCGTTTTCACATTAAGTTTTTCCTAATTATAAAGGTTGCATATTCTCATTGTAGACATACTGAAAACTATTCAAGTTTAAAGCACCCGTTATGTTACCATCCACTGATGATTGCTGTTGAATATTTTTCCATCTTAGTTTTTGGTACACATTTATATTTCTAAAATTGAGAATGAGGTACATGTAGTTTAATATCTACTTGTTTCACCTAACATTACGAGTATGTTCGATCATTTCCCTTACTAACTTCTTGAAAACATTTTTTTGTCTGTATAATATTTCTATGTTGTATATAATTTAATATTTCCCTATTGCATATTTGTTTCCAGTTTTCCCATATTATAAATACTGCTGCAAATGAGCATTCTAGTATATAAATCTTTTAATTACATCATTGGTTCTTTAAGGTAGATTCTTAGAAGTGATTACTGTGTCAAAATGTGAACACATTTTTGTTTATATTACCAGTTGCTTTCCAGAAAGGATATACTGATTTCCATTCTTTTAGCAGTGTCTGTGCAGCTTGGGCACTCTCATTTGTGCTGAATATTATACTTAAAAAAGTGTTATTTTGGCAAAAAAGTTAATAGCCAATTACTAGTAAGTTTAAACACATACTTTTATCGGCTATTTGCATTTCTTCTTTAATACAGTGCTTGTGTTCTTTTCCCACTTTTTCAGTTTTAATGTTTTGTGTTATTTGTAAGAGCTGTTCACTTATTAAATATATCAATCCTTGGTCCTGTTTACCATGTACATTTTTCCTGCTTTTTGTTTGCTTTTTCATTTTGGTATTTTTAATTACCAGTTTTTAAGAAATGTTTTATATTGTGCAGCTTCTACATAGTTGCCTGTCTAAAACACAATATGTGATTATCATATTACCTGCTTAAACTGTCATAGCTTTTCATTGTTTGAAGAATAAAGTCCTAACTTTTTAGTCTAGCATATATATATATATATCATAGCATAGTTTGGCCCAAATTCATCTTTCTAGCCTCACTTTTCACTTTTTTTTTTTTTTTTGTGACACCTTCTTAAATCTTTTTCAGTCTGTCTTAAAAAAATAGCTTATACCCATTAGAATACATACTTTTGTTATACTCGTACTCCCTCTTTTTAAAAAAAATTAACATCAGCCTTCCTTGCTGGGTGGTGAATTCCTTAAAGTCAGGAGCCATGTTTTATTTCTTCTTTTCCCAGTCCTAATACAGTGCCTTGTAGAGAGTCTGTGCTTAGTAAACATTTTAGTTAATGAAAAGTTACCTTAAGAAGAATGTGATTGCTTAGGTAAATCAGTGTTCTTGGGCCTAGTCAGTAGTGATTTAGGTAGAGTTTTTGGATAGAGTATGCTATAGCTGTAGATTATATCATATATACTGCGTTTTATTATTCATAAACCAGTAGGTATACTTATAAAAAATACCCACCCTAACCAACGATGTTCTAAATTAATAGGCAATGCAAAAAGGCAAAAAATTAGTTCTGTTTCTACATAGGAGGCCAGATTTGGGTCTATGGGATGCAATTTAGCTCAATTATTTTTATTTAGGACTTTACATACCAGGAAAATAATTGGACTTTTTACCTTTTAATGTGATTAACACCTGTTAATGTTATTTTTCTCTCAAATTACATAGAAATTAAAAACAGTCTCCAAATGTAGGTTACTCAGTTGATTGCGAATTGATAATAGTATATGCCTGGCCTCTTCTAGCACTTTCCTTACTGTGGTAGAAAACAGATTTCTCTTCCTGCCCTGGCCATAACCTCTACTAGAGAACTTAATCTTACTTACATCCCTGGAAGAGACTACTCCCTAGCCATTGCTGCTTAGATTCCAGATGTGCTCCTCACCTCATGAATTGGTGGGGCTGCTGTTAATCCATCAGATTTTTCCTGTCAGATGTTTGAAGTAAAGACCCAGGTAACTGGAGCAGCTGAACTAGAGTGAGTGCTTTGGCAAGCTGATGTGAGGGAACAGAAACGTCAAGCAAGTGGGGGGGAGGCTGTTTGCAGAAGAGAATTGGGGCAAATTTGTGGAAACATTTGACGTTGAAGCTCCATAGACAGAAAATAATACCCTGATGGCTTTCCAATATTGAAGGTAGAACTCCTTTTGAGGTGTCTGCCCTGTGCATACCTTTTGAGTTAGTATGCAACCAAGAATTTGATTCCAGTATTGCCCCTAATGAGCTCTCTTCTGTTGGAGTTATCTTTAGCTGTGGATACTTCATTATAATCTGTTTTAGGTTTTTGGAACATGTTGAGCAAGTGTCATCTGTAGCATTTGGTGACAGTAGAAAACTTAACCCCTACCATTGGTTACTTACCTCAACTGGGATGTTTAGTCTTTTTCAAAAGACTTTGTTGTTTCTCATTCTAAAAAGGATACCTGCTTTTTAGAAGAAAAATTGTACAGAAAATAATAAAATTGGGAGAATATGGAACTCTGCTTACTAAAGAAATCGTTTGTTTTGGTAAACATCTCTTAAGTCATTCTTTTCTCTTTCCTCAAACACTATTTTATGTAAATAAACATTACATGTTTATATTTTAATAAAAATTTTAATAAAATGTAGGCACCTTTCCATGTTGCCTACATTATAATTTTTAATGCCTTAAATGTAGTATTCCATTATTTGGTCATACTGTAACTTAACCTGTCCTCTATTGACAGGCATTTGGGTTGTTATGTGACTTGTGTAACTGATTTATCACCTTGAATATAGTCTTTAAATCATATTGCTGAGTAGCTCAAACATCATATTTGGAAGGAAATCTGGCGTTATGATAAAACTTTAAAAAATAAATTTATCTTCTAATATTAGAGCATCAGTGTATAGGCTTCATAGTCTTAAAGTGTGTATTTTGACTCCTAGGTCTGTCGGGCTGATTTAGCAGTGTACTGGTTCTAAACCCCATAAGACCAAATAAGTAGTAGTTTTTATTTTAGGTAACTTTGTTGCCAGATTCATGAACCATATTCTGATTATCGAGAAAGGATCAGTAACTAGTGATGAATGTAGAAGTATATGAGCAGTAGTAAGAGCACTAACTCAGAATAAATTGAGACTTAAAATGCTTAAGGTAATAGGGCTTTTGAAGTTGTGTTCAAAGTAAGAAGTAATACGGGAATAATGGATCCACTGCTTGGTAGAGTGGTATATAATAGAATGTAGTGGTGAACAGAAGGTTGTTTTACTCTAATAATAATTTGTTCCATTTCCCTTCTAAGAGGAGTCCCCAAGCCAGCAGGATAAATCATATATTAAGAGGGAATCTAACTTCCAGATTGGTGAGGAATAATGAGAGCTTTATTAATGGTGTTTAGAGTTAAAATTGCCAGGTCTGGGCATATTCCATCTAGCGAAGATGATAGAGTTATGGTTTTGTGATTGTGAAGCTTTAGCTGTTAAGTTTGCAAAAGAGCGGAAATTGAAAGTCCTGTCTTAGGTTATTCCCCCCATCCCCCATTTTGGGAACTACAAGAGAAACTTGCCACTATTAAATAATTAATTGCTTAGTAAAGATAGAGTGAAAAGATGGTAAAAAAATTTGTCATGGCACTAATAAGTAGCCTATGTTAAGCCAGTTTTATTTTTTCTTTGATCTAGAAACCAGTATGGTAAAACATGGAAATGCTACTATAGATTTGACATATTCTGACAATATCAAGGCACTTGACAGATCTGATGCTATTGTTGTGAAAAAGATGGGATGTATTTTTTTTTGTCAACCTGAAGGGACTTGACTCACATTGGCAAACCAGCGGATCTTGTCCTTAATTCTTTCCTCTTCAAGGTTTTCAGTAATGATCCTTGGTTTATAAACTGTTTCTTGAAATGGCCCTATTTCAGAGAGTAAGGGGGACTTTGGAACTTCCCTTGTTTCACAAGAAGAGCTCATTTTGATAATGTTTTATAAATTGGGATTCTATGTGAGATTTGGGGAGAAAAGGGTGTAGCTGCTTTAATATATAAATAAGCTTGGAAACCATTAACAGTATTATATGGGTGCTCAGAAAGCCAACACAACATAAAACTCTCCTCAAGTATTATAAGCAGTGTGCCCAGATTATAGGAGGTAGTAGTGCAGTGCTTGTGCAATTAGAATAATACTGTGTTGGATCGTATACAACACAATCATGATCAGCTACTTCTGAAGATATTTAAACACTGTAATTCTGCATGTCTTCATTGAACCTCACAGAAATTATGAGAAATATGATTTGGCCAAGGTTACACAGCTAATTAAGTAGCAGAGCTAGGAGTAGAGTTTAGTTCTTATTTCTACTCAGTGTGCTTTTCATTAACCGTGCTCTTTTTTTTTAAAGAGAAGCTTGTCTATGGTAGTTGGGAAACTCATGAAAAACTTAAAGGAACTGTGGAGAGATTTATTCTGGCTAAATTGGATTAGGCAAGGTTTCAAGGAAGATGGAATTGGGCCTTTAACTGGTTGGAATAGTTGCTGGGAATGAGAAGAGTGGAACCAACTGCTTACTACCGTGTTTCCCGGAAAATAAGACCTAGCCGGACCATCAGGTCTAATGCGTCTTTTGGAGCAAAAATTAATATAAGACCCGGTCTTATTTTACTATAAGACCGAGTCTTAGTTTACTATATAGTAAAATAAGCCCTAGCATGATTTTACTATATAGTAAAATAGGACTCGGTCTTATATATTAATTTTTGCTCCAAAAGACACATTAGAGCTGATGGTCCGGCTAGGTCTTATTTTCGGGGAAACACGTGTTTGATTTGTGAGATGCTGTGTGACACAGCTACTGTTAACCTCACTCCCCTGCTTGTTTTGTCTTTTTTAGTTGATGTTCTTTGCTGTCACTGAGCCTTTATGTATGCCTGGAACTTATCACCTTTCTATGCCTTCAAGTCTTAAATGTTATTTTTTCAGGAGACCTTTTTGAACATCCAAACTAAAGTAATTCTGATTCTTATTCTTCGTAGCACCACAGCTTAGAATTACGTATTTGTTTTTGTTCTTTAATGTCTTTATTTTATAAGACTAAGTTCTTTGACTACAGTTATCTGTTTTATTAACTAATTTTCACAGTACCCACACATACTAGGACCATTATTTGTTAAAATATCTGAAAATTTTTAAGATTGCTGTTGGTGGGTAATGGAAGAGAAGACATAGGTAGGCTGAATGTGATGGTTTTCCGTTTTCTCAGTTTTCTTGTGTATTTTAAATATTGTCCTTCCTTGCTTTAGCGATGTACTGCTCACAACCCCCTTCATAAAGAGGTGCTTCATTGTTTGTTTTTTTAACTGATTTTGTCAAGGTTTTCTGTTTTGTTTTGTTTTTTAAATATTCTTGGATATCCCTTGATATTAACATCCATAGGTTAACAATCTAAGATTGGGAATTACTTTTGAAGCAGTTAGGACTCGGTCACAAGGACCAGAAAGAAAAGACAGCCCATATGGCAGAAACAAAAATGATTTTTCTTATAAAGCTTAAACTGAGCATTCCAGGTGTGTACTATCTTCAGGTCTGGTTTGTTCTTAATCTATGGATTCATAACAGTATCAAGACTTTATTTCTTTATGTCTTGCTCTGCTGTGCATCCTTGATTTTAACCTCAGTTTGGTCCTTCTCATGGTACCGTGTTTCCCCGAAAATAAGACCTAACTGGAAAATGAGCCCTAGCATGATTTTTCAGGATGACATCCCCTGAACATAAGCCCTAATGCGTCTCTGGAGCAAAAATTAATGTAAGACCTGGAATTGTTTTCGGGGAACCACGGTAGCAGAAGTGACTACTGTTACCATCTTTATACCACACTGTTTGGAAATCACATATTTATACTACACAGGAAGAGAGATTCTCTTCTGAAGCATACTGTACAGGAACAAGGAAGCTTCTTTTTCCAAAACTTTGCTAGCAAATGGCACTTCATGTATCATTG
Organism: Rhinolophus sinicus; assembly: GCF_036562045.2. Lineage (NCBI taxonomy): Eukaryota > Metazoa > Chordata > Mammalia > Chiroptera > Rhinolophidae > Rhinolophus > Rhinolophus sinicus. Next base: position 43,329,989 of record NC_133755.1, on the reverse strand, counting down.
GCCTTATTCTTGAAAGAATTCAAAGAGGATGGATTTTTGATTGGTTTAAACTGATCGTGACCTATTCCTGAAGCTGAGCTCACCCAAACCTCATAGCTAAAGAATTAAGTGTTGGGGTGACTGGTTAGTTCAGTTAGTTGGTTAGAGCGGGATGCTACTAACACCAGGGTTGCCGGTTTGATCGCTGCATAGTCCACTGTGAGTTGCACCCTCCTTTAAAAAAAAAAAAAAAGGTAGGTGTTTTCCAACAAAATATTTGGCATGTTGTGACCAGGAAGAAGGAGAAATTGTTTCTGGGTAGCAAGCACATGGGTAACTAGTAGATTGTGCTATACTGAACCCCCCCCCCCCCAGTTTTATAACTATTTGATAATCAATGGTTAGTTCTCATCCACATTGACTGTATGTAGATTTTTAAAGTGGTGACAGGTACATATGTAACCAACAGAGAGTTTGGTGAATCTTCATCCTCACTGTGTTTTCTGGACAACCGCACAGGGATATGATATGGGTCATTTCTTACTCCTTTGGCCTGGACACCTTTGTTGAGCCTGGTAATTGCGCATGTCTGAAGTTCCCATTTCTATAGCAGGTTTCTGGTTCTCTTAATGCCAGAGTGGCATGCTCTTTGAAGCCCACCCCATGGATGCACTTGTGAATGTCCATGGTGTATTTTCTGATCACTACCTCATTGATGGCAGAATGGTCCTTCTCCCCACCCTTGTTTGTGGGAGCCATTCTGCCACGCCCAGGTTGGAAAGTTGAAAACCATTTATTAACGTTGTGTTTACTGAATTGATTATTTTGTTTGTGTTACCTTAATTCTTTATTTTCAATTTATAACAAATATATTGAATGTTTAACGTATGAATTATTGTGCAGGACACTATGGTAGATGTAGAAATATTTTAGCTGGTTATGTTCCCTTAAGGAAGGTTGAATCCAGTGCAGATGAGGCAGAAGGATGGTAGGTGAGAGAGTGACTTCTGGAATCTGACTGACCTGAGTTCAAATCCTGTTTCTGTCATTTATTAAACCTCTGGCTTTCATTAAGTTCCCTAACCTCTTAGTGCCTTCTTCCTTATTTGAAAATGAGGATAATAATACCCTAGATAACAAATTCCAAGGATTTAGTAAGGATTAAATACAATAATGCATATCAACACAGTGCTAGCATAAGAAATATACAAAAAACAATAGTATGAGAAGAGAAACGGTGAATTTCATAAAACATATGTCACTGAAGCATAGTGGGAGGAATTTAGTTTTTGGTGAGATTGGAGAAGGCTTCATGGAATTGATAAAATTTAAGTTGATCTTTGAAAAATTAAAAAAAAATTATTGGAGAAGTGGTTATTTTGGTAAAAATAATTTTGTAGAAAAAGTAAATATAGTTTGTCTTTCTTGAAACTTCACAAACAGTTGTCTCTGGTTTTATTTCCTTCCATTTCCTCTAGGACCTTGTTCTTGAGCTCTCGCTCCTTTTTTTTCCTCCAGCGTCTTAAGTTCTCCCCAAGTTTCTAAAATCAGGCTTCTGCTTTCTACTAAAAACTATATTGTAAAAGGTCACCAGTGGCCTACTGTTTACCAAAGCAAATGGAGAGGTTTTCTCTCTAACTTTTCACATTGACCAGTACTTTCCCTTTCTGTTTCACTTAAAAAAATTATTTTTCTGCTTATGATTGTAATATATATGATCAGTGTAGAGAGCTTTGAAAATACTGACATAAACAAAAACATTTGTAATAACATTGTTAAAATTTTACAGTTGTCCCCTTCATCTGCAGTTTTGCTTTCTGCAATTTGAATTACATTGGTCAACTGTGGACCGAAAATATTGAGTAGAAAATTCCAAAAATAAACAAGTTGTGAGTTTTAAATTGCAAGCCATTCTGAGTAACATGATGAAATCTTGCACCTTCACGCTCTGTCCTGCCCAAGATGTGAATCTTCCCTTTGTTCAGCTTATCCTATACACTACCTGCCTGTTAGTCATTTAGTAGCCATCTTGGTTATCAGATCAGCGCTTGTATTCAGGTAGCCTTATTTTATTTGATAATGGCCCCAAAGCGCTAGAGTAGTGATGCTGGCAATTCGGAATGCATATAGAAGGCTGTGAAGTATACGTGTGTGTATGTATGTATGTATAGGGAAAAAAATAGTATATATAAGGTTTGGTACTATCCACAGTTTCAGGCATCCGCTGGAGGTTTTGGAATGTATTCCCCCAGATTGGGGGGACTACTGTATGTCATTCCAGCTAATTTTCAGTGAATGTAAAAAATTAAGTTCATACATTGTTTGCTTTTTCTAATGAGCATTTTCATACATCCTTATGTGTATCTGAGAACAGAATTGAATGGCAGTCTACTTTCATTTTACTATTTTGAATATAGCACATATTTAACTAGTGTTTTCCTGTAAAAAAAAAAAAAAAGTTATGAAAATATCCTTGAGCATAGAAACCTGGGACATGTCCTGGGTCAAAAGTTAAAAATATTTAAGGTGTCTAATTGCTAAATTATTTTCTAGAGAGTTGATACTAATTTATATCCCAGCAGCAGTATTGGAAAGTGCTTGTTTATTTGTATTAGATATTCTGTTTTAAAAAATCCATATAGTAGGGGGGGAAGATACAGTCATTGTCTTAAACTTTTTGGTTCCTGCAAAACTTCAGATATTGAGGAGTTTTGCATTACTTGTATCAACATATTTAATTCCTGACTCTTAATAGTAAGTAGTCTATTCTTATTTAGAAAGGCTTTTCTCACTCTGAGGTCAGATATTTAATTACATTTTTCTAGCTTTTATGGATTTGTTTAATATTTAATCCGTCTGGAATTTATTTTGACATAAGTTATGAAATGGGTTGTAACATTAATTTTTTCAAACTATTACTCAGTGGTCTTAGCACCCATTTTCCCCCCACTGATTTGAAATGCCACCACTGTTAAATTTTTGAATATATTCCTAGAGGTCTATTTTTAAGCTTTTTATTAATTAATTGGTTTTAATTTAGTCACTTTATGATATGTTTCAGTGCTTGGTAGTATTAAACCAAATAGCTAGTGAAACTTATTCCTTGAGATAAAACTTAAGAATCCTTTTGTTGCATTGTTCTCCCCAGCCCCACATTCTGTTGGAATTTTTATTGAAATTGCATGTTTATAAATAGGGACAAGAGTTGACATCTTACAGTTTTTAAAAAGATTTTTTATTAAAATATAGCTAACATACAATAGTATATTAATTTTAGGGGTACACCATAGTTTTGCTATATGCCTAAAGAAATGATTACCATAAGTCCAGCGACCATCTGACACCGTACATAGTTATTACCATATTATTGACTATATTCCCTATGCTGTATTTTGTATCCCCATGACTTACTGTTTTATACCTGAACATTCGACCCTCTTATTCTCCTATACCACTTTTCCCCATTTTAAAAAATTTTAGATTACAGTTGATACTCAATATTTTATATTAATTTCAGGTGTACAGCATAGTGGCTAGGTATTTATATAATTAACGAAGTGATCCCCTGACTAGTAGCTGTCTGGCCCTATACATAGTTATTACCATATTTATTATTGACTATTATTACCATATTATTGACTATATTTCCTGTGCTTTGCTTTACATCCCCGTGAGTATATTGTAACATCTTACAGTATTGATTCTGCCTGTTCAGGAAGCATAATGTATTTTTTAATTTAAGTAGTCTATGTTTCTTTGTGAAGTTTTTCCCTTTATGTAGTAGGTTCTGCACATTTTCTTCACATTTATTCCTAGGTATTTTTATTTCTTATTTATATTATAAGTGGAATTTTCACACACCTTTATTATTTCTTTTACTTTATTTTTGGCAACAGCTTTGAGATAATGTACCTTAAAATTCACCCGTTAAAACTATACAACTCAGTGGCTTTCAGTATATTCACAGAATTATGCAACCATCACCACAATCAATTTTAGAACACTTTCATCCCTTCAGAAAGAAACTAGTATACACCCTTAACTATCACTTTAAATCCCCCCATCTCTATATGTTTGCCTATTTTGAAACTTGCATATAAATGGAATCATAATGTATTGTCTTTTGTGACTGCTTTCACTTAGCACGTTTTAAGATTCATCCATGTCAGAGCATGTATCAGTACTTCATTCTTTTTTATTGCTTAATAGTTCATTGTAGGTATATACCACATTTTGTTTATCCATTTTTCAGTTGATGGACATTTTGGTTGCTTCTTCCTTTTGGCTATTGTGAATCATACTTTTGTGAACATTTGTGTAAAAGTTTTCTGTGGACTTATTTCTCTCAAGTATATATTTAGGGGTAAAATTACTAAGTCAAATGGTAATTCGGTTTAACTTTTTCAAAACCTGCCAGACTTGTTCCCAAAGTACTGCACCATTTTATATTTCCTTCAGCAGTGTGTGAGGGTTCCAGTTTCTTCACATCCTTACCAACACTTGTTATTTTGACTATAGGCATAGCTCTGATATAGTGTGGATTTGGTTCCAGACCACCACAATAAAGCAGATACCACAATAAAGTGAGTCACAAATTTTTTGGCTTCTCAGTGCATTTAAAAGTTACGTTTATACTATACTGTAGTACTTTAAGTATGCAATAGCATTATGTCTTTAAAAATATAATACATTAATTTAAAAAATACCTTATTGCTAAAAAATGCTAAGTATCATTTGAGCCTTCAGTGGGTCACAATCTTTTTTGCTGGTGGAGGCTCTTGCCTTGATATTCGTGAAAACACAGTATCTGTGAAGCGCAATAAAACGAGGTATATCTATTTTCTTCTAGCCATCCTGTGGGGTGTAAAGTGGTATCTTACTATAGTTTTGGTTTGCATTTCCCCAATGAATGATGATGATGAATATCGTCTCATGTACTTATTTGTCATTTGTATATCTCCTTTGGAGAAATGTTCATTCAGATCCTTTGCTCACTTTTTGATTGGGTTTGGGTTGTCTTTATTATTGAGTTGTAAGAGTTCTTTATATATTCTAGACACAAGTTCCTTATCAGATACATGATTTGCAATTTTTTTCTCCCCTACTATGGGTTGTCTTTAGTTTTTCAATAGTGTCCTTTGAAGCACAAAAGTTTTTAATATTGAAATTCAGTTTATCTGTTTCTTTTGTTTGTGCTTTTGATGTTACATTCATTACCAGAATCCATTGCCAAATCCAAAGGCACAAAGACTTACCCTATGTTTTCTTGTAAGAGTTTTATCATTTTCGTTCTTACATTTAAGTCTTTAATCCATTTTGAGGCAATTTTTTTGTACATGGTGTGAAGTACAGGTACATCTTCATTTTTTTGGCATGATGCTTTCTAGTTGTTCTAGCACCCTTTGTAGAAAAGACATTCTCCGTTGAGTGGCCTTGGCATCTCTGTTGAAAATCAGTTGACCATAGATATATGGATTTATTTCTGGACTCTTAATTCTGTTCCATTGGTCTATATGTCTGTCCTTCTGCCAGTACTACACTGTCTTGATTACTAAAGCTTTGTAGTAAGATTTGAAATTGGGAAGTGTGAATCTTCTTTGAAAATTATTTTGGCTACTCCGGATCCCTGAGTTTCCATATGAATCTTGGGATCAACTTGTCAATTCCTGCAAAGAAGCCAGCTACTATTTTAGCAATAGTAAGTCTTCTGATCTATGAACATGGTATCTTTCCGTTTATTTAGATCTTTAACTTTTTGCAACAAAATGTTTTGTTGTTTTCAGTGTGTAATTTTTGTTCTTATTAAATATACTCTCAAGAATTTTACTTTTTGATGCTATTTTAAATGGAATTGTTTTCTAAGTTTCACTTGTTCATTGTTAGTGTATAGAAATAGAACAGATTTTGTATATTGATCTTGTATCTTGCAACCTTCTTGAATTTATTTTATTGGATTCCTTAGGATTTTTAAAAGATTTTTACAAGAGCAGGGCATCTGTGACTAGAAGTTTTACTTTTTTTCTATTAGGATATCTTTCGTTTTATGTATCTGTTTATTATTAAATCTTTGTCTTCATTTGGCTCCATCAGTGGTCTTCAAAACATGATCTGTGGCCCCCTGCAGGTCCCAGAGAGCTTGTTTTCTAGGTGTCTTGAGAGGTAAGACATATTTGCCTTTTGGTTGATATTTTCACGGATAATGCAAAGGCATGGTGGGTAAAACCGCTGGCCACACTGCAAGAAATAGGGCAGTGGTACTAAGTAGTTAATGTAATCTTCATTGCCAAGCACTTGCTACTTAAAAACAGTTCACTTGATGTGCTTGATGAAGTAATGAAAATTAATTTTATTAAATCTCAAAGCTTGTGTACTTGTCTTTTTAATATTCTGTGATGAAGTGAGAAGTACATTAAAGTATTTTTCCTGAATGCTTTGCAGTGAGATGGTTGTTTTAAGGAACTGTACTCATGTAATTGAGTTGTAAGCTGAACTAGCTGCGTTTTTTTTCATGAAACAATTTGTATTTGAAAGAATGATTGACTCAAAGGTTATCTAGATTTGGGTATTTTGTAGGTATTTTCTAGAATTAATGAAGGAAGCACGTTACTTTAAAGAAGACTGATAGTGTTAGTTGACAGCGATAAAACGGAGTTTTCAAGAAAAAAATTACAATTTTTAAAAACTTGTACCTGTCACTGAGTTTGACAGCTGCCTAATACAGAATTTTGATGAGATTGATAGGAATACTCATGATGTATTTTTCTGACATTGTGTAATGAAATGTTAACATTGGAAAGATCTGTATAACTTAGTGAACTGTTATCTTTAAGAAATTAACACGTTGAATTTTGGTATAATATGAAAGAAGAATATCCAAAATTACCCAATAAATTATTTAATAAAAATGCTCCTATGTACATGTTCTGATTAAGGATGGATTTTCTTCATATTCTTCACCAAAACAATATGTGGCAACACAGAATGCAGAAGTAGTTGATAAGAATCTGTTTTCTATTAATCCAAACCCTAAAGAAATTTTCAAAAATTTTAAAGTGTTAGTCAAGTAACTTAGTTTTTAAAATGGAAAATAAGTAATGAATTTATTAATAAACTAATGAATAAACATTTTAAGTTTTAATTTAGAACGCAGTAAATATTGATATAAACCACCTAAACATAAGCTCCTTGACGTCTTCAGTTTTTAAGCATGTAAAGGATCCCTGAAAACAAAAAGTTTGAGACTTGCTGGGATACATAATCTTAAAATTGTCTTCCTTACTCAGGGTTTTGTTACTCTGATTCCTGAAGTGTTGAGATTACCTAAGATTTAGTCTTTTGCTGTGTATTTTATGAAGAATTTGAAGTGGTCAATCTACTCCCGTGACTTCATTTTTCAGACAACTTTCAGAATATATTTCTAACCCAGTTTTCCAAGCATTAGTTTAATGTCCTAACTTAGTGCTAGACATTTCTATTTAAGTATCCTTCTGAAATGCAACAAAAGTGAAAGTGAGTCCTCCATCTTGTTCTAATATTTATTTTCTAGTTTCTTTATCTGAATCTTGCTTAATTATGTGAACTTCTCACACTGGAATATATTTTAATACTTTTACTGGTTTTCAGACCTTAGAATAGTGCCTCTGGAACTTTCATGTACATATGAATCACCTGGAGATTTTCTTAAAAATACAGATTCTAACTCAGGCAGTCTGGAGTTTTGCTCAGATTGTTCATTCTAACAAGCTTCCAGATGCTGCTGATGCTGCTGGTCATTGGAATACACTTTGAGTAGCAAGGCCTTAGAATATTTTAATTCTGTTTGTTCTCCTATCTTTTATACTGTTGTTGTAATATTCTTTAATTACTTGTATTTTTTTTTTAAACAAGACATTGTTTTTTAAAGTGAATATTCATTTAGATTTACCCATATTTACCCTTTCTGTTGCTCTTCATTCTTTATTGTATCTCTAGGCTTTCATCTGGGATCGTTTTTCTTTTTAGCATTTTCTTTAGTGTTGTTCAGCTGCTGTTGATTTTTTCCTCAGTATTTGCTTGTCTGACTAAAATGAAAATAAAATAAATTTTCAGACCAGCAAACGGTGAAATAGGGTATTGAATTACAGATTGGAAGTTACTGTTGCTTTTTTCAGTAAGTCATTTCATTTTTTTTCTGGCTTAATTGTTCCTACTGAGAAGTCAGCTATTGGTGGTTTTACTATTGTTTTTTTAAATGCTGTTTTTCTTCATTTGTCTTATTTTAAGATTTTCTGTGTTTTAGGTTTTCAGCAGTTTTACTGTGATGTGCCTATATCTTGTTTTGTATTTAGTATTTGCTTGGCATTCATTCTTGAATCTGGTTTGAGTTCTTAAAAATTAGTTTAAAAAATGTACAGCCATTATCTTTTCAAGTGTAGCTCCTCTCTCATGCTTTTGTCATGCTTTTGGGATTCCAGGTACATAAACGCTATGCTTTTTCATCATCTTCCTTGTCTCTTTCGTTTTCTATATTCTTCCTTTTGTCTTTTTTTCTTTTAAATTAAATTTATTGGGGTGGCAGTGGTTGGTAAAATTACATAGGTTTCAAGTGTACAATTCTATAATGCATCATCTATATATCATGTTGTGTGCTCACCACCTAGAGTCAGTTCTCCTTCCATCACCATGTATTTGAGCCCCTTTAACCTCCGTTACCATCTCCTCACCCCTTAATCTCTGATAACCACTAAACTATTGTCTGTGTGTATGAGTTTTTGTTTCTTTGTCTTGTTCTTTTGTTGCTTTCAGTTTTATATCCCACGTATCAGTGAAGTCATGGTTCTCGACTTTTTCTGACTTACTTTGCGTAGTGTAATAATTTCAAGATCCATTTACATTGTCACAAATAGCAGTATTTCATCTTTTCTTACGGCAGAGTAATATTCCATTGTGTATATGTACCACATCTTCTTTATCTAGTCATCTATCACAGGACACTTTGGTTGATTCCATGTCTTGGCCACTGTAAATACTAACGCAATGAATATTGGAGTACATACTAGGTCTGACAATTAAGTTTGCAAACTCATCCTAGAAAAAGTGCTACATACCTCATTGCTGAATATCACTATAGTCACCTTCGAAGTACTCCCCTTGGGAAGCTATGCACCAATGCCAGCGCCTAGTCCACCCTTCAAAGCGATTTTGGAACTCTTTTTCTGGAATGGCCATCAGAGCTGTTGTCGTATTCCCTTGATGTCCTGAATGTCATCATAATGTCTTCTTCCAATATTTTTCATTTTCGGGTAAAGAAAGAAGTCATTGGGGGCCAGATCAGGTGAGTAGGGAGGTTGTTCCAATACAGTTATTTGTTTATTGGTTAAAACTCCATTGTTGCAACAAGTTCGTGAACTTAATTGTAGACTCTATCTTTACGGATAAATGTTTTCAGATTTTTTGGATCGATACACAGGAGAGGGATTGCTGGGTCATATGGTAATTCTATTCTTAAATTTTTGAGAAACCTCCATACCGTTTTCCATAGCAACTGTACCAATTTACATTCCCACCAACAGTTTATGAGGGTTCCTTTTTCTCCACAGCCTCTCTAACACTTGTTATTTGTCTTGTTGATGATAACCATTCTGTCTGGTTTGAGGTGATATCTCATTGTGGTTTTGATTTGCATTTCTATAATAGCTAGTGAAGTTGAGCAGTTTTTCATATATCTGTTGGCCGTTTGTATGTCTTTAAGGGAGAAGTTTCTGTTCAGGTTCTCTGCCCATTTTTTAATTGATTTGGTTTTTTTTGTAGTTGAGTTGTATGAGTTCCTTATATATTTTGGATATTAGCCCCTTATGGGAGGACTTGTTTGCAAATATCTTCTCCCATTGGGTTGGTTGTCTCTGCTTTGTTACTGGTTTCTTTTGCTGTGCAAAAGCCTTTTAGTTTGATATAGTCCCATTCATTTAGTTTTGTTTTTATTTCTCTTGCCTTTGAGGTCAAATTCATACAATCCTCTTTGAACCCAAGGTTCATAAGTTTAGTACCTATGCTTTATTCTATGCAGTTTATTGTTTCAGGTCTTACGTTTAGGTCTTTGATCCATTTTAAGTTAATTTTGGTACACGGTGACAGATAGCAATCTAGTTTCATTCTTTTTGACCTATCTTCCTTTCCCTAATTCTCTTTTAAACTGTGTATAGTCTAGTATTAAAGCCACCTATTGAGATCTTAATTCCAGTTACAGTATATTTTAATTCTAAAGTTTTTGATTCTTTTTAAATAGTTTTCAGAACTTTGCTGACATTTTTTATCTTAATACCTAATATCTTGAACATAACACTATTGTGAAGTTCAGATCTGATAACTAATCTTTTTTTGTGTGTGTGTGTTAGTTTCCTTTTTCCCCCTTTGTGTTTTTTTTTTTTTTTTTTTTTTTTGCTTTTAAAGATTTTATTGGGGAAGGCGAACAGGACTTTATTGGGGAACAGTGTGTACTTCAGGACTTTTTCTTTTTTTTCCAAGTCAAGTTGTCCTTTCAATCTTAGTTGTGGAGGGTTCTGTTCAGCTTCAAGTTGTTGTCCTTTCAGTCTTAGTTGTGGAGGGTGCAGCTCAGCTCCAGGTCCAGTTGCCGTTGCTAGTTGCAGGGGGCACAGCCCACCATCCCTTGCGGGAGTCGAACTGGCAACCTTGTGGTTGTGAGGGCATGCTCCAACCAACTGAGCCATCTGGGAGCTCAGTGGCAGCTCTGCTCAAGGTGTCGTGTTCAATCTTAGTTGCAGGGGGCAGAGCCCACCATCCCTTGCGGGATTCGAGGAATTGGACTGGAAACGTTGTGGTTGAGAGCCCACTGGCCCATGTGGGAATCGAACCAGCAGCCTTCGGAGTTAGGAGCACGGACCTCTAACTGCCTGAGCCACCGGGCCGGCCCTCCCCTTTGTTTTTGATTGTGTGGTTTGTGGTCTTGTTTTTTGGTATGTGTGGTAGTTTTTTTAACTTCATTATAGAAAAACTTAAGTGGGAAGGTTCGTAGGCATTGATATTTATGTACCCATCACCAATCAACAGTTACCAACTTAAGGACAAATTTGTTTTTTTTGTACCCTATTCATTCCCTTTCCCCCACTCATTGGATGATTTTGAAGCAAATTCAGGCATCATATGTTATGTGTATGTATTTCAGTATGGTTCTCTAAAGGACAAATAAAATACGTAACCACATTATCATCATCATAGCTAAAAAATTAAGAGCAATTTCTTAATATAAAACATTTAGTGGTCAAAGTTCCCTCATACTCTAAATTTAAAATTTTAATTTTTTTCTTTAAAATTTGAATCAGCGTTCAGATGTGGTCTTATTGTAATTGCTGATTTATTTAAAAAAATCTGAATCTATTGATGTATAATTTACATCCAATAAACTGCATCTATTTTAAGTGTACGGTTCCATTCATTTTGACAAATTTAGACACTCCCTGTAAGTACCACCACATTTGAATATTTCCACCAACCCCCCATCCTTGTAATTACTGATGTGCTTTTTTATTCTCAACTTTGAGATATAATAGACATATAACATTGTGTAAGTTGAAGCTGTAAAATGTCATGATTTGATACACATATATATATTGCAAAATGATTACTGTAATAAGGTTAGTTAAAAGATCCATTACCTCGCATAATTACCATATTTTTTGGAGGTGAGAATATTTATGATCTATTCTCCTAGCAACTTTCAAGTATATAGTACAGTATTAGTTGTGGTCACCAGCAGCTGTATTTTAGATCCCAAGAACTTATAATTGGAAGTTTATACCCTTTGACCAACATTTTCCCATTTCTTCCACCCCCCCCAGCTCCTGGAAATCACCATTCTACTTTTTTTCTATGAGTTCAACTTTTTTAAAAGATTCTACATATGTAAGATCATACAGTATTTGGCTTTCTGTGTCTGACTTATTTCACTTAGCATAATGCCCTCAAGGTCCATCCATGCTGTCCCAAATGGCAAGGTTTTCTTCTTTATGACTGAATAATACTCCATTTTATATATTTGCCACATCTTCCTTTTCCGTCCACCCATCCATGAACACTTAGGTTGCTTCCATGTCATGGCTATTGAGCACTGCTGCAGTGAACTTGCCTAGGGGGTTAATGCAGATATTTCTTTGAGATAGTGGTTTTATTTCCTTCTGATATATACCCAGAAACGGGATTCCTGGGTCATACGGTAGTTTTATTTTTGCATTTTTTGGAGAACCTCCATACTGTTTTGTATTGTGGTTGTACCAATTTACTTTCCTGCCTACAGCATACCAGGATTCCTTTTTCTCCACATCCTTGCCAACACTTACTATCACTTGTGTTTTTGGTAGCCATTCTAACAGACAGGAGGTGATATCTCCTTGTACTTTTGATTTGCATTTCCCTGATGATTTGTATGTCTTCTTTGCAAGAATGTCTTTTGAGGTCCTTTGCCCTTTTTTTTTTTTTTTTTTTTATTAAAGATTTTATTGGGGAAGGGGAACAGGACTTTATTGGGGAACAGTGTGTACTTCCAGGACTTTTTTCCAAGTCAAGTTGTTGTCCTTTCAGTCTTAGTTGTGGAGGGCGCAGCTCAGCTCCAGGTCCTGTTGCCGTTGCTAGTTGCAGGGGGTGCAGCCCACCATCCCTTGCGGGACTCGAGGAATCAAACTGGCAACCTTGTGGTTGAGAGCCCACTGGCCCATGTGGGAATCGAACCGGCAGCCTTTGGAGTTAGGAGCACGGAGCTCTAATAGCCTGAGCCTCCGGGTCGGCTCCGGTCCTTTGCCCATTTTTTAATTGTATTTGTTTATTTTATTATTGAGTTGTATGAGTTCCTTGTGTTTTGGATATTAACCCTTTATAAGATAATTGATTGCAAATATTTTCTCCCATTCCATATGTTGATTATTTTGCTGTGCAGAAGCTTTTTAGTTTGATGTAGTCCTGATTTGTTTTTGCTTTTGTTGCTTGTGCTTTTGGTGTCATATCCAAAAAATTGTTGCCAGGACCGATGTCAAGGAGTTTCTGTCTTACGTTTTTAGTTGCAGGTCTTATATTCAAGTCTTTAATCTGTTTTGCGTTAGTTTTTGTGTATGGTGTAAGATAAGGGTCCAATTCTATTTTTCTATGCATGGATATCCAGTTTTCCCAGTACCATCTATTGAAAAGACTATCCTTTCACCATTAAGTGTCCTTAACTCTTGTCCAGTATTACTTGACCATGTACAAGTATACATGGGATTAATTCTGGCTTCTGCTCTCTGTTACATTGGGATGTGTGTCAGTTTTTATGACAATACCATACTGTTTTAATTATTATAGCTTTGTAACATAGTTTGAAATCAGGACATGTAATGCCTCCATCTTTGTTCTTTCTCAGGATTGCTTTGGCTATTTAGGGTCTTTGTGGTTTCATACGAATTTTAGGATTTTTTTCTTATAGTTCTGTGAAAAATGCCTTTGGAATTTTGAGGGATTGCATTGCATCTATAGATGGCTGTGGATAGTATGTATTTTAACAATATTAATTCTGATCCATGAACACATGATATCTTTCCATTTATTTGTATCTTCTTCAGTTTCCTTCATCAGTGTCTAATAGTTTTCATTGTATAGATCTTTCTTGGTTAAATTTATTGTTAGGTATTTTTTTGTTTTTAATACTATTGTAAATGAGATTGTTTTCTGTAGTTTTTAGATAATTTGTTACTGTGTAGAGGTGTAGCTGACTTCTGTATGTTGATTTTGTATCCTACAACTTGACTGAATTCCTTTATTAGTTCTAACAGTTTCTTTGGTGGAGTCTGTAGGATTTTCTATATATAGGATAACATCATCTACAGACAGACAATTTTCTTTCTAATCTGGATGCCTTTTATTTCTTTTTCTTGCCTGATTGTTCTGGCTAGGACTCCAGTACTATGTTGAGCAGGAGCGGTGAGAGTGGGCACCCGCGTCTTGTTCCTTATCTTTGAGGAAAAGCTTTTAGCCTTTCACCATTGAGTATAATGTTAGTTGTGGGCTTGTCATATAGGGCGATTTTGGGTTCCTGGACCCAGTTGCAATGTGTGTTTGTTTGGAGGCTTCCCATATCATCAAGCAATTCTCAAGCTCCAGTAGGGTGTTTGAGAATTTGATTCAATTCTCAGTTCTAACACTGTCTACCCAGAGATAGCATCACATGCCACAGGTGAAAAAAGGGCTTAGTCCCACAAAACTACCCTCCACTTCAGATGCCAATCGTAACCCTGATTGTTACCTGTACTTCAGACTGACTGATTACAATCAGAGGTTTCCATGACTCCTTCCTTGGGTTCAATTAATTTCCTAGGGTGGCTCACAGACGTCAGGAAACCTGTTTACTCACTAGATTACTGATTTATTACAAACGATATTAAAGGATACAAATCAATAGCTACATGATAGATATACAGGGTGAGGTTCTTTTTTTTTTTTTTTTACCCCCTCCCCCCTGGGTGAGGTTCTGAACAAAGGAGGTCTGTCCTCATGGAGCTGGGGCCCAGCAGAGTGACATGTGGAAGTGTTCTGGTTCCCCAGCCTGGAATTTCTCTGAACTGCCTCCTTTTGGGTGTTTATGAGGCTTCATTACATGAGCATGATTAACTCCTTGACCATTGGCGGTTGATTCAACCTCTAACTCCTCTCCCCTCCCTGGAAATTGGTGGGACTGAAATTTTCTACCTTTTGTTCATGGTTGATTCCCCTGGAAAACAGCACCCCTCCTTAGGTGCTTTCTAAAAGTTACTTTCATCACCATAAACCATTTGTGGAGGAAAGAGGCTTATTGTGAATAACAAGACATCCATTTCACCTTTATGGCTCTGAAGTGTTTTCAGGAACTGAGGACCCAACCAAATATCATAACAAAAGATGTTTCCTTGCTCTAGGATAACTCAGGAAATCCCAAGGGTTTTGGGAGCTGTAAGCCAGGAATTGTGAATGAAGACCAAATATACATGAGAAATATATTCTGGTTATCTGAATGACCAAATATATAGTATATTTCTTATCAATCACAACGTTGCAATGGCCTTTATTATAGTGAGGTGCATTCAGTCTTTACCCAGTTGTTGAGAGTATTTATAATGATACTGAGTTTTGTAAAATGTTTTTTTTTTGCACTTACTGAGATGATCCTAAGATTTTTATCTTTCGTTTTATCAATGTGATATGTTGCATTTATTGATTTGCATATGTTGAGCCATCCTTGCATCTCAGGGACGGATCCTACTTGATCATGCCTCATGGTCCTTTTAATGTGGTGTTGAAGTTGGTTTGCTAGTATTTTGTTGAATTTTCGCATCTGTATTCATCAGGGATATTGGCCCATGGTTTTCTCTCCTTGTATTTTTATCTGGCTTTGGTATCAGAATAAATGAGTTTGGGAATGTTTCTTCCTCTTCACTTTTTTTTTGAAGAGTTTGAAAAGGATTGGTATTAATTAGCCTTTAAATGTTTGGTAGAATGTTGTTGGAAGGTTTTGATTTTCAAAAACCAGCTCTTAGTTTCATCAATTTGTTTTTCTAGTCCCTGGGCTTATAAAATTTCTTATGAGAAATCCACTGATAGCCTATGGGGATTTATTTGTATGGGAGTAATTTTATTTTTCTCTGTTAGTTTTATTATAATGTGTATTGGAGAAGATCATTTTGAGTTGAAATTTTTTGGGAACTATTAAGTTTCATAAAGTTGGATGTCCATATCTCTTCCCAGATTTGGGAAGTTCTCAGCTATAATTTAAGAAAACTGTTGCCCCCTGTCTCTTCTCTTCTCATTCTGGGACTCCAATAATGAATAGATTGTTTCTCTCCATAGTTTCATTGTTTATTCCATAGTTCTCATAAGCATTCTTCATTCTTTTTAATTTTTTCCTTTGTTCTTCTGACTATATTTCCCATGATTGTCATGTACTTCACAGATTCTTCTGCTCCATCCAGTCTGCTGTTGATGCCGTCTACATTTTTCCTGTTTTCTCCTAGGTGACTAATTTGAATTCTTGATCAGACAAATCTCAGATCTCCATCTCCTTGGGGTTGGTTACTGGAAAATTAATGTTCCTTTAGTGGTTTAGTTTTTTTGATTTTTCACGTTGTTTGAAGTCTTGAGTTGCTCTTTTGCATTTGAAGAAGCAGTCACCTTACTTGCTTTGATAGATACATACCTTCTGTCAGCTCTGTTAGGGATTGAGGTTTTCTCAGACTTTTTTATGGTTATGCCTGCTCCTCATTTGTTCTCCTCCCTTGGGGGAAATTCTTAAGATTGTACGTCTTCTCTCTATCTTGTGCAAAGCTGGGTCGAGTGCTGACAGCCTCTGGTTTGCTTTCCCTAAGGTGGTGCTGAATTATCAAGTTTGTGTGCTTTCTCTCTATTCCTCAGACTTGGGACACCTTTTTGCATGTGTTAAGTAGCTGTCTGCAAAGGCTTGCTCATGCTGCCCTTAGGGGTGCATTCGGAGCCAGCAAGGGACGGGAGTGTTTGTGGGTGAGGTGTATGGAGAGTTTGGGGTACCTGTTTACCAGCTGGGGGCATCCTCAGACACGGTTGTTGGTGATTAGGCTTCCTGATGAAGTCTGCATTGCGGTTAGTAGGATCCATGTATCTTTTTCCGTCTTCTGAGAGCACTGCTGTTCTCCCATCCCCTCCCCATCCCCCAGTCACGTAGTACACCTCAATATTCTGGGCGGGGTGAATACGCAAGGGGTCTCTTGGGCAGTGTTCTGCACAACTGGGAAGCTGGGTGCTCGCTCACACCATCTCATTCCCCTCAGGGGAGAAGTCAGTCTAAGGTCGCTCTTGGCACTACGCCGTGCTGCTGTCGGGGAAGGCGGGGTGTCCGGAAAAGTGACGCTCTTCCTCTCACCCTCTCGTAGTGTGCCCAATCTTGGATTGTTATTTAGTTATTTTTTTTGCTCCAATAGTGTGCTGGAACTTTTCCACGGACTCCCAGACTTTCACAATTATACTGTTGTCCATTGGTGATTGTCAAAATCAGTGTTCTTTGGGAGGAAAATGATAGGCAGCCTTATTTTGCTATTTTGATGATGTTGCCTATTGATGTGCTTTATGCCACCCAAGGTTAGATTTGCATTTTATATAATTTTATTAAAATGGAAATAAATTTTATGTACTACTTGTATCTGGTTTTTTTTTAACTTAGCATATGGCTATAAGTTTACCATGTTTTGAATTAGTGTACCAGAAATCTGACTTTTTTTAAAAATCACTGAATAGAATTCCATGTGTAGATATAGTATATTTTTTAAATCAGCCTACTCTTTGGGTACTTGGTTTGTTTCTAGTTTGAGGCTCTTTGAATAATTTGTTGTTTTGTTAATTTTGCTCTTTGGGTTGTATTTGTTTGTTTGGTTACCTGCCTGGACTAATTTCTATAGATTCTGGCTTCCCTGCGGTTTGTAGTTACTGATGTGTCTGTTCATTATTTTTTTAAGAAAATACATATTTTTTCCTTTATAAAGATGTCTTTTTAGGAGTCGTTCCTCAGTTAGAATGGCTTAGTGGTCTTGCTGATTTGTTTCTTAAGACTGATTTAATCTGTAGGTTCTCTCTTCCTTCCCCCGTCCCCCGCTATTTATTTGGTGAAGAAAGTACTGATTCTATGAATCATTTAGCCCTTAGAGGTTTTTCAGTCTAGATGTTGCTTATTGTATTTTTGTGGAATTACTTAACATGTTTTTCGGTCTCCTCTATTTCTGTAATTCGATTATTAGATTTAGAAGCTTGATCAGATTTCTTGGTAAGGCTGTTTTATAGGATGTGTTGTATTCCAGAGGGCTCAAAATGTCATGTTGTTACTTTCTTTGGTAATGCAGGCAGCCATTGCCTAGGTCTTTTATTTTGTTAGCAGTAGCAAAATGGTGATATTCGAATCCTACAATTTTTTTCTTTATTAGTTGGACTATCTGTAGGAGGAGAAATTTCCTTTCATTACCTGTTTACTTTGAATCCATTAGTACAGGAAGACAGGACAAATGTCTGATTTCTCCCTTTTATTTACCAGTTTTCAAACAGTGAGTTCTCAAAAATTTTAATATTTCACTGATCAATTATTTTTTTTATTTTGAGAATCATTATAAAATCATGTAATTAAAATATTTTTGAACTTTATTCACTGTTTTGGATTATTTCATACAAGTTTATGAAGACCATCTTTTTCTTTTTCTTTTTCTAATGTATGGTTTTCCTTGTCAGGATTTAACCTGCCTTCTGTTGATACATATTTAGGTTATTTCCAATCTTCTATTATTCTGAACAATGCTGTGTTGAATATCCATGCATATTATTTTGGATGAGAAAATGTAAGGAAAAGATGCTTAAAAGAGTAATTTATTCAGGATCAGTGTATTTTTAATTTTGATAAATATTGTCAAATTGTTTTCAGTGATGTATGAAAATACCTGTTTTTTCCAACATTAGATGTTAAACATTTTACACACCTGGTAAGAGAAAAATAGCATTTCGTTGGTAAGTTGGAACCACATGTATATCCAGGTATATCATTTTTTCTTGGCCTGTTTTTCTCTTCGGGTATTTTTGTCCCCCCTAATCTCTTTGAGCTGAGAGAGACTGCCCTGTTTCAAAAACGGCCTAGTTTGTAATTTCTTTAAAGTTCGCTTTTTTTGTTGTTTTTGTCTACAATTTAAGCTTTTTATATAATTAAACCTATCAATTCAGAACAGTTTAACAAAGCTGTTCTTTATTTCTGCCATCTTCCATGTTGTTGTCTAGTACTGTATTTCAGTAGACCTTAAAGTTTCCCAAACTAATACACATTTCGTTTTAACTTTTCATTAGTTTGCATATTTAGATTTATTCACATGTTTATTTCCTTCTTTACCATTTTTTTTCTTGCTTCTTGCTCCTGGATTTCTTTCCTTACCCTTTGCCCCTCTTTTATTCTTCTCAGAAGCACCTGGTAGTTCCCCCCCCACCCCCGCATTCATAGCCTGTCATTGTAAGCACATACGGGGGTGCCAAAAAAAGTATATAAGTGGACACTTCGGTGAATGTTGCTCAAGCAGTAGTTCGCTGTAATCAGAAATGTCTGGACGCTGATGGTAACCACTTTGAGCACCTCTTGTAATTGCAGAAGTCAAACGTGACTTGTAGTCATCTTTTGTTACTGGTATATATTGAGTATAACACTTTTAATAGTTTTTTCCTTTTGTAAAATGTAAGTTTTTGGGGGCACTTTTGTCACCCTCTGTATATATTTGTTCAAACTTTTATTTTCACCCTTCCTCTTGAGGTTTGCCTGGGTATAAAGTTCTAGATTGGCCATTATTTTAACATCTTAAAGGTTTTATTTTATTTTTTTGATCCAGAATCTGCCTCAGTCTTGGTTTTTGCTATTGTAAGTAATAAGTCTTTTCATCTGAAGCATGTACTAGAACTTTTTATAACAAGTTTCAAATATGTACAAAGAATAATGCACTTAATAAAAGTTAAATTTTGTCTGACAGTGGGTCATTCAAGTTCGTAACAATAGTACCTTTTGTAATTAGCTTGTGTTCATTTAATTGGCCCTTTGAGTAGTGTTTTTAAGTCCAGGTCTAGTAGTAGATCATAAAGTGTTACAATTTTTGGTTGTTTATAGAATTTTCTGACTGCATTTTGTTGCATTATTTAGTGAGTGAAGCCTTAGGTATTTTAGCTTCTTTAACAGCTTTATTTTACCTCCCCATTCCCTTATTTAGCAATTATCCAGAATGTTTTTCTTAATTCTCTGAACCTTTGCACATGATTATCTTTCTGACTAAGATTCCATCCCCTGCAGGCTTCTTTGACATTGCCTTTCCTACTATTCTTCTTGCTTTCCTTTTTTGTAACTCCTTTCAGCTCAGTTGTTAACGTCTTTTAAGAAACTTGCTTCAACTCTTCCCAAGGTTTTGTTTCCATGTCCTCCTTTTAGATTACAAAAAAGAGTTGGAAGGAATTGATGATGAATTGTATAAAAAAAGTTCTCTCGAGTTAGGTGTGGTTATGACAGAAAGATTGGGACATTTTAAGAAATTCAGAAAGTGTTCTGTATTTAGATTGCTCCGTAAATTAAGTGTTCAAACCACTGTAATAGAAAGCTGGAATGGAAATGACTTTTTTCCCCCTAGTGTAAGGTAAAATGCAGGACCCTAGTCAGTATACTGAAAGCCTAAGAAAGGCCCTATATCAAAAGGTTGGTGAATGTACATTAATAAGTTTTGAAGTCAAGTGTTGAACAATTTCATTATACTCAAGGAACAACTCAGGCCAGGCGTGCTGGCCAGTACCTGGAGCTGCATATATTTATTTTAGCCATTTCACCCACCTGGGTTGGCCTCAATGGTTAACCTTGCTGCTGGCCAAGGTTCTGGATAGGACCCAGCTTCTTGTAGTTCCTGTTCTTTTGAGACTTTGCTGAAAGTACTACCTTTCTTAACTGGCTTATGAGGGCTTGAGGGCAGGACTTTTCTGGACCTGAAATGTGTGAGGTTGTGTTCAGCACCTTTGGCCTGATCAGTGGTCGTGCATTTTTCTTCTGATAAATTGTGAGATTGTATATGAGAATACTTATTCCTTGCTTGGAGTAAGATCTGGGTCATAGCTACAATAGCTATGTTTCTCACTGGACCTCTGGGTTATAACTCTTAATTGTCTCGTGTTTCTTCTTGGGGTTGTGCTTGTTGTCATGCTATCCATTTCTGATTTGGAAGTTTTTGTGAGCATTTTCTTCTGTTAACCTTTAAGATGAACCATTCTCTTTTCACCCCATTCTCACCTCTCTACCTCATGCATTCTGTCAGGTGGGTACATTTCTTTTCGCTACTGAATTTCCTTTTGTTCCTTTTGGGGGATGAGATCTCTGGTACTCCTGGGTATTGCCCAGCATTGATGTTTCCAGTTCTACTTTGATCTCCTCGGTTGGGCTATTTTTGGTATTCTTTGGATCTATGTGACAGTTCTCCCACCTTGCTTGCCCTCTTCCCTGTCCAGGTGGTTCACCCTTTAGGGTTGGAGTACAGTTCCTTCTCTATTGGGAATGGTGGAAGGATGTCTGGGTGAAGTTGCCCTTCCTGCTTCCCTCCCTCCATTCCTTCTTTGCTTCATTTATTTATTATACTATGGACTTGAAAGGATCTCTGATTAAAATCAGTGGCTTTTAAATTGCAGTCTGGGCTTCCCTATCTTTTTTTTAATTAAAAATTTTTTTAATAGTAAAAAAAGCAATTTACCATCTTAAGTATACAATTTACCATTTTAAGTGTACAATTCAGTAGTGAGAATACTCATATTGTTGTGCAACAGATGTCCATAACTTTTTCATCTTGAAAACTGAAATTCTATACCCGTTAAACTTTCCATTTCTCTCCCACCCCCAGACCCTGACAACCACCATTCTTTGTTTCTATTAATTTGACTATTCAAGATAGAATCATATAGTATTTGTCTTTTTGTGACTTTATTTCGCATAATATAAAGGCAAAGTCGTTAAAATGATGGATTCATGAGAATAGTTATATTCAATCTTTAGTTTTTTGGGAAATGACTTTTATTAGAATCGAATGCCCTGTGACACTTTGATATCAAGATGCTGCATTGACCTCATGGTTTAAGGCTGCAGAAGTTTAGGTGCAAATGCCAATAGAGATTTACTTGTGCTAGTATTTTTTATTTTGTCAGATTATTCTGACTTTAAATCACATTTTGTCAGTGTTCTGATTATAAAGTTTCATAGGTTTTGAGTTTTATTTAGCTTCTTTATTCTTTAGTGCAAGATTTTTCATCACATGATGCTTCTCAAGAATGCTTATAGGACATAGTAGGAAATGCCTGTGCAAAGACATTTACATGCTTTCAGCTGCTTGGTTTTCGGAAAACCAGATTATCTCTGCTTCAACATCTCCAGAGAGGAAACAGTATTTTGGAGTCGTGTATGTTTGGGGGGTGGTGGGGGTGAGGGGGCAGGATAGAGCAGATGTCTGCTTCTTAGTAAGACTTTAATTTTTTAGCCCTACCTGTATTCTTGCTTTCAGAGGTACTCAGTGTTTCCAATTCCTTTCTGAGATTTCATGGGACAAAATTATCCCGCTTCTGTTCCCCACTGTCAGCCTGATTTTTTTATTTTGCTGTGGTTTTAAGTCAGGTATCATTTTCTTCCACAATTTGTTTTTGCTTGTGTTTTATTTTCTCTTCTTTTAGTGGAATTTTGGGAGGGAGTGGAGTTAAAGGGGTGTGTTGAATTTGACGTATTTAACTACAAAAATGAATTACGAAATAGGTCAGACCTATAGAAAAAAACCCTAAAAATAAGATATACATGTACCTGCCAAATTTAATAGATGTTAACATTTTGTATTAGCTTTTTAAAAAAAGTATCATGATGGTATATGTATTTGTAATATAATTGCATACAAGTTCATAACAACACAGTTTTTTGTATTAAAAGTTAACATGATATCATACTGTCTTTATCCTTTTGCAACTTTTTCACTTATTTTGAATTTGAATATTAAACATTTTGATACAGATTCAGTTTATTAACCTCATTACCTATTTACTTTCTAATCGACAATATTTACATTCTAATGGACAATACTTTTCACTCATCTCAGTTTGGGTTCTTCCTCTGTCACTCTACTAAAAGTAGTCTTTTCTTAGTTTTCTACAAAAGACCCCTTCCTGCAATTAAAATTTTGACTTACAGTACTTTTTTGCAAACTACCCAGGAATAAGAGATAAAAATGGATGATATTTAAACTTTTCCTTAATGCTAGTTTTGAAATAGATATGGTATGAATGTTTATAAGAAATAACTTCTGGATAATGGGCCCTATTCCTTTTTTGTTTTGTTTTAACTTTTATTAAATCATATACGAGCCTTGTTTAAAAAGTCACATAGTTTTGTAAGGCTTATAACAAAAAACAGTCTTTTGCGTATCCCCACTTTGTCTTTTCCTAGAGGTATTCATTTTGTATTGTATCTGATGTCTGCCTCCCACTCCCAGCTTTTATCTTCCTTTGCCTAAATGACCATGTTATTATTTCTTGATACATATTTTCAACTGTTGACTTCCTCCTATGGAACCTCTGTTGGTCTGTTGCCTTCTTCTTTGGAAGGAAGAGGATCAGCTCTTTTACCCTTGCCATATCTTTCCAATTGCTTTTTAGTTAGTATTGTGTATTTGTTATTAGTACTATGTAAGTATTGCTCACTGCTGAGCTAGGTAGTATACTGTAGTTATAGTTCTTGACTTAAACATAATTTCTTTCATTCCTATATTTAGTAGTTGCCAAGGTTGTGTATGCATGTGTGCATCTGTCTCCATTTATTATAATTCCTCTAAAAGAGTAAAATTCTTTTTCATTTAACTCAAATGTAAACTGTATGCTTAGTAGCCCCACCTCAGAACCATCTTACCTAGCGTCCCTTTATTCTCTTACTCCCATCTGGACTAGTGTTCTTGGGGTCTATGCATAGTGATCATCTTTTGATCTTTCTTCACATTATCCTGGGGATTCTCTTTAAACACGAACTTCTTTCCTAGGATGCTTTTAATCTCTTTCTTTTTCTCTGTTTAATGTCTGAATTCTTAACATTCCAGTCTCTTCTTAAAAATTACCTCTTAAGTGAATCTCTTCCTGATTCCCTGTTGTAAGGTGGGTTACGCTTATTATTTGGTACACAGTACCTTACTTGGTTTCTTCTTGGCATTTATCACAATATGTGTGAGTATTTTTATTTATTCATTTACCTCTTTTTGTCCTTCTTTTCATCACTAGACTAAGTTCCACGAGGTGGGGACTGTTGCTATTTTATTCATCAATGTCTGTCTACAACTTAGCATATAGTATTAAATGAGTGCATATATGATGACTTTTAGACACAGTGAAGATTTAAATGCCATGAGTTATGTTATCTTGTTGAACTTTATTTGTCTAACATGGAGTTGGGAACTATGGCCCATTGTGCCGAATCAGGCCAGCTGCTGTGTTTTGTAAGATGGCCATTCTCGTTTCTTTACATATTGTCTGTGACTGCTTTCAGGATACAACATCAGAGCTGCCTAGTTGTGAAAGATACTGTATAACCTGCAAAGCCTAAAATATTCCCTTTCTGTCCCTTTATAAAAAATTTTGCTGATCCTTGATTTTGTACAATAAAACATTTTACATTAGGACTTATTTGGACCATTAACCAACTGTATTTCTTTATACAGTTTCTCTTCTGGATTTAACTTTAGATTCCTTTTATAGTAGTACATATCACATATGAAATGCCAGTATGTCTGTCAGGGTCCAGTCAGGGAATTAAAGAGGGAATTTAATAAAGAGAAGTAATTACACACATGTTAAAGGTTTGAAGAGCAAAGTGGGAACCTGAAGGACACCCAGAGAATGATGAAGATGATTACTGCGACCACTACAGCTGCAGGAAACACCTATTCTCCCCTGAGTCTGGGGAAACAAAGGAAAGAGGGTTGTCAGAATCTAACCACTTAGAGGTGTGCCCTGTCAACGAAGCTGGGACTTCATGGAAGGGCTGCTGCCTGGCTACTGCTGTTACCTCTTAGAGAGGGGTGCTATGAGAGAGGTTATTAGAAGCTGGAGCCTGGAATCAATGCTGCCGCTGAGGGATGCTTTCAGATACAGCAAGCTAACAAGTCCTTGGTCTCCTCCTGCCTTCTCATCTTCTTCTAGTGCTGTGTAGGCACTGGAGGAAGGTCTTAACAGGAGACCAGCTGGGAATGAAAAGTGTAGCTTGCAGCAACCCAGACCCAGCATCACAACGCATATAGAACAGACGGGGGGTGGGGGGAGATTTGAAGTTGAGAGACAATACGAGAATAACTGCTAAGTGTTTTCTTTTTTTCTGCTCAGAATTACAACTGTTAAAAATCCCTTCTTAAGCTCAAATTAGTCATTAATTAAATAAACTGAGATTTATTTTCTTTGGTGAAAGGAAAAATAATCATCTGAAATAATTTGCATTTGTAAGCTCAGGCTTTTTTGGGATAAAATATTGACTTTAATACTGATTTAGCATTATTCATAATTTTAAAAATTATTTTTTCTACTTTCAGTATCAGATATAGAAGGTGGTGATGGACTGCAGCTCAGAAAGGAACATACTCTCAGAATATTTGCTTATATCAATTCCTGGACACAGAGGTATGCATCTTTAAGTATTTTGAAGACTAACTTGTGCGTTGTATTTTACATTTGTTTGTAATCAGATTTTCCTGGTAGGATGTTGCATTGTATACCTTTAGTCATTAAATGACAGTTTATCAATATTTATTAAATCTTCTTCCATTCTCTTTACTCATGGGGCCATTCATGGTTTTGTTTTTAAAATATGAGAATAAAAGTTGATTTCTTTCTTTAATCCCTCCATTATTGAGAAATATGGGAGTGATCGAAATTCTAAAAATAATTATTTTGAGACATTAAAGAATTGTTATGATATAGCTAGAGACCTACAACAACCTTAATCCTTTCAAAAAAATCACTATTGGGGCGGCTGGATGGCTCAGTCAGTTAGAGCATGAGCTCTCAACAACAGGGTTGCAGGTTCAATTCCCGCATGGGAAGGTGGGCTGTACCCCCTGCAACTGGACTTAGAGCTGAGCTGCACCCTCCACAACTAGATTGAAAGACAACGACTTGGAGCTGATGGGCCCTGGAGAAACAACACTGTTCCCCAATATTCCCCAATAAAATTAAAAAAAAAAAGTCAGTATTGTGGTAGAGGACACTTTGACCCTTTTGGAAGACACTTTTCCATAACAATTATGTATATTAGACCCATTTAAAAATAATACATATATTGAGAATATAGAGACTAAAACTTTAGGGAACACAATCATTAATATAACCAAAGTTTGTAACAAGGATTTGCAAATCCTATTACTCAGTGTAATTTTAACTGGTCGTGGCAAAAAATTCTCTCTGTGTGCCTCCGTTTTGAACTTCTTAGTCCTTCTAAAAATTTTTTTTAATTAATTTTTTTCCTACCTCCCCTTTCTTCCGCCTCCCCGCCTCCCTCCAGTTCAAGCCATTGTTTCTCAGTCTGTGTTGGACAGAGCTCCCTGGCACATGCTGGTGTTACGAGTGACCTGAAAGAAATCAAGGCAGAAGTGTCAGTGTCTTTTATGACCTAGTGTCAGATGTCACAGTGTCATTTCTGCCACATTCTGTTCGTTATAAGCCAATCATTAAGTCTGGTCCACATTCAACAGGAGGAAAATTGGGCTTCACCTCTTAAAGGGAAGAGTATTAAAGAATCTGTGGCCATACTTCAAATTGCCATACATGGAGAAATGCAGTTATTTCTACATGGTCATACAAGGAGTTGGTGATCTAGTTGGACTATCAATATAGATGTTTTGATTTATTTTGATTATATAACTAGGTGGAAATTGTAAGTAGTTAATTGCTTAGCTGTCATCCATTATTAGATGCAATTATTATAATCTGGTACTTGTGTTGATTATCCACAATATGCTGTGCATTATGCTACTAACCGAACATGTCTACGAAAACTAGATTTGTGTGTAATAATTACTGATTCTTGTTTTCATGTATTTTTTTATACTGGAACTGTGTGTGTGTGTGTGTTTATGGGGGGGAGGGTGTTGTGTGGGTGTGGTGTTCCTAAACACTTTTAATCTGCCAAATAGGGTAGGAATGCCCCTCCCAAGTCGACTTGAAGCAAGTTAATGATTTTAAAATACAGTTTGTTTATTAATTGACAACAAAACCCCTTATGTAAAATAAGCGGCTTTACTAATAAGTTATTTTATTATGGCCAGTTTCCTGGTATTTACTAAACATATATTGGGTACTTAGAACTTCGAGAAGCAAAGGTATATGCCACAATTCTTATTCTTAAATTGTTCTTTGTGTAGAAGGACAGATAAATCTATACATAAAATTGAGATGATATCTGTCATCTAATATGGTGATGTTTTACTAACGTACCAGTTTATGGTGTGATGCTATATTTATAAGTTATGGTGCTTCCTCATCAGGAAGGAGGAAATAAAAACAGTTTGGAAAAAAAAGTATTTTAGTACTTGCTTTTTTTTATATTACTCATTAGAAAGATATAATTGTTACTTTCTAGCAAGCATTAATTTATTGAATTTTTTTTCTTTTATAGGCAATGTCTATGCTGCTTTAAGGAATATAAGCATTTGGAGATTTTTAACCAAGTAGTGTGTGCACTTATTAATTTAGTGATTGCCCAAGTTCAAGTGCTCCGGGACCAGCTTTGTAAACATTATACTACTATTAACATAGATTCCACGTGGCAAGATGAGAGTAATCAAGCGGAAGAACCACTGAATATAGAAAGAGAGTGTAATGAAGGAAGTACAGAAAGGCAAAAATCAATAGAAAAAAAATTGAACTCTACAAGAACTTGTAATCTGACCGAGGAGAGTTCTGATCCTTTTAGTTTATGGAGTACAGATGAGAAGGAAAAACTCTTACTATGTGTGGCAAAAATTTTTCAAATTCAATTTCCCTTATATACTGCTTACAAGCATAATACTCATCCAACTATAGAGGTATGTAAAAAATGGGTATTGTGAATTTTAAGTCCTACTAAGTCATAATTATGTTTGCAATTTCTCACCTATGAATAAATATGAAGACAGTTATTGATGGAAAAATATATAAAAATCACTATTATAAGACTAATGCAAATTTTCTCTAGACAGTTTCTGTAGCAGCTTATGTTGAACATTTGCTCAGCATAGTTCTATTAAGGAAAAATTTATAAATTGAACTGTTTGTTGGTGATGTAAACCTTTTGCTGACATAGGTCTGTGGTGTACTCTACTTATTGTAACTTTCTCAAAAAGTAATGATTGAGGGAAAAGCACATAGAATTTTGAATTTCATTTTTAGAGACATAGATAACAACGTAATTCCCTTAGAGCAAAAGCTTAACTGCTAGTTTAAATAATAGTATTTTCTTTTGTAAGTCAAGATGCTTGACTCATTCCATTAGTAATACTTTTACAAGCCTATCCAAGAGTTTAGTAATCCACCTTAGGTTTATTTAGATAATGGCATCTCTTTCTAAACATAGTGGGAATTGAGACAGTTACATGGTAATGTATTTTATTAGTGGCTTAAAACAACAGTGATTTATTATTTCTCATAGCTTTGTGGGTCGGCCAGGCAATTCCTTGGCTGGTTTTGTGTGGCCTCACTTAGGCAGGTGCATATACTTTTAGTGTCTGATAGGTTTGAAGGTCTCAGATGGCCTCATTCACATGTCTGACAGTGGTGCTGGCTGTTGTCTGGGGCTTGTTGGATTTTCTCCACATCTCCTCTCATTCTCCACTAGGGTAGACTAGCTTCTTTGCATGGTAGTCTTAGCATTGATCCTTGAAGCAAAAGTGGAAGCTGTAAGGCCCAGCCTCTGAAACCACATGGTATCAATGTTGCCACATTAATGTTGGTTGAAGCAATTCAGAAGGGCAGTCCAGATAAAAAGGGATGTGAAATAGACTTCATCTCTGGATGGGAGAAGAGATAAAGTTTCATTTTAAACTTTAAAGTACATTCTGTTTCCTATGCATGTTGGCATGGAAAGAGTTGTGGCCATTAATAAATCTACCACATATTTTTTTTTTTTTAAAAGTCTGCCTGTTTTCTCGAGCTTATTCTGTAACCTTCATACTGATTTCTTTAAACTTCTTCATCTAGAAAAAAATTGTCCTTTACTGAAAATATTTTCATATAGAACTGAGACTGTTTATAAAACATAGCCTAGGAGGTGGATATTTTCCCTATTAGAATGAATTCTCCGTAAGAATATTTTAAATCAGATTGTGCTCTGTCTTCTAGAATTCTTAGTCTGTTATTGTCCCATAAACTTTTTAATGAATTGTTTATATGACATAAGGTATTTATTAAAACATTCTAAAAAATGTCATTTTAGTCAAACAAAAAGGGGGATCCATTTGTGCAAATCTCCTAATTTTAATCTTGAGAACACCACGAGAGTAGGTTTAAATGCCTTAAATTGATCGTTGAAAGATGCTAAAAATAATTTGGTTAGGGCTAAATTTGTGAAATTCATACACAATTTCTTAGAAATTTTCCTGCAGTTAAACATCTCTTAACACTAGAACTGTAGCAATACTAAAAATGCTATTTTATTCCTTAACATTTTGCTCATCAGTTCTTTTTTTATATGATTTTCAAAAATGGTAATCGCCAAATGTAGGCATAGTCATACTCCCCTATATTTTCCCTTTGAAATAAAGTGTCTCATTATTAATGTTCTTAAGGATCATTTTATGTGACTACTTGGTCGAAAGCAATAGTTCATGAGGTATTTCTGGTAAAATTTTAATAAATAGCATCCTTAGACATAATAAAGGAGGACTTTTCTTACATAGAATTCTGTATTCTTACACAGAATTCTAATCCCCTTATACAGAATTTATATATGCTTATTTAATATTCTGTTCATAATAGTTGTTTCCCAAGTTTCTGTTGTCTTAGTAACGATCTGTCATACTCTAAAATTTCTAGTTTCTGTCCTAGTGGCCATGTAATTAAATAATTTAAGGGTTAGCTGTTTTCAAAGCGTTTCAAATCATAACCTTGGTAGCATATATATGTGTGTATATACATATATATACACATACTATATATATATTTATATATATTTATATATATAATATATGTATATTAAAAATTATATGTGTGTGTCTATATATACATGAATATAGATATCCTAAGAAAACCAGTACTTGTTATGCAATGAAATAATAGGGCTTACGATAGAGATTTTTAATCCCACCTTTTTATAAGGAGATAGTCCGCATAGTCTCCTTTCATACTGCTGTGCCATCCTTTCCTGATAAAGCCTTTGATTCTTTTTTTGTTATAAGAGGCACAAATTGGCTAAGACTCTTCAGAAGAAGATGATTCTGTATGTCTGTGTTAGTGTTTTGATAGCTCTGATTTTAGAAACCTAGTCAATATCCTTATTTTATATAAGAGAGAACTGGTTTTCAGAGCTTAATTTTGGTTAGATTTGCACAGTATATTGCTTAATTCTAGAATTCAGGTCTTATGCTTCTACACTGGTTCTCAATCATTTCAAACTAATCGCTGTAACTATTGTATCCATTGTAACTAGTGAATAAGATGGGAACTTGGAGCCTCTCTTCCCCCTTCCCTTCTTCTCTCCATCTTTTCTTTCCCCCCGTTGAAGTTGGTAATATTTTTTAAAGATGTAGTAATTGGAAATAAATAATATTAATTGAGGTTAAAAGATTCGGGGAAGGAGGGCACTTGTATTCTTCTATTAATTCTGAATAACTATATGTTATTCTGTGAAATGAGATATTGCCCGAGTGTTGTATTTTTCTAAGAGTGAAAATGAATGTAAAATTTGTAGAAAGAAGAGAAACCACTGCATTTCTATTAAATGTATATATAATGTGATCAGGCAGATTAAATATTGTTACTTTCCAAATTTCTGATGTAGGCTGGTTTTTTTCTTGCTACTTTCTGCTGACTTTATTTACCCTTTTTTTAAAATTAAAAAAAAGTATTTTTAATTCACTCTTAAAGTAGAAAATTTAGTAAGTTTTAAGTTGCACAACTGTCACTACTATCTAATTCCACCACTAATGACTTTTTTAAGCAAAAATTTTATTCTGAATCTATACATTTTCCATTTTCTCTTACTAGTTCTTTAGGATAAATAAACTGCTGGGTCAGAGGAAATTTGCATTTTAAATGCTGATCGATATTACCAAATTGCCCTCCAACAATGTCATACCAGTTTATACTCTCACCAACAATAGATGAGTGGGCTTTTAGGTAGTTTAAATTTTATGTAAGGAGAGCATATTATAGAACTTGGGAGTATATCCGTAGAGCATTCCAGAGCACAGTTTCAAAACCACTTAACTAAGTTATGTATTTTTGTAAGAATTACCCCAATAATTTAAGGAAAGGTTTTCGTTTAGGAAGGCAAAACAATGGATATAGTACAGACCGTGTTTCCCCGAAAATAAAACCTAGCCGGACCATCAGCTCTAAAGCGTCTTTTGGAGCAAAAATTAATATAAGACCTGGTCTTATATTAATTTTTGCTTACGTATTTTACCATAATATAAGACCCAGTCTTATTTTACTATAATGTAAGACTGGGTCTTATATTAATTTTTGCTCCAAAGGACACATTAGAGCTGATTGTCTGGCTAGGTCTTATTTTTGGGGAAATAGGGTAGTATAGGAAGATTTGTTTGGAGAAGAGTTAACGTATACTTTAGAACTGAATTATACTAGCTTCAGTTAGGAATACCACTGTTCATAATGAGAAGGAATTGCAAAATCTATTTTGAGTTTTTTTGAAATCATTCTTTAGAAATTTTAATTTTTTAAAGGTTATCATTTAGTAGTATGATCTAGTTATATTTACTTTTTTTTTTTTTTTTAAATCAGGATATATCAACCCAAGAAAGCAACATACTAGGGGCATTCTGTGATATGAATGTAAGTGTTTATCTTTTCTCATTCTCAGGATTATGGAAAACTTTGTGTGTTTTTTTTGTTAACATATGTCTTCAGTATTACGTTTTTTTACGTCTGATCAGTTATCTTTCCAGTATTGGTAATAAATGAAAATTATTTCTGATAAGTTTTAAAATAGTAAATTTTCTTTTTTTCCTCAGGATGTAGAAGTACCATTGCATTTGCTTCGTTATGTGTGTTTGTTTTGTGGAAAAAACGGCCTTTCTCTTATGAAGGATTGCTTTGAATATGGAACTCCTGAAACTTTGCCATTTCTTATAGCACATGCATTTATTACAGTTGTATCTAATGTAAGTATTGTTTGGAGTGTTTTGTTTTTTTTGTTTTTAGTTTCAGGTGTACAAAACAATGTGACAGTTAGACATATATACACCCCTCGGGAGTTGGTTTTAATCTTGGGAACATTGTCTAGTATTTTAATAACATGAATTTTATGTCTAGGTTTAGAGTTATTTGCATGTACAATAATTTGTTTTTCTGGATTATATTTTGAAAAAAATTGAGTACAGAAATCTTTTTAAAGTCTTTATTAAAATAAAACTGAATATGTATAAATTAGTGAGTTTAATTTCAATATGTAAATTTAACCATTTACCTCTTGTCTAAAACAAGATAGGCAGCTATGCAAAGTTGATTTTAACTTTCCTTGCCTGGGATTTTTTTACTGGTGAATTTTCGGCTTCTCAGAGTTTTTGGCTGCTTAAATGATAATTAGCCTGTTGTACTACTGCAGTGTGCTTGACTTCCCTTTGTATTGCAAGTGAAAACCTAACATTTTATTTAGCATTAGAGCTGATGGTCCAGCTAGGTCTTATTTTTGGAGAAACACAGCACATGTACTGGTAGTATTGTATGTAGGTTCAGAATGTAGGCTTTGGATTCACAGTTGCGTTTGAATCCTGAATCTGAGCCTCAATTTTTTAAATCTGTAGAATGAGAATGATACCAGTGATGATTTACCATAGAACATTGTTGTGAGGTTTCAAGAGAGATTTTAAGCTCTTATTATAGAACCTGATATATAATGTGAGTACTTAGTGACTGGTAGCTGTTACTTATTTTAGTTATCATTAAATACTTATCCGATTCTGTTGTTTTTATTGACCATATTTGTTTGATAGGAAGTTCTATTCAGTTTGTTTTTTTTGGGAGAAAGAATAAAATATAAACTTTTCAGTGAATTTAAATTCTGTGACATTTTAATTTTACACTATGGTAAATGTGAATAAGGCATATAACTGAGTTTGAAATCCAAAATTTGCAGAACAATTTATCAACAGTTTTCCTTAATCAGGACTATTACCTGAATTAAAACGTATTTCTTGAATTTATTTTACTAATTCTTGATTAAAAGTCTATTATGGAAGATTCATTGAAGGCTTTAATTTATTACTATACATTGAAAATTTATCCTTTACTAAAAAAAGTTTTTGATTGTTTCCTTTTTCTTTTCAGCCTTTTATTGACTGCTGATTTGTGAGCTATTGTCAATTTGCGTAACTTTATCTTGTAACTCAGCTGAGAACATTAAACCAAAGTTGGAGTAAAAGTAGTCATACTGCTTAAATTAATAATGTAATTGTTTGGATATTATATTCTGTGTTTTTTTTTTTTTTTGGAGTGTGTAACAGGTACTTTTTAACCAAAGATTTTAGAACTCCATTGAGTCTCATTGTCATCTTTACCTCATAAAAATTATTTTTGATTTGGCCCTCTTTTTTCTAATTTTTTAAATATATGTAATACTTTGGTGCAAATTAAGAGCTTAAATTACAGTTATTTTTGTAATCAAGATTTCTGTGAGCCTGTACTTTAATTTTTTCAGAGTCTAGAGTTTTTCTTAAAGGGCTAGTGACACTTAAAGCATTTGGAGTTTTGGCATGAGTTCTGAATTTTTGTTGTTGTTGTTTTTTTGAGTCTTGACCCTCTGCCTGAAACTTATTATATAAACACTTAGTGGTCACTTCAAACAGTTATAATACACAGCTGTCTGCATTTTGAGAAATGTTAGGGCCTTTTAATTTCAGAATTTGCAAGCCACATACAAATTAATATAGAATACAGTAGTTTCCTCTAATGGATCATTGTAAATTATAAACCCTGGTCATTTCTTTGTGTATTTTTTTCTTCAGAAATAGTCGTCTTGTTTAGCCATGCTGTTTCAGCTTCAACTAGGGTGAAGGGCCCTATTAGGGAATCTCTCATTTTACATCAGCTTTCACATAGGAACAAAAACTCTTATATTTAAATAATGAAAAATATGATTAGATTTTAGGGCAGTCCTTTTCTTGGGGAAAAAAAAGTGTTAATTATAAACAAACCACTTTTAGGGTAAGATAGGTAAGGACAGACCTTGCACCTGTTTCTCTCACAATTGATTATAGTAAATCACACATTGAGAAGAGAACATGTTTATATAATTTCCTGGAAACCAAACCATTCTGTTTGGTTTCCTCATTCTTAATAAGGACAGGTGACTTTATCAGGTAGTGAGCGTTATCTCCTAGAACCTGAACCTACAATCCTTACAGAACAGGAAAACTCCCTTTGCGCTGGATCTGAATTATCAACAAAGAAACAAAACTCTTACTTTATGAAATTAAGGTTTGAATCTGATAATATTCTCAGCCTAGACATTTATTTTAATCTCAAAAACTTCCTTCAGCAGTTCTTAACACTGTTGAACAGATTTCTCAGTTTTGAACAAATATTACTCCACTATTATATGGGTCCAGGCTTAGTAGTAATGGCTGTAGTCACAGGAGAAAGACAACAAATTTCTTTATTTATGTAGTTTTCTTACTTTGTGCTGGCATTTGGGTTTACGCAAAAGCAGCTAATATTTAGCACAGGTTAGCGAAGTAGAATGTCGAGTCCTCATAGAAGATTCCCTGTTGAGACCCAAGGTGAGTTATGTTTGATTTTAACTTAACAGTATCCTGCTCAGCCCTCAGCTCTTTGTCTGAGGTAGTTATGTCAAACATAATACCTTTTATTAATTTCAAAGTGACAAAGTCTAAGGAATTTTAATAAAGAATCCAATAGAGTCATGGGATTTATTTTACTAACATGCATGGAGAAGTGCAAATGCATTGTTGTATAATACTACTTTAAAATATACTAACATTAATTCATTTTACTGGTGGTGGACATTTAGGCTATGATAGTTAATGTGGTATCAGCATTCTTTGACATGTCTTTTGGTGCACATGTGCATGCATGCATTTTATTTGGATATATGCCTAGAAGTGGAATTTCTTGATCATAGAGTATGCATATATTCTTTTGCATTAATGTAAGGTCTTCTTAAGTGATTGAATTGATTTATACTCCCACTAGGAATATGAAAGTGCCCATTGCGCCACATCCTTGCAAATACCCGATGTTCTAATTCTTAGAGATTTCTGATGGAGGTATAGTAGTATCATTGTAGCTTTATTTCGTATTTTTAATGACTAATGAGATCGAGCACAGTTTAAGAGGCATATTAGCCATTTGGATATTTTCTGAGAAGTTTAATTCCTTTGGCAGTTTTAAAAATCAAATTGTCTGTGTTTTCCTTACTGATACATGGAGATTCTTTATATGTTTTGGATATAAGTCCTTTGTCTGACTTAATGTATAATTCATAAAAAAAATTGTTAAAGTTAGTGTTTTTATTTATGGTTGAAAAAGTCTTTCTTACCCTTAGTTCAGGAAGATATTTTTCGACATTCTAGAAGTTTTGTTTACTTTCACATTTTGATCTACAGTTTAATTGAAATCGATTTTTGTGTATGATATTGGGTGAGGAATAAAGATTTCTCTTCTATATATAGATAACCATTGGTCCTAACACTATAGCAAAGACAAGCCTTTCCTCTTTTTTTTTTTTTTTTTTTTTTGCAGTATCATTTTTGTCATAAAACAAGTGTCTTTAAGTGCATGGGTCTGGGATCTCTAGCTTATTCCATTAGTCTATTTGCTTAATCTCATATTATTGGCACACTACCTTAATCTCTGGAGCTTTATAAGAAGGGTTGCTTTCTGATAAAGACAGTTCCACCTCTGTCATTTTTTAAAAATTGAAGTATAATGGACATAAAATTATATTTAGGTGACAACATAATGATTTTGATATTTTTATATATTGCAAAATGATCACAGTAAGTCTAGTTAACATCCGACACCCATTCATAGTTAACAAGTTTTTTTTTCTTGTGATAAGAACTTTTAAGAACTATTCTCTTAGCCACTTTCAAATATAGAATACAATATTACTAGCTGTATTCGCCCTCCTGTACGTTACGTACTCATTCCTTGTCTTTTTTTTTAAACTGAAGAACATATATTTGTTTTTCACCAAGACTTTTATCTTGAGGACATAACTGCATCACCAACCCCCCCTCCAGCTTGAAGAAGGGTTAGTACAGTGAATGTTATAAAGCAGGCACGAACAGTTTTTGAAGGTCTGGAACCAACATTAACTGACAAAGAACAACTTCCATCTAAATAATCATAGAAATCTTTAAGTGAAAAAAAGAAAGAAAAAAGGGTGTGACCAACATTGACCAAGAACCTCACATTTCATCTAACACATTCAATCCTGGCTAGAGTGTACAAAAATGGAAACAGGAGTACTATAATACAGAACTTGCACTATAGCATGCTGTACACACCTGTGTTCCAAACGTACTTCCATCCCCTTCATGCTTCCACCACAACTATTTTCCTGCCTTGGGCCTGCTGACAAAAGAGCACGTACGAGGTCTGACAATTAAGTTCGCGAACTCATCCTAGGAAAAGTGCTACTACATACCTCATTGCTGAGTATTTCTATGGTCATCTTTGAAGTACTCCCCTTGGGAAGCTATGCACCAATGCCAGTGTCTAGTCTACGCTTCAAAGCAATTTTGAAACTCTTTCTGGAATGGCCATCACAGCTGTCGGCATATTGTCTTTGATGCCCTGAATGTCATCAAAATGTCTTCCTTTCAGTATTTCCTTTATCTTCGGGTAAAGAAAGAAGTCATTGGGGGCCAGGTCAGGTGAGTAGGGAGGGTGTTCCAATACAGTTATTTGTTTACTGGCTAAAAAATTTCTCACAAACAGTGCTGTGTGAGCTGGTGCATTGTTACGATGTAAGAGCTCCTTCGGGACCATTTTTGCACACACCTTTCTCATGCCAAGATTTTCAGTTAAGATTTCCCTAACTGCTATGCTTCTCACAGTCAGTGGATGATTTTGATGCACAATTTGATGAATTTTTCCAGTGTTTTTGTCAATTGTGCTCATTACTGCCCGCTCTGACCTCGCTTCATCAGTGGCGCGTTCTCTCCCCTCAGAAAAACATTTAATCTGTTTGTACCCTGCAGTTCTCTTCTTGGTGTTATCCTCATAAACTTGGACTAACATGTCCCTGATATCACTTCCACTTTTGCCAAGTTTAACAAGAAATTTAATGTCTGTTCGTTATTCTAATTTAAGCTCAGACATCCTCACAACTGCACACAAAAACTAGAATGAATGCCACTCAGCAAGACACTGCCACACGTTGACACGAACACAGCTGTGAGACACTGATAAACCAACGTTATTAAACCTTACCAAGCTGTTTGTACAGTCCTGCCAATGTAAGCACACGGTGGCAAGTTCATGAACTTAATTGTCACACCTTGTAGATCTTGAATACAGTCTTCGTTATAAGGCTGGTACTTCTGGGTATCAGCTCGGTGAACAAGGCAGCTGAAGTCTGCCAGATCATCAGTAAAATCAAGCAGTTGATATCATATGTGATAGAGGGGCTGTTGGGATTCATTCTCTTCAGATCTTCTTCATACATTTTACAAATGCCTTCTATGCATTCAAGTTCTTTTGGCCTCTTGGTAGGCTGTACCAGCAAAATGGTGTGAGACATTCTGCCAGACTCTTTTGCTGCAGCTTCCATCGACACTGCCCTCCCTGTATTCTTAGTGTTTTGTCTCTTCTTGGAGGTTTGCATTTGGAATCATAGCCTAAATTTCTGCATGTAAATTTTTTTGGGTTTCATTGAATCCATAAATCAGTTTGGGGAGAATTGTTGTCTCTGCAATATTGAGTCTTCTATATAGTACATGTGTTTTTATTTACATGTTCTTTAATTTCTCTCATAACTTTCTGTGTTCTGTATAGAAGTGTCATATGTCTGTTATTTTTAAACATAATTTTTGATGCTCTTGTAAAGAGAATAGTTTTGAAAACTATTTGTTCCTGGTACATAAGAAATATTGTGTATATGTATAATATAGCTTATATATGAGGTGTGATCAGACAATATGGTGAATGTTTAAATAAAAAAAATGTATTACAGTAAAAGACACATTGCCATTGATCCCCCTCAAAATACTCCTCCTCGCTTCGAACACACTTATCCCATCGTTCTTGCCACTTTCTGAAGCAGTTTTGGAAGTCCTCTTTTATGAGGGTCTTTAGTTGTGCTGTTGTGGCTGCCTCGATGTCCTGAATCACTTCAAAACATTTACCTGTCATGGTTATTTTGACTGTTGCATGGTGCCAGATCTGGTGAATAAGGTGGATGAGGACAAGACATAATGTTTTTATTTGACAGAAATTACCATATACCAGAGGTGATGTGTAACATGGGGCGTTGTCATGATGGAGGATGAAGTAAGACACTCATGAAAGACGACTTCCAGAACTGGTTCAGAAAGTGGCAAGAATGATGGGATGTGTGTTCGAAGCAAAGGGGAGTATTTTGAGGGGGATTAATGGCAATGTGTCTTTTACTGTAATAATTTTTTTTTAAATTGTGGAATATTGGGGAACAGTGTGTTTTTCCAGGACCCATTAGCTCCAAGTCAAGTTGTTTTCAGTCTAATTGTAGAGGGTGTAGCTCAGCTCCATGTGAAGTCATTTTCACTCTAGTTGTGGAGGGCACAGCTCACTGGCCAATGTGGGAATCAAACCGGTGACGGTGTTATGAGCACCGTGCTCTAACCAACTGAGCCAATTGGCCGCCCATAAATTTTTTTTTAATTTAAACATTCACTGTATTTTGTGATCACTTCTTGTATGTTTATTTATTTGTATTAACTTTCTAAGCAGAAATCTTGCTAAAGTAGTTAATACAAAAAAGTTTATCTGGACATTATTTTGGATCTTCTATCATACCATCTTAGAGTAATCTTGATTTTAATTCTTCCTTTCTAATCCCATGCCTTTTAATTACTTGGTTGCCTCTTTCACTGTCTAGGGTCTTCAGTTCAAGTTGAATTGAAGGCATTCTTGTTTTGTTCCTAGTCTCAGAAGGAAAAGTTTTTACATTTCACTGTTAGAATAGTATTCACTATAGGACTTATATAGATATCTTTGATTAGATTAGAATGAAGCCATATATCCTGTATTTGCAAATTTGTTCTTAATTTGTATCCTTTGCCTTTGTCAAGGCTTAGTATCTTAGTTTGTTGTTAGATGATTTGTTTAGGATTTTTATTC
Organism: Rhinolophus sinicus; assembly: GCF_036562045.2. Lineage (NCBI taxonomy): Eukaryota > Metazoa > Chordata > Mammalia > Chiroptera > Rhinolophidae > Rhinolophus > Rhinolophus sinicus. The sequence continues at coordinate 43,290,944 of NC_133755.1, read as the reverse complement.
TTATAGTTAAACTACTATGAGAACAAAACTATAATGTAAGCACTTTAGACTTAGAAATGGGTTGGAATATCGTGCAGAAAAAAGTAAGGGAGCAGATTTATCTTAGATTAGAGTACTTTCATTTAGAGGTTAATTCAGTAAAGAGTTGTTGATAGTAATCAGTGTGTGCGTATAAAATATATTTGCCTAATTCACTGCTATAGTATTTGGGTTGCTACCATAGAAAGGTATAGAGTAGCATGTAGTAAGATGATATTACTTGGATGGATGATTCCCTTTTCAGCAAGAAGTTAATACTAATTCTTCAGATTGGTGTGTGTGTGTAGGTTAAATTACTTATAATCTGTTATGTGTGTAATCGTATTTCTAAGTTTATGCTTTTCAGAATAGACAAAGTGTGTGTAGTTTTAGAGGAAGCAAAATAGTAAGTGATCTTGTTTTTAATTAAAGTTAAAGACATATGTATTTCACATATTCATTATACATTAATGCCATCTTTGTTTCTTTATAGATTAGAATATGGCTACATATTCCTGCTGTCATGCAGCACATTATCCCTTTTAGGACCTATGTCATCAGGTAAGTTTATAAAATCTTTTGTCTGATTATCATTGTAATATATTTAAACAATTTGTAATACAGTAAAGAATTATATTGTGTGTGTGTTTTTTTAAATACTTAAAAAAAATTTTTTATTGGGGAATATTTGGGAACTGTGTGTTTCTCCAGGGTCCATCCCCTCCAAGTTGTTGTCCTTCAATTTTGTTGTGGAGGGCGCAGCTCAGCTCCAAGACCAGTCACTGTTTTCAATCTTAGTTACAGGGGGCGCAGCCCACAATCCCATGTGGGAATTGAACCGGCAGCCTTGTTGCTGAGAGCTGGTGGTCTAACCAACTGAGCCATCCGGCCGCCCCTCTGGCAGCTCAGCGGCAGCTCGTTGTCTTCAATCTAGTTGTGGAGGGCACAGCTCACTGGCCCATGTGGAAATCGAACCAGCAACCCTGTTGTCAGAGCTCGCGCTCTAACCAATTGAGCCATCTGGCCGTCCCAAGAATTATATTGTATTAAAGTCCCTGGCATTCACATTCTCTAGAGAAAATTTTATTGGGCAGTTTGGTGTATAGTATTCTGAATGCGTGTGTAGGTTTCTGTTTAATGTTTACTTTTAAGCGATTTATGTTGGACTTTTTTTTTTTTTTACATAAGTATAGAAAAACAAAGATTAATAATGGTTATGTGGTATTCCACTATATTTAGTCAACAAGTACCTATATACTATTTATTATAGTCTAAGCACGGGATATAGTGGAGAAGAAAATGTTTCTCCTTTCATGCCATCTATACAAAATAAGTAAATGATATAGTTCATCAGACGATGAGTATTACAGAGAAAAAGAGCAGCAAAGGTGAATTGAGAGTTCTAGAGGATAGGTCACAATTTTAAATATCTAAATATAGAGGTGGTGACAGTTGAGTTTTGGAAATCTCAGCCTAGGAAGGACACCTGTATAGAGGATAGAGAAAAAATTGTATTGATTAGACTTAGAGTATGAACTGTTTTAGTTCTAAGATTGTATTTCTTGATATAATTGAAAGTTTATATATTTTTTATTCATTAGAAACATTTGAATGCCTATTAATTTCCCATTACTGTTGGAGTTATTGGAGGAAGTGTCAGGAAAAGGAACAGATAGTGAGGAATTCTCTGCAAGTAAAGTGATGTGATAGGGGAAATATGAGGCCTTTCTGAAAGGTGACATCTGAAGAACATGAATCAGCTAATCAAATGGTAATTAGAAGGACATATTCCAGGTAGAAGGGACATGAGGGCATAGGCTTTGAAGTTGGAAAGAGTATGACATATTGGAGAAACTAGAAGCAGACTGGTGTGGAGTATAGTGTGTAAGGGGGAATAATTACGATTTGAGGTTGGATAAACAGGGGCAGATTATTCAGGACCTTCAAGCCATTAGAAGGAGTTTGGAGTTAATTTTAGCAGTGCAACTCTACTGAAGGGTTTTAAACAGATGATTCATGATGGTTTTTAAAAGATCACTTTGGCCTTTAAGTGGATCATAAACTATAACAGGTAGGAGACCAACTGAAAGGTTAATGTAGTCCTGGAAAGAAATGATGCTTACTTGTGCAAGGATTGTTTGTGGTGATTTTTGAAAATTTAATGGATATAAGTGAAAAATCAACAAGATTGGTAATTGTGCAGTTTAAGGAAATGGGTAGTATCATGGGTGACAGTTACCCCTTCACCCCAATTTCTCTTTTGTGCTGTGGATGTCATTAACTGAGATGTGAAAGACTGGGCGACTTAATTTGAGATGCCTGTGGGTCGTTTAAGCGGCACTGGTAGATTGAGAGTATAAGCCTGTGTAAGCCTCAGAACATCATTATTAATTTAGGAGTTGTCACATAAATGCAGCACCTAAAAACCATGGGAGTGAATGAGGTTGTCTGGGGAGAGACTGTAGACAGAGAACAGAAGTGAGCCTAGGACGTAGTCCTGTGTCAGTTTGCTTTTGCTGTGTTAGAAAACAGCCCCCCAAAACAGTGGCTTGAAATAATAGCCATTTATTGTTTCTCACAGTTCTCTGGTTGGCTAGTTCTTCTGATCTGGGCTGACTTGGCTGGAAATGATGCTCTAGGATAGCATCACTTTCATGTCCCGTGGTTGGCAGGGTGATGGTCTTGATGGAGAAGGGAGGCTTACATATGTCCCACAGATGCTAGGTGTCATTTGGGGTATTGACCAGGTCTCTCATCCAGCAGCTAACCTGGGCCACTTGTCTTGGTGGTGGAAGAGTTCCTAGCGAAAGAGGGCAAGCTCAGAGGCCTCTCAAGTTTCTGCTTATGTCATCTCTTAATGCCTCATTAGCCAAAGGAAGTTTCATGGCAAAGCTTAGATTCAAGGAAGTAGAGAAATAGATGACACCTCTTGATGGAAAGAGTGGCAAAGTCATGTTATGTTGTAAAGACCTGTATAAAGTGATGGGAGGAATATGGGGCCTTTTTGCAACCCATAGGAGCCCTGATGTTGAAAAATTGGATATAGAAGAGAAACCAGCCAAATAGAATCCGTAGGGCCTGAGATTAAAAACTAGTGGCTTATGATTTTTAGAAGCCAAAACAGAAAAATGTTTTAAAATGTACACATTTAGAAGAATTTTGGCTGTGTGAGGAATAGATACACTATTTGTATGAAGTTAGCTGAAATTTGCTAAAATTGGAGCTGATGGCTACTAGAAAATAGTAAAGCTGTACTGGAGGTGCAGAATCCTATGGTAAATGACTCAGCTCTTCGCAGTTTCTGATTTAAATTGGCCTCTCAGCAAAGAACATACTGCCACAGGTCATAATCCTTGAAGCATCACTTAGAAATAGTTTAAGTTGGGAATGTTAATCCCAGGACGCTAGCTTCTACTGTACTAAACATTTTGGAGATAGGGTGCAAAAGAATGTTATTGAATTGTTGAGTGGTGTTTAGAAATATTTTGCAAGTTTATGTGTGTGTTTTATTTCTGCAACATTTCAGGTATTTATGCAAGCTCTCTGATCAGGAGTTAAGACAGAGTGCAGCTCGCAACATGGCTGATTTAATGTGGAGCACAGTGAAAGAACCATTGGACACAACATTATGTTTTGATAAAGAAAGCCTAGATCTTGCATTTAAGTACTTCATGTCACCTACTTTGACTATGAGGTTGGCTGGACTAAGTCAGATAACGGTAAGCTATATTTTATTTTTGGTCATTTTTTTTATTTACCTTTCAGACAATCATCATCACCATAACAATACCTTCTGTGTTTCTCCGAAAATAACACCTAGTCGGACCATCAGTTTTTAATGCGTCTTAAAGACTCAGTATTATATTATTATATTATATATTATGTTATATTATACCTGGTCTTATATAAGACCCACATATTATATTATATTATATTATATTATATTATATTATATTATACCCAGTCTTATATTAAAATAAGACTTGGTCTTATATAAGAACCGGTGTTGTGTTGTGTTGTGTTGTGTTGTGTTGTGTTGTGCTGTGCTGTGTTGTGTTTTGTTGTATGATATTATATTATATTAGACTCAGTCTTATATTAAAATAAGACCCAGTATTCCATTATATTATATTTATTATATTATTTTATATTAAGACTTGGTATTATATTATATTGTATTATGTTACATTTATTAAATATATATTATATAATATATTATATTGTATTACATTATATTATGTTATATTATATTAAGACCTCGTATTATATTATATTATATTATATTATAATTTTATATTATACCAGATCTTATATTAAAATAAGACAGGGTCTTATATTGGTTTTTGCTCCAAAAGACACATTAGAGGTGATGAGCCAGCTAGGGCTTACTTTCCGAGAAACATGGTACTACTCTTGGAGCACTGACCTTATGCCAGTCATTGCGCTAAATATTTTTTTACATGCATGACTTTATAAGGTCCTCATAGAAATAGTTTTCCCTATTTTGAATATGAGGAGACTGAGGGTTAGATTTGGATATTATAAATAGTAACAATTCATTATCCAGGCAGAAGCCATAGATTAATTCGCCATAGGCCAAATTTGACTAATAGAAATGTTTTGCTTGGTTTGCACAGTAGTAAATACTGTTTTAAGTAGGGAGAAATATGTCTTACTGACTTCTCGTGTGGAGTGTAGTGGGGTGGAGAGGAAGGCTTGATATCCTAGAGCCTGTATTCTTGCATAAATAATTTTCTAGAGCTAAGTAGTTAGCTGCTTTCCTTAGAATGGATATGATTTCTCTGATTTATCAAGGTCTCCATTAGGTTTACTTCTTTCTATTTGTTGCCTGTTTTTGTAATGTAGTTATTCTGATTTTACCCATATATTGGACTTTGTACATACAGAAAGTAATTGGTGACATTTTGTAAAATTAAATCTTAGATGTGTTTATCTAGAGGGCTTTTAAACCCAAAATTCTATGTCTGTAATGCCATATTACTGCTGCCTTGTATTAGATTTTAGTGTTTTTCCCTTATTCATTTTTGTTTTCTGTAGGATGAATAGTGGAATAAAGCATAAGTATTACTTGTGGGATGAATTTATTTCAGCTTTTAATATGATAAAGAATATAGCCAGACTACTTGGGAGTTGTGTGTGTATCTGATTATCTATCTTAAAATTTATAATTTTGATTTGGTTATTAATTATGATCTACAAATATCAAACCATGTTTTTTGACCATTGCTAACATGTACAAGAATAATTTTGGGGAAAAACTTTGAAATTTTTTTTTTTTTTTTTTAGAATCAACTTCACACCTTCAATGATGTGTGCAATAATGAATCATTGGTATCAGACACAGAAACGTAAGTAGGAGCATTATTTATACATAAGTAATAGCATTTTAATATGTGGCTTTTTATATGTTAAATATAATTGTGACTTTATTAGATTTGAAGTGTTTACTAGAAATTCTTTGCCTTGCGGATTCATTTTTAGTCTTGATAACAAGCTTTCAAAACAATATAGCAAAACATTTCTCCATGTTTTTGAAATGCACATACCAACATTTGCACAAGATGCAAAGGATACTATTTATACAGGAGAATTTAGTAATAAAGAGTATGGTACTGATAGTTTCAGAAAGCACACTTAATGCAGAAAAAGAAAAGACCACATTCAATACATTTTGTGGGGTAAAACCAAGTTAATGAAGCTCATGTGTGAAAAGAAGTAGTTTTATAGGTTAGGGCTTTTCAAGTTCTTAGAAATACTTATATATTCCAATATTTATTCCATTTAATTGTCCTTCCAGTATAGAAATCAAGTTTTTCATCTTAGTTGGGTGGTAATATCTTATGCCTGAACAGAGTTATAAATTAAGATGTTAGAAAATTCATACTTATACGAATGAGTCATATTTTTGCTTTACTGTAAGTTTTGCGCATTAATCTTAATTCTGCCCTATGGAGTTAATCTCAGTTGAAACTAGCCCATTATGAATGTGAAAACCAGAGATTACACCTCTTTATTCTTTTCCTTCTCCAGGCTAAAGAGTTTTTATTCCTCCAATTTTTCTTCATACGGTACAGTTTTTAGATTTATCACCAGAGCAGTGCAGTCATTTACCTCTGGCATCATTCTTTGTCAGTGTTTCCCTTAAAATGTGTTGTCCAGAACTGGTAATAGATTTTTAAATTCTGAGTTATGCTAAGAGTATTATTTTGTATCTTCAGAACATTACATAGACCATATCCAATGTAAGTAAAACTGCAGCTCTGGATTTCCTTTTTGACCCCTCACTGACCTCCATCCCCCACCCTCTCAACACTGCTTAATAGAATCTTAAAAATGCTAGTGCAGCAATCCCCCCTATTGCGCCCTCCAAATCCCCCTAAAAAAGAAAAAATAATTCGGGAAACATTAGTGCAATAACTGCACACATCTGGGCTAGGTGGGTCTTTATGTTGATGAAACAGTGGATTGAGAGTAAGAAGGAACTCCATTTTAAAAAGTATAAGGAATACACATCCTATAGAAATGGTTAAGAGAAGAGGAAAGAGAGTACAAGTTTTGAGGAATAATGAGTAGAGATAGTTTAAATTGGGTAGAGAAGGGTGTGTATAGTGTGAGACAATTGGAGCAAATAGAAAAAGTGTGATAAATATTCTTGAAGCCTGTGAATTGGGTCTTTTTTTAAGCCGTTTTATTAATGTATAAATACTGTACATATCATAAAATTCACCTGTTTCTGTAAGGAATTTTAGTAAATTTAGAGTTGTGCAACTATCATCACAATTCCATTCTAGAACAATGCCATCACTTCAAAAAGTTCCTTTTTGTCCATGTGTAGTCAGTCCTCATTCTTATTCCAGCTCCACTAATCTACTTTGTTGCTATAGATTTGCTTAGTTTGGGCATTTCATATAAATGGAATCATGATAGTGGTCTTTTTTATTCGGCTTCTTTGAGTTAGTATACTGTTTTTCATGAGGTTCATTCATGTTGTGTTGTAAACCAGTAATTGATACCTTTTTATTGCCGAATAGTACATATTACATTATGTACATATAACACATTTTGTTTATCCATTTACCAGGTGATGTATATTTTGATTGTTTTCACTTTTTGGTTAGTATGAATAATGCTGCTTTAAACATTTGTGTACCAGTCTTTTTGTGGACATATGTTTTCATTTCTCTTGGTAGATACCTAGAAATATAATTGTTTGTATGGTCATTTTCTGTTTAACTTTTAAAGAAACTCAAAATATTTTCCAATGTACCTGCATTATTTTACATTCTTACTAACAACGTATGAGGGTTCCAGTTTCTCCCTGTTCTCACCAGCATTTGTTATTATCTGCCTTTTTGATTAAAGACATGCTAGTGAGTGTGAAGTGGTATTTCATTATGGTTTTAATTTGCATTTCCCTAATAACTAATGATACAGAACATCTTTTTTTGTATGGTAATTATCCATTCTATTTCTTCTTTGGTGAATTGTTTGTTCACTTTTTTGCTTAGTTTTTATTGGATTATTTGTCTTGCTTCATGGACTAGCATATGGTCTGTACCACAGAATGTTCATGTGTGCTTAAGAAGACTGTTTATTCTATGGTCTGAAGTGTTCTGTAGATGCCTGTTAGGTCTGATGAGTTTGTAGTATTGTTTGCCTTCTACATTCTTGTTGATTTTTTGCCTACGGTAGTTGTTCTTCCATTATTAAAAGTAGGGTGTTGAAGTCTCTAACTCTAGTCAGCCTCACTGTGGATTTTGTACTTGTGAGTTTGTCTATTTGCTGCAATTTATTTGTAACCCCAAAATCAATACTTGTGGTGCTTTTACGGTCATTTGTGGAAATGCATAGAGCAATAAAAAATTGGAGTCTCCCAATGTGCACATTCTCAAGTCCAAAAGGCGATGCTGTGTGTTCTTGTTTTAGCGCTAGTACGGAGATGATCAGAGGACAGAAATAGTAGGAGGCAGTGTAGTGTAGTGCAAGAAGCTCTGCTCTGGAGCCACTTGGATGGGGTATGAATCCCAACTCTAGCACCTGTTAGTGGGACAGTCTCAGGCAAGTCACCTCAACACTTTGGAACCTCATTTTCTCTTGTAAAATAGAGAAAACAGAATCTGCTAAGATAATTTGTTTTTAGAATTTAAGATTCAAGGGTTTGTGAAGTATTAGTTAATGCAGTGCAGCTACTTTATGGAATATAACTGCCATGACTGACAAGAATTGGTTGTATTGTCTTTTTCTCCCTTCAATTCTGTGTTGTGTATACACACACACACACACACACACACACACACACACACACACCCCACCCCCCCATGGGATAATATTCAGCCATAAAAAAGAATGAAATCTTGCCATTACGACAAAACAGATGGACCTTGAGGGCGTTATGCTAAGTGAAATAGTCAGATAAAGACAAATACTTTATGATCTTACTTATATGTGGACTTTAAAAAACAAAACAAAAACATGAAAAGACCCCAATCTCACAGATGCAGAGAACAGATTGGTGTTGTCAGGTGAAAAGGGGGCAAAATGGGTGAAGAGGGTCAAAAGGTACAAACTTTCAGTTGTAAAATCAGTAAGTCATGGGGATGTAATGTACAGCACAGTAACTATAATCAATACTGTATTGCATATTTGAAAGTTGCTAAGAGAGTAGATCTTGAAAGTTCTCATCACAAGGAAAAAATATTTTTGTAACTGTATGGTGACTAATGTTAACTAGACTTCGGTAATCATTTTGCAATATATACAAATACTGAATCATTACGTGTATGTTGCATACCTGAAACCAGAATAATGTTATATGTCAATTATGCCTCATTAAAAAACTGAGTTTTTGGAAAAAGAGGACCAAATACAAGAAAGCAACACCAAGAGATAATTTTAATACCCAAGTGAGAGCCATGTCTCTTTTTTTTCCAGAGGAAGTGGGGCAGGGGGTAGGGAGGAAAGGATGCCGATAGCCTGATGGCAATTTTCCATAAGGGGAAAAGCCTCCCTTGCATTGCTTTGGTGGAGCTGGGAACTTCAGAACAAATCTTAGTTCTGTGAAGCATCTGTCTTTAAAGGAGTTCTGCAAATGGATTGTCGAACAGATTGTTTACCTAAAGTTATGTAAGATTTGCATTTAGTCAAACCCTCTGTCTTCTTCTAGTCAAAGGCAAACAGCAAGTCACGTTGCACTGTCATTTCTTCTAACGAGAAACTACTCTAGGATACACTTGATGCTAATGCCATGCTCTTTTTACCCATTAAAGCAGTTGGTAATAATAATTAAAAAAAGATTCACGGTTTCAGTATTAGCTAATTCAGTGTAGCGACTTCATAGAATATAACTGCTGTGAGTAACAAGAATTGTCTGTATTGTTTGTCTTTTTTCCCTTCAATTCTGTTGGTTTTTGGTTCATGTATTTTGGGACTTTTTGATAGGTTCATGTATGTTTAGATTTGTAAATGTTCCTGGTAATTTCATCCTTTTATCATTATGAAATGTCCCTCTTTGTTTCTTTAAAACGTTTTTTAGCTTAAAAGTCTGTTTTGTCTGATGTTGGTATAACCACTGTAACTTTATTATGCTTACTATTTTCATAGCATATCTTTTCCCATCCTCTTACTTTCAACCTATTTGTGTTTTTGGATCTAAAATATGTCTCTTGGAGGCAGCATATATACCTGGATTTAAAAAATCAAGTTATATTCTCTGCCTTCTGATTGGATTATTTAATCCTTTCTCTTAATGTTTATCTATAGTAAGATTTATGTCTCATTTCCTATTGGTTTTCTTTGTATTCTGTCTTTATTCTTTTGTCTTATTTTGCAAGTATACCATTTTAAGTCCATTGATTTCTTTCTTTTTTTAATGCTTCAAAAATTCTTTTCTTAGTGTTTGCTGAATGGGCTACAATATGCATCTTAATTTATTACTGTCGACTTCGGATTAATAGTAACTTAATTCTAGTAAAATATGGAAACATTGCTCCAGTATAGCGCTATTCCTTTTTTTCTGATCAGAAGTCAGCTTTTAATCTTATTGTGGTTACCTTGTATGTACGTGCTTAATTCTTTTTTTCTTGTTGCTTTCAAGATTTTTCTCTTGGTCTTTGGCTTTTAAAAGTTTTACTGTGATGTGTCTAGGTGTGCATTTCCTTGCTTTTATTATCCTGTTGGCATTTGTTGTCATTTTTGAATGTGTAGATGAATATTTTTCAAATTTGGGACATTTGGCCATGATTTCTTCAAAATTTTTTCATGCTCCCCCTACTCTTTCTTGGGAGTCCCATTATAGGTATATTTCCAGAGCCCTGAATGGTTGTTATTGGTAACATTGTCTAATTTTATGCTTGCTCAATTGTAATTACAGTTCTCAGATATCATAAAAGTCACTGGGTGTCCTTTTAATGTCCTATAAGAAACTGAAGAGATGTAGTTTATTTTTTAGAATTATTTTTAGTTGAATTATTTTTTGTATGTTATGCAAATCAGAGAGTTGAGTCATGGATTTTTAGCTTCTGTAGGGCTACCCAGAAATAGGTAAAATATATCATTAGTAGTTTTATTTTAATGTTTTACCTTTTGAGGCCCATATTATCTAATTCATAGCTTTCTAAAAAAAAAATCTTTAGAGTAAGTTTTTTTGTTTGTTTAATTCTTCTATGGACAAGCCACATACGGGAAGAAAAATATTTGCAAAAGGCTTTTTTGACAAAGGACTGTTACCCAAAATATGCAAAGAACTCTTAAAACTCAGCAGTTAGAGAACAACAACCTGATTAAAATATATGCCAAGAACTTTACAGACACCTCATGAAAGAAGATATGCAGATGGCAAATAAGCACCTGAAAAGATGTTTCACATCCTCTTTCATCAGGGAAATGCACATTAACATTACAGTGAAATTCCCTTACACAGCTATTAGAATGGTCAAAATCTAGAACACTGATCCCACCATATGCTGACAAAGGATGCAGAGAAACAGGAACTCACTCATTGCTGGTGGGAATGCAAGAAGTCACAGCCATTTCGGAAGAGTTTGGCAGTTTTATACAAAACTCAACATACTCTCACTGCATGACCTGTGCTCCTTGGTAATTACCCAAAGGAGTTAAAAATTTATATCCACACAAAAGCCTGCACACAGATGTTTATAGCAGAAGGAAGCAATGGCTATTGATAAATGCATCAAATGTGTAAATCTTAACGTTGAGTGAAAGAATCCAGATTAAAAAAAGAATGCATAGTATACATTTTTTTTTAACATAAAATTCTAGAAAATGAAAACTAATCTATAATAATAGAAAGCAGGTCACTGGTTGGGGAGTCGGGTTGTGGGGGCTGGAAAAGGGATGGATTACAAAGTGGCATGGAGAAACTTTCTGGGTTGATGTATGTGTTTATCATCTTGATGGTAGTGATGGATTTACAGATGTATACGTAAGGTTTAATTCATAAAACTGTACACTTCAGATATGTTCAGTTTTGTTATATGTCATGTGTATCTCAGAGCTATAAAAGATAATTAACTGAGAAACACTACTTCATTGGTAGAATTAACATAATAGGTTAATTTGTATGTCAGTGAGTTATTACTGTAAAAGAGAATAGCTTTTACATAGTTCTTAAAAAAAGCGTAACCTAAAACTGTTATAAAATAAAAAGTTTGTTTTTTTGAAATGAAGGATGAGATGTTGGTAAATGTACCTAAGTTGTTCTGAATGATCACTTGATATCTTTGGACCACATTAGTGGAATTTTCATTCATTAATATCAGGCAGGAGACTTCTAGTTTGGCTTGAAGATCATTCCTTTTTTCACCCTTTTGGTAACCTACTTTCCTCATGTTATCTTACTGTAGAGATCATTATTGGGAAACCGTCCTTGAACACTTTAGTGCCCACTGTGGAAATTAAAAAGTGGGAAGGCAAAGTCCTTAAGTAGGAAAATAATTGTTTATTTGGTGTTAACACTTGGTGTTCTCCCCTCTGTATCTCGCATTAGTGTTACCTTGACTTTCCTGGGGGGTTTTTTTGTTGTTGTTTTTTGCTTTTTATAAAGTTAGGTAATTACCGTTTCTTTCATTTGTTATTCTTTGTGTAGTCTAAACAGTTAATTGTATATAAGCACTTTTTTATAATTTGTATGTGAATGAATTTAGTTTTTCAGTTTTACCTGCCTTGTAGACATGGGAAAGAATTATACTAATTTCTTTTCATGTATTAACTATTTTTGTTACTTGATTTTAGGTCCATTGCAAAAGAACTTGCAGACTGGCTTATAAGCAACAGTGTAGTAGAGCATATATTTGGACCAAATTTACATATTGAGGTTTGTGGACGATTATATAACTTCTCTGCTCTATTAAGAGAATATTTTTAAAAATTAACTATAACTGTTTCTTTTCCAGATTATCAAGCAGTGCCAAGTGATTTTGAATTTTTTAGCAGCAGAAGGGCGACTGAGTACTCAGCATATTGATTGCATTTGGGCTGCAGCGCAGGTAATATTAACAGCTCACATTAAGTGCTTCCTCATTATATAGTCTAAGTGTTTTCCCCCTGTGAGGTAAGTTCTGTTATCACCCCCATTTATAGTTAAAGAAACCAAGACATGCAAAAAGTTCAGAATGAAACCTATGAAGTTTGGCTTCAGAGTCCATGAGTTGCTACTGTATTACTGGTAAAATTGAAGTGAATGAGTTAGTCCATTAGAGATTCTTTTTTTTTTTTTAAGATTATGTTCTTTCCTTTTTTTTTTTTTTAGATTTTATTGGGGAAGGGAAACAGGACCTCATTGGGGAACAGTGTGTACTTCCAGGACTTTTCTCCAAGTCAAGTTGTCCTTTCAATCTTAGTTGTGGAGGGTGCTGTTCAGCTTCAAATTGTTGTCCTTTCAGTCTTAGTTGTGGAGGGCGCAGCTCAGTTCCAGGTCCAGTTGCCGTTGTTAGTTGCAGGGGGCACAGCCCATCATCCCTTGAGGGAGTTGAAACCGGCAACCTTGTGGTTGAGAGGACGCGCTCCAATCAACTGAGCCATTTGGGAGCTCAGCGGCAGCTCAGCTGAAGGTGCCGTGTTCAATTTTAGTTGCAGGGGGCACTGCCCACCATCCCTTGGTGGGAGTCAAGGAATTGAACTGGCAACCTTGTGGTTGAGAGCCCGTGCTCCAACCAACTGAGCCATCAGGGAGGCAGTTCAGTTCAAGGTGCCGTGTTCAATCTTAGTTGCAGAGGGCAGAGCCCACCATCCCTTTGTGGGACTCAAGGAATTAAACTCGCAACCTTGTGGTTGAGAGCCCACTGGCCCATGTGGGAATCGAACCGTCAGCCTTTGGAGTTAGGAGCATGGAGCTTTAACCGCCTGAGCCACCAGGCCGGCCCCCATTAGAGATTTTTAACGAAATCATCTTGGTTTATTAAGAGACATTTTCCTATTTTTATTTATATAGTAAAGCCTTCTATCTTTAATGTTGTATTGGTATGTTTCTTTTCCATTTTTTTTAATTAAATTTTTTGAATAGGCATATGTCCATGTGGTTCAAAATCCAAAAAGTAAATATGGAAGAATATGTTACGTTCCTCCCTCCTCCCCCCCATGTCCCTGTCTCCCACACATGCAGTTCTTATTCTTTCAGGTGCATCATGGATTTTCTATACAAATAGCTAATTGTAAACACTGTTCTTCTTTTGTCTTCCTGTATTCCACAGATGTCACATACTAAATGGACTTGGCTGTTTTTCACTTAATTTATCCTGGAGATTATTCCATATCAATATGTAAAACACTATTTTTAAATTCTACATAGTGTTTCATTGTATGCATGTACCATAATTTATTTAATCCCCGTTTATAGGGATCCCCATTCTCAGGCTTTTTTCTGTTATACATAATGATAAAGCAAGTAGTTTCTAACATAGTCATTTCATCCATGTGCAAAGTTATTATATAGGATAAATTTCTACTTAAAAGTAGAATTGTTAGGTTAAAGCATATGTGTGGTTTGATAACGGTATGGCAGAAGTACTTTTTTTCCCTTACCCTCCTCAATATAGTGTGTCCTGAAACTTTTTTTTTTTAAATTGGGGAAGGGGACCAGGACTTTATTGGAGAACAGTGTGTACTTCCAGGACTTCTTTTCCAAGTCAAGTTGTTGTCCTTTCAATCTTAGTTGTGGAGGGTGCCGTTCAGCTTCAAGTTGTTGTCCTTTCAGTCTTAGTTGTGGAGGCCACAGCTCAGCTCCAGGTCCAGTTGCCGTTGCTAGTTGCAAGGGGCACAGCCCACCATCCCTTGCGGGAGTTGAACCGGCAACCTTGTGGTTGAGAGGACGCACTCCAACCAACTGAGCCATTTGGGAGCTCAGCGGCAGCTCAGCTCAAAGTGCCATGTTCAATCTTAGTTGCAGGGGCCGCTGCCCACCATCCCTCGCAGGACTCGAGGAGTTGAACTGGCAACCTTGTGGTTGAGAGTCCACTGGCCCATGTGGGAATCGAACCGGCAGCCTTCGGAGTTAGGAGCATGGAGCTCTAACCGCCTGAGCCACCGGGTCGGCCTGTCCTGAAACTTTTTGATGTTTGCTAAACTGATGGGTGAAAAGTGGTATCATTGATGTTTCAAATTTGCGTTTCTTTTATATGAATCAGGTTACAAATCTGTGTTTAAGAGCCATTTTTGTGTCCTTTTCTGGGAATATCTGTTGATAGTCTTTGCCATTTGTCAGTTGCTTTACTTTTCTTTTTTGTAGAAGATCTTCATATAATGAAATTGGACCTTTGTCTGTGTTATGTATTTTGACTATATTCTACTTTGATGTTGTCTTTTACTTTGCTTAAGGTGGTTTTTGCTGTTCAGTTTCAACTTTGTGGTTTTAAACTGGTGGTTGAATTGTTTTTATGGCTTGTGGATTTTGTGTTATGGTTTGAAATGCCTTCTCCAGTCCAAGATTATGAAAAAATTCTCCTTTAGTTTCTTCCTTTACATTTTCTGTTGCAATTTTATTTTACTTTATTTTATTTTATTATTTTTAAAGATTTTTATTGGGGAAGGGGAACAGGACTTTATTGGGGAACAGTGTGTACTTCCAGGACTTCTTTTTCAAAGTCAATTTGTTGTCCTTTCAGTCTTAGTTGTGGAGGGTGCCGTTCAGCTTCAAGTTGTTGTCCTTTCAGTCTTAGTTGTGGAGGGCGCAGCTCAGCTCCCGGTCCAGTTGCCGTTGCTAGTTGCAGGGGGCGCAGCCCACCGTCCCTTGCGGGAGTCGAACCGGCAACCTTGTGGTTGAGAGGACGCGCTGTAACCAACTGAGCCATCTGGGAGCTCAGTGGCAGCTCAGCTCAAGGTGCCATGTTCAATCTTAGTTGCAGGGGGCGCTGCCCACCATCCCTTGTGGGACTCGAGGAATCCAACTGGCAACCTTGTGGTTGAGAGCCTATGCTCCAGCCAACTGAGCCATCCAGGAGGCAGCTCAGCTCAAGGTGCCGTGTTCAATCTTAGTTGCAGGGGGCAGAGCCCACCATCCCTTGCGGGACTCGAGTTGAACTGGCAACCTTGTGGTTGAGAGCCCACTGGCCCATGTGGAAATTGAGCTGTAGCCTTTGGAGTTAGGAGCATGGAGCTCCAACTGCCTGAGCCACTGGGCCGGCCCAATTTTATTTTTTTTGTTGTTTCAATTTTGTATTTTAATCTTGGATTCATTTGGACTTTATATTGGTTCAAAGTATCACGTATGTTTCCAATTCCCCTGTCCCCCTTTTGTTAAGTAGTTGTCCCTGATCTGTTTTGTTCAGTAACTGCTTTTCTTTACTGATTTGAGATACTAATGTATCTAGACTAGGTCGATTTCTGACTTTGTAGACAGACCTATTGGTACACTAGGTGTGATCAAACAGTACGGTGAATGTTTAAATAAAAAAAAGTATTACAGTAAAAGACACATTGCCATTACTTTCCCTCATAATACTCCCCCTCTCTTCAAACACACTTACCCCATCATTCTTGCCACTTTCTAAAGCAGTTCTGGAAGTCCTCTTTCATGAGTGTCTTTAGTTGTTCTGTCGTGGCTGCCTCAATGTCCTGAATCATTTTGACTTTGGGGAAGAACCAGATGTCGCCCGTTGCCAGATCCATTGAATAAAGTGGATGAAGACACATCGTAATGTTTTTATTTGACAGAAATTGCCATATACCAGAAGCGATATGGTAGGGCTGGCTGGTCTTTTAAAATAATTTTTGTCTCATTGATTTTTCTATATGAATTTTAGCATTGACTTATTCTTTAAAAATATTGCTTTTAATTTGAGGAGAATTGAAATGCTATCTTCCAGTACAAAATATGACATGCCATTTGTTTCCTTTTGTATCATTCGGTATTTCAAAGTTATTTATATATAGATTTTATTTCATGTTAAGCTTATTCTTAGGAATTTTAATTTTATTTATTTTTGCTATTATAATGACAGTTTTCCCCATTATACTTTTGCCCATTGTATTTTTATTCCGTTATATTTAATGATTACTGCATATATACATAAACTTTATAATATGTAAACTTTTTCAAATATTTGATTGTTAATAATTGTGTGCCTTGATACTTAATTCTTAGATTGGTTGTAATTTTTCAATACATTTTTTAGTTTCTATATTTAATATTGTGTACTATACATCACTGTCATTTTAGTAAATTGAAGAAGCAATTCATATTTCAGAGTAAAGGTAAATTTTCTTTTAGAACATTGTGAGCATGTTATTTGTAGTAGATTTTTCATTTTTATTTTGTTCACAGCAAGATCAGCAAAATGTGTTAAGTAATATAGAGTAAATAACAGGAATAGTGAAGCATTATTCTTTAAGGAAACTGAGTTCAAATTGATTATTGATAATGTGGTCTGTTAAAAATTCTAGCATTTTATCCTCATAAAAATTTGAAGTAAATTAAGGGAATAATTTTAAAAATGTGGCATATTCTGTGATACATTTTGCAATAACTTAAAAAATGTTTAAAAGATTGTTCAATAATATAAAATATATTTTAATGGTTATTTTAATTGGGCATTTCTGTCGTTTGTTATTGCTTTACTTGGAATCTATTATAGATTTAGAATGATCAGGAAATTTTACATTTTGAGTTCTTTTCATTCAAGCACCAAATATAACTGCTTTCAGAGTTTCCAGGATTAGTTGATTTCATATAGTCTTGCCTGAGTCTTTTTTCCCTCCCTTTTGGAATAAGTTATTTTTTTTTAATGCAACATACAAACTATATTTAACAAAAGCAACAGGTAAAGTCAAATAAGTACTTATGTTAAGAGAAAAACTGACTAGAAGAAATCTTGAACACCTTAGAGTAAGCCACTTACAGTTGAATTTAACTGAGCTCTGTTGCTGTGAAGAATACAGCTCATGCACAAGTATAGATGAACAATTTGTGCATTTTTTAAGTAGTCACTGAGTACTGCCTTATATACACATATACCTTAAATTTGAAAAAGATTCACTTGATCCCCAGATATACTTCATTTCTGTTGATCTTTTGGAAAAGGTTGTGTAAAGAGAAGAATATGTGGTTCTGGCTCATGAATCATGTAATGTAAGCAACCTAAACTCGATGGGACATCAGGTCTCCTCCTCCTCTTCAGACATCAGATGGGTTTTGGGTACTTGTTTGAAAAGTTCTCTGGATAACCTGACAATGTGGTACTTGTACTGCTGGTTGAAGTACTTGTCAGAGTAGTAGATCTGCTGCTTGTGGACCATCCTGCTAGCAGGTAGGCAGAACAGAGGAGCTAGAGATGGTATGAGAAGAGAGGGGATAGCGGATAAGATGTCTGTATCAGGCCAAGGCAACACTTGATTGTGACTTGGAATAAGTTTTTGAGGTTACTGTGCGCACACATGAAAGAGAGAGAGACTCGCGCACATGATTCACCCAGTAGTAATTGGATTGGCCATCGCTCTTTTCATTGTTTGTATCACAACTCTTATAATGGAATCCAAGGAGAAAATAGACAAAGGTGACAAATGGGAAATTAATAGCAAAAGAAGTGCAAATGGCTTATAAATATTTGAAAAATGCTTATCTTTGTTTATAATTAAATGTAGGTTCAAATAACATAACATTTTCATGTATGGGGTAATTCTCATTATGTTTAATAATACATTGTATTGACCACAGTGTGGTGTAACTTGGGGAACAATAATAGAAATTCTATTTCTGGTAATTTATCTTTAAGTACATGTACATGAAGATGTTGGCTATATTATTGACTATACTAGCAGATCAGAAATGTTTGTCATTCCTGTAGGACTAATGCAATAAATTTTGCGAAATCCATATACTAGAGCCAGCTCTCTTTTGCTAATTGTTTGCATGGTATATCTTTTTCCATCCTTTCACTTTTAACATATTTGTGTCTTTGGATATAACATGAATCTCTGTAGACAACATATAGTTGTATCATGTTCTTTTTTTAAAATCCATTTTGCTATTGTCTTTTGATTGGAGAGTTTAAACCATTTATATTTAAAGTAATTATTCAAAGAGGGATTTGTTTTGTACATGTCTTACAGTGTTTTTGTCTACCATTTCCTCCATTACTGCCTTATTTTTTGTAATGAAATTTTTGATTCCCTTATTTCCTTTTGTGTATATTCTATAGCTGTTTTGTGTTTAACATGGAAATTATATTTAACATTTTGAAGTTCTAATGATCTAATTTGAATTTATGCCAATTTAAATACCATACAAAAACTCTCTTCCTATACAGCTCCATCCCTTTGTTTTTGTTTTTGATATCACAGATGGCAACTTAGTACATTTTGTGCCCAATTACCTAGGTTAATGATAACTTATTATTTGGCATTTGTCTTTTCACTCATGTAGGAAATAAAAAGTGGGGTTACAAATAAAAACTACAATAATACTAACTTTTAATTGTTTATATATTTACCTTTATTAGAGATCTTAATTTCTTCACTGGTCTACCTTTCTTTTATTTCATTCTGAAGGACTTCTTTTAGCATTTCTTGCAGGGCAGGTCTAGTTATAGTGAACTACTTCAGCTTCTGTTTATCTGGGGATGTGTCCTCCCTCATTTTTTTAATGACATTTTGCCAATTACAGAATTCTCAGTTGAAAATTTTTTTAACCCTTTGACTATATCAACCCACTTCCCCTGGCTTCCAAGATTTCTGATTAGAAATTGATTGATAATCTTACTGAGTATATGTATGTGGTGAGTTGCATATTTATTGCTGCTTTCAGGATTATTTCATTGTCTTTGGCTTTTGACAGTTTGAGTATAATATGTCTTGGTGTAGATCTCTGAGTTTATCCTACTTGGAATTTGTTAAACTTCTTGGATTTTTAGATTCATGTCTTTCATCAAATTGGGGCATTTCCTGCTATTTCTTTAACTATACTTTGTGTATCTTTCTCTTTTTCTGGGAATGAGTACATTAGTAGGATTGGTGGTGTCACACAGGTCCCTTAGACTCTGTTCACTTTTCTTCATTCTTTTTTCTTTCTGTTCCTTAGAATCAATAATTTCAGTTGTCCTATTTTCAGGTTTGCTTGTTCACATCTGCCTTTGAACCCTCTAGTGTATTTTTCATTTTAATTATTTTACTTTTCAGCTTTCTAATTTCTTTGTGGCTCCTTTTTATAATTTCTGCCTTTTAATGGTATTCTGATTTTATTCAGGCATTGTTTTTCTGTCTTTGTCCTTTTCTTCCTTTGTCTTTAACATCTTTAGATAGGTTTTTAAAGATCTTTGTCCAGTAAGTTCAATGGGTGGGTTTATTTCAGTACATTTCTGTTGATTTATTCATTTGAATAGGCCATACATTCATATTTCTTTGTATATCTTACGGAGTTTGTTTGTTTTTTTGTTGTTGAAAATGGACATTTTAATTTTGTAACGTGGTAACTCTGGAAACGAGATTGTCCCCCTTCCTTAGAGTTTGCTCTTTTTTTGATTGTTTTAAGGTGTTTCTGTGTTAAGCCTAATGTGAAGGCTTATGATCTCAGGTCTTTTCCGAGCCTGTGTCTTTCCTTTGGAATGTGCAGTGCCTTCCTAATTTCCCCCACATAAATAGTTCAATAAAACTTTAAATCTCCTGGTAGTCACGCTAGCAGCCAGCCTCTGTGCCTGGCAGCCAGCCTCTGTGCCTGCACCTTACCAATCACATGTAGCAGTCTGCAGTCAGAACATAGAAATTTGTTATTTGAAGGACATTATCGTTGCTCACTCTCACTCCAGCAGACCGCGCCAGAATCACATATTGCTGTTTTCACAGCTGCCTGCCTGCCAAGGTCAGGGAGTAGGGAATCTGTAACTGCTATCACACTGAGGGCTGGAATTGGCTGATAGTAACTGCAATTTACCAGCTACTTTCCCTTGGAAATGCAAGAGTTCACATTGACTCCAGAGTTTCGGAATAGTTACACTGCATAGTTTCTGCTATTACAATTGTTGTATAGGTGCACATACGGATTCCTGGCAGTTCCTACTCTGCCATTTTCCCTGACATTCTTTTCCTCTCTTTTCTATTTGATCAGTGAAGAATCATCTGTGAACTAGCTTTATATTGTCATCTTTACCAGGAGCTCAAGGCATGCAATCTTAATATTTTTTTCTGTACTAGTTTTTGAATTTGCTTTCATAATGTACACCTCTAAAATAGCGTCATGTTTTTTTTTTGCCTCAGTGACAGGAATACATAATTAACTTCAAAGATAACCAATAAGGTATTTCATTATGAAAATTAAACCTATTACAGAAATCCTATTTTATTAATGATTAAATTGGCAGCAAGTCAGAAATTTATCATGTACTATGTTTTTATCACATTTTAATTAGGAAGAGTATAATCTATTGATTACTTGTTGGCAAAAAGCAAATACAAACTGTATAGTCTAATTATAATGTTAATACTATATTAAAATTAACATGCTTAGATTATGACCTATTACAATGGTATAGTTATAATTGATTTATTTCTTCTTGAAATCAAATGTTTTTGGAAATGCTGCAGTTCTTTAGTGGATAATTAGTGGTGTTGAATTAAGTAATAATGTTGAAGTAAATGATACAGTTTGTAAGAAATTGCCCCAATATAGAGGGATTTCTTGAATGTTATTTTATTCCTTTTATTTCACCTCTTTCAAAATTAAGTTGTGTATTTACCTTGATAAGGGAAGCAGTAAAAGAGAGTTCATATGATTTACACCTGAAAATTGAAATTTAGTTTTAGATAATCTACCCTCCTTACAGACTTCTATGTATTGAATATAAGTAGGCTATCTCAACTTTTAACTGTTTGGAGCTCTCTAATTGAGTTACTGGCCTCGTCATGTTTGTTGCTGTATCTTGATTTAACAGTTAGCAGCTTTATGGCTATAAAGATTAATTTACATAACATTGTAATATTTAGTCATATTTTTATAAATATACTTTTTCTGAAACAGTACTTAATTGATTTTTCTCCTAATTGTAATTTATTATTTTAATTGTAATTGCCAACATTTTAATTTATTTAATTTGTTTTTATATTAATGATATGTACATACATTTAATTGGAATCTTCTTTATACTTAGATTCCAGAAACTGTATTTATTGCAGCCTTCCTCTTATGGTTAGAAAATTAAGCTTGTCGTTTGTTTAGCTAAGATAAAGTTCTGCTTAAGCAGAATATTTTCATAATTTTATGTACTGCCATTTATGATATTTGATAATTAGCACTTTACTGACATTAAAAAATATTAGTGAACCAGCCACATTGGCTTTTTTTTTTTGGCTTTTAAAACTATGTGAATTAATTAAAAAAAAAACTTCGCAACTTTTTTGCTACCAGTTTATTTATGTATTGTAATTATTTTTGACTATTGTCTCTACCTTTATTTTGTAGTTGAAACATTGTAGTCGGTATATACATGACTTATTTCCTTCACTCATCAAGAATTTGGATCCAGTACCACTTAGACATCTCCTTAATCTCGTCTCAGCTCTTGAGCCAAGTGTTCATACTGAACAGGTAATTCATTCAAAACATAATGCTAGTTATTTTTTTTATAATGAGAAAATTTATTGGTGATTCACATAATTTAACTTGTAGTTTATTATTGTTAGCATTTCAGTTAGGCAGAAAGATGTTAAATTTGTTATGATGTTGCCTAAAACCTATAATTTCAACCTTTCTTTTTTTTTTTTTTAAGACGTTGTACTTGGCATCGATGTTAATTAAAGCATTATGGAATAACGCACTAGCAGCTAAGGCTCAGCTATCTAAACAGAGTTCTTTTGCATCTTTATTAAATACAAATCTTCCCATTGGAAATAAGAAAGGTTAGTAAAGTGTAATGTATTTTTTGAAGTAAATTGCCCTACGTTTATAACTTAAATTTGAAGTAATGTCTAAGTAATTTCAGGTCAACCTTAATTTCAAAATAAGTTTGAGATGGATGCTGTAGTGTTTATGAAAAGGTTAATAAATTGGGGTTAGCTCGTCTTTTTTGGCTATCATTTCATGTATTTTTATATGTGCTTTTACATGTATATAGCTTTCCAGGACTTTCTAAAACTTTATCAACTTTACCCCAGTTTTTGTCTCCTGACATCATATACTACTCTTCTCTTAGGCTTTTTTGTGCAGGCACCCACAACTACTGCTGCAGGTGGTGGGACTTGCATAATTGCAGATTTCCCTGCCTGTATCTTATTATGTAATAAGAACAACTGATATGCTTTCCCTAAGAAGTTAAGTCATTTAGAATATTTCCCTCCTGTTTTTTCCTTTTTCTTCAGAAGAAGAAGAGCTCAGAAGAGCAGCTCCATCACCTTGTAAGTTGAGTCTTAGAAATGCATGGCAAGATGACTTATACTTTTGTATTGATCATCATTAGAGTTCATTAATTTTATGTATTTATATCAGAGTCATAAAGTTAATTTTGAACAGAAGATGTAAACCCTTAAGTAGTTATCCAGCTTACTTAGCCTTCTTGTTGAAATCATTAGTATCTTGACTTAACTGAAATCATGTATGTCCTCTTTAGAATTAATTGGCAAATGTTAATATATTTACCGATCATATTTTAGCTACTTGGCATAAAGCTTTGTTAAAGATTCAACGGACTATATCATTCTGATAGATCCATGTTAATAAACATTAGAAGTAAAACAAAAAAATCTATTTAATATAGGGTCACCTGCAGCTAGTCCTCAAAGCAGTGATAACAGTGATACCCATCAAAGTGGAGGCAGTGACATTGAAATGGATGAGCAACTTATTAATAGAACCAAACATGTGCAACAGCGTCTTTCAGACACAGAGGTATGAAAATAGTTGTCCTCCCCTGCCACCCCCGACCCAAATTGATTTTTGGGTTTCTGCCATGTTTATTCTTTGAACTGGGAATATAAATATGATCTATGCTCAGGTATAATCTCTCTTTTAAGTAAAGTAGTATTATTGAGGTCCTTTTCTTTGAGCTTTTAATTCCATTTTGTATTGTTCAAAGGAATATTTCAAAGACTCTGGCAGCCTCTTAAAAAATAGCGTCTTAATGTTACTTTTTCTTACTAGTTTAAATATTTATTTAAATCTATTTGTTTCTAAATACAGGAACATGTACTTTTAATGTTGCTTTTTCTTACTAGCTTAAATATTTATTTAAATCTATTTGTTTCTAAATACAGGAATCCATGCAGGGAAGTTCTGATGAAACTGCCAACAGTGGTGAAGATGGAAGCAGTGGTCCTGGTAGCAGTAGTGGGCATAGTGATGGATCTAGCAATGAGGTGAATTCTAGCCATGCAAGCCAGTCAGCTGGGAGCCCTGGCAGTGAGGTACAATCAGAAGACATTGCAGATATTGAAGCCCTTAAAGAAGAAGATGAAGATGACGATCATGGTCATAATCCTCCTAAAAGCAGTTGTGGTACAGATCTTCGGAACAGAAAGTTAGAAAGTCAAGCAGGCATTTGCTTAGGGGAATCCCAAGGCCCTTCAGAAAGAAGTGGAACAAGCAATGGAACAGGAAAGGACCTGGTTTTTAACACTGAGTCAATGCCATCAGTAGATAATGGAATACGAATGCTAGAGGCCTGTTCACACTCAGAAGATCCAGAACATGATATTTCAGGGGAAATGAATGCTGCTCATATAGCACAAGCATCTCAGGAATCTTGTATTACACGCACTGGGGACTTCCTTGGTGAGACCATTGGGAATGAATTATTTAATTGTCGGCAGTTCATTGGTCCACAGCATCACCACCACCATCACCACCATCATCATCACCATGATGGGTAAGTCTAAACAGCTTTTATTTCCTTTAAGGAAGTAATTATAGCCTGTATTTATTCAGTTGCAGTCTATTCTGCATTGGTGCTGTCCAATAGGAATATAATGTAAACTACAAATGCATGTCACAAATATGTAACTTTTAATTTTCCAGTGGTCACATTTTAAAAAGCAAAATGAAATTGGAGAGATTTATTTTAATTATAAAATTTATTTAAAGCAGTATTATCTAAAATATCTCCACATGTAATTAGTATAAAAATTATTTTTTTTCTACTAAATCTTCAATATTCACTGTGTATTTTATACTTATATCACATCTCAGTTTAGACCAGCCACTTTTTACGTGTGTAGTGGCCACTTGTGACTAGTGGCTATTAACACAGATCTATCTTCAACTCCTTGTAATAATTGCAGGTGTAGGGGTGGCAGGATGGCTCAGTTGGTTAGAGCGCGAGCTTTGAACAACAAGGTTTCTGGTTCGATTCCCGCATAGGATGGTGGGCTGCGCCCCCTGCAACTAAAGATAGAAAACGGGGACTGGACTTGGAGCTGTGCTGCGCCCTCCACAACTAGATTGAAGGACAACGACTTGGAGCTAATGGGCCCTGGAGAAACACACTGTTCCCCAATATTCCCCAATAAAATTAAAAAAAAAAAAAAAGAATAAATAAAAGCAGGTATAAGGTTGCTTTTGGAAATTTATTCAAGTGTGATCATAAAGGGGAGATTTTACACGCATCATCATTTTAGGATATTAATAAGGATAAAGCGTCAGCAGAAAGCTTTTTGATTATCTGAAATATGCCTGTATTATTTAACGGTAAGTGATCTGTCACAAATATACCTATAGTATTTAATAGTAAGTGATTAGTGTTATGTACTTAATTTTTCTTTTCATCATTTTCTCATCTATAAAGTAGGAACAGTAGTACCTATCTCAGTTTATTGTGAGCATTTCATAGGCGAATGTGATTGGCATATAATAAGAGCACAGTAAATGGTAGTTGCTCTTATTACAAGTAGTAATATTTGAGTTGATGATGAAATATGAGTATGTGGTTTTTCAGGATGAGTTTTCTTAGACTTGACAATTTACCAGGCTTTTCAGAATTCAATATGGTTGTTTGGGAGAACTACATACTCATATACATATATATTACTACTTTATTACTAGACATACATATTACTACTTTATTTGTTTTTTGTCTTTTTATTCTTACCAAGTTTAAGGTAATGTTTCTCAACCTTGGCAGCATTGACATTTTGGGCCAGATAATTTTATTTTTAATTTGTAGCAATATGAACGATGACCTGTGTATTGCATAATGTTTAGCAGCATCCCTAGCCTCTATCCCTAGATGATAGCATCTCTTAAGTTTGGATAACTAAAAATGGCACTAGACATTGCAGATGTCCCTCCTGGGGGCCAAAATCACCTCTGTTTGAGAACCAGTAATTTAGGTTCTGACATAGATAAGCACATTCAAAGTTTTCCCTAGGATAACTTATACTGAAGACAAAGCAATTAGTTTATAAAACTGAGGAGAGAAATATATTCAGTTTGTCACATTGCAAATCTCTTTTAGTCTTCTAACCCACATCAACCTCCTGCCCCACAAGATCTAATGATTTAATTTAAAAAAATTTTTAGTGGGGAATATTGGGGACCAGTGTGTTTCACCAGGGCCCGTCAGCTCCGAGTCGTCCTTCAATCTAGTTGTGGAGGGCGCACAGCTCCAAGACCAGTTGCCGTTTTTAATCTTTTGTTGCAGGGGGCGCAGCCCACCATCCCATGTGGGAGTTGAACCAGCAACCCTGTTGGTGAGAGCTCGCTCTCTAACCAACTGAGCCATCCGGTCGCCCCTGATTTAATTTTTTATGTTGGCACGTTTCCATAATTTTTGCGTGTGGTACTACTAGTAAATCTCTGAGTCAGTCCTGAACTTTTCTTCTTCATGTATTTTTCAATTCTTTTGTCTTTACATCCTTAGGGTACCCAGTATGGTATGTTTTAGAAGTGAGTGCTTAATAGATGTTTATTGAATTCAAAGTTCCCCAATTAATATTAACCACATTTAGATTGTAGCCTTAAATTGAAATATCTTTCTGCTAGTTACCTCATTTGATTTTGTAGTTATATGAATAAATGTAAACAAATTTTAAGGTTCACATTGTGATTTGAGTTTATAAAATAATTATATAACAGTAAGTTTACTGGTCTTCTCTGAAATTTATTCTCTCTGAAGTTGTTTTAGTGAAGTGTGTTGATGGGCCAGATAAGGTGGGTATATTGTAAAATTAAGAATGTAGTTCTGATATTGTGGGCTTTTTAGTTTTTGTAAAGCTTTCAACATTCTCTATTGTTAGTAAAAGCAAATGTAACTTTGTTCTTAAGTGTGTTGTAATGTGCCAAATGTTTCAAGAGATATTTTTCGTTCTTCACAAACTGTTTAAACATGTAATTAGTAACTTTGTGCTCTTCTGTGTTACAGGCATATGGTTGATGATATGCTTAGTGCAGATGATGTCAGTTGTAGTAGCTCCCAGGTCAGTGCAAAATCAGAAAAAAATATGGCTGATTTTGATGGTGAAGAATCTGGGTGTGAAGAGGAGCTAGTTCAGATTAATTCACATGCAGAGCTAACATCTCATCTCCAACAACATCTTCCCAATTTAGCATCTATTTACCATGAACATCTTAGTCAAGGTAAGGTTCTGTATTAAGTAAAATATATTACTTTCTTTAAAACAAGAATAATTTATATTGTTAAAACAAATCAAATGGTAATGTTATGATACTTAAATGTTTTTGCCAAGTAACTTTCATATGGTAGTGTTTCTTTCTAAGGGAATGCAATTATTATGAATACTCCATCATGAACATAAAAGTTGCAGTTCCATCAAGAGATATTTAGCCAGTAGAGGAAATATAAAAATATGTCTAAATATTATAGCTTTGTATTTTAGAAAATACACAGCTTTTTTAGATTTTATATTCAGAAATCTTAGGATCTAAAAGTAGGAGATTACACAGGATCACATATTATATGATTCCATTTATATAAAATTTCTAGAATAGGCACGTTGTAGAGACAGAACGTAGATTAGTGGTTGTCTTGGGCGAGAGAGTTGACGGGAAATAGGGAGGGTGACTGCTAAAGGGCAAAGTGTTTCTTTCAGCTGGAATGATGAGATGTTTGAAAAATGGTGGTTCTAATTGCACTGAATAAATCTAATAGTAAGAGGATATGAGCAGATTTGGAAGAATGGAGCTTAGAGAAGGTAAAAGAAGAGTAGGAAAAAACGGAAGAAAGAAAAATTAAGAGAAAAAAATGTTTTTAGAATTGGCAATTTAGAAGTTTGTACCCCACCTCTTGCTTGGTTAGGTATCATCAGCACGTGCTAGTCTAGGAAGTAGGTTTTGGGATGTCATATGTTGCAAACTAAACCTGATCTATTAGATTGATTCTAAAAGGTCATTTGTGATAAGACTTGAAGACACAACTTGTGGACCTTGGCAACAACTTATTGATACCTGTACATAATCTAGATAAGGTTATCTAGTTTTTTAATTGTGTTATTTTGGTTGTTGAGAAATGAATAGGTTAAGATTGAGGTCATTTGAATTTGACACCATTATTATTAAATTTTGACCATTCTATTTTTTACCCATTTTCCTTTTATTCAGTATTGTACATATTTTTTATTAATACTATATGAAGTTAGAAGTTGAGCAAAATTATTAAATGTATTAATGCTCTCCAAATCTACCTTTTATTAACTGTGTATTTAATACTCTAAAGAACTTCCAACATGGTAAGACAATTCAATTTAGAAATGGGAAAAAGATTTGAAAAGTCAATTATAAAAGAAGATATAGAAATGGTCAATAAATACATGAAAAAATGCTCAATATCTGTAGTCATCTGGAAAATGCAAATTAAAACCAGAATGTGATACTACTACCCAGCTACTGGAATGGGTGAAATTAAGGCCTAACGATAATGAACGATGCCAAGGATGTAGAGCAACTAGAACTCTCATACGTTGCTGTTGAAGTGTATAAAATACTATAACCAACTTGGGGAACTATTTTATCAGTTGCTTATAAAGTTAAACGTGTACCTACCATATGACCCAGTAATTCCTGTTCTAGTTATTTATCCAAGAGAAATGAAAACATGCTCACAAAAAGATGTGTACATGAATGTTCATACTTGCTTCACTCATAAGAGCCTCAACTGGAATTAACTGGTAGATAAACAAATTGTGGTATATTCAGAGTGGAATACTACTTATCAATAAAAAGGAAAAAACTTGATAAAATGCAACACCATGGATGAATATCAGAAACCATCATTTTAAGCAAATTAACCTAGAAAGGATTACATACTGTATATAATTTATGTGCAGTTCTAGAATATTTAAAAATAATTTATAGTGGTTGAAATCTGGTCAGTGATTACGTGAGATTTGGAGTGGGGGATTGATCATAAAAGGTCACAAGGAAACTTTTTGGGGTGATAGAAATGTTCTGCATCTTGTGTATTTAATTATATTTTAATAAAATTAATTTTAAAAAGTAAATACCAACCAAAAATATAAAAGAGCGAAAATTTCAAGCCACAGAGTAGGAGAAAATATTTGCAAATTCTATTTCTAGTAAAGGGCTTGTATCTAGAATATATAAGAACTTTTACAACTCAGTTTTAGACATGTTAATTAAAAAATGGGAAATGATTTATTTCACCAATGAAGGTACATAAATGGCTAATAAGCATCTCAACATCATTAGTTATTAGGAAAATGCAAATAACAACCACGAGATTTCATTGTGTACTTATAACGTTAAAATTACAGAGCAATGTGTTGGGGAGGGTGCGGAAGAACAGGAACTCTTACTGTAATACACTGCTGGTGGGAATGAAATGGCACAGCCACGTTAGAAAAATTTGGCACTTTCTTCCTGTTAAACGTACATTTACCTGATGACTCAGTAATTCCACTCCTAAGTATTTACCTATGAGAAAAGAAAGTGTATGTCCATACAACGACTTGTTACACAGTTGTTTAGGGCAGCATTATTCATATTAGCCAAAAATTGGAAACTATCCAAATGTCCACTAACTGGTGAATGTAAACAAAATGCAGTATTTCCACATGTGGAATATTATTCTGTAATTAAAAGGAACACACTACCGATATGTGCTTCAACATGGATGAACCTCAAAAAACATTTTGCTAAGTGAAAAAAGTCAAACATAAGACTCTACACACTGTATGATTCCATTTAACATGAAATTTCCAGAAAAGGGTAATTTATGGGGATGGAAAAACAGACTAGGGCTAGGGAATAGAATCAGGGATTAGTTAGGTATGCTTTTGGGTGGTGAATGCTTTTGGGCGGTGAAAGGGTTCTAAAACTGTATTGTAGTGATGGTTGCACAATTCTCATTTTAATGAAATCAGTGTATGTACAATCCAGTAAGGAAATTTCATGGTAAAGCGGTTTAAAAAGACAAAAACAAAGAAGCATTTTTCCTTATTAATATAATAGAACTAATTTATTTAGCCCGGTACTCAGAAAGTCTGAATTATAATAGAATCTTTGAATTTAATTGGATGTTTTGGGTAAATAATCTCCAGTTCAATTAAAACACTTTTTTTAAAATGTAGGAATATAAGGGACTATCCAGAAGGTCATTTAGAGGAATGTTTCCTAACTATAGACTTATTTCACATAAATTGTCTTCTTTATGCTTATTTTGGGTTTCAGGTATTTATATACAGTTCTCTTAACATGTGAAAAACATGAAGTAATCAATTAGAAATAGTGAAGAGACTATAAAAAAACGTTTTTCACTTTAGTCTTTTCAAACCTTAAACAATATTCTTTGCCATTCTTAACGCAACTATTGTGCTAATCTTACATTTTTATTTTGATGTAAGAAGAGATTTAGTATACTTTTGATTTGTTTACTTTGTGAATGCAAAATTCAGTTAAAATTTGAGTCAGCTGTGTTCCTCTATAGTGTGTTATATTTTGCCCCCTCAGGACCTGCAGTTCATAAACATCAATTTAACAGTAATGCTGTGACAGACATTAATTTGGATAACGTTTGCAAGAAAGGAAATACTTTGTTGTGGGATATAGTCCAAGATGATGATGCGGTAAGTTATTTACTAGAGCCAAAAGACTGAAAAATTACAGTGTAATGCAATCAGGATAAACAGTAACTTTATGTATTTTTTGTAGGTTAATCTTTCTGAAGGATTAATAAATGAAGCAGAGAAACTTCTCTGTTCCTTAGTATGTTGGTTTACGGATAGACAGATTCGAATGAGATTCATTGAAGGTTGCCTTGAAAATTTAGGAAACAACAGGTAAATAGGAATTTAAAAAATTTTTATAAAGTTCATTTTGTGTATTGCCTAGGTGTCATGAATTTATAGCATTTAATGTACTATTATCAACCCTTTTTTTATTATACTTGTGGTTTTCATATTAGGTTTAAAGACTTCCCTCCCAGGGTTCATATTTTATCATGTAGTCTTGTTATTTTCAGCACTTTCTTGGCACACTTTTTTTGTTTTTTAAAGATTTTACTGGGGAAGGGGAACAGGACTTTTATTGGGGAACAGTGTGTACTTCCAGGACTTTTTTCCAAGTCAAGTTATCCTTTCAATCTTAGTTGTGGAGGGTGCCATTCAGCTTCAAGTTGTTGTCCTTTCAGTCTTAGTTGTGGAGGGCGCAGCTCAGCTCCAGGTCCAGTTGCTAGTTGCAGGGGGCACAGCACATCGTCCCTTGCATGAGTCGAAACCAGCAACCTTGTGGTTGAGAGGATGTGCTCCAACCAACTGAGCCATCTGTGAGGCAGCTCAGCTCAAGGTGCCCTGTTCAATCTTAGTTGCAGGGGGTGGAGCCCACCATCCCTTGCGGGACTCGAAGAATTGAACTGGCAACCTTGTGGTTGAGAGCCCACTGGCCCATGTGGGAATCGAACCGTCAGCCTTTGGAGTTAGGAGCGTGGAGCTCTAACCGCCTGAGCCACCGGCCGGCCCCCTTGGCACTCTTGATTTGATCCCCTACAACAGAAACGAAGGAATAATAATAATAATACGTATTCTTTTTTGATTCTGAGAACATAGTGGTGATTACTCTCTGTTCAAATCACAGTTAAATGTTCTTGACCTGTGTCATATTATCTATAAAGGAAGCTAAATAAGATCAGTTAAACTTTAGCTGAAATATAAACATTTTGATAATGGCATTCATTGTTCTTTCATCTGGACGGATCATTTGTGTCTTAACTTCTGTAGTGTATAAAGAATTAGGCTAGTGTTTTTTCTCTAGTTTGAATTCTATCGTATTTGTAGTCTTATCGGGTCTCAAATGGTTACAAGTTTCTTGATTTTTCATTTCTGTTTCATTGTACAATTTTAGGTTTTCCTTGTCTTATACTGCTTTGATAATGTTTCATTCTCTGGCATAGTGAATTCAAGTATTAGTTGGATATGTTATTTATATTAATGTTTTTAGTTTACCTCTGCCGACGCCTGATATAAATGTCTAATTTTACTGAACATTTAAGTGCTTCAAAATATATATATATATTTTTTTACCTAATTGAATGAGAAAAATATGTGCAATATTTTCTATTTTTGGTTTTTAAAGGGCTATAATTTAAACAATGACAATGAAAAAATTGCTTGTTAATGCCGGTATGGGAAATCACTAACAGACCTCTGTTAGTGGATCAGTTGCCTCTCTGGCATATATTGTTTCAAAGGAATGCTTTTAATGCTGAATGATGTTTCATCATTTACATAGGTATTATAGCAATTAATTTTAAAATAATGTCTTTTAAAAAGTTTCATGATACCACTGAACATTTTTTTAAAGTGGTTATATCAATTTATATTTCTCATATGTGCATCTGCATATCCCTGGCCCAACAATTCCACTGCTAAATATGGGCTCTAAAGAAATACATCAAGATGGTTACCAGAAGACACTCAAGAATGTTCATAATAGCACTATTCAAAATAACTAAATATATTCTTTGTAGAGCTATCCTAATGTCAGAAAAGAGTAGGAAGGAAAATCAAATTTCGGACTGTTGAGTGAAATAATGTACAGCAATAACAGTAAATGAACTGCAACTGCACAGAATAGTATGGATGAATCTCACAAACATAATGTTGAGTGAGAGAAGCTAAATCTATCTCTATTACTCCAGGTTTAGAATGTTTAAAAACAGGAAAACTTAGTAGTTGGGATAATGGTTACTCTTGGGTTGTTCATGACTGGAAAGGGGCACGAGGAAGGCTTAGGTGTGCCAATAAGATTTAGTTCTTGACGGGAGTGCTGGTTGCACAGGTATGTTTAACTCCGAATATTTTGAACTGTCACTTAGATTTATATATGTTCTTGCATGTATGTTATACTTCATTTAAAAAACCGTGTGAAAGATGAAATACCATGTTATCAACGATTATATAACGATATGGGTATGTACTGACACGTCCATCTATTCAAAAGATTGCAAGTAACATGTGAGACTGTAAAATGGTTATTTATGGTAGGATTGAGTTGTTTTTTTCTTTTGGCTTTTCTGTTTTCCAGTTTTTCCATCATGAACATATATTTCTCTTATAAGTAAATTTAAAAGGGACAGTAGGAAAAATCTGTATGTGAATGAAAAATCTGAGTAGGAGTGAAAATTGTCAGTCTTAATTTTTTTTATTAAGCTTGAATTTGTCGACCCCCAAATTATTTAAAGATGGAGCATTTTTCATTTGTTTGAGGTAATCCCTGTACCCTAATCAGTTACTAAGTGATTTACTGACTAGCTAGTAAATATAACTGTTATGTTGAA
Source organism: Rhinolophus sinicus (assembly GCF_036562045.2). Taxonomy (NCBI): domain Eukaryota; kingdom Metazoa; phylum Chordata; class Mammalia; order Chiroptera; family Rhinolophidae; genus Rhinolophus; species Rhinolophus sinicus. Next base: position 43,257,732 of record NC_133755.1, on the reverse strand, counting down.
ATTAATTTTGCCCTCAAACTTTACTCCTCAGAGGATTGCTATTATTATTCTAGTCTTACTACAAAAGACATTAGTCATTTGTGAAAATACTTAGAACATAGTGGCATTTTTTTTCAGCCTATGAAATATGCAATAAATCTAGTGTATACCAGCTGAACTTACTGAAGTTATCATTGCAAATTGGAAAGAAAATTAGTTTTGAGCATATTTTAAACATCATTAGTCTGGGTCTCCTGATAAACCAGTGGTTTTCAGTGAGGGTGGTCCCTCCCCACCCCACCCCAGACAATGTCAATGTCTGGAGATGCTTCTGATTGCTACACTAACAACTGGGATCGGAAATGTTGTTACAAGCCAGGGATGCTATTAAACATCTTTTAATGCAGAGGACAGCCCCCCACAACAAAGAATTATCTGGCCCAGAATGTCAGAGTTTGAGAAATCCTGTTCTAAACAGAAGAATCCTTTCTCCAAACTTGCCGCCTTAGTTTACCATCATAGTAAGAAAGTTGCAAAAGTGTGCTAATATTAGTAGGAAAACTCTTCCTTTTTTTTTTTGAAACAAATGGGCCAGTACAACCTTAACTCATTTAGCACTTTCTTAACATTTGACAAGAAAACCACAGAGGTCTATGTCTTGATGATGTCAATTTTTTATGTATTTAAGGGAGGTTTTATGTTTCTTTTTATTTTCTCTATGCTAACCTTTTTATTTTCTTTCCAGTTTCTCACTTGCCATGGTTTATAGACCTGTTGGCATTTTTGTTTTTGCTTTTCTGTGGTCATGTTCCAGTTTATTTTATAAAATGAACTTAGCTTTTTTTGAACAGTAATACGGGCTATTACTTCTCAGGAAGCATAGAGATCAGAAAAAGAAAATTATAGTCTACCATAAATCACCCATAAGTCTACCATTTATACGGAACCACTGTAAACACCTTTTAAAAATGCCTGTGTAATCTCTCTCTCTGATGATGTGCAACATGTGCCTTGAGTACATTTATCCGTAGGCAGATTGTTTTATAAGGCACATAATAACATTTCGGCAATGCAGGAAGTTTACCACAGACACACGTAGTAGACTGTTCTGCAGAATGTTGTCCTAAAGTAAGAACACAGGGCAGAAAGTAGGTCCCAACATGAAAAGTCCATTGCTTTTCAGCTTGATGTTTGGTATCAAGGATTAGTGAGATAAGATTGCTGTCCAGTGTAGAGTAGAAGTGTAGGAGTTTGGTTGTAATCAGTCCTTTTGGTGTTTATGTTTACTAGAAGGCAGGTCCACATCTGGTGCCTAGGCACCTCTGAAATTCTGTGGCCTCCCAAGAAACGAATTGACACTCTGACTGGGAATCTGTCCAACGTGCTGTTTTTTGCCATTGATCCACTGTAGGTACTTGAACCCATGAGTTCAAATTTTTTGCCTTTGTGTCCAAAAGATTTCTTGAATAAAATGATCGCATGTGTCAAGGATCCTGTTTACATAAATAAAGGTTCAGATTATTAAGAAATGAATGGTGTACCATTCATTTTTTTGTTTTTCCCTCCATAAAGACTATTATATTCAAGATTTCATGTCGACTTTTGATATATATTATAATTGATAATGACAATAGAATTTTGTAGAAGATATCTGTCTTCTTAAAATATGGAGTCCAGGGTTAGGAAAATATCATCCAAACATGCTCCAACCAACTGAGCCATCCAGGAGGCAGCTCAGCTCAAGGTGCCATGTTCAATCTTAGTTGCAGGGGGTGGAGCCCACCATCCCTTGTGGGACTCGAGGAATTGAACTGGCAGCCTTGTAGTTGAGAGCCCACTGGCCCATGTGGGAATCGAACCGTCAGCCTTTGGAGTTAGGAGCATGGAGCTCTAACCACCTGAGCCACTGGGCTGGCCCTGTACCAATGTAGTTTTGATCCTCTAACATTCTGTGTACTAACATGCTGTTTCTGTTGTCATCTGGTGGTATTATTTTTCTGTCCTCATTCTTCATGACTGTTACAAAGCATTTTATAAAATTCATCCTTCTTCCTTAAAAACCTTGCCTTGCTTAAGTTTTTGCTGGTTTAGTACTTAAGTAAATTTTCAGTGTACACCATATGCTGGAATTTTTAATAAGACAGTTTTTGCTCTCGTTGAGCATATTTTAATGATAGGAACATTAAATAAATGAATATTCTCAGAAGCACCATGATTTGTTAACATGTACTTTCATGAATGAAGAAAAATTGGGAATGAATCAAGGAATAAAGAGGTTTTTGGGGCAATGGAAGGGTGTTACTTAATACAGAGTTGTCATGGTCATCCTTTCTGTTGACAGTTGAGAAAACATGAATAAAATGAGGGAAGGAATCCTACAGATAGATATACTTAGGTAAAGAGCATTTCCAAGTAGAGGCAATAGCAAAGGCCCTGAGGCAGGAATGTGCTTGTATATATTGAAGGGATATCAAAGAGAAAGATTGGAAGAAAATTAAGTTAAACTGATAGGAATGGGGACATACCACACAGGGCAGTGTAGTCCAATTTAAGTACTTTGGATTTCATTCAGAAATAGTAAGTTTTCTTCTCTTTAGTTTCTGCTACTCAGTATTTACGACTGTTTCCTTCTCATTCAACCCACTATTCTGATATACCTGATGCCCTCTCAAAGAGTAGGCATTTTGGTGGACTTACTTGTATAATATACTTGTGCATAGGGTGCCAACTTGAAAAAATATTCTTTCAAAAAGCTATACTGGCTCCTGAGCTTAAAAACAAAAAAATTCAGTGTCTCTTTAGAGTTTGTCTTTTCAAGGCTCATGCAGCCAACATCCTTGCCTATTAAGACTTCTGTCAATATCTCCCCTATCCCCCATTCCTTTTAGAAGATAGGCATACTGGGATCTTCTTGAATTTGAGTGATTTCCTATCCCTTTTTTGATCCTTTATATGTGGTGTGCTTTCATTATTAACATGACTCCTAATGCAGTGATTTTTCAGCTTGGATGTAGATCATATTAAATGAGAATTAGAGAGAAAATGACAAATTTGTATAGTTTGAAAAACTGTTCCCTGTATTATTGCTGCTCAGAATGTGGTCCTCAAACCAGCAGTTATCACTGGTGATCTTATTCGAAATGCACAATTTCTGAACCTACCTCAGACCTACTCAATGAGAATTTGCGTTTTAACAAAATTCCCTGAGTTGAATCAAGTGCACTTTAATCTTTGAGAAAGCCTGCTCCAGACAGCTTACCTAAGTGGCTGCTTCCTATTTTCCTGGATTAAATTCTGATTTGTTAATATGTACTTTCATGAAAAAAAAATTACCTTTAAAAGCTCTTCACTTGCTTTTATATTCAGATATTTATAGTGTATTTTACTTTAAAAGTCTTGGGTTGGAATTTTAAAGCTTGATTTCTTGCCCCAATATAAAATAAGTTTATACTTTAGGAAAAAAATTTAATATTTGTGTAAGATACTTATATGTAAAGTTCATTAAGTCCTTATGCATTTAAGGTTTTTAAAAGCTGAATTTCTGTAAAAAGCTAAAATTACTGATAGTGGTTCAAATTATTTGATTCTATAAATACCTGTTTTTGCTGTTTCAGATCAGTAGTAATTTCACTTCGGCTTCTTCCAAAACTGTTTGGTACTTTTCAGCAATTTGGGAGCAGTTATGATACACATTGGATTACAATGTAAGTAAACAAAAGAAATAATACATTTAAAAGATTTTTTTTCAAGTCATAGTTATCAAACAAGATTTTGAATAACTTACTTAATGGCTTTTATTCTGTACCAGGAAAATTTGAGTTTCGTGAGGTTCAAATGTTTTCTTAGATTTCTCAGAATGCTCTCTTCCACTTAGCCCCATGGAGATTGTATCCCCATCAGATCCCCATCAATAGGAAAATCTGACTTTTGTATTCTTTGTAGTTTGAGAAAAATAGCAATTAATGCTCTAATTTTAGGGTGAAGATTTTTAGTATATCTGGCTATAACAAAGAACTCCTGAAGAAGATCCACACTAAAATAAACACTTTAGGATGCCTTTAATGTTGCTTGGTACTCAGAATTGGTTGTAGACATTGTATCCCATTAGTGTTAACCTTGATACCAGCCTACTACTACTTTATAGAGAACTTACGCTTAGTGAACATTAAAGAATTCTTTCAAGGATAGTACTTTGTGAAATTGATCCAGTTTTTGGTAATATTCTAGAGAAAGTTGGCTATCACAAGTACTTCATTATACGAATGTGTTGTTTTATTCAAAATAGACTTTTGGAGAGATTTCAGATACATTTAAAGTTTAGGAAAAATTATACCTGTTGAAGGATTCATTTGTTTGCTCAAGTAAGATGGATTTCTGCCTAATTTCTTCTCAAATCTTAGATTAGATGGTAAGAGCACTTGCGTGCTTTCAAAATGAATACCATATTAAAAATTCTTGGAAGGCTACATTATGGTTCTAAATAGGATGAAGTTAGTTCTTCTGAGTTATAACCCTTGCTTATGTACTGCTCTTTTAAAGGGGATCTGTTTAACCTGAACCTCTGTTCTTTTAAAAGCATTTTAGAAAATCTCTTTTTTGTTTAATATCCTTGTTTCCCTGTAAATAAGACCTAGCCGGACAGTGAGCTCTAATTTGTCTTTTGGAACAAAATTGATAATACGACCCGGTCTTATAGTAAAATAAGACTGGGTTAATACAATACACTGTAATGAATATAATATAATATTATACTGGGTCTTATATTAATTTTTGCTTCAAAAGATGCATTAGAGCTGATGGTCCGGCTAGGTCTTCTTTTCGGGGAAACACAGTAATAACAATATGACTTTAGTGACCATTTTATTTGTGAATGCAAGGAAGGTCCTTGAGATGCTAAACAGAGGGATGGAGGAAAACTTTTAGTATCCTTCAAGTACAAGAATAGCATGAGTCCTATTTCATTGACTTTCCCATAGTGTTTAAATGGCTGAATTACAAAATTGTACTTATTAAAGGGATTCGCTTGGGCAAGTTGGTATTGTAGCCGTTTGAAGAGATTCATGTTAAGGAGTAACAAAAGGCAGCATTCTTATAGAAGTGACAAACTGAATATTCAGTTACTTACCAATTGCCTGAACCTAAGTATATTAAGTTAAAATCTTTTTAGCTTGTTCTTTAAATAATAAATAAGCTCAGTTAATGACAGTTCACAGGGTTTCCAACATGAGATTGGTATCCTAAATCTCCTCATTAAAAGAACTCTGAGCTCCTATGGTTAGTTGGCATCAAAATAATAAAACTTCCACTTACTGTGAATCTGTTATGTGCAGCAGCACACAACATTTGGTACATACTATTTCTTAAAATCTTATGGCCCATATGTTAAAATTGGAAAATCGTTATCCCTGATCCTCTCAGTAAATCTTCAGGTAATCAGCAAACAGACTTTGCTTCACATCTTTTCACGATTCAAATATAAATAGAACTTGTAAGTTTGATAATTTAAAGATTCTGTAGATACATATTTTTTCCATTCTAGAATAGATTTATTCTCCTACCTATGCCTTTAAAGTTGTTTTTTTTCTTTCATTTGGTCCAGGTGGGCAGAAAAAGAACTGAACATGATGAAGCTTTTCTTTGATAATTTGGTATACTATATTCAAGCTGTGAGAGAAGGAAGACAAAAACATGCACTGTAAGTAGCCCTTAATTGGGTTAGTTATGTTTAAGTGTTGATTGTCTATCTTTTGAAAGATAATTTCCCAGTGTTCCTACTCTTTTATATAGTAAATACATGTAATGAAGCTTTTAGTTATAAAAATTTTAAGAGAAAGAAAGGATCTTTTTTAAGTTGAAGAATTTTATAAGGTTTTTAAAAATTATTCTTAATCTTAGGGAAATGTAGGTTATGTAATTTGGGGATTGGTTAACCTTCACTTTTGAGTTCTGTTCAAAGTCAATGTTTTTAGGAATCAAAAGTAGTCCCCCCCCCGAAATTATCAATATTTTCTTGTTTTAATGTATTAGGGTGTTGATTCTAAAATTTTTAAGTATTTACTTCCAAACAAATATATTTAACACAGTTAATTTAAAACATTTTCTTTTATTATTATAATAATTGGATACTAGGATTAAAAAGTTTAGGATGTGTAGAAAATTTAAAAACTGATGGTTATAACTGCTTAATATTTCATCATTAATACACCAGCATTAACCTGTGATGGTATAACTGGTTAATATTTCATCATATATATATTGAATATGACTTTGGATATATTTAAGTGACTTTGGATAAGAATTGGTAGAAATTGGTCAGTGGTATAGCTGAGGGAGATGCCTGCCCAGAATAAACATGTAAAACTCAGAAGGTTTCTTCTGCTTGTAAGTCAGTTGGTGGGAACTGATGGCCAAATCAAGGAAACCAGTGTAGTGTCAGTATCAGCATGTGAGTGAAAAAGAGAAGTAGTGCAGTATTTATTGAGAAAATATCCACGTAGAAAACTTCCACATGGATGGAAACTGAATAGACTGCAGAAGTGTTCAGAAAAGTCATACTTACCTCCAAAAATGAGTTCACTGATTTTTTTCACCACAAGTCACTTATTTCTCCAGATTTTAGTATGTCCTTCAGAGTACCACCATCCTCCAGTCACCTAAAACTTGGACCTATTTTGTATTCTTCTATTTCCAAACATGAATAATGATGATAAAAATAGCCAGTGTTCATTGATAATATGTGCCAGATACCATTTAAGTATTAAATTTTAACTTTAAGGTATACAACAGCCAATTTGAGGTAGACAGTCTCATTTTAAAGATGAGAACATTTAAGCTCTGAGGTAAATAACTTGCCCAAGGTCATACATTTTATAAATAGTGGTGGACCCAGGGTTTCTGTAATTCATTTTATAAACAGGACAGTCTGTTTTCTATAATTTGTAATCTTGAGAGCTACGCTGTACTGCCATTAATCTCTAGTTTTCTTAATGTTAGAACATATCCCATGTCTTTTTTCCCAGGTTTGAATTTTTATTATTATTGTGGTAAAATACACATAACATAAAATTTACCATCTGAACCATTTTTAAGAGTATAGTTCATTGGTATTAAATACATTCACATTGGTGTACAATCATCGCCACCATCCATCCCTAAAACTCTTTTCATCTTGTAAAGCTGAAACTCTATACCTGTTAAACAGTTGTCCCCTATTTTCCCCTCTCCAGCGCCTGATAACCACCATTATCCCATGTTTTTTCACAAGCTGACATTTCCACAAACACTGTTGTAGCCTTTTTACCAGCCTCTGGATCAGTCTTCTTTCCTCAATCTGCCCCTGTGATTGTCGATCCCTTATCCTTATTAAATTAGGAAGGCAATATGGTATTATTGGAAAGCACATGGGCTTAAGAATCATACAGACTTAGATTTAGATTATGAGTATTGTTCTGAACTTATTTCAGTTGTTTACCTCGCTAATAAATTCCAACTATTTACCAATTTGTGTAAGAATTAAATGAAATAATTTAGTAAATTGCATCTGGCACATAGATTATCTATAAATTGTAGTTACCTGGCTAAAACAAACAAGAAACTTGCCTCTTATACCTTTCACAATCATCACTGCTTAAAAAATAAATTCCAGTTTCTTCAGCCCACTATTCTGTGTCCTCTAAAATCTAAACTCAACCAACCTTTCCTGTTTTATTTTTCAGTGATTTCTTAAGGTCTCCCGTTCTACAAGCGTATCAAATTATTCTGAGAGATATCCTTAAATTTACTCTATTCCATAGCTTTACATATAGCTACCACTACACGAAATGCAGTCTCTTTAAATCCTGTTAAAATTCTAAGTATTCTTCATCGCCTGGGTTCTCTTTTCATTATTCTTCTTGAAGCAGATATCAAGGACAGTTGTGGCCTCCTGAATCTGAGCATCTCCACACATCCTCTATAAAAAGCCATAAGATCTACAAGGAGAAGAAATTAAGCCACAGATGACCCACATTTTCAGCATTTTTAGGAGACAGAATTCAAGTTACCTGTCAATAGAGAAATACGGGGCGGCGGGGGAGAGGGGGAAGTTGCCAAAAAATTGTATACAAGTGGACACTTTGGTCAACGTTGCTTAAGCAGTAGTTCGGCGTAATCAAGTGTCTGGACGCTGATGGTAACCACTTTGAGCACCTCTTGTAATTGCAGAAGTCAAACATGACTTTTGTTAATCTTTTGTTATCAGTATATATTGAGTATTACAATTTTAGTAGTTGTTTTCCTTTCTTAAAATGTGTATACATTTTTTTGGCACCCTCTGTAGACCCTAAGTTACTAAAGAGCTCCCACCATAGCCACAAGTCTGTGGGCTTGAAGAACAGGGAAGGGATGCTTAAGCAAGGGTACTGGAAGACAGATAAATCATCCTCAAAGTCAACAACATTAAGTGCCAAAAAATGAACACAGGTCTGAAACTTGGTTGTTTACAGCATTGGCTACGGGCAAGTTGCTTACTTGGTTAGTGGAACCAGAAGTGGAGCCTCACTCACACAAGCTTGGCTCCTGTGGTGAAAAAGATAGAGGAGGGGAGCTTGTTGGAGATGAGTTTTATGCTTTCCTAGGGTATCCCAGAGTGTCCTTCCCATCCTCTAGTCTGCCTTGTTGTCTGGTGTTGTAGAAGAATAAAACTTTAGAACAGAAATGTCTGAACTGTTTTGGTATAACTACCTTGTTCCTTCAGGCTGTAAAACAGAGTTGTATGTTTGTTATTCTTTGGTAAAGCATACCGGCTTTATGAGTTTGTGGCACATTATTTTCCATTTGTTCAGTGGGGATTATAATAGCCAAGTTCTAAGATTTTCACCGAGGACAAAAAGATTCTTGTGGCATGAAAGATTTTACTTTCTAAATGGACATATTTCTTGAATCCAGTGGCCTCTAGAGAAAATCCTAAGGCATTTTTTTTAAGGCATTAGTTTGTCACTAAAGTTTCATGCTTGTGGGAAGATTGTTTTTGTCCTGTATTTCCTATAATGTCAAAAGCCAGGGAGTAGCCCATGAGAACTTGTCAGATATCATCTTTGTTTTGCATCCCCCAAGATTTCCTGGCTGCTGATTTCAGCAGCCAACAGAACCCTAAGGGAGCAGACAGAGTACTTTGAAGTGTGGAGCCAGTGGTTCTTCTGTGGAAGCTGAAGAAGGGATGACAAAGGGACTGGATCCAACCTTCTAGGGTTTTGGGTTCCTCTCTCAGATTCAAATATAGGGGAAGGAAGTATCTGGGAAATAAAGGCACTTTGTAAAGGATAAAACTTTTTTCCCCGTTTTTGTCTGTGACCAATGTCCCTAGACTCAGGCTCAGAGAAGTAAAGTAACCAACTTGAAATCATAGAACTGATAGATGATAGAATTTGTATTTGAACCTGCACCCCAAGGCCTCTGCTACAAAATCAGTTCTTTTGGTAAAAGGACGAGAAGCTGTTAATAGCTGTTTTATCTGAATAGCATTCTAGTCTGTAGGTTGCTTGCTGTGTTTCCCACTTTCCCACCCCCAGCCAGTTTTCCACATGTACTTTCATCTTCATAGCGGGTACTTCAACAAAAATGAGGCAAACGTTAATATTTTTAAATTTGTTGCCAACTTTAATATGAGACAGTAAAGAACAGTAAAGTTATACAGCCAGTAAACTCAATTTTTAAAATTCCTTAACTTTAAACTCACCAGTGAATTTAATGTAATTTTTGGTCAGTTAATTTGGGGTAGCTTTTAAAAATTTGTACTTGAAGATTATTTGTACTTACTTGAAGACTCTCTAAGCTGGGAAAAAGATCAGAGCTGAGGTTGGCTGCTGTCTTTTGTTGGCAAAATAATTTGGGCAATTTGTTCACAACTACCGTGTTTCCCCAACAACAAGACCTAGCTGGACAATCAGCTCTAATGCATCTTTTAGAGCAAAAATTAATATAAGACCAACTATTATATAAGAGCCGGTCTTATTTTACTATAATTTATTTTTGCTTCAAAAGACGCATTAGAGCTGATTATCCGGCTAGGTCTTATTTTCGGGGAAACACAGTAGCCTTTTGATTTGTAACAGATAAGAACTCATGAGTGGCTTAGTCTCATTGACTGAGTGCTCAGATGCTTACAGACTAGAATGTTGTGAGAATCACAGTTGAATATGCAGTTCACAGGGTTGGTAAAAGAACCCTAAAGTGGAAACCTGATCATTAGTCTCCTCTTCCCCCAGTACCCTTCATTGACTTCCATCCAGCTCAGTACCAAACTCTTCTATCTGACATTCAGGCTGGCCACAATACGGCCCCTGTCCACAGCTTCAGACGCATCTCCTACGCTTCCTCTCCCATAGACCAACACTTGCTTTTTAAAATGTTGTTTCTTTTCAAATGCCTACAAACTGAATTCCCAGACAACCATGTAAAACCACCTACTTATTAAGCTTCCAAAGCAACTTTTATATAGCCATTGAATTTTGTACACATGAATTATAATTATTTAGATTTGAAATAACATTAAAAAAATGTCAGTTGTGTATCTTCAACTGAATTCTTTATGGACTAGGTTTGTGGAAATATTTTATTAGAGTTTCTTGTTTAAGTGATAATGTTACATCACTGGAACGACAGTGATAATGAAACATGCAATTTCTAGATAGAGATGTAGATTTTTGTTAACTTGTAATTTATGGGCATATTACATAATTTCTAAATGACATATTTTGTTCCACTGTTGAGTTCTTATGTACTTTCTCATCTAATTTGAAAGTATGTTTTCTAGTAGTTTACAGAGTTTTATAATTTATTAAATAATATAAATCTCAAACATAAAATTTGGCTTTATGACCATTTTTTTGTGTAATCAAAATTATCTAATTAAAATGTTTAATAATTATGAGTTATGAAAATGGAATTTTACTTGTTTGGTATAATTTAAGATTAGAGCCAGTAAATCTTTAAGATTAATTAAGAAATAAGATCTTTCAGTTAATTACTTTAATGACTTTTTAAATATAGGTACAGCCATAGTGCTGAAGTTCAAGTTCGACTTCAGTTCTTGACTTGTGTGTTTTCAACTCTGGGATCACCTGATCATTTCAGTAAGTTTTTTAATCAGTATTTTAATCAGTGTTTAGATCTGTATGATTCTTGAAGAAGGGTCCAGTTAAATATACTCATGCCTTTAGATTTCTGTGGTGATTAAATTATTCTGAATAATGGATGTCTCCTCAATGACCCTGACATATTCTTCAGTGAATAAAGGACTCATTTCAAGAACAAAATATTTGAGATAGGAGAACATGTCACATTGGGATGATTGCATTTCTTTTATTACCTTTGATTATAGAATCTTCCTATCACCCCATTTGGAAACAGCCACTGTCTACATATTGTTATTGGGACTAATCTTACCCAAAATTGCTTGGTTTCATAGGTGATAGAAACAGTTAGAAGACCCTAGTTTTATTTAGATTAATCTCAAACTCAATCTCATTAACCATTAACTTTTTTAAAAAAAATAGAGATTGATTGGCATATTCAGTGTGGACTGTGTCCAAACCCACATGCTAGATGTTCTCACAAGAGAGGAACAAGATTGGTTCTTTTGGCCAGAGCTCCTTTTCTCTTGCTAGACTGATTGTATTAGCTCTCACTCTCCACCCTCTTTTTCGGTAAGTGCATGTCCGCAAACCTCATTTGTAAGGACTTTCTCTTTCTTTAGCTATGTTAACATAGTCAAACTGATGAGTGTCTTACTTGCCTGAGAGGCATCATCATAACTCCTTTAAGTCCGTAGCTATGCTAGAGATGGAGTCTGTAATTTATTCTTCAAGTCAAGCTATTTATAACAAATGCCACTAACATTGTGATACCAGATATCAAAATGAAGACTCCTGTTTTTTATAGAAAACTGGTGTCTCGTGTTATTAGGTCCATTTATCATACCCATTATTATGGATGCCATACATGAAATAAATAGTATAAAATATAAAAACACCCTATAAATGGAAAAGTCAAACCAAAATAATCAGCATGTTTGCTCAGTATAGATTCTCATTAGAAAATGTTTACTACTCTTCTCAGTATTTGAACAATGAATTATTTATTTTGCTGCTCCCATCCCAGTAAGTACAGTATAGATTCCTTGTGCATTATGGGCTTACAGTAGCTCTTGCCCAGATAAAATCAAATTGAAAACTTTACTTCTCCCACATCATAATTATACTTCCCTTACTGACACAGTCCTTGTCAGATATAATATGGTCACTCCAAAGATGTATTCAATAAGTTAATATTGATTTTCATTATACCAATACATATGTTTTTTTTAATAAACTTAAAACAATAACAAAAATGTATACATTGCCTATTGAATGTGTATTGGTAACTGAGCCATTTATGAATACACTTCTGTTTTGTCATACAGTTTATTATAATTAACCTAGATAATATTTTTTGGACTCTTGTTTTCTTCACTTACCTCTCTTCTTAATTACTTAATGTGTTTAAGTTATAATATACACTAAAATTTGTTTCTAGTTTTTTTATGTTGGCTCCCAAGTTGGGCAGCAGCAAGTTGGCACAAGTTCTTCTTAGAGCAAATTATCTATTCATTAACTATTTCTGTGAGAAACTGATGGTATACTATTTTTTTACTCTGACTCTTTAGACTGGTATTGTCATTAAGTAAGTATTTTCTGCAATGTTTTTCCATATTCTGGATCTCATCTACTTTTCAGAGGTTTCTTATGAATCTGTCATACCGTCATGTCCCATCTGATTCTGGGGAGCAACCGCAGGCTTTGGAACCCCTGATGATGTACTTTAGAAATCCGTGATCCTTTTATTTTTACCCTTTTAGATTGTCCATTTGTCCACATTGAGACTTGCGATTGCCTGTAATGCCTTTGCTTGTCTTTGAATAGCTCTCTGACTTCCTTCCTCCACATTTTGGAATTATTTAATACTTGGTCCAAAGTACCATACAGATTTTTATCTCATTACATTTGGCTTCCCAGCTAATTGTATCCCCTGATGTGTTGCTGTTCTCTGTTTTAGGTAGTTGGTTCTCTTTTGCTTTATTCATTGTAAGGATCCTTTCTTTCATAGTTTACAAAAAGAGTGCTTATTAGCATGTATTGTTTATCTCCAATGTGCATAGAATGAACTTTGAATGTGGTATCTATTTTTAACCCTTAAACTTTAGAACTGCTCATCAACATTTGGGATTACTTTACCTTAATCATTTTTACTGTAATACACTGATATGTTCATATTTTAGGGAGAATGATTTTCCAGACCAAATGACTCTTCTAGGATACTATATCAGTTGTACGTTTTTAGATAATTTATATATGGATTATATTTAACTACATTTTAAAAGCATAAATTTTGTGAAATCTCTTAACAAAATAATTTTAATAAAATGCTACAAAATATCTCCTTTATATTTCTAGGTATGTTAGTGCTTCTAGTACATTGAATTAGGATCAAAATGTTGTATGTACCAAACGTATGATTTAAAATTTGTAATTTTTATCTAGGGTTAAGTTTAGAGCAAGTCGACATTTTATGGCATTGTTTAGTGGAAGATTCTGAGTGTTATGATGATGCACTCCATTGGTTTTTAAATCAAGTTCGAAGTAAAGATCAACATGCTATGGGAATGGAAACCTACAAGCATCTTTTCTTGGAGAAGGTAATTTTATATTTCTTGACAGTTTTATTGTTTATTTGTTTTTCCATATTTCCTTTTTACCTCTTGAAATATAAACTCTGATGTTCAATTGTTCCTCTTCTGACATAGATTTTTTTAAAAAATAGACAAATGTAGGTTTTCAGCTCTCCTTACATAGTTTTTGCCACTTACTGTTTTAATTTGTCCTCTACAATGTTTATATCACAATGAATACATAGTTATGTTTACAAAAATATTGTTCCTTCGCTAAAGTACTTCAACTGACAGTAATTAGAATAACTCTTCAGGCAAACACTAATAAGAAATGTGGGGAGTTTGGTGTTTATTTTTTAAATCAATAACATTGCAGTTACATTTTCAGGAGTGGTGCCCACACCCACTAGTGTAAAGCAGTGTTCTGTGACTCTTCTTAATTAAATGATGTGGTTTTTCAGCCAGTTTTCTGACAGATAGAAGCCAGTCTTCAGATTTTTTTCATAGATCCCTGGGAAGGCATTTTTAGGAAGATGTCATGATAACATTAAAGACATTCTTCTGTCCAGTTTTTGTTGTCCTTTATCAGATGCAGCAATTGGTTCAGGTGACAATTTTCCGTCTGAATTTTGACACATCGAAGATAAAGCAGTCAGCTTATTTTTAATTTTTTTTTTTGAGAGTATAAAGGCTTTCAAGCTCCTCTAACATTGTCTTCATGGTAGAGTTGAGTGTATATGAATGAGTTTTTGTACATGTAAATTAAATCACTTAATAGATCCAAGACAAAGCTATAAATAGACTTTCAGGTATCTTAATTTCAAGCCCTGACTTATATACAAACTGTACATGTAGCTATACATCTCATAAATGTGCATGTTAAATGATAAAAATGATAAAAAAAAATTTGTACTCCTTTTCTCTGACTTTAAGAATCTATGTACATCTTAAAAAACTGAAACATATCAGATATGTTTCAATTATGACCTGAATAAAATTTTCATTACATTGTTATGTATTTTAGTTTTTAAAATTATTACTGAAAATCTGAGCTGATATATTTCTTTCTATAATGTTTTCAGTAAAATTAAGTTTGTTAATTTAAATCTGTTAAGTTAAATTTAATAAAATAAAATCTGTTAACTTAATTACCATACTAAACTAGCTTAAAAACATTTTTTTTTTTTAAGATGCCCCAGCTAAAACCTGAAACGATTAGCATGACTGGCTTAAACCTGTTTCAGCATCTGTGTAACTTGGCTCGATTGGCTACCAGTGCCTATGATGGTGGTTCAAACTCTGAGGTATGGATTTAGACTTGTCATTTTATTAGGTCAGCTTATGGACTTTTTGTTTTATTCCTCAAATTAGATTACTGAATTATCTTACATAGTTTATCAAGCATTGAATTTACTAACTATGAAGACTTTTATTCTTAGGTTTTGAAAAGCTTTATTTTTTTGACTTTTAAAAATTGTATAAAACAAATTTTGTGATTTTTTTTTTTTTTCATTACCAAAGATAACCTTGATTGGTGTTTAATGAAAACTTATACACATTCCTTGATTAATAGAAAAGAGGCCATCTCAGTGTTCTTTTAGTCCCCTACCTGCCCCTAGATCATATAATCAAGTTTTGTCAAGTACCTAGAAGGTTGATTGGTATAAAATCTGATTTTTATGCCATTCATTGTGGCCAAGTTTTTAGTTGCTTTTAGGCAAATCCAGAGTGCTGTTGGCAACTTCTATTCTGGAATAGAATCTGCCTACATTATCTCTGATCATGAGGCATATGATCAGTTCATTAGCTGAAATTGCTAATCTTTCTGGCTTAGAGTTCCATTTGCCTAGTTGGGTGGCTGGTAAGTTTTGTTGAATGCATTTTTCCTAGACTCTCCTAATGCAGACAATTTTTTGAAAGTCATCCTCATTGGACATTCCAGTTTATTAATAATATCTTTAATTTATGTGGTGTCCACTCAACATTTTTCAGTAATTTTCTTCAGAAGCTGGTATTGTGTTTTAAGGAGAAAGGTAGAGAAAACTGATGTGTAAAGAATACTTTTAATTGTATCTGGAATGCTTTCATAGTATCTTCTTACCTTCTTGTTTGAATAGTGGTTTTTTTTGTTGTTATTTTTTTTGGTCCTAACTCTTACTTTGATATTACTATATGATAAATTTCAATTTGGTAATTTCACACAATCAGACAGATCTTATTTTGCCTAAGAAGTAGTCATACACTAATTTTGAGATAATACTGTTTGTTAAGTAGATGATACAAACACTAAGGAAGTTCAGTCACTTGTCAGAAGGATATCTTTCTTCACCCTGCCCAACTTTTGAGAACTTTCACTCTCCAGTTTTTCTATAGTTTTCAAGGAAAACATTCTCTTTGTCATCTCATAGTTAACATAAATTTAAGCGACTGTTTGGGTTAATATATTTTTAAAATTTTCTGTGAATACCTGAAAGCAGTGACAAGTTGGATGAAAGCATTGTTATGCTAATAAGTATGTGTGCATTGTTTTCATTTATTCCTTTGTAGCATGTTTTTGGGACTTTTTGCCACTATGTAGTTACAACTTTTGAGTTGTTAAACATTGTGTGTGTGTGTGTGTGTGTGTGTGTGTGTGTGTAGTCAGCTGTTTTATAAATAAGTATTTTGAGAATCAATAAAGGTATATCTCAGTAATTGAGGAAATTTCAAAGGATTTTATCCTCTTTATTGTTGTTTAATAACTGAGTAACAGCAGTTACCTTTTAAACCCTTTACCGGTTATTAAAACTCTTGGATATTGTATGCTTTTAAATTTGTTACTTCAGTCTTATTTACATTGTTTGACAAATAAAATTTATAGATGTTGTCATACTTTTCTTTCTTAGCTTTGTGGTATGGACCAATTTTGGGGCATTGCTTTAAGAGCACAGTCTGGTGATGTCAGTCGAGCAGCTATCCAGTATATTAACTCCTATTACATTAATGGTGAGTGATTTGAAATATTGTCTGATAGGTGATTTTTTTTATGTGAAAAATTTTTGTTTAGCAGTTCACTTCTTTAATATAGCAAAACAAGAACATAAGATTGATACACATATCTAAACATCTGATTTTCAGGTAAAACGGGTTTGGAGAAGGAACAAGAATTTATTAGTAAATGTATGGAGAGTCTTATGATAGCTTCTAGCAGTCTTGAGCAGGAATCACACTCAAGTCTCACTGTTATAGAAAGAGGACTCCTTATGCTGAAGACACACCTGGAAGCATTTAGGAGAAGGTAATTTTTTTTTATACCAGTTTATTAGAATGAATTTCAGGTTTTATTGCCAACATATCTAAAAGTATTCTTAAAATTAAACTAGAGTTTTTTGGGGGGGCAGGTAAAAAGCATAACTTAACCAGAAATGAAGGGCTAATATGAGAAGTAATTTTTATTCATAGTATGTCCCAGTTAGCTATATAATAGGCAATACAGCTTCTTGGTAAATATTGCAGAGCTATAAAAATATTAGACTCTAAGAAGATATGCATGAAAAGAATTTCTAGACAGAATTCCATCTCTAAGAAAGTGTTACTATGATTGAAAAGGCAGAACACCATTACCAAGACAACCCTCACCAAGAACATCAAATAATTTCTCATAGTTGAACCAAGTTGAGTTTGTTTCATTTCCTGTTTTTTTTTTCTTCCTGGACTAGGAGACAGTATTTTAATTTTGAATTTCCATTTACCATGGAAACATGATCAAAAAATTCTGTGTTAATGAATATCTGTATAATTAATTTAGACATACCCTGTGTAATACAGAAATAAAGCAAATTAACATTTATGAATATATCGACTGAAATGAAAGGTGAGTAGATAGTTTTAATTAAGAAATTGTTAATTAAAAATCATGAGTAAATGTAAAAATACAAAGAACTGTGTTGAAAAAAATTGTTAAAATTAATAATTTCTTTCAACTTCAGAGCTTAGTTTGATAATGAAGAAGTCATACAATTGATATTTATTGACATTTGATTTAAAATATCAGGAAATATTGAATAATAAAGATATTTACACATTACTAATAAGTAACATGGCTCCATAATTTAAAACATTTGGATATTGCAAAATTCTTTATTTTGGTTATGGTTGCAATTTATGGAAATTCTACTTAAATAATTCCTTGTGGTTTCAAAGAATGTGTAAGGGAACTCTATAGAGATTTTTGGAAAGAAACTTCACACTGCCAGGTAACTTTCACCACTTTAAGAAATAAAAATAAATAAGTAAATGTGATGTCTTATTCAAATGAATATAAAATTAATACATACTCGTATTAACACTAAAATAATATTACAGAAAATAAAAGTTGCTGTAATCTATCTCTTCCTAGTGGAGATAATTACTGTCAATGATACTATAAATATATTCTTCCAAATTTTTCTCTATGCTGCAGGGTCTACAAACAACAAACCCCAAAAAACCTGTTGGTTCAAACCCTTAGTCCTTATACAATGTTACCAGTGTTTTTAAAATAAGTACATATTTAGAAATTATTTCAAAATAAATTGTTTTTTTAGGATTCAGTGATACTTTTATAAATTTTATGAATTTCGTTTAATAAAAAAAAAAATCCCTTCTAAGATGTACTATTTTTTTCTGCTCATGAAAAAATTGTATTGATAGAAACCTTTGTAATTTTTTATGTTTTACGCTAAACGTTAATGTTGGTGTTAAATAATTTGTATACATATTTTGTGGGTGGTAAGTAGAGAAACTAGGAAACAACGGAATATTAAAAAAACTTGAAGAGCTAGTTTAATAATATATTTAGGTAATTTCATGCAAATCCTTGTGCAGTATTATCGTACAATTTCAAGTGGTTGATGTGCTTAGTGCTACTACTAATTTAAAATTGCCTAAAATTTGTAGAATGAAAATATAAAGTGATTACATGTTTGTATATGCTATATAACAAGAGAGTAAATAAAAAAAAATTTTTAAGCATTTTTTTGGTTTTTAAAGAGAAGTTTCTGATCTTACACTTTTCAGCTGGAAGCAGTTATGTTTCCCAGGGGACATTAGGTAATGTCTGGAGACATTTTTGATTATCACAGCTTAAAGAAGAAGGAGGTGCTGTTGGTATACAGTCGGGTACTGCTGATAAACATTGGGCAGTACATGGGACAGCCTCCCTCCAACAAAGAATTATTGGGCCCAAAAAGATTGTCTAAGATTACTTTTTTGCTCGGTAATAAAAGCTGGACATTGGATCGCTTCTAAGAAATCAAGTCCATTTATTCCTTTACCTTCCATCCTTCTATTCCAGAATTGCTGATTAGTATGAGACTTTGATAATTTTTTTTCTTAGCTGAATTCAGGTACCCTGGATCCTGAGTTCATCAACTGAAAATCACAGAGAAAATTGACAGATATTTAGTGAGGTGTCATGCTACATGTCTGTGTCCTTTGAAATATAAGTTTTTGTACTTCATTTTATAATTTTTGCAGTCATGGAATCGGCTCTCACATTCTGTTAGGCTGGTTAACATATTTACTAGAAAAATTTCTATAGCTGAAAAATACTTCTAATACCGTTTTTCCTCTTCTGAATACAGGAATGACAGCTTCCCTTTTCTCTTACCATATTAGTTTGTTTCTTTGAATTCTTCCTTTGTCTGTTACCACCCCTCCTTCCCTTTAAATAACATTCTTAATGGGATTATTTTTTCCTCAGTAATTTTTCTTGGAAACTGTTTTTAAAGAGTTTTTAGCTATTTATTCATGCATTTAAATTTGATTCAGTATAATGAATCTACACTTAAATTTTAGCGCTGTAAATTGAAATGTGTTAGAATCTTTTGTGGGCTTTTTAATTTTGTAAAATAGTGAAAACTTCAGTAACATTAAAAAAGTTTAAAATGATATCCTTCCTATGTGTGGTGTTTGTGTATTTTAGGTTTGTATATCATCTCAGACATGTGTGGTTTTTGTGTGTTTTAGGTTTGCATATCATCTCAGACAGTGGCAAATTGAAGGCACTGGTATTAGTAGTCATTTGAAAGCACTGAGTGACAAACAGTCCCTGCCGCTAAGGGTTGTATGCCAGCCAGCTGGACTTCCTGACAAGGTAGTTACTTAGTTTGTTTCCAAATTGATAACATTTCCCAGTTCAAATATCTGTTCTTTTTGTATTTTTAAATTGGTTGCATCTCATATTTCAGATGACTATTGAAATGTATCCTAGTGACCAGGTAGCAGATCTTAGGGCTGAAGTAACTCATTGGTATGAAAATTTACAGAAAGAACAAATAAATCAACAAGCTCAGCTTCAGGAGTTTGGTCAAAGCAGCCGAAAGGGAGAATTTCCTGGTAAGTTCAACAGTTCAAATTTTCATATTTTCTAGGTTGTATTATATATCAACTTTGAACCTTTATTTCTTTGAAGAATGCCCATGTTCGTGGTTTCCCCCTACCTTAGCCTACCATTGGTGTGATGCCATTGATTCTTAAACAAGAGTGAAATAAATAGTTGCTTCATATGTTTCTCGCAAACATTTTCCCCAAAAAATTCTACTTTTGGACGTTATTTGATAAGCAATGTGGGAAATATTAATTAGTTTAATATACTACTTACCATGTTTTCCCGAAAATAAGACCTAGCTGGACAATCAGCTCTAATGCATCTTTTGGAGCAAAAATTAATACAAGACCTGGTATTATATTGTAGTAATATTATATTGTATTGTATTGTATTGTATTGTATTGTATTGTATTGTATTGTATTGTATTATTACATTATATTACATTATATTACATTATATTACATTATATTATATTATATTATATTATATTATATTATATTATATCCAGTCTTATATTAAAGTAAGACCAGGTCTAATATTAATTTTTGCTCCAAAAGACTCATTAGAGCTGATGGTCTGGCTAGGTCTTATTTTCGGGGAAACACGGTAGTACCCAATTTTACCCCTAAATTATTTCTGCCATTTTGATATATTTTGTTTTTGTTTTTTCTGGAGCGTATGAAAGTAGTGCACCCTTAAATTCCTCCTGTGTATCTTCCCTTCCACCCAAAAATGTATCATATTAAGAAATTTTTCATGTGTGCTTGAAAGATATATTTGATTCCTCCCTTACTGTTAATGACTAGTGCATTTTTAGTGTCTTTCTATAACACAGAGTACAAGTTAACCAGAGGAATGACCATAAAAGCTGTTACTTTTTACTTACAATTTAGGGGTCTGAAATTATAACTGGCTAAATATATATTTAGGAAAAAAGATCTTCAAGTTTTAAAAGCTTCTTTGTAGGACTTTTTACCTGCCCATGTGCAGAGTGATAATTCTTCAGCATCTTTTTGTAAGGAGCCAATGATTTTACTACACTGTGCTTAAAGTGAAGCCATATGTATCTTCTAAAGTAGCAAATCTTACATTTTGTTCTTGAATAATTAATATTCTTGGTACAGAAGAATAGATGTTGAAAAGTCCCTCCTACCCCCATCTTTAAACCACCCATTTTCCTTTTCTTGAGGCAAATCTGGTTATTAGTTTGTTACATACCCTTCAAGAGATAACAAGATATAATGTAAGAATATTCATACACACACACAAAACATAAATGGTAGCATTTGATTTATACTCTTCTACCCATTGCTTATAATGCTTAACATTCGTAGGGAAAATTCCATATTAGTGCATTTTGCATGTAGAAAATTACCTCATTCTTTTTAAAGATCCACATAATCTGTAATAAGGTGACACCGTGATTTATTTTACCTGTTCTCTATTAATGGACATTTAGGTTGTTTCCACTCTTTTGCTATTGCAAATAATGCTACAGAGAATATACATATATCTAGTACATGTTGGCTAAATACCTAGTTAAGGAATTTTCAGATCAAAATTTACCTGCTTTTGTTGTATTGAAATGTACATGAAGAATGTAAAATGAGTATTAATAGTAATAAGAAGAAAACCACCTATGTCCCTACCACGTAGATTAAGAACTGGAACATTATTAGAAGGTACTTATGTATCCCTCCCTAATATTATCTTTTCTACTTCCCCTTAACACTCTTGATTTTTTAGTTTATTATTTTTTTGCTGAGTTTTATTATTTCTTTGCTCAGAGTTTTAACTCTTGTATACATATTCCTAAACAGTGTATTTACTTTTATAAAACAAACAAGCAAGCACAAACTTGGAAGGATTAAGGAAAAGAGGGAGTATGG
Organism: Rhinolophus sinicus; assembly: GCF_036562045.2. Classification (NCBI taxonomy): domain Eukaryota; kingdom Metazoa; phylum Chordata; class Mammalia; order Chiroptera; family Rhinolophidae; genus Rhinolophus; species Rhinolophus sinicus. The sequence continues at coordinate 43,235,830 of NC_133755.1, read as the reverse complement.
CCACAAGGATCACAGAAGAAATCAAGCTAGAATATACTTTTCACCTTCTCCAAAGGTTATAAAGCCTCATTTGAGGATATCAGTGAGAAAGTTCTCAAATATATGTCTTGGCACATTCAAGACTTATCTCAGTGCTATAATGTTGAGACAACTATAGGACAAGCCAACAGAAATACAGTGTGTGTCTGTGTTTGTGTGTGTTTGGTGTATTTTTCTAATCTTTTCATGACCTACTTTAGTTCTCAGGAGTAGATCAAAGTAGAATTTCTTCCTTGAGATGACATGAATGTCTTTTGTTGATTCAAGCAGTTGGACATGGAGACAAGAATAGAAACTTCATTAGCATATGGTAAAAACAGTCCAGGTACAGATAAGAATCTCGGCCAGGTTCACTCATCATTCTTTCCTCAGAGAAAATATTACACAGACAGCAGGGATTTTAGTCATGATTGGCCCTCAATAATGCATTTCTCTCCTCACACTGATCCTACTGATTGTCCTCCAAGTTTGGTGCACAGCAGTAGGATATCCTTCGTTATCTTCCTGGTAATTCTCTTCCTGCTATGTTGGATATCTTGTTTTCAGTATCCCATACCTTCTTTATTGGTTAGCTTTTTTGGTTTTTATTTTTTTGCTGCAATACAGTGCAGTCGTCCAGTAGCTTCTTGAAAGAAGGTTGATGGGGTAAAGTTTTTGATTCTTTGAATGATCAAAAGTATTTCTCCTGTTTTCATACTTATGTGGTAATTTGAATTGGGTATAGAATTGTAGGTTGGAAATAATTTTGTTTCAGAATTTTAGAAGTATTGCTGTATTATGTTTTTCTATTGTTGCTGTTTAGAATTATGAAGCCATTTTGATTTCTGATGTTTTACATACGCTACTTTTTTTCGCTTGTAGCACTAAATCTTCTTGCTCGTAGTGTTCTGAAATTTAACAATACTTGGTCTGAGAATGAGTCTGTTTTCAACAATTATGATGGGTACTTTAGTACTTTAGTCTGGCAACTTAAGTTTGGGGGATTTTTCTTAAATTGATTGATTTCTTGCTTTCTATTTTATCATGTCTCTCTTTTTAGAAATTGTTTATTATCTAACGTTTCATCTTTTGGACAATTCCTAATTTATTTTTCTTTCTTATGTTTCATTTCTTTGAGTTTTAACTCACCCTCCTTAGAGATGTTGTCAACTTTATTTTGCAATCTTTCTTTTGAGTTTTTCGTTTATGCTGTTACGCTTTTAATATCTAACATCTGTATTTTTGTTCTCTGAATGCTCCTATTTGGGGGATGCTGGTATTTTTTTCCCTTCATTGTGGATCTTTTTAAATCCAAGCTGATGGTACCTGCATTTTAATTAGAGTGTTTACCTAATTATCATAGTGTTTTTCTGTTAGTCTCATCTCTCCTTTTACCCTCTTTTACCTTTTTTTTTTTTTTACCATTTCTGGCATTCTTTATTCTATGTATAGATGAAAATTTACATTTCATTTCATTTTTTTTGACTTTATAATGAACTTTTAGAATATTTGTACTATATGGTCTTCTGGTGATGAATTTTTTCAAGCTTTTGTTTGGGAAAAAATATTTTTCCTTCATTTATGAAGAATATTTTCTCTGATAGAGATTTCTAGGTTAACAAGTTTCTTTCTTTCAAGACTTTATAAATGTTTTCCCATTATCAGTTGGCTTGCAAAGTTTGTGACCTAAAGTCTGGTTTTTCTTATTTTCATCCTTTGTATACAATGTATATTTTTAGCTGTGGTTGGTTTTAAAGATTTTTCTTTGGTATTTATTTTTAGCACTTTGATTATTGATGAGCCTTTTGTCTTTTTCTGCAGGCTGGGTTTAATTCAGCTTCTTGGGTCTGTATTTATAATGTTTATCGAATTTGAAAAAGGTTAACAGTTATATATTTTTTCAAAAATTTTTTGTTTCCTTTTCCCCTCACCTGAATTTCTGGGCCTCTAATTAAATGTATATTAGACTATTTGTTAATGTCTCACAGATCACTGAGGTACTATTTTTCTCCTCTTTCTATTTTCCTTCTCTTTTTATCTTTTTCGCCCTCTCCCCTTCTTCCTTCCACCTTTACCAGGTGCAGATCATGTTCCTTTGCCAAATCTATGTAAATCAGATTATAGATTATTAATTTATCTCTGGTTTGGGATTTATCTTTTGGGGGTCGTACTAGTTACCACAAGTTCATTTGATTTCCAGCTTGCAAACTTGGGTTTGTATTGTTTCTTCCCTTTTTTACTCTGTCAGATGTTTTTAAAATTTTTTAAATTGGCATTATTGGAGTTTCACAGGGTAAAATTAGAGATAATGGTTTGTTTAATATAACATCATAACCTAAGAGTTTTAAAGACTTCTTGTTTCCTTTTCTTGTTTTGAAACATTAATTGCATCAAGATTCAGAAATTTTTAACTCTTTCCAGAACTGTTCAGGAATAAGCAAATCTTATGTTAAAAAAGATCCTCTCGAAAGTAGAAAAATAAAAACTGCTCAGTTAATTGTAAAAGTCAATTTAACCATTGTAGTCAAAATTAACATGTAATATATACTATGTGTAGGCCTATCTCACATATCTGAATCCAAAATCCTAAATAAACTTTTAGCCATCTTAATTCTATTTTGGTACAAAGTTATATGTGCTTGGAATATCTAACAAACTAGGAAGAAAATCAACTCTATATTATCTTACAATTCATCACAACCAGGGGATTTCTATCTCAATATTATAAAAGATCAACAGTCATAGATTATATTAGATTATCTCAGTAAGGTAGAAAAGACAGTTAATAAAACTCTACCAAAGTATTAAAAATTTAATGTAGAGTTTCTGTTCATCTAATTGCCAATATTTTCCTTAATAAACATTATGCTTTACAAACATTCATATTTCTTTTAGTTTTGTATTATATAAAATGATTTGGATAAGTACCAGAAGAGGGAACTCAGTTATAATTTGTGGGCAATATAATCACGAATAGGAAACTAAAGAAATCAAGTGCTGGTTAGCAATGAAAAAATATTAGGGTAATCTTAACGTGAGGTCTTCGTGGAATTATATGAGAATAAAACTTTCTGAGATACATAAATGAACACTTAAATAAGTGGATATACCTAGCATGTTGGTACAATATATTGTAAAGAAACCAAGTTAACTTATTTCTTAATATATTCTACCTAAAATCTTAATGGAATTACTTTAAATTTGATGAAATTACTCTGAATAATAAATAAACGGTGTGACTAAAGCAAGCAGTATATGAAGTTCTGAAAGGAAAACCCAAAAGGGTTGATTATTGAAGTGCCTTGTAGCTTTGTGTTTATGCACTCTGGGGTGGGTTCAGCTTCTTAGGTCTATGTTTATAACGTTTTTATCAAGTTTGAAAAAGGTTACCAATTATGTATTTTAGAGAGATGAATTTCAATACTAGCTATTAAACATTTAAAAACTACAATAATATGAGTTTGGTGAAGAATTGTTAAGTGAATAACAGGATAGCTTAAAAAAACACTTATATTAATACATGATATTTAATTTGGGGGCAGAAAGAAAAGAAAAACCTCACTTCTCTCATTCAGGATGGACTTCAAGTGTCCCCTTTTCCCCTACTGCAATGTAGGATAATGCGGAAGAAAAAGGATTGAATATCAAACCATTGGGAGGGCCAAGATTTCTAGGCTTAGAAATAATGAAAAGGGGAAGAATCATAGATTTGCTATACAATAAATAGCAATTTTGCTGCACAACATTTGTACATATGGAAAATTGCCAAAGTGACTCTTACTGGAAGAACGCATTTTCTCTCTTGGTGTTTGAAATAATATCTGATGGAGTTTTCTTATTTATGTGGAGGGAAAAGGTAATTTAAGATGTTATGTGTCGTTATGCAAAGCAGTAGCCCTGCTTTACTTATTCCAGAAAATAGTGTTTACTGCCCAGCCAGTGAAGTTTTTCCACATTAAGGTAATAAACTTAAATAAATGTTATTAAATTTTATTACTCAGATGTTTTATCATTTTGCTTAATCTATCAAGCATTGTCTTTTTTTAAAAAAATCATGGATTAAACTATTTGAATATCTGCTATGTTCTAGTGCTGAGAATACATCTGTGAACTTAATACCATCTCTGCCTTTGTGGAACTGGGATTTTTTTTTTCATGGAGGAGAGACAAATATATAATGTCAGATGCTAGTAAGTGTTTTAAGAAAGGTAAAGGAGAGTAAGGGATTAATAGTGCATTGAGCCTCTTTGAGTGGCTAGGAGAAAGGCCTTTTACAGCTCACATTTGATAAGAGTCTTGATAGAAGTGAGGGAATGAGTCTTGGGAATTCCTGTGGGGGAGCATCTAAGGCTTTGAGATGGGAACATACTTGATGTTTTCAAGAAAGAACAAGGAGGCTGGGTGGCTAAAGCATATATAGGTAGAGATGATGGTGGGAAATGAAGTTGTAGGCAGCAAAAAGGACTTGATGCATTCTGGAAATAAATTGCCTTGATCTATAGAGTTCATTGAATTTAGTATAATCTTGGATGTTGTAGCTGGTCTTTTTTCTTTTCATGGCAGAGCTTTGGGTTTTTCCCCCCCAGTTTTATAATCTTTTTTGTTGTGTTTTAGTGGATCGTAACAGGAAAGAGAGAACTTGATCATTATAAATACTTGCTGGTTACTTGTGTAACCAAAGTACTAATGAATCTGATTCTTCTGCATTGTGTTGCTTAGGGGAATGCTGTGGATTCCCAGGAAGCTGTGTAGTGTTTTTTACTTGTAAAAGTTTTTTATATTGTTAGGCAGAAATCGATCTAGTTAGACTGCTCCTAAGAGAATTTTCTTGTAATTTTTACTGCCTAAGGCTAACCTCGGACAACAGAAAATAATGCAGGAAGCGTGTTTCATACTGTATCTACTTCTTTCCCCTCTTTTAATTGTTTTTTTTTGGTGGCGGGGAAATAGTGTGTTTCTCCAGGGCCCATCAGCTCCAAGTCATGGCTCTTCAATCTAGTTGTGGAGGGCGCAGCACAGCTCCAAGTACAGTTGCCGTTTTCAATCTTTAGTTGCAGGGGGCACAGCCCACCATCCCATGCGGGAATTGAACCGGCAACCTTGTTGAGAGCTTGCAGTCTAACCCACTGAGACATCCATTTACCACTCTGGAGGCTTAGCGGCCACCCCTCTGGGGGCTCAATGGCAGCTCGTTGTCTTCAGTCTAGTTGTGGAGGGTGCAGCTCACTGGCACATGTGGGAATCAATCCGGCAACCCTGTTCAGAGCTCGCGCTCTAAGAAACTGAGCCATCTGGCCGTCCCCATACTGTATCTGCTTTGCTCAAGAATTATATGTAAGCTTAATGTCCAGTGGAATTAATTGCTATAATCATGTATTCGTGTCAGCAAATAAGTTAACTCATAAAATGTTCACTGGTGTTTTCCCCTCTTTTTAAAGGAGGCCTTATGGGACCTGTCAGGATGATTTCATCTGGACATGAGTTAACAACAGATTATGACGAAAAAGCACTTCATGAGCTTGGTTTTAAGGATATGCAGGTACACATAAATGTGGTTTGAGTTTTAATCATCTATTGACATAGTCAATAGTGGAATCGTCGAAGGTATAGTTCAAAAATAGTTCTTATTGCTTTTGTTATATTAAAATTGTAAATGAAGTTATTTTATACTTAAGAGATGTATTACACCAAAAACTTGATATGTCTAATTATGTGTTGCTTTTTTCTTCTATTGCTCCTGTTTTTAACAGATGGTATTTGTATCTTTGGGTGCACCGAGGAGAGAACGAAAAGGGGAGGGCGTTCAGCTACCAGCATCTTGCCTACCACCCCCTCAGAAGGACAACATTCCAATGCTTTTGCTTTTACAAGAACCTCATTTAACTACTCTTTTTGATTTATTAGAGATGCTTGCATCATTTAAACCACCCTCAGGAAAAGTGGCAGTGGAAGATAGTGAGGTGACTATATCGTTTCATTTTCACAAAGTCTTGTTTTGTTTTTCTCTTGAGTAGAAAATAATTTTCTCAGTAATCTCTTAAGAGCAGTAAAACATAGGAAACCATTTTTTTATTCTTAGCTATTTAAGTACATAATATGATACAGGCATACTGTTTTAAGTATTGTTGTAGAAGGATCAAAATAAGCAGTTTCAGCCTTCATTGTATCCAGTGGGGAAGACAAATAATTGACATGCCTAACAGATAAATAGTTTCAAGTAAACTAACAGATAGTTGCAGATAGAGATAGGTGCTAAGACTGAACATGACATACCATTATTAGGTGTGGTGATAGACAAAGACCCATTTTTATATGATTTGGTCAGGGAGGGTTTCTCTGAGAGAGAGACCATATATAATCTGAGCTCGAAGGATGAAAAGGAGCCAGCTAAATGAAGAAAATGAGGAATGATCTGGATAGAGTAATCTGATTCCTGAAGTCCTTGATATAAGGAGGATTTGAGCAGGTCTAGAAATTGTTAGAGAGTTATTGAGTAGAATATAGAGGGTGGTGGGACAGTGGAATGAGAGGAATCAGATTGGAAAGGTAAGCAGAGGGACAGACATGTTACGATTTTTGTTTTAAAGGTAATATGTTTGTTTGGCAAGAGTATAAAAAGCTGCAAGGAACCTAATGCACTAGTCCAAGGAGGAGTTGACGGTGCCCTGGAAGAGGAGGAGTGAAAATAAAATAGATGGCAGGTCAAGCAACATAACTTGTGGTGGATTGACTTAAGAGTAGGGACAGTCTTGGGTTCAGGAAGAGGGAAAACAGAGATGACGTCCAGGTTTCTGGCTTCAGCAACTGAGTGGATTCTCTTTGAGAAGAGCAATGGATATCTGTGGGACAAGTGTAGATGTCAAGTAAGCAATTGAATATGAGTTTGGAGCTTAGAGAAGAGGTTTGATCTGGAGAAGTTTGTGGGTTATCACTATAAGGATGGTATTTAGAGTCAAGAGTGTGTGAGATCACTTGAAGGAATCATTTTTAGCTGATTTTTTTTATTGCCTTTAAATGGATTTAGCCTAAGATGTTGTTCATTGGTGTGCCTCATACAGTGAATCATCATTTTGTGGTTGAATGGCAAATAATCAATAGTAGTACTTTGATGGCTCTCCTCTGATGGCTACTGTTGTGTCCTTTCTTTCCCAAGAAAGGACTTCTTTCCATGTCTTCTTTCCATGTTGTGACTTCTTTCCATGTCTTCAAAATGTGTTTGGTCATGGATGCAGTGGCAGCCGCTATTGAGTCCCCTGTTCCCCATAGTCTGGTTTCTCTTGTGGTGGCACATTCTTAAATTCCCAAGAAAACCCCCTTTTGTTTGGGCAGAATAATTAAAAATAGATGGCCATGAACCTCCCATTTCATCACCCTTTTAATTTTATGCCAGAGATACTTAATGACCTTTTATATTATGTCAGCACTATGTTAGCAGTTTAAAAGAGATAAAGACAATTACTAGAATTCCCCAGTTTTCCAGAAGGATGCTAATGTACTATGCAGTGTGTTATGGGAACATTAGGGAGGGAAAAAAAGGGGGGAATTATTTTGTAAAGGGGTAGTTTTTTAAATTGAATCCAGCTGCAGATGAGAGTGAAGAGAAACATTACAGATTCACAGAAAACTGAATGGCATATTTGAAAAATATGGGAGTGTGAGTATAGTGTAATTCAAATACAATGGCAGAAAGGGAGGTTGTAACCAGTACAACAAAGGATGGTATGAGATTTTTATTCGTTGTGAAATGGATTGCCATTATCATGGAAGGTTTCATAGCAACAAAATGAGATCGATTTCTGGACTTTTAGAGACAAAGTTTAGGTGTTAGTGTGGAGGATGTATTAGAGAAAACAAAGACCAGAGGTAAGAGGACCAGATAATAGGCCATTGTAATAGTCCACATCAGGCCTAAATCAGAAGGGAAAGCATTTATTTTTTTTTTAGCAGATACTATATTGAACTTTGTGGCGAGTATGTAATTGTTGACGTGGGATTTCTTTGTTGTACAAGACTGGTTTGGCTTTGAAAAGGGTTACAAAATGAATAAAAATAAAGGATCTTCACTGTGTATAACCCATATTCTAGGGCCTTTCTTTCATAACATAGAAAATAGTCATGTATAGTTGGGACATTTTTTTTCCCCCCTTCAAATCGTTTTTTGCACTGAGTTCATTCTTTTTTTTTTAATGGGTTATTTACAAAAGAAGGATTTCTATTTTACTGAAGAACTTTCACTGTCATTTCCCCAACTAAAGCAAAAGTGGTACTTGGGTTGCTTTTTTTTCTTCATTAGGGTTGTTTAAAGCAGTTTACCTTGAAACTCCATCTCTAAGATTCCATTGCCATCAAAGCATACTGGCTCTATACCATTATAACAGAATTATTAGGTTGGTGCAAAAGTAATTGCGGTTTTTGCAATTATCTTTTAACCTTTTAAACTGCAGTTACTTTTGCACCAACCTAATAAATTACTTTTATAGATGTATAGAAGATTCCTTTGGCATCCTTTACTCTATATTATACCAAAAAAAATTATGACAGCATCAATAGTAGAATTATAATGTACAAATTCATACTCTGGAAAAATTCCAAAACTGCTAATTAGCTTTTGCTGTTTATTTATCTTTTGGGATTGGGCTTTAATTAAAAAAAGAAAGAAACTTGCCCATTTCTTACATATTTTCTGAAACCTTCTTTAGCTTACCTATTATCTCAGCACCTTACAAATTCAAATTTAACAAAAGATAACGGAAAAAAGTAGATTCTTTGTAAATAATTTGCTTTTCTCTTAATTTCTGCTTTTCTGAGACTAGAAAGTAAGATAATGGATTAGCAAAATAAGAGGAACAGGTTTACTCTTTTCCCAAATGTAAGGTTAAGAATTTAATTCATCAAATCTTTGTAGTTATTAGAATAATTGATCTGCAAAGAGGAAGTAGATGCTACTTTGAAATTTACTTGAATGTCTTTATAAAACAGACGTTTTCACTTTTATTATATTTGAAAAGTTTCCTAAGGACAGGGACCAGAATTACAGGTCACACTTTTTTATCCAGGAAAGTGTTCAATAACAAGTTGAAAAATCACAACTTTGATATAACTCTGAATTTATTGAATAAATGTATTTACCAGAAATGGTTTATTTCTCAATGTAAGAAATGGTTTACTTCTCACTTTTAAAGTAAGACTATAGGATACTATTATATTTGATTAGTGATTTTATGCAAAAAAGTTGAACTTAAAAGTTTAGATTTTTTTTATTTTATTACTGATTCGTCTCGATAAGCAGTTATTCTTGTTTGTGTAGAGCTTAAAATGTGAAGAACTTCATCTTCATGCAGAAAACCTCTCTAGGCGTGTATGGGAGCTACTGATGCTTCTTCCTACATGTCCTAACATGTTGATGGCATTCCAGAATATCTCAGATGAACAGGTAAGCCGATGGAATCTTTTTACTCTCCTGGAGGATGGTACCAGTTCGCATTCCTACTGGCAGTGTGAGATTGCTTACTGACCAATATCCTTATTAAAATTTTGCCCATTTAAAAGGTGAAAAGTGACAGTTCGTTTTAATGTTTAATTATTAGTGAGGTTAAATAATATAACACAAAGATGTTTACTAAAATGATCTTTAGAAAATATGAATTTGCCTTTATATTAGTGTTTTTTGCCTGTTACTCTGTTCTGAATATTGCTTTGTTTTCAACAACAAAAATGTTTAGAGGAAATACACTACAGTTTAATGATATGCATCAGTGCTTGTTTTGGAGCTCATGCAAGTCAACTGATAGAATTAGAGAAAAAAATGAGGCAAATAAATTTAATATGTATTTGTTAAGTTCTCATAGGGGCATGATCTTACGTGTATGTTAGATATCTTTGTAAAGACATGTTTAAATTGGTGATTATTTTTTAAAAGCTGTATAATAAGGGGTTACTTTCTGGAGATACGAATAGACACCTATAGGATGAATGGAAAAACAATGTCCTAATTATGCTAATGGTTATCTATGATTTGAGACTTTGTGATATGATTTCAGAAGATCTCATACCTCAAATGATTTATAATTGAAGGAAGTGGGCCTGGAAAATGGTGGTTCATGACTCAAGAGTAGCTCTAATAATACTGTTGTCAAAGATGCACACTAAATGTGAATAACAGTTTCATAAGTTGAGAGTAGAAAAAAACTATTTTTAAATTTATGTATTTGTATATTATGACTTAAATGGATTGGTATAACTTAAGAAGTGTTAAACATAGACTGTACCACACATATAAACTTTTCTACTTCTATTAGTCTTTTCTACTTCTATATCCTTGAAGGTTCACACATTCAACTAGGCTGCAATGTTTTTTTTTTTAATTGGGAAGATTGTAAATTGCCTCAACGATTGTGAAGGCTAACAAGATATAATTTTTTTCTGTACTTCTGTTTGGGTATTTATTTTAACAAAATTTAGTGAATAATTGGTGTTTTAAGCATACCATTAGTACCAGTTATATAGGCAAGGGAATCATGTTTGAATACATTTCAATGTATATGTAATATATGAGTTTTTAATCTAGTGTCAATTTCTTTAAATTTTTTTGGAGGGGTGTTCCCTTAGTAATTTGGTGTGAGAAAGTTATGTTTTTCTTTTATTAATTTAAGAGTACTTATTTGGTGTGAGAAAGTTATGTTTTTCTTTTATTAATTTAAGAGTAATGATGGACTTAATTGGAAAGAACTTCTCAAAATTAAAAGTGCTCACAAGCTATTATATGCCTTGGAAATTATTGAAGCACTGGGAAAACCTAACAGAAGAATAAGGAGAGAATCGACGGTAATTGCATTTCCATTGTTAACATTACATGTTTGTATTCTCTCTGGACCAAAATCCCAGAGTGTGTTGTCTTTTAGTCTAGAATAATTTTTTTCCTGCCATGTTCCCTAATTATTATTATTTTTTGCTTTTCCACAGGGAAGTTACAGTGATCTTTATCCAGATTCAGATGATTCAAGTGAGGATCAAGTGGAAAATAGTAAAAATTCCTGGAGTTGCAAGGTTTGATCATCATGTGTTTTGCAGTATATTGATAAAAATAATTTATCTCTAATTTTCCAATAGTAGGTACCATAATTATTAGTTGGTTTTAAGCTAATTTACTATTAAAATAAAGCGTAATTTAAAAATTATGTATTACTCTAAATCACAGTTATAAGCTGAGATTATTTAATGCTTTGGTCCTACCATTTTTCCTTCATTGGAATACTGTGTTAGGGCATCCCAGTGTCTGGGATTAAATGATTAATGGAATAGAAAGATATATTACAGATTTTTGCAAGAATCTTTTTAAAATAATTCTTGAACGGCGGCTGTATGTTATTACTTTGCATAGAAGTTATTTTGGTTACTTAATGAAGAGAAATATACTAAAGGAAAGATATATTTTACTTACGCGCGTGCGCGCGCATGCGCGCACACACACACACACACACACACTCTCTAAATCAAAAAGCAGATCTTCATTATAACATATAGCTGCTTTTCTCTTACCATTACTTTCACAATTTATTACAGTTTGTTGCTGCTGGAGGGCTTCAACAGTTATTAGAAATTTTTAATTCTGGAATTCTGGAGCCTAAAGAGCAGGAATCCTGGACTGTGGTAAGTGAGAATTCACTGTTTCAACGAGTTAGAATAGTTATTCCATTTTAAGCACTTCTGTTTCCCATTAGTAAGTATAACTTTTGCTATTATACATAACTATATCAAAGGAGAGTATGGATTACAATAGAAGTAAATTATTTTAAATATAAAGAGTCATAAAGTAGTTACACAATCAGAGTTCTCTATGTCAACTCTGTTAAAAATTTTAATTGGCAAAATTATTGACTGAACAATGGCTAATTCATACGCATTTTTCTTTTTGGTTGATAAATTTATTAATATTTACATAGTCAAACTTTGGGTACCTTAAAAAAAACTTGATTTATGTCTCTAATTTTCTTAACATCCTTTTTCATTTTTTCGTTTTATTTTGACCATTATTTCCTGTATAGCAATACTACTCAAAAATGTGTTTCCAGACTTATTTTTGACTGGTCTGCAATGAAATAGGTACAGAAATTGAGTGTAAGACTTAGAAAATTTTATAGCAATTGGATATTGCTGCAGTATTTTTTATATTTTTCAAAATCATTGGTCTTCAACAAAATGAAAAATTTAAAAATGGTGCTTTACTACTATTAACTTGAAAAAGCACTGTTCTCGTATGTTAAGAAAATAAAACTGCTTGTAGAATATTAAAAAATTCATAATGCTACAAAGCATAATCCAGGGTTGAACTAAATGGAAAGGATGCTCCTTTTCTTGACCTCAAACAAAGCAGTATAGCATTATCAAACATTCCACTCAAATACTTACTTCTTAGTTCTTGGTGTTTAAAATTACCTTGGTACCTAGGAGTCAGCTATTCTTGATTTGATAGCAAATGCTGCTACCCCCAAAAGGTTAATGAAAAAATACATTTTGAAAACATCTTGCCACTGGTTTCAATACTTGGAAATGAAAAAATATATACATTTTTATTTTACTACAGAGATTTCCTTTTTAGATACCTCTGCTACAATAATTAATTATTGTAGTTCTGTGTCTTATAATTCAAATGTCTGTTTATGTTTTATTGTTATGTCTTTGTTATCCCATTAATTTCTCAGAATTATATAGTGACTTTTAGTTCTTTGGCCAAATGGGAGAATTTTACTAAAATCTTTAATGAGTATTTATGTGTTATTTATAGGAATTTTATTTGTAAACTGCTCTAAGTTTAGTTTTGAATAAAAATTACAGGGAATCATATGCTAAAGATTTTCTCTGTTTCCTTTGAAGTTTTGGATACTTTTATGAACTATTACTAATATAAATTTATTACCATATCTTATGCATTATAGCCTGGCAATGCCTGAAATGCCAAGCATGCCTGAGACACAGATTGCTTTTGAGTCAACTGAAGTATACCCTATTTATAATGTATCTGTCTTAGTATATTATAGAATACTTATAAATTCAGAGTCATTCTTGTTTCTTAACAAATTTTATTTTTTCCTTTTAAAATGAACTTAGTTGAAGTATACTTTTAAGTTAAAAATTTTGACCTGTAATTCACATACAGTAAAACTCACTTTTTAAATGTACAAATCAATGATTTTTTTAGTATGTTCACAAAGTTTGCATTACTACCCAGAACAGTTTCATCACCCCAGAAGGAAACCCCATACTCATTAGCAATCACTCCTCATTTCCCTGCAAATGCTTGAGCCCTAGGCCACCACTACTAATCTAATCTACTTCGATCTCTATGGGTTTGCTTGTTGTGGACATTTTATAATTTTGTATAAGTGGAACCTCTCTCTCTCTCTCTCTCTCTCTCACACACACACACACACACACACACACCCCTCACGTGTACTCGGTCTGACAATTAACTTCACGAACTTGCCACTGTGCGCTTACACTGACAGCACTGTACACAGAGCTCGGTAAGGTTTCATAACCTTGGTATATCAGTGTCTCACAGCTGTGTTTATGTTGATGTGTGCCGGTGTCTTACTGAGTAGCGTTCATTATTGTTGTTGCATTTTTTGTGTGCCATCGCGAGAATGTCTGAGCTTGACTTAGAGCACGAACAAACATTAAATTTCTTGTTAAACTTGGCAAGAGTAGAAGTGAAATCAGGGACATGTTAGTCCAAGTTTAGGGAGTTAATACTATGAAGAAAACGGCAGTGTACAAATGGATGAAACATTTTTCTGAGGGGAATGAACGCGTCACTGAAGAAGAGAGGTCAGGGCGGCCAGTAACAAGCAGGACTGATGAAAACAGTGCGAAAATTTGTCAGCTGACTGTGAGAAGCATAACAGACCAAATAAACATTGACACAGAAACAGGAAAATCTTAACTGAAAATCTTGGCATGAGAAAGGTGTGTGCAAAAATGGTCCTGAAGGAGCTCACCGATGAACAAAAGCAAAGGAGAGTCAAAAGTTTGCCTAGACCTTCTGGAGACGCAAGATAATGTTTTGGGCCCTGTTATCACTGGTGATGAAACATGGGTGTACCAATACGACCCTGAAACAAGCGTCAAAGTGCACTGTGGAAGTCAGCCAATTTTCTACAACCAGAAAAGTTCCGTCAGTCAAAACAATGTTGCTAACCTTTTTTGATATCAGAGGGGTTATTCATTATGAATTAGTACCAATTGGACAAACAGTTAACCAAGTTTACTATTTGGACGTGCTGAAAAGGCTGCGTGAAAAATTTAGACGATCTGAACTTTTTGCCAACAATTCATGGCTCTTGCATCACGGCAATGCACCAGCTCACAAGGCACTGTCTGTGAGGGAGTTTTGAGCCAGTAAACAAATAACTGTATTGGAACACCCTCCCTACTCACCTGATCTGGCCCCCAATGACTTCTTTCTTTACCTGAAGATAAAGGAAATATTGAAAGGAAGACATTTTGATGACATTCAGGACATCAAGGGTAATATGATGACAGCTCTGATGGCCATTCCAGAAAAAGAGTCCCAAAATTGCTTTGAAGGGTGGACTAGGTGCTGGCATCAGTGTATAGCTTCCCAGGGGGAGTACTTCGAAGGTGATCGTATTGATACTCAGCAATGAGGTGTGTAGCACTTTTTCTAGGATGAGTTTGCGAACTTAATTGTCAGACAGCATGTGTGTTTGTGTGTGTGTATGACATGTATTTATTCATCCTGGAAAGTAGTATATTATCCATTGATATGAAGATTGATGACTGTTTTAAGGATTTTACAGTTTTAGCTCTTACATTTAGTTCTTTGATCCATTTTAAGTTAACTTTTGTTATGTCAAGTCAAGGTGTACTTTTCATGCAGTAAATTATGTACTCATTTAGAAAGTATAGTTTACGTTTTGAAAAATGTGTATACTTGTATAATCCTCCAGCAAAGTCAAAAGTTCTGTCCTGTCCTTTTACAAGCAGTTTCTTCCCCTCTCCCAACTGACCAGCCATGGAACTACTGATATGCTTTGCTTTGCTATAGATTAGATTTGCATTTTATATGATTTCATGTAAATATAATAATAATGGTATATACTCGTTTGTATCTGGCTTCTTTCACTCAACATGTATTTTGAAATTGATAAATGTTACATGGATTAGTTTTTTTTTTTTTGCTGAGTAGATATCTGTTGTATAGGTATAGTACACCTTATTTATGCTTTCACCTATTGATGGACGTTTGAGTTTCCGGTTTTGGACTATTATGAATAAAGCTGACATAAGCATTCTTTTGGGTACTTGTTTTTGTTTGGGGTAAATACCAAGTAAAGAAATTGCTGAGTAATACGATAAGATTTACTTATAAGAAGCTGCCAAACTGTTTTCCAAACTTGTTATACCACGCAACACATGAGAGTTCCATTTGCCTCACATCACCATCACCACCAGTTGGAATGGTTGGTCTTTTAAATTTGAGACATTCTAGTTGATATGTAGGTTATCTTACGGTTTTGTTTTGCCCTTGCTTGGTAACTAGTGATGTTGAGCATCATTTTCCCTTGCTTATTAACCATGGTGTTTTGTGTTGTTTTTTTTCATACTGGTAAAATACACATAACTTAAAATTACCATCTTAACCATTTTTGAGTGTATATAGTTTAGTAGTATTAAATACATTTTTTTCACATTGTTGTGCAACTATCACTACCATCCATCCCCATAACTGTTTTCGTTTTGTAAAACTGAGGCTCTATACCTATTAAACAATAACTCCCCATTCTCCCTCCTCTCCAGCCTGTGGTAACCACCATTATACTTTCTATCTATGATTCTAACTACTATGAGTACCTCAAATAAGTGAAATCATACAGTATGATCTTTGTGTGACTGGCTTATTTCACTTAGCAAAGTATCCTGAAGCATATCCTTTTATCACCTTGCAGTATTTCCTGGCATTTTAAGGCTGAATAGTATTCCATTGTATGAATATGTAATATTTTGCTTAACAATTCATCCATGATAGACAGTGGGTTGCTTCCATGTTTAGTTGTGAATAATAAATACTGTTGTGAACATGGGCCTACAAATATCTTCGACAGTCTGCTTTTAATTCTTTTGGGTATATACCCAGAAGTGGAATTGCTAGGTCATATGGTAATTCTGTTTTCAATTTTTGTAGAACCTGCCATACTCTTTTCCATAGCAACTGTATCATTTTACATTCCCACGAACAGTGCACAAGGGTTTCAGTTTCTCCCCATCTTTGCTAATACTTTTTATTTTCTGTCTTTTGAACAGAAAATAGGAGCCATCTTAATGAGTTTGAGAAGGTATCTCATTGTAGTTTTAATTTGCACTTCCCTAATGATTAGAGAACTTGAGCATCTCTTCTTGTTCTCATTGGCCATTCATATATCTTCTTTGAAAAAAATGTCTTTTGAAGTCCTTTGCCTATTTTTGAATCTGGCTGTTTGTTTTTTTTCATTGTGTTTTTAGAAGTTTTCTATATATGGTTGATACTAATCCTTTATCAGATACAAAGTTTGCAGATATTTTCTCCCATTTTGTGCCATTGCCTTTTTACTCTGTGGATAGTCTTCAGATGCACAAAATTTTTTAATTTTCTTGCAGTCTAGTTTGTCTATATTTTCTTTTGTTACCAGTGCCTTTGGTGTCCTATTCAAGAAATCATTGCCAAATCCAATGTCATGAAGGTTTTGTCTTATGTTTTCTTCCAAGAGTTTTATTGTTTTATGTCTTACATTTAGGTCCTTGTTTCATTTTGAGTTAATTTTTGTATATGTGTTAGGTTAAGGGTCCAGTTTCAATCTTTTGCATATCAATATCAAGGTTTACCAGCATTTCTTAAAATGGACTGTCCTTTTCCCCATTGAATTCCCTTGGCATTCTCTTGTCAAAAATCATTTGACCGTGATATATGTGGGGGTTTATTTCTGTGCTCTCTGTTTCATTCCATTGTTGTATATCTATCTGTCTTTATGTCAGGACTACACTGTGTTAATTACTGCAGCTTTGTAGTACATTTTGAAATCAGGAAGTGTGAATCCTCAGTTTTGTTCTTTCAAGATTATTTTGGCTATTTGGGGCCTCTTGAGATTCTATTTGAATTTTAGGATAGGTTTTTTTTGCTGTCTGCAGAAAACATAGGATTTTGTTAAGGATAGTATTGAATCTGTAGATCACTTGAGGTATTAATAGTATTGATATTTTAATACATGTTTCAGTCTATGTACATGGGATGTATTTCCATTTATTTATGTGTTTAATTTCTTTCAGCAGTGTTTTGTAGTTTTCAGTATAGGAATCTTTCAGCTCCTTGGTTTCTATCCTAACTATTTTATTCTTTTTCATGCTATTGTAAATAGAAATGTTTTTATAATTTCCTTTTCACGTTGTTTGTTAGTATATAGAAATGCAACTGAATTCTGTGTGTTGATTTTGTATCCTGCTACTTTGCTGAATTCATTTATTTTAAGGGCATTTTTGTGGACACTTCAGGGTATTTAGATGATATGTAGGTCATATCATCTACAAACAGATAATTTTAGTTATTGGATGTTGTTTATTTCTATTTCTTCCCTAGTTGCTTAGGCCGAAACTTCCACTACTATGTTGAATAGAAGTGGTGAAAGCTGTCATCCTTGCCTTGTTCCTGATCTTAGAGGAAATACTTTGAGTCTTTTACCATTGCGTATGATTTTCACTAATGGTTTTTCATATATGGCTTTGTTATGTTGAGGTACTTTCCTTCTATTCCTATTTTGTAGAATGCTTTTATCATGAAACGGTGTTGAGTTTTGTCAAATGCTTTCTGCATCAATTGAGATGATTATGTGGTCTTTTTTCCTTCATTTTGTTGATGATGTGGATCATTCTTATATGTTGAACCATTATTGCATTCCAAGATTAAATTCCACTTGGTCATGGTGTAATGACCCTTTTAATATGTTGCTGAATTCTGTTTGCTAATATTTTGCTGAGGATTTTTGCATTAGTGTTCACAAGGAATATTGGTCTATAGTTTTCTTGTAGTGTCTTTATCTCTCTGTGATATCAGGGTTATGCTGGCCTATGAGGAGTTAGGAAGTGTTCCCTCATCTGGTTTTTGGAGGCGTTTGAAAGGATTGTTAGTCTTTAAATGTTTGGTAGAATTTACTAGTGAAGCTGTCAGGTTCAGGACTTTCCTTTGTTGGGAGACTTTTGATTACTGATTTAATCTTATTAGTTTTGGGTCTGCCTATTCAGATTTTTTATCTCTTAGTGAGTGAATGTATAGGAATTTGTCCATTTCATGTAAGTTATCTGATTTCTTGGCATACAGTTGTTCATAGTAAACTATTATAATCCTTTTTATTTTTGTGGAATTGATAGAAATGTTCCCACTTTCATTTATGAGTTTAGTGATTTCACTCTTGTGTTTCTTAGTCCTACTAGCTAAAGGATTGTCAGTTTTGTTCTTTTTGAAGAACCAACTATTGTTTTCATTGATTTTCTCAGTTGTTTTTCTGTTCTCTGTCTTACTTTACTCTGATCTTTATTATTTTTTTCTTTTTGCTATTTTTGGGTTTAGTTCTTTTTCTAGTTCTGTAAGTTGTGAAATTAGATTGTTGATTTGAGATGTTTCTTGCTTTTTTAACATGATAGGTATAGGTTTGTAGGTATAAAGTTTCCTATTAGCACTTCAAATAGGGAACTTTCACTGTCCCATAAGTTTTGTTTTGACCACGCTTTTTATCTTCTTTTGTGAAGTGTCTGTTCATATCTTGGACTTTTTTTGTTTGCTTTTTGTGTCTTAGTAAAGAATTGTAAGATTTTTTTCCCCCCTTAATCAATCTGGACATGTTTTTGTTTTGTTTCGTTGCCAGATATATGTATAGTACTCTCCCCTTACCCATGAGGATATGTTCCAAGACCCCCTGCAAACGTCTGAAACCCTATATATACTACATTTATTCCTATACATATATACACTTTGCAGCTTCTCTTTGGCATATCCAAATTGGCAGCATCACTACACTTGCATGGTGGGTCCATTATTAGGTAAAATAAGGGTTACTTGAACACAAGCATTGCCATACCAAGATGGCTACTAAGTGATTAATGGTTGGGTGGTGGATACACTGGATCCAGGGATGATTAATGTCCTAAGTGGGCAGAGCACGAGGATACAAAATTTCATCGTGCTACTTAGAACGGCACATAATTTAAAACTTAAGAATTGTTTATTTCTGGAATTTTCTGTTTCATATTTTCAGACCATTGTTGACCTTGGGTAATTGAAATTGCTGAAAGCAGAACTATGTATAAGGAGGGACTATTATAGTGTGAATATTTGCACTCAGTCTGTGGCTTTCTTTTTCATGATATTAACAGTGTCTTTTAAGCAGAGAAGTTTTTAATTTTAACAAAATTTGAATCCTATCTAAGAAATCCCTGTTTCAAGGTCACAAGATTTTCTCCTGTAAGTTTTTTGGTTATCTTTCACATTTAGCTCTATCATATGTTTTGAGTTAACTTTTGTATATGTGGAGTGAGATTGAGGTTTTATTTATATTTTTATTATGGCTATCTAATTTTTGTAGCACCATTTGTTGAAAACACTCTTTCCTCACTGAAATTTCTGGTACCTTTCTTGAAAACTAGTTATATAGTATTGCTAGGTTTCCTGGTATATTAGTATGGATGTACTACTTGGCAGTGGGATTAGAAAAATAGGAGATAAAGGACTATTGAAGAGCAAGCTGTGAAATTCTCATCTCGACATAGGTGATTTTATTTTTTATTTCCATGTCTCTTATCTTGTTTTTTTTTTTTTTAATTTATTGGGGTAACAATTGTTAGTAAAATTACATAGATTTCAGGTGTACAGTTCTGTATTACATCATCTATAAATCCCATTGTGCGTTCACCACCCAGAGTCAGTTCTCCTTCCATCACCATATGTTTGATCCCCCTTACCCTCTGGTAACCACTAAACTATTATCTGTGTCTATGAGTTTTCGATTCTCATGTTTGTCTTGTTCTTTTGTTGTTTTTGGTTTATATACCACATATGAGTGAAATCATATGGTTCTCTGCTTTTTCTGTCTGACTTATTTCGCTTAGCATTATACTCTCAAGATCCATCCATGTTGTCACAAATGTTCCTATCTCATCTTACCACCGAATAGTATTCCATTGTGTATATGTACCACAACTTCTTTATCCATTCATCTATCGAAGGACATTTTGTTTTTTTCCATGTCTTGGCCACCATAAACAAAGCTGCAATGAACATTGGAGCACACGTGTCTTTATGTATAAATGTTTTCAGATTTTTTGGGTAGATATCCAGGAGAGGGATTGTTGGGTCATATGGTAATTCTATTCGTAATTTTTTCAGGAACCTCCACACTGCCTTCCATAGCGGCTGCACCAGTCTACATTCCCACCAACAGTGTATGAGGGTTCCTTTTTCTCCACAGCCTCTCCAACACTTGTTACTATTTGTCTTGTTGATGATAGCCTTTCTGACTGGGGTGAGGTGATATCTCATTATGGTTTTTATTTGCATTTCTCTGATGCTTAGTGATGTTGGGCATTTTTTCATATGTCTATTTGCATTTGCCATTTGTATGTCCTCTTTGGAGAAATGTCTCTTCAGGTCGTCTGCCCATTTTTCAGTTGGGTTGTTTGTTTTTTTGTTGTTGAGTTTCATGAGTTCCTTGTATATTTCGGATATTAGTCCCTTATCGGAGGCACTGTTTGCAAAAATCTTCTCCCATTCAGTTGGTTGCCTCTTTATTTTGTTGATGGTTTCTTTTGCTGTGCAGAAGCTTTTAAGTTTCATATAGTCCCATTCGTTTATTTTAGCTTTTACTTCTCTTGCCTTTGGAGTCAAATTCTTAAAATGCTCTTTGAACCCAAGGTCCATAAGTTTAGTACCTATGTTTTCTTCTCTGCAGTTTATTGTGTCAGGTTTTGTGCTTAAATCTTTGATCCATTTTGAATTAGTTTTGGTACGTGGTGACAGATAGCAGTCCAGTTTCATTTTTTTGCATGTGGCTATCCAATTCTCCCAGCACCATTTATTGAAGAAGCTGTCTTTTCTCCGTTGTACGTGTTTTGCTTCTTTGTCAGAAATTTCTTTCCATATTTATGTGGTTTTTTTTCTGGGTTCTCAATTCTATTCCATTGGTTTGTTTTTCTGCCAATACCATGCTGTTTTGATTATTGTAGCCCTGTAGTACAAGCTAAGGTCAGGGAGTGTGATACCTCCAGTATTGTTCTTTTTTCTTAAGATTGCTTTGGTTATTCGGGGTCTTTTGTGGTTCCAAACAAATCTGATGATTTTTTTTCTATTTCTTTAAAAAATGCCATTGGGATTTTTTACATATTTTGTAAAGATTTTATTGGGGAAGGAGAACAGGACTTTATTGGGGACCAGAGTGTACTTCCAGGACTTTTTTCCAAGTCAAGTTGTTGTCCTTTCAATCTTAGTTGTGGAGGGCACAGCTCAGCTCCAGGTCCAGTCGCCATTTTTCTAGTTGCAGGGGGCACAGCCCATCATCCCTTGTGGGAGTCGAGGAATCGAACTGGCAACCTTGTGGTTGAGAGGATGCGTTCCAACCGAGCCATCCGGGAGGCAGGTCAGCTCAAGGTGCTGTGTTCAATCTTAGTTGCAGGGGGCGGAACCCACCATCCCTTGCGGGACTCGAGAAGTTGAACCGGCAACCTTGTGGTTGAGAGCCCACTGGCCCATGTGGGAATAGAACCGGCAGCCTTCGGAGTTAGGAGCATGGTGCTCTAACCGCCTAAGCCACCGGGCCGGCCCCCCCTTTGGGATTTTGATGGGGATTGCATTAAATCTGTATATTGCTTTGGGTAATATGGCCATTTTAACTATGTTGATTCTTCCAAAACATGAGCACGGAATGTCTTTCCATTTCTTTGTGTCTCCTTCAATTTCTTTTAAAATGTCTTAAATAGTTTCAGCATATAGGTCTTTCACATTCTTGGTTAAGTTTATTCCTAGGTGTTTTATTCTTTTTGCTGCAATTGCAAAAGGAATTGTTTTTTGTATTTCTTTTTCTGAGATTTCATTGTTAGTGTATAGGAACGCAGTGGACTTTTGTACGTTGATTTTGTAGCCGGCAACTTTACTGTATTCATTGATTGTTTCTAATAGCTTTTTGGTGGAGTCTTTAGGGTTTTCTATATATAGCATCATGTCAGCTGCAAAGAGTGACAGTTTAACTTCTTCATTCCCTATTTGGATGCCTTTTATTTCTTTCTCTTGCCTAATTGCTCTGGCAAGGACTTCCAACACTGTGTTGAAAAGCAGAGGTGATAAGGGACAGCACTGTCGTATTCCTGAATGTAGAGCAAAGGGCTTCAGTTTTTCACCATTAATTATGAGATTAGCTGAGGGTTTGTCGTATATGGCATTTATTATGTTAAGGTATTTTCCTTCTATACCTATTTTATTAAGTGTTTTAATCATAAATGGATGTTGTATCTTATCAAATGCTTTTCTGCATCAATGGATATAATCATATGATTTTTGCCCTTTATTTTGTTTATCACATTGATGGATTTGCGGATGTTGAACCATCCTTGTGCCCCGGGGATGAACCCCACTTGGTCGTGATGAATAATCTTTTTAATGCATTGTTGTATTCGAGTTGCTAGAATTCTGTTTAGGATTTTTGCATCTAGATTCATCAGAGATATTGGTCTGTAGTTTTCTTTTTTTGTGTTGTCCTTACCAGGTTTTGGTATCAGGGTATTGTTGGCCTCATAAAATGAGTAAGAGAGTACTGTCTCTTCTTCAATTTTTTGGAAGAGTTTGAGGAGGATTGGTATTAAATCCTCTTGGAAGGTTTGGTAGAATTCGATAGTGAAGCCACCTGGTCCAGGACTTTTTCTTTTGGGAAGGTTTTGGATGACTGATTCAATTTCATTACTGGTGATCGGTCTGTTTAGATTTTCCAGTTCTTCATGCTTCAGCCTAGGAATGCTGTATGTTTCTAAGAACTTGTCCATTTCTTCCAGGTTATTGAATTTGGTGGCATATAGTCCTTCATAGTATTCTTGGATGATCCTTTGTATTTCTGTGGTGTCCGTGATAACTTCCCCTTTTTTATTTCTGATTTTGTTAATTAGTGTCTTCTCTCTTTTTATCTTAGTGAGTCTAGCCAAGGGTTTGTCAATTTTGTTAATCTTTTCAAAGAACCAGCTCTTTGTCACATTAATTTTTTCTATTGTCTTTTTGTTCTCTATTTCATTTAGTTCTGCTCTGATTTTTGTTATTTCCTTTCTTCTGCTGACCTTGGGTTTCATTTGTTCTTCTTTTTCTAGTTCTTTAAGGTGTAACATGAGGTTATTTATTTGGGATTTTTCTTGTTTCTTGAGATAGGCCTGTAATGATATAAATTTCCCTCTTAAAACTGCTTTCGCTGCATCCCAAAAATTTTGGTAGGATGTATTTTCATTGTCATTTGTTTCTATGTATCTTTTGATCTCTAATTTCTTCTTTGACCCGATCGTTCTTTAAAAGTATGTTGTTTAATCTCCATGTATTTGTGTTTTATCCTGCTTTCTTTTTGCAGTTGATAGTCAATTTCAAAGCCTTGTGATCAGAGAATATGCTTGGTATGATTTCAATCTTCTTAAATTTGCTGAGGCTGATTTTATGTCCCAATATATGGTCTATCCTTGAGAATGTTCCATGTACACTAGAAAAAAATGTATAGTCTGATGTTTTAGGATGAAGTGCTCTATATATGTCAATTATGTCCATTTCATCTAATGTGTCATTTAGGGCTGCTATTTCGTTATTTATTTTCTGTTTGGATGATCTATCCATAGCTGTCAATGATGTATTTAAGTCCCCTAGTATAATTGTGTTTTGGTCAATTTCTCCCTTTAGTTCTGTTAGTAGTTGCTTGGTATATTTCGGTGCTCCCTGATTGGGGGCATAAATATTAATGACTGTTATGTCTTTTTGTTGTATAGTCCCATTATGAAATTTTCATCTTTGTATCGTGTTACCTTTTTCACCCTGAAGTCTGTGTCATCTGATATCAGTATGGCTACACCTGATTTTCTCTGGGTACCATTTGCTTGGAGTGTCAATTTCCACCCTTTCACTTTGAGTCTATGCTTGTCCTTGTAGCTGAGATGTGTCTCTTGGAGTCAGCATATGGTTGGGTTTAGTTTTTTGATCCAATCTGCTACTCTGTGCCTTTTTATTGGTGAGTTCAGTCCATTTACATTTAGGGTGATTATTGATATGTGAGGATTTCCTGTCATTCTATCTTTAGTTTTCTGGTAAGGCTGTGTCTCCATTGTTTCTTTGCCTTTTTGTTGTCTATTATTTCTGTGTGGTGGTATTCTATGATGTTTCCCTCTGTTTCTTCTTTTATTACAGTATATATTTCAGTTCTGGATTTTTTTTGAGTGGTTACCCTTAAGTTTATGTAAAAGAAAGTTTGATATTTAGAGTATTCCATTTTGTTCAGCATGCTTACTTTCTCCATTGCCATATTCCGGTTCAGGCCTTTACTCTCCCCCTTTTTATGTTTTGGTTACCACAAATTGTCTCTGTTGATGGTGGTAGAATAGCCTCCTTTAGTGTTTCTTGTAGTGCAGGTCATGTATTAGAAAGTTCCCTCAGCTTCTGTATGTCTGGAAAAGTCTTTATTCCTCCTTCCTATTTAAAGGATATCTTTGCTGGATATATTATTCTTGGCTCATAATTTCTCTCTTTCAATAGTTTGAATATTTGGTTCCACTCCCTCCTGGCTTGTAGAATTTCTGCTGAAAAATCTGATGATAATCTAATGGGCTTTCCTTTGTAGGTTACCGTCTTCTTTTCCCTGGCTGCCTTGAGGATTCTTTCTTTGTCGTTGATTTTAGACAGCTTCAATACAATGTGCCTTGGAGAAGGCCTGTTGGGATTGAGGTAATTAGGTGTTCTATTTGCTTCTTGGATTCGAGGATCCAGTTCTGTCCACAAGTTTGGGAAGTTCTCATCGACAATTTGTTTGAATATATTCTCTGTTCCCTTCTCTCTTTCTTCTCCTTCTGGTATGCCCATTATTCTTATATTGCTCTTTCTGATGGAGTCAGAAAGTTCTTGTAGAGTTCTTTCATTTCTTTTAAGTCTCAAGTCTCTTTCTTCTTCCATCTGTGTAATTTCCAGGTTTCTATCTTCAATGTCACTGATTGTTTCCTCCATCTGGTCAACTCTACTACCTAAGCTGGCTGTTTCATTCTTAATTTCTTCTATTGAGTTCTTAATCTCCAGAAATTCTATTTGGTTCTTTTTTTAAATTTTAATCTCTTTCGTAAACTGCTCATGTTGTTCTTTGATTGTGTTTCTGAGTTCATTAAATTGCCTTTCTGTGTTTTCTTGCATCTCTTTGAGTTTTTTCAGAACTGTAATCTTGAATTGTCCGTCATTTAAGTCACATATTTCCATATCTTTAAGTTCCTTTTCTGGAGACTTTTCACTTTCTTTCTGAGCTGTCTTGTTGCCTTGGTTATTCATGGCAATTACTGCTTTATTATTTGTCTTCCTAGACATCTACTGGAGTGGCTTCTGCAACAGGTTGATAGGAAGAGGTCTTTCTTTTGTTTTCCAGTGCTTGTTGGTAGAATGTTTTATTTTCTCTCTGACTGCAGCCTTTTTTCTCTCTCTCACACGGTAGTGCTATGTTTTCTCCACACTATTCCAGCTTCTCACACAATGGGGGGATTCCCTGGGAGACGGGCTTCTCCTCTTTTAATAGTTCACCTGGGTCACAGGCACAGTGTCTGTGTGGGTATGCGGAGAGCTTTTGAAGTTCCAAAGCTCTTCCTGCACCAGATTCAGAGCCCGTATGTTTCAGCAGTTCTGTTTACTCCTGCAGGGATCCGCCCAGATAGGTGGGGCCAGGGGCGGGGTGAATTGTGAGAGGTGGACCAGAGCAATGGCGGTGACGACCACCACCACCACCACAGCCGGTCCTGCTTCCACAGATCCCTTCCCTTTGCCGGAACTAGTTGGGCTGCAAATCTGTGTCTGCGGTCCACAGTTCTCAGAATAGCAAATATTCTGTTCTTTCGATCTGACACTGCTACTGTTCTGTTTCTAGCACCGGGCAGGTGGGGGCGGGGCGAGCTCTGGGAGGGTAGGGAGGGGGTGGCTAGTCTCAGTGCCTACGGCTTCCGGTCTCTGCTCGGCTTCCGGTCTCTGCTCGGCTTCCGGTCTCTGCTCGGCTTCCGTTCTCTGCTAGGCAGTGAGGGCTTAAACCACCGTTTTCAGCCTTCTTCCCTCAGTCTTTTCTCTGAGGTCTCTGCCGTGAGCGTTGGGTTCAGCCGTGTTATATGCTGCCCCCTCAGCCTTGTGGCCCATAAGCGGAGCCCTAGCAGTCCGAGTTCTTCCGTCTCCCTCGGCTGCGATAGTTCCGGGATGCAGCGAGCTCGGAGCACTGAGCTAGGTCTGTGTCCTGCGCCCGCGCGGCTCCGTCTCACACTTCTCCCTTCCCTCCTCCCCTGCTCGGGGGATTCGCCCACGTTTAGGTGAATTCAGTAGTGGGCCTCTTCGTCTTGCCTGTCTGCTGTGCAGGGAGTCCTTTGTGGAGTTATGGTTGTTTGATTAGTTGTAGATTCCAGGGGAGCTTTACAGAGGCTCACCGCATGCCGCCATTTTGATGATGTCACTCGATATTTTTATTTATTTAAAGGAAGAGTTTTACTTTAAAAATGTTAAAGTAGAGTTTTGAAATCAATACCAAACACTTAATATTTTACCAAAGAAATTTTTATTTTAAATGTCTGTATGTAAGTGTAATATTATCAGTTGAATTATTTTCTGGAACTATTGCTTTGGCTCCAAAATATTAGAGTATATGCCACTTGTGTGGAGAAACTGTTTGCATTACTTTGTTTTTCAATTCATTTTATTGATAGGTAAATGATATCTTTGTTAGCATTTTAATAATTTTTTTAAAATTATCATGTATTTTTAACAGTATATTTTTTTAGAAACCTTGTGTCTGTATTACATACATTTATATATAGTTTTTTTCATGATACAAATGCAAGTGTCATTTCTGTTTCATTAAATATACTTTCTTGGTGTCTATAGATTTTTTTTCTTCGTTTTTATAAAATTGGATTGTTACTAACCATAATACATGAGCAACAAAACTCGGTAGCACGTGGATAATTACTAGCTATAATTATTTTTGTTTTCTGGCCTTAAATTCCAAGTTGTATAGGTACCTTACTAAATTAATAGAAATCAGGAAATGACATTTTCTTCTTATCCACAGTGGCAGCTAGACTGTCTTGCTTGCCTGCTGAAGTTAATATGCCAGTTTGCGGTAGATCCATCCGATTTGGATTTAGCTTATCATGATGTCTTCGCCTGGTCTGGTATAGCAGAAAGCCATAGGAAAAGAACTTGGCCTGGCAAATCAAGAAAGGCCGCTGGTGATCATGCTAAGGGTCTTCATATACCAAGATTAACAGAGGTAAAGTACAAAAGTTAACATTGAATTGGAGTAATGAATTCTATTTATGTTTTAGGAGAGCTTGTACATTTTCATTTTTACAAAGTGAAGAAATACACAAATGCGTAAGAAATGCTATCCAAGATTACCACAGTAGGACGTAACAGCTGAAGTAATGCCTTCATTTTAAATAAGCAGTAATTATGAAGCAAGAATGCTTTTCAGCTCATCATCTAAAATTCAGGAATAAATTATGTGGCATTTTAATGTTATCTGTAGGTTTGAGTTCATTATTTGGACTGATATATATCTATATTGATCTATCGGTCGATAGTTATAGATATACATATGCATGCTCATAGGAGGGATCCCATTGAATTGGGCCTTAGGCTTCAGAGAAAAGCCTTCTGCTGCCTTTTCTGGGTAAAATACTTCTGCAACAGTGCTAACACAAAAAGCAAGAAGTAATCTCTCTACTATCTTAGGTTAATGGAACCTAATAGGAAGTCAGCTGGCAAAGGAGGAATTTAGTTTGTGACATACCAGCCCTAGAATTGCAGAGCAAATGTGTATATAGGATGGTAGATTTTGAGCTGAAGAAAACAGTGCAATGACCTTCACATGCAGCATTAAAATTAGAATTACTTTTGACTGTGGAGTCTGTTGTTCCTGTAATCAGATATTTGCCCTTCCAATGTTTCCATCAGTGAACTGGGAAGTGGGGAGAGATGAAGACGAGTTTTTAGTGAAATCTCTTCCTCATTTTGAAACCTTTTGAGAATGATGCCTCACCTTATACTTGCCCAGGAAACATCAGGGTATTGAGTTATTACTGATACAGAAATATTGTAGTCATCATAGGTTGGAAACTGCTGATATAAAGGAAACCCGAAGCATATTTTCCATTTGGAATTTTGGGAGTTAAATGCGAAAAATGGTCTGTGCTGGTATTCCAGATCATTTGCAGCTAATACAATTAAAAGAGACATGTGAACTACAATATAATTTAAATGTGCTCTGTGGTGTTGCATATGTGAACTACTTGCTTTAACCTTACTAAATGTTTGATTTTTTTCCAGAATAAACTTACCAGGTTATAATATAAAAAACTCAAATTGATTGTGTTCCCTTCCATCAACTCACTAAATACTTTCAAAACTTTTGATCCTTATTAGTGATTTCCTCTTGAGATATTAATAATATAAATACGTATATAAGTACATATATAAAATACATACATGTGGAGTTTTAAAAAGAATGTTTGTTTTTTAAAAAATGTATGCAGTTACATGCTTACTGAAAATGGGAATGTACAAGTGAATCTTCTCCCCAGTCATGGGTGACTACCATTTAATAATGTTGTGTTACCTTTTTGGAGTTCTTTCCTACACACAAACCAGTGTTAGCTTTTTATAGTTTACAAAAGGTGCATAATATATTTTACCATTTGTTTATCATAATAATTAGAGCTTAGTATGCAAATTTAAGCTGTTTGGAACAAAATTTTTGTTACACTAATTCTGGAGACAGAGCCATCAATTTTGCTATATTATAGATAAGTAATTTTTAATAATTTACTGTCATTATTTCATTTGTTCTCCTTAATAGCGTTTCAGAAGGATCAAATTCCAAATTCGGCTTTCATGTCCAGCCTAAGCATTTTTTTTGAAGCTTTCTGATTTGCCAGGGACAGGTTTAGTTGCTACTCCTTTGTTTTGACAT
This sequence comes from Rhinolophus sinicus, assembly GCF_036562045.2. Classification (NCBI taxonomy): domain Eukaryota; kingdom Metazoa; phylum Chordata; class Mammalia; order Chiroptera; family Rhinolophidae; genus Rhinolophus; species Rhinolophus sinicus. Next base: position 43,206,563 of record NC_133755.1, on the reverse strand, counting down.
TTGGTATGTTGCATATACTTGTGTTACAGTGTTTTCCATGTTACCTGCTGCACTGGACTAATATTTCCAGGATGGGAACAGTGCCTTCTGAAATAAGTGCCCAAAGTGGGTTCCAACCTACAGAACGGATTGAACATTTTAAAATTAAATTAGCAAAAATTTCCCCCTATTATATAGATGAAGAACTCGGATTTAGAAACTAAGTGTTTATTAGAATCATGCAGCTGGAAAGTTAATAAACTAAACATTGAACCTCAGAATTTTTATTCTAGAATCCATGCTTGTATTTCTGGTATATTGCTTTTCTATATTTATTTCAGGATGGTTGAGGAATCGGCCACTGCTTGACTTTTTTTTTTTCCTTATTTCAAAAATAAAAAAAATATTTAATTCTTCAACCACCACCCCCAAAACCATTAATAAGTAATATATATTTTTCTCACCCAGTTGGGTGACATGTAGAGACTCTGGATCACAGGTAAAGAATAGTTTTGCCTGTGTATTTCTAAATTTTGAATATATATATATGTGTGTATATATATATATATATATATATATATATGTATATGTATATATATTTATTTTTATTTTTTTTTAATTTGCTGTTCTTAAGTTTGGTTAAAAAAAATCCTGGTTTTACATGATTGCCATGGGGATACAAAAGACAGTTTGCGGAATATAATAATGTAAAGATTTTGTAGGGTATCCTATGGACACTTGTCTTATTAGGGAGGCCACTTTATGGATGGTGTAGGTGCCTAACCAGTGCAGTGTACACCTGAGGCTGAAGCTGAATAATGTCAATTATAATTTTATATATATATAGTCACAGGATGTGGAGTACAGCATAAGGAATAGAGTCAGTGGAACTGTAACAGCTATATACGATGTCAGAGGGATAGTAGATTGGGGGAGGAGGGTTATCACTTGGTGAGGGGTATAAATATCTTTAACTATTACATTGTATCATACACCTGAAACTAATAAAAAAAAATTTCTAAAGGAATAAATACTTTTAAAGAGAAAAAAATGCTGGTTTTCTAATATTTGATATTTTTATAGTATTTTTCATATAGCCATTTTTGGGATATTCCTTCTCATAGATAAAAATTTAAATAATTTGGAGTCGTGGATGAAAAATGCATTTTTGTGTTTTAGTATATTTAAGGATTTTTTTAATGTTTTATGTTTTAAAGGTATTTCTTCTACTCGTGCAAGGAACCAGTTTGATTCAGCGACTTATGTCTGTTGCTTATACATACGATAATCTGGCTCCTAGGTATGAAGTTTTTATCATAATTTATGTATGTATTTGTAGTAAGAATATGTGTTTTAAAACTTCATTTTAAAAAAATGTAATACTTAACAGAAAAATTGTTATGGTGTTTTAATGAATCTCGTATCGCTTATCTAGATTTGCATATTACCAACATCTTGCCTGTTTTTATCGCATGATCATGAGCACATATTTTCTTTGTGTGTCTGTGCGAACACATTTATTTACATATTGTCCTGAGTCTTTGAGAGTAAGTTTCAGACATTATGACCATTTACTCATAAATAACTTTTGATGTGTATCTCAAAATACCAAGCACATTTTCTTAACAGCTAGAGTAAAATATTCAAATTTACAAAATTTAGCATTGATATAATACTGTCATCTAATATACAATTGATACTCAAATTGTCTCATTAATATTCTTTATGAGAATTCTTTTCCTGGTCCAGGATCATGTACTGCTTTAGTTGTCATATTTGTTCCATTTCCTTTAATCAGGGGACTTTCTTAGTCCTTCTTTGATGATATTGATGTTTCTTAGTAGTACAGACCAATTATTTTATAAAACACCTTTCGATTTAGGTTTTCCTGATTGTTCCTCATGATTAGATTCAGATTATACATTTTAGCAGAAATATGTATGTGTCTTTCCCAGTACATACTGGTGATGTCAGTTTGTCCCATTATTAGTGATATTAATTTTGATCATTTAATCTGGTTTCCTGCAGATTTCTCTACAGTAAGGTTTCTGATTTTTCCTTTGTAATTAAAAGTAACCTCTGGGAAGATATTTTGCAGCTGCTTAAATTTCCTAATAAAATCTTCATTCCTTGATTTTTAGCATTCAGTGATGATTCTTGCCTGAATTAAATATTAGTATGTTTACAAACTAGTAATTTTCTAACTCTTCCCATTTTATGCTTATTAGTTGACATCTTATTGTGAGGAAGAGCTTTCTCTTCCTCCCTTTATTTAGTATCAATTTGGATTTGTAGATTTTTTTTGTTTCATTTACAAGTTGTAATTCATTACTATTCACTTTGCTCAAGCTATACATGAGTTGGTCTCGTCAAGCTTTGTTCATGTGTCCTTTTGACATAACCCATTATTTGGCATAGAGGGGGGGAATGTTTTTTTTCCTGTTACTACAAGATCTTATAGGCTTGTAAATTCCCTTAGTTCTAGAATCAATCAGTCATTTCTTTACGAAGCCCTAGTTCCTGTTGGTGGGAACCTACAAAATATAGGCGCTTGATGTACTCAATGCTACTAGTATTTCTTTGCTTCTAGGCCCTGGTGGACAGAGCTGGAAATGTGTTTATAAGACTATAGTTAAAGCATGCAATACAATTCCATTTATTTGGGCTATGTTGGAAATTTTTTTAAATGTGCAAAATTTCAATACAGAAATTCAAATATGATAATTGCTGGCTAATACATGGGGACCTGACTGTATGCCTTAAGTAACGACATAAAGTATGTAAAATTAATTTCCAAGTATTCTGTAGGTGTTATGTTGGGCTAAAGTTTGCCATGTATGCAAATGATTTATAAAGCTAGTATAAACACCTTTAAAAGTGCTTAACTTTATTTATGGCTAATAGCTAATTGACTATTTTTAGATACTTCTAAAAGTCACCTTCATGGCAACAGTTGCATATAAATAGCATGATTACTTTAATGTACTTTTCTTTAGTGTCTGTCTCAATTGAATTCACATTCATTACTTGATTAGTATCTGCTTTACCCCACTAGACTCTTAAGTTCTATACAAACTGTATCTGATTTTGCTCACCATTATATTTTCAGTGCCAAGCACCATACCTTGTTGTTAGTAAAACTTAATGCATTTATTAACATGAGGAAATGAAGAAAATGCTATAACATGTCCTTGATTTGTATGATAAAACACATTTTACATCCCAACTACCAATTACTCTCCAGTTTAATAATTCTTAACTCTTCCTCCTCATCCTCTAACACAAACTCTACCTCAGGATCCCACACACTACAATATAGTGAGTTAAGGCAATTCAGTGACTGCTGTGGTCTGCTTTTTGTTCACTTTGTTAACCTCACACAATGAAAAATAAATGCAGATTTGATACCAGCTGTTGCTTTTCAAGCTGGTTCACTCTGTGACAATTCTCGTTTTCATTCCACCAGTTCCATTCTTAAAGAACTCATTACATTTTTGTAATGTGAGCTCCCCCACCCCATCCCTGTGTTTTCTCAGCTCCTGTTTCTGCACCATTACCTTTTCATAGTTTCTCACCTTCAGTTTATACTGTTAGGAGATTTTACCAATTAAGGCAGCTACAACGAACTTTTGCCTGTGTTATCAAAAATTTTCTAATGGTACATATTTCAAAGGTGGATGGGTGGCTGCTCTGGTAAAGTTAAATATATTATACTGGTATGATAAAAATTCAACATATAACATGGCCAAAGACTTGATTTGTAAAGTTGTAACTTCTTAGTACCTTTTACTTTAAATAATAATTTGGGTGAACCTTGCTTTTTGAGATTTTGAAAGGTGACTATATGAATTATAGCGAAGTGGGGATATCAGAGATGGTGCTTTTTTTTCTTAAACAACTTATTTGTAAGGCAAATAATCCATATTTAATCATTTTGTTAAAAATAAAAATTTTAATATTTAGTTTTCTTTAAATTGAGATAATACATTTTTCCATTGAAGTTACTAAAAGTATCATGGAAAAAACTGGAGGTGAAATAATACAGAATTAAACTATTCAGTTTTCTCTACTTTATAATAATTTGCTTTTAACCATTCCTGATAGAAATTGGCGTTAACAATATAAGAGTGTTAAACAGAAACTTCATGGCCGAAAGCTTTTCTGAAAGAAACAGCTTATTTAGCCAAATACTAGCCACAAAAGGACCAGGTCCTGGGGCAAGAAATCTAAACCACCAGGAGCAGGGCTAGTTGGAATAGCAACATGTCCACCCTCCTGGAGTTGATGGGCTCTTTTATACATTACATTTTGAGGAAGAAAGATATAAGTTGTTTTGAAAAAAATTGACATTGGCTATAGATAAGGGGGTGGGTTATAAAAGGTAAAGTGGCGGCTGTTCTAGGATTTGTACATAGTCCCTAAGAAAGAAATATTAACTACTTTTGATTGGTTTCAGGCAACAGCCCCAAAAGTTTATGTATAAGCAAGATCGGTGGCTTCTGGTGGTTACTATAGAAGTTGATTCACAGCTCCAGTATACGTTCAGGAATATGATCAGTCTCTTGTTAGTTGGCCCACGGCTAATAACTGGTTAACTATTTTTGTCCCTTTCTGTCTCTCTCCCTCTGGCCCACTATAATTGAATTTAGGACATCTCAGAATTTTTCTTCTGTCAAAGGAAGGGTGTTTTATGTTAATATTTTTTTTTTTTACTTGAAACTGTTATAGCCTTACTTTTTGTAATACACTTATCTTTAGTAACTAAATCATGAGCAGTTTTTGAGGGTTCACTTATTTCAGTCAATGTTGGATTCACTCAAATTTTGTTTATTAAATGTGAACATTCAATTGGTATTTGCTATTGTAAGATTTTCCCAATGATTTTAAAAATAAAAGATAAAGACCATAGGAAAAAAAATAACAGTAGCTTTCTTAAAAGTCTAATCTTTTGGAGGAAGAGTGGTATTTACTTTAAGAATATATGGTAATAAATTAAGTTATTTTTAATTCATTGCTGAATTTAATTAGTGGTGGTGGTGTGTTTTTATTTTACAGAGTTTTGAAAGCTCAGTCCGATCACAGGTCTAGACATGAAGGTAAGGGTTCAAAAAAATTAATTTTTAATAGGTAAAGATTTGTATAGCTAGATATATTTATATATAATATCTTTAATAATGAACATTGTGTTTTCTTTATAGTGCAAGCCCTTATAGTCATTTTTTTCTAATTTTTCTTTAGTTTCACATTATTCAATGTGGCTCTTGGTGAGTTGGGCTCATTGCTGTTCTTTAGTGAAGTCTAGCCTTGCTGATAGTGATCATTTACAAGATTGGCTAAAGAAATTGACCCTCCTTATTCCTGAGGTAAGATAAAGATTGAAGATTACTACTGTTACTCTTCATATTTTTTCATAGTATTATTAGCATTGATAATGAAAAAGAGCTAATGGAAACAAATGGACAGATATAGTTCCATAAATATATCACATTATCTGGAATGTGCTTATTTAATGCTTTTAAGATCTAGAGTGTTTTGAAGTAGGTAACTTAAGTGTAGTGCGAACATTAAATATTTTGTAACATTCATATTTGTCTTTTCTGAAATACTTGTTGACAGAGTGATTATTTTACTTTGGGTTTTTAATTTATTTTTATATTTTTATTTTTTTAAAAGATTTTATTGGGGAAGGGGAACAGGACTTTATTGGGGAACAGTGTGTGCTTCTAGGACTTTTTTCCAAGTCAAGTTGTTGTCCTTTCAGTCTTAGTTGTGGAGGGCGCAGCTCAGCTCCAGGTCCAGTTGCCATTGCTAGTTGCAGGGGGCACAGCCCACATTCCCTTGTGGGAGTCGAAACTGGCAACCTTGTGGTTGAGAGGACACACTCCAAACAACTGAGGCATCCGGGAGCTCAGTGGCAGCTCAGTGGCAGCTCAGCTCAAGGTGCCGTGTTCAGTCTTAGTTGCAGGGGACTCTGCCCACCATCCTTTGCAGGACTCGAGGAATTGAACTGGCAACCTTGTGGTTGAGAGCCTGGGCTCCAACCAACAACTGAGCCATCAGGGAGGCAGCTCAGCTCAAGGTGCCATGTTCAATCTTTAGTTGCAGGGGGCAGAGCCCACCATCCCCTGTGGGGACTCCAGGAATTGAACTGGCAACCTTGTGGTTGAGAGCCCACTGGCTCATGTGGGAATCGAACCGGCAGCCTTCGGAGTTAGGAGCATGGAGCTCTAACCGCCTGAGCCACCGGGCCGGCCCCTATTTTATTTTATTTTGTTTTGTTTTGTTTTTTAATTGCTTTTTTCTAGAGGTGGAGGACTTGAGTATTTTGGTAATTCATATTTTAGAGAAGTTTCTTCTGTTTTTTCTGTTTAATTAGAGTTTATCCTTAGGTAGTTGTTCTGGATCTGTCCCAGATAACCATTGTGACACTTGGGCAAGTCCCTTAGAATCTGTAAAGTGTTCTAGTTTAAGTACTTTCTAAATTGCTTCTAGTTCTGAAAATGTTTTATCCTGTTACTTTTATCCTGTTACTTAATCTTGTAAATAAGTTGTTATGAATAGCCTCTCCTCAATCCCTTTTGTATTTGTCTTTTGTTGTGTTTATTTGGTTTTATTTTATACCTGTATTTGGAATTTCTAAAATATGTTTTTACATATCACTGTATACTTTGGGATACTTTATTTGATCATATATTATTTATATGCATGAGTATGTGATGAGAATATTTTAAGAGCTATTACTAAAGAAGCCACCTAACATGTTATTTTTGGCAAGATAGTAATCTTAATATTAACTTTTTAATACTAACTCAGACTATCTTTGGAACTTGGTTTTTCATTTAGACTGCAGTCCGTCATGAGTCTTGCAATGGTCTTTATAAGTTATCTCTGTCAGGGCTGGATGGAGGAGACTCAATCAATCGTTCTTTTCTGCTGTTGGCTGCCTCAACGTTGTTGAAATTTCTTCCTGATGCTCAAGCACTCAAACCTATCAGGGTAAGATTTTACTGTGAATGTTCAGGAGCAGTTTCTGTTTCTGCAGTTTTCTTTGCTTCAGGTTTATCATTGTATTATATCCTTGCAGTAATTTTGAGTACTTGTTTACTGTATATAGTTTTTACCAAGAGGATAATAGTTACATAGTTCTTAAAGTGACAGTATTGTGACATAATTGTGTCCATGTTACACCTAGGAATGGAATCTGTGTGCTTTAATTTCTGCTCTGTGGGATCCCTCATGGATATTCTGTTTGGAAATAGCATCTATTCTTACTAGGGTCTGGGCCTTGTGTTAGTAAGTTGAATGATGGAAACATCATAAATGTAGCTTTCTTCTCATTGTTACACAAGTTTGTTTTTTTTTTTTTTTTAATTATGATGATATTTAGAATTTTCAATTTCCTTCCCCGCTTCAGTGTATATACTAGCCTTGTAAAAGACTTCTATCATACAATAAATCCAGAGCCCATTAATAAGTTTTACTAGTCCCAGAAATACATCATAGGATTTACATTTTTCTCCTCCATATTAATCTATCATTGACTATGTAAAAAATATGTGTTCTTTCTATTTTTCAGATTTCAAAACTACTCTGTTTCCCAAAAATGAGACCTAGTCAGACCATCAGCTCTAATGCATCTTTTGGAGCAAAAATTAATATAAGACCTGGTCTTATTTTACTATACTATAAGGCCAAGTCTGTTATGTTATGATATATGATATGATATGATACGATACTGGGTCTTATATTAATTTTTGCTCCAAAAGACGCGTTAGAGCTGATTGTTCGGGTAGGTCTTATTTTCAGGGAAACACGGTATGATAGGCCATTGCATGTGGGTAGATTTATATATATACTCGTGTTCTACAGGTTTCTTTTGTTCCCACATTTATATTGAATTCTTAATTCTTATCATATTATTTAGCATTATACATTATTCATGTCTTTTCCAAGTAGGTTATAAGTAATTTGAGAGTGATGTTTTTCTGAGAGTTCTCATATTATTCACTTACGTACCTAATTATTCCATTTTACAGAAACTAGTAGTGTTCTCTTCATTTTTTTTTGTTAAATTTTGAATACTGTTTAGTTTGTCTTGGGATTTAATTTTTTTCATAAAGCCTGTAGTTTCTTAAATATAATTTTCCTTTTTAAAAATGTTTTCACAAAGTTGAATTTTTTTTAATAGATAGATGATTATGAAGAAGAACCAATGTTAAAACCTGGATGTAAAGAGTATTTTTGGTTGTTGTGCAAATTAGTTGACAACATACATATAAAGGACGCTAGTCAGGTATGTTCAGGAAATTATACATTAACTTGTTAATAGAGATGAATTATATACATGTGTGTTCTTAACTTTATATATCCTTATTAAAAGCATTTTTGTCAATCTATAATGAGTTGAAAATGTCATCAGTTTTCTTCTGTATTTTATCTTTCTGTTCTGCTCTGATTCCTTTCTTCTTTTTACTTTGATCTTTGTTGAAATGTCTTCATATGGTACCTGTAAGTAGTTTCTTGTCTCTTCTGCGTAAGATTTGTGGATATAAAATCTTACTTGGAATGTGAAATTTAGACTTGAAATTTTATTAACAGGTTTCTGTAATAGAATATAGATTCAGAGTTCTGAATGTAAAATAAAATTGTAATTAAAATACAAGTTATTTAAAGCTAAAGAAACACTATTATTTTGTTGATCTATTTTTCTCAGACTAGACTAAAACATTTTCATCCAAAGAAATGTTTAAAACAAGTTAATTTCAAAGACAAACTTGTCACATAAACTCTTTTATTTTTTCTCCTTTATTAATTTAGTAAGCTAAAATGCATCTAAATGATTTCAGAGAAAATCAAAAACACTTGAAGAAGATACATTTCTCTCAATTTTTTATGCATTTCAACGTGCAATATATGCACTTTACATTTAAAATATCCTGTAATGTTTGCACTTACTACTTTTAAGAAACAGTTTTACATCTGAATTCTTAGTTTTTTAACTTTTCATTTGAGAAATAATTATAAAAATTAATACTGAACATGTTTTAATTTACTTCATTATTATTCATAAAATATTGATGCCAGATAAACATTGATTTTTTTTTAACACCTGGGATTGCCCATTTAAAGTAGGAATCTATTATTTCTTGCTTGCCAAAGTTATTTTCCTTCATAGAGATCTGAGTTTCTTTGAAAATCCTCCTATATTGAGTACTATTTTATAAAATCTTTTGTTTGCTCAGTTACAATGAGAATTAAAGCTTTCTGAAATGTTTAACTGTACATTTAAGTTTATTTTTAAAGCCTAGTTTAAAGGCGGTGTTAAAAACAAACCTTAGTGGTGAATTGTATATTATGTGAAGTACATCTATATAAAATTGTTAAAGAAAAAGAAAACAACAACAATCCTGAGTGTCTTTTCAATAAATTGCTGTGACTATCACAGTGTATTACTGACATTCTATTGTGTCTTTTTTGAAAGACTATCAATGATGTGTTCACAATTATAATTTTATTAATTTACATTATATATAAGTAAAGAGTTACTTATTATTTAATAGGTAGATTAATGAATTTGGATGAACCTAATTCTTGTTACTTACAAAGAAAAGATTTTTTGTTGTTGTGTTAATAATCTCTGAACTGCTAAACATTAAAATTTATATTTGAATTTTATATTTTCTCTTTGTATTAAGACAACACTCCTTGACTTAGATGCTTTGGCACGACATTTGGCTGACTGTATTCGAAGGTAAAATTTGATGTGAAATTGACAATTACATTGTTGAGGAATGATAAAGGACATAATTATGTGAACTGTCTTGTTTTGCTTTTATTCTTTTTTGTAGCAGGGAGATCCTTGATCATCAAGATGGCAATATAGAAGATGACGGGCTTACGGGACTCCTCAGGCTTGCAACAAGTGTCATTAAACACAAACCACCCTTTAAATTTTCAAGGGAAGGACAGGTTGGTATTAAGACATCCAAAGGTCTATATGAAATATATCCAAATTGTATGTGGGTATGTGTAATTTTCTCAAGCATGCAAACGTTAAGTTTGCTAGAACTTGATTGCTGGCAGGAAAAGTGAACTTTGAATAAAGTGAACCCTAGAATATAAATTTTTGGCTTGTTTTTAGAATGCAGAAACAAATTTTACTTCCTGTGACTATTGATAGACCACTTCGACTTTAATGGTACAGTTTTGTGGGATTGAATATTTTGAACTAATAACTTACACAGTGGAATTAGTAAGTAGTCATTTTAGAGTATCACACTGGCTTCAAATTTTAAAAACGTGTTGACGTAAAATCTATTACTGAATAGTTGGTACACTTAGTGACCCTACACCAACAAATGTCTAATTACTCTTTAGATTAAATTATTCACTCTTCCATTGGTACTTTTGTCATTGCCTGCAGTGAGTAAGTTAGTTATGGTTTGCAAGATTGTTTTCTTGAGGTCACTGATTGCGTTAGGAAATAGGAATAACCAAAAGGATGGAATATTGTCCCCATGGGCATACACTAAGGGTTCTTGAGATAAACTTGGGTGACAGTCTTATCAATCTTAGAGCTGTGCCACTTCCCCTGTTCCACAAAGCTCCTTCCTGTGCTATTTCTTGTAGGTCTTTTTTTTAGTTTTCCATTACAGGGGATAATTTCCATTACTGGGAATAATTTGATTGAATTATAGTCTTGCTGATTGAAGTCTTACATATAAACCAATATATAACTTTTATTCTAAAATATAAATGTGTTTATTTTTCTGATAACACTAAAGCAACAACTATAGTAAATAAAGAATGAAAATTTAGTTATTACAAAGAGAAGATACCTATATACAGAGGGTTCCAAAAAAATGTATACACATTTTAAGAAAGGAAAGTATTAAAATTGGAATACTCAATATATACTGATAACAAAAGATGAATACAAGTCATGTTTGACTTCTGTAATTACAAGAGGTCCTCAAAGTGGTTACATTCAGTGTCCAGACACTTCTGATTACAGCAAACTACTGCTTGAGCAATGTTGACCAAAGTATCCACTTAAATACATTTTTTTTGGGGTATAGTTCAATTTCCCATGATGCTTTTTTGGTCATGGCCTTCCAGGACTTTCTGTGGATATATTAAATACACAAATACATAATTTATGTTATGCAAGTAAGATTATGTGATCTGCTTTCTTCATTTTAAAAACAAATACATTAAAGAGGAAAATTTTTAAAAATTAAATACAAAAGAGGCAAATCTTTATTGACATGGTACTAGTTGTAAAAAAAGAACTGCAGGGAACATCTTTGCACACCTGTCCCATTATACTTTATATACTATTAAAAGTAAATTTGATTCATTTTAATCAGAATACATCACTTTACAAAAGGCTATACAAAATGAAATCAGCAAAAGTAAAGTATGGGGCCAAGTCTGGTAGATACCAGGTACACGCTTCTAAGAGTCCTGTCCCAATGGAGTTGCACAGGATATGATTAATTCCCCCAGCAATGAGTGTTAAACACATGTGAGGTGTTGTCTACCAGGAAAGTTCTTTTGAGCCTAGGAGTCCAGGGTTTTTATCGTGGTGGGTCTTGTAGGCACATAATATTTGCATGACTTACCATAATCACTGAAATTTCAGATTCCCAGATATAAAGCAGTTATTCAGCATAAACCAAATACAAACAGGCACAGCGAGCCACTTTTATCACTTAGGGAAAGTTTTACATCAGAGGAGGGAACTGTTTACCTTGCATGTTTCCAGATGACAGTCAAGGGCCAATCTTACAATCCGACCTTTCTAAGGATAGCAGAGTCTCAGTCTTAAGTATATTACATTTTTTTTTTCCATGCAATACCCCAGGAGATTTTAACCCTAGAACAATGTACCGTAGTGTTTGAGATGGGTGAGGAAAATAATTGGTCCTTTGCTACTTTACCAAAGAAAGTTAAGAAGGAACAAATGGGAAAAGTGACCCTTTCTCAGGCATATCAAATTTAGGAAAAAGTACAGCTGAAATGTACTTCACATGGTAAAACCTTGCACCTCCGTTTGAACTTCACTGGTGTAGAAGTTAAGGGCTTGGTGTCTTAAATCCTGACTCTGGCACCTGCCAACTCGATGACTCCAGGCCAGGTTCTTAATGTTTTTCATTTGGCGGCCTTTGAATATTATCTGGCACTTAAAAGTTTTCATTTTGACTAAGTTTCTGCTTTTGCTGCTGTTGCCACTAACATTATTATTAGAGTGAAATAAGGAGAAACTTAAGGCACAGGCAGTCAAGATAGGGAGTAATGAGTCCTTAACAAAAACTTTCGGTCACTTAATAGAATGTAAAATAATAGCATTGTCAATGAGAATCGGTAAGAATAAGCTATATTAGGTTTCAAGAGGGAGGTAAGAGTGAAGTTGATCTACCCATTCTGTTTTCTGTAAGAGAAATGAACATTGGGAAAACTTTCAGATGATAGTATATGATGCTGCTTTAAGTTTTTAGAAGTCTTTTAGTAAATTTTAGATTGTCATATGACCTAGTTTACTTGGTAAGTTATTCATTATATTTGGAATGTAATTAATATCCACGTTTAGATGTTATACTTGGTCTTCTCTTTTTTTCCAGGAATTCTTAAGAGATATCTTCAATCTCCTGTTTTTGTTGCCTAGTCTAAAAGATAGACAACAGCCAAAGTGCAAATCACATTCTTCAAGAGCTGCTGCTTATGATTTGTTAGTAGAGATGGTAAAGGGATCTGTTGAGAACTACAGGCTAATACATAACTGGGTTATGGCACAACACATGCAGTGTAAGCATTCTTTTCCTTTAATTTTTGTAAATTTTGTATGCAGAAATGAGATTTGAGGAGGGAATGGTTTAAAGAAAGAATTAACTATTCACACACTTTACCATTATAAACTATTGTTGCTAAGATATTACTGAAGTTAAAAAGTAAAAATTGTTTTTTTAAAAAACACAGATGAGGGCAGGTGAGTTATCACTGTGTGAGGGATATAAATGGTAAATGTCTATTACATTGTTTTGTACATCTGAAGCTAATTAAAAAAAAGAAAGGAAAAACAGATGAGAAGAACATTTTATAGATATCTAAAATACTTAAGCACTTTTTGGTTAAATAATTTAGTGCTAAGTAAAATCAAGTTGTGACAGTCCTTTGAATTTTTAGGGAATGAATTAGTTTTGCTAATGTGTTCCTACTAATTTTTTAAAATGACCATATATAATGTTTTATGTTTCCTTTGAATTTTTAGGGAATGAATTAGTTTTACTAATGTGTTCCTACTAATTTTTTTTAAATGACCATATATAATGTTTTATGTATATTTGCTAAACACATAATGGAGGTAGTTAACAGAAACAGAATATGTTATGTTTAATAGTTTGTTTGGGGGGGACATCTTTTCCTCCCTCTTTTTTCAGTAGCTCATGCACCTTATAAATGGGACTACTGGCCTCACGAGGATGTCCGTGCTGAGTGTAGATTTGTTGGCTTGACTAACCTTGGAGCAACTTGTTATTTGGCTTCCACTATTCAGCAGCTTTATATGATACCTGAGGCAAGACAGGCCGTCTTCACTGCTAAGGTACAGTTTTCTCACTTTGAAAATTAAAACTAAAGTAAAATTTTGTTGATAAATCTTGATTTTTTTTCCAATTTACTAAAGTATTTGAGAAAGTAATTGATGAATTTTACAATGACAATTTGATTACATAACTAACTCTTGTTATGTTTTGATTATTTTTACGTTTCAATAGATTACTACTAACATCATGGTATAATTTATTTCTCAAAACAGTGATGGAATATACACAGTCAGTGTATATAACAGATGTGGTATTTTCAGTAAAAAATAAATACAAATATTAATTGCATAGACAGTAAAGCCTAAAGCAAAGTAGGGAAGTTACTACCAGAATCTAAACTGGTTTCTTTAGTGTTTATCCCAAAGTAAAATTGATTGTAGGACTAATTTCTTTAGGTAAGCTCTGCTTAGTTATTTTTGTTAACTTGTTCTTTCTAGTTTTCATTCTTTTTTTACCATGGACTATTTTTAGTTTGCTGTCTGCACTGCTTTTAACATTTCTTGGCAAACTTTCTTTATATTTGCCCGTGGGTTTTTATTTTCCTCCATCATGTCATCTTGATGTCCTGGCTTTGCCCCCCAACAATGTATTGCCATTCTTTATATATCGTCAATCAATCCATAGTATTTTTAAGTTATGCTTTAATGTCTCCAATTTATAGTATACTAAGTGGGTTTGGTTTTTGGCTTTAGTTATATTGATGTTTTTTAAGTTTATCATCTGAGACAAATTATGATTAGAAATCATTAAATAATTGATTTCATTTAGCATGGAAGTATTTGTGACTAAATTTGGTGGTCCCATCTTCATAATTTTGTAGAACCAGCTATTAACAAAAAAGTATGTTTTTAGTAATTTTATTTTCAGCTGGTCTTCTTGTTTTTTCTTCTTCATATTAATGATCACCTTTTAAACCATTAACACTGTCAGGAATTAGTGTGTAGCAACAGAAAGAACAATTAGCTGTGCTAACTGTGAGTTAGCCTCATAAATGATATTTTTGGCTAAGAACTAAATTTAGACTTGTGTCTACATAAAAAGTACATACAGAAAAGAATTTGATGTGACTTTAGGAAGTATTCTAGTCAAATGGGCATTGATTATTTACATGAAAATGTTAGTTATTTTTATTCCATTTTCTGATGTTCACAGAAAGCTACATGTATTTTAACTGTGGCAAAACATGCACAACTTAAAATTTACCATATTAGCCATAAATAAGTGTACAGTTCTGTGGTATTAAGTACGTTCACAATGCAACCATCACCACTGTCAATCTCCATAATTTTTTCCCCATCCCCAATTGAAACTCTGTACCCATTAAATACTTAACTCTCCATTCTCCTTTCCCCTAAATCCCTTGCAACCACTATTCTGTTTCCTGTCTCTATGAATTTGACTTTTCTAGGTACCTCACATAAGTGGAATCATACAATACTTAGTCCTTCTGTGACTGGCTCATTTCACTTAGCATAATGTCTTTAAAGTTCATCCATGTTGTAGCATGTATTAGAATTTCCTTCTTTTTTAAGGCCGAATAATATTCCATTGTATGTGTATACCACATTTTGTTTTATTTGTTTATCTGTTGTGGACATTTTTGGGTTGCTTATACCTTTGCTATTATGAATAATGCTGCCATGAACATGCGTGTGCAAATACACATTTGAACCCCTGCTTTCACATCTTTTGTATATATACCCAGTGTAATTGCTGGATCATAATATAATTCTATATTTAATTTTTTGAGGAATCACTGTGCCGTTTTTCCATAGTTGCTGCACCATTTTACATTTCTACTGGCTGTGCACAGAAATCCCAATTTCTTCACTTTCTTTTTTTTTTTTAAGATTTTATTGGGGAAGGGGAACAGGATTTTATTGGGGTACAGTGTGTACTTCCAGGACTTCTTTTCCAAGTCAAGTTGTTGTCCTTTCAATCTTAGTTGTGGAGGGTGCTGTTCAGCTTCAAGTTGTTGACCTTTCAGTCTTAGTTGTAGAGGGCGCAGCTCAGCTCCAGGTCCAGTTGCCGTTGCTAGTTGCAGGGGGGCACAGCCCACCATCCCCGGGAGTCGAACCGGCAACCTTATGGTTGAGAGGACGTGCTCCAACCAACTGAGCCATCTGGGAGGTAGCTCAGCTGGAGGTGCCGTGTTCAGTCTTAGTTGCAGGGGGCCGAGCCCACCATCCCTTGCGGGATTTGAGTTGTTGAACTGGCAACCTTGTGGGAACCACTGGCCCATGTGGGAATCGAACCAGGAGCCTTCAGAGGTAGGAGCATGGAGCTCCAACCTCCTGAGCCACGGGGCCGGCCCCAATTTCTTCACTTTCTTGCCAACACTTGTGATGTTTTTGTTTTGTTGATAATAGTCACACCCTAATGGGTGTGAACATGTATTCTTTTATGTGGTAAATACATGCAGATGTAGGGTATATATTTATTTAGAAATTGCACATTAAGTAAAATATCCTCGGTTTGAGTTGAGTTTAAAGAATTCAGTCACTTCTGTTATGCAGTCAGTTAATACTTTTTATTCTCCAGTTATGAAAATATCAATCCAGATCTTTATTCTGGACTATTTTTATATTCTGAATTATTAACAATTTGCGTGTATTAGATATGTATGTATGTTGAAAAATGTCATTTTGTGTGACTCTTCTCATAATCTCATGGAATATTAACCCTCCCATATGCCAGGAATAAAATGTAATTGTTTTGCCAAGTTTGTTGATTGCTTTTATTCAATTCTTATTGCCTTGATATTGTATAATTTTATGGTAACTACATGTTAAACAGATCCCAATTTCAGTGTCCTTATCTGGTGTCCACAGTTGAATATAACTCTTATTAGTTGCACTCAACACAAATAACTAGTGTGTACTCTTGGTCTTTGGGAGGCTTATTCCATGAAACTATCAGAGAGTTTTCAAAATTATGACAGGTAGTAATTTGTAATGATGATAATTCATAGATTTATTTTAATATTTGGATGAGATAGAGTAGATCTAAAAAGTGCCTGGCATGAATGTGGGCGTCTCCTGAAAGGATGATGTTCTTTACTAAATCTCTATTGAATGAGTAGCCTGATTGCTGAATCTCAGTTAATGATAATTGAATATTTAGAGGATTTTCAGAGATCTTGGCCAGTATTGCTCTGCAGTGTTTAAGGATCTATTTTTCTAGAAATAATAAAGGTATAACTAGATGAAGGTGAGATGTCATTTATTAACGTATTTTTTTTAGTGTGGGTTTATTTGTGGAAAACAACTTTTTTGCACACCTAAGATGTTTTCTGTTTTTACAAAATTGCCAACTTTTAAATTAACATTGCACCAAGTGATCATTGATCTGGAAATCGATTTTTTTAAAGATTTCTTTATTCAGTTTTTTACATAATAGTGATGCCTGTATTTATATAATGAACAAAATACTCCAATTTTTAAAATGCTAAGATTGCTGAAGAAAGAATAGACTGTATCTGTGTTTTTTCCTACTCATAGCTAAAAGAATGCAAATAAATACAGTGTTAAGCACATTGTAATACTCTCTTTGCTTGAATGCCTAATTTACTACCGTCAATATCTTTTAATGGAAAGTTTTCTTTTCATTTCCAGTATTCAGAAGATATGAAGCACAAGACCACTCTTCTGGAGCTTCAAAAAATGTTTACGTATTTAATGGTATGTTTGAGAGTTGTGTATGGAAAATTAATTAGATATACCTTTTCACCAAAGCTGAAAACATTAAAAGGAGTTCATTTGTATTGACTCTATCCTGAGTGTTTACTCTTATTTTTCAATTTGAATTTGTCAGTTACTGGTATTCTTTGTTGTAATGATTTCTAACAGCCATATTTCAGTCATCTACATCTTGTTACTTGTCTGAAGAATGCCCTGTATCTGATCCTTTTCTTGTCATAGGGTCACCCGCTTTAGGGTTAGAATGTTCTGACTGATTTTTCATTGTCCCTCTTAATTCCTACTCCCAAAACTATAAAAATAATCAATTAAGAAAAAAAAGTAAATCTTACAATATTACTTCCCTGCTTAAAACTCTTCAGTGGTTCTTTATTATGAGTAGAATAGTATTCAGGTTCATCAGCATAGTACATATCCTGTGTGACTCCCCCCCACACACACACTTCCCTTCAACTTTCTCCCCATGTGTCCTCACTCTATAGTAACTAGAAGCCTCTTGAAGCTCATCATCATGTTGCTTTATCACTTGTGCAGTTATTTGTGCCACTCCTTCTGCCTGTAGCACTCTTCCCTCAGCACACTTCTCCTTTTTCTTTTTGTCATCCTTCAAGAATCAACATGGTTTTCACCTCCTTTGAGAGGTGACAGATTCCACAGTGTCTCTCCCAAGTTACCAAAACTCTGTGATACCTACCACTTGTATTGAAAGTTACTTGTCTTACCTGTTAGAATCTTGAGGACAGAGATTATATTTATTCCTGTTGTTTTTAGCTTCTGATACTTAATCAGGACTCGATAAATGAGATTTTTAACAAAATTGAAAGATTTACTGGTTATCCCTTGATTCCATATTTAATCTCCATTTAACAGAGTTGGAACAGGCCATCTGAAATGACAAAGCAGGAAACTGTAGGAAAGCATATTCAGCCTGAACAGATTTTGTATTTTATACTTCACAATACAAATCTGGGTCCTTTGAGTCCCAAAATCCTTCCTAGAAATTCCTGCTCTTACAAAATATAAATTTTTAAAATTTATGATAATTTAAACACCTCTGGCACCAAAACTATTAAACTGAAAATGCCATGGATATCAAATAATGAAAACAAGAGAGCATTTTAAACATTTCTTTGTAGATTTACTACCCGTTTTATTGTTATTGTTTTGATGTTTATTCATGAACCTTGTGAAAATTTTCTTATTTTTATTTGAGACTTAGATTTGTTTATTTGATTGTTTAATAATCCTTTTTCCCACCTCCCACTTTTACTTTACAGGAGAGTGAATGCAAAGCATACAATCCTAGACCCTTCTGTAAAACATACACCATGGATAAGCAGCCCTTGAATACTGGCGAGCAGAAAGATATGACAGAGTTTTTTACTGATTTGATTACCAAAATTGAAGAAATGTCTCCAGAACTGGTTAGTACCAGAAAACTAGTTTCTTTGAAATTTTTACAGCTTTTTCCCAACTTTAATTACTGACTTTTTTTTTCTTTTTAAGAAAAATACAGTCAAAAGTTTATTTGGAGGTGTAATTACAAACAATGTTGTATCCTTGGTAAGTTTTCTACCTGTTCTTTGCTTTTTTGGAAATCTTAGTGTGTATTTTAGCCTATTATGATAAATTACTGATCTTTGACTGTTGATTGACCAGGATTGTGAACATGTTAGTCAGACTGCTGAAGAGTTTTATACCGTGAGGTGCCAAGTAGCTGATATGAAGAATATTTATGTGAGTAATATATATATATATTTTTTTCTTTTTTTAGACTTTTTTCTGCTTTTAACTAACTGTTTGTATATGGCAGATTTGTTTGTCATCTTGAGAGAAAATTAACTTTCATATTTTCATCTATTTTCTTTATGCTGTGCTACTCAAATAAGAACTAAAGGTAGACCACAAAGCTGATATTTCCCGAAATTGAAATACTTTGCTTTTGAAATTTTTAGTAAGATTCATGGAGCATTTTGTCAGTACAAGGGGAAAACAATTTACTGAAATTAAGAATTCACTTTTTAAAAAATATTTGATTTCCTCTGTGCATTCTGCCCAAATTATAATTACTGATTTTTGTATTTTTGCATGCTGTAAACAGTAATATGAAACTTTTAAATGTTGTTTTATACACAGGAATCTCTTGATGAAGTTACTATTAAAGATACTTTAGAAGGCGACAACATGTATACTTGCTCTCATTGTGGGAAGAAAGTACGAGCTGAAAAACGGTATGTTTTTCAAATGTAATTTTTATCATTTTGGTAAATCATCAAATGGAAGTAAAACACAAGCTTAGTATAAATTAATGTTAAGTTTTTATGAAAATTATCTGATTAACTTTAAGGTCAGCTGCTTGGAGCTCATTTTTATACAGTAACTTTTCATTCAGTTATTGAAATATACTTTCAAACATCCTTAAATTTTTAAAAATTGTTTTGCCTTTTAATTACTCAGGTATTTATCAAGATCTGTCTATTGCTTAGCCCTCTGCTCTGCACTCAGTGGAGCATAATAGTCTACTGATGAACTGAAGACATCCTCTTCTGAATCTCTAAATTAAGAGATTTTGTTTTTCTTATGAACCAACCCTCAGATAGCTGGTTTAGTACAGGGTAGTTGGGTAAAGATGTTTCAGTTCTGCAGGTGAGTATTGAATGACTAATTAGACATTAGATTGAAAGAGTACTATATGCAGTTAGTTACCAGGAGAGCAAAGGCAGAGAAATACAATTGACCTTGTATGTGCAAGAAGTCCAGGATTAGATTAGCCTACGTCATTTTGGTCGAGGGTTTGCAGTGACCAGTAATAGAAAACAAGATTGGTAATATACAGTGACATCAAGTGATTGACATTTAGATTTTGGGATTATCTGCATAATTGGTTGAAACCATCAGAACATCTGACTGAGAAAGAACCATAACTATTGTAACGAACTGAGGCTTAAGCCAACCTAAAAGTGCAGAGAAAAAAGTAACAGAATCAAAGCCAGGAAAGAAAGAAAATCAAAATAGGATGGTGACTCAGAAATTGGGGAAGAGACTCTCAAGAAGAAGGTATTTCATTGACATAGTTCACAGAGATAGGGAAAAAAATAACAGCTGAGTAAAAGCATTGGATTTTTCAAAAAGGTAGTTTAGTTGTGTATTTTGTCACGTTGCAGCACTAGAAGTAAGGTTGTCAGGATACATGGCATCAAGTATAGATCATTCCTTTCAGAAGTTTGACAAAGTAACAGCAAGGAAGATGGAATCTGGAAAGAGCTTTGGAATCAAACAGTAGTTTTCTAGATGAAATAGATCAGAGCATGTTTGCAGGGGGAGAATGAAAAGCCATTTGCTTCACATTGCTTAAGAGAAGATATTTCCAGGTAAAAAAGCATTTGAAAGGAATGTATTCCTTTCCTCAATCTTCAGAAGTCATGTTATTTGCAAAAGAGAAAGGTTGTAGGTGGACATACTCAAATGAAAGCATAGCTGTGCAGGCAGTTACAGGCAGAAGACAAGCTCATGAATTGAGTCAGGATAAGAGTTTAAGGACTCACACAGAATGGAGTCAGTCAAAGGTTTGTTACTGTGGAGGAATATAATGAGTCAATAAAAGATAATTGAGAGACTGAGTCATGTTCATTGGAGAATCTCTTTTCAGTTGGGATAAATAAACTTGTTGAATAAATTTGTTATTCTTAATAATTTCCTATGTCTTGAAACATTTCCTTCTTTTGGCTAGCCCGATTCTACTGCTTTTTTGAAATACTGTTTCATCTCTCCCAGGTTAACTGTTATCAGTCTTTTGTACTCTTACCATCCTTTTAGATGCTTGTCATAACATAGTAAATGTTCTACAGAGATGGGCTGAGGATCATGTACTGCTCAGTCTTTATACCTCTGGTTTTTCTCAGCTTGTTTATTCTTTCCTGAATAATTTTATCTACCACCATAACATTAACCTCTGCTGACATGCTGCTAATGATTCCCAAATCAATTTACCTGATTCAGAATGCTGTGCTCTTCCATCTGTCTTACTTGTGTGTCTCATAGATTTACTAGGTCTATAACATGAACTCTCATCTCTGCAGATGTGTTGATGTCTTTCATCCTCTGACTTAATGCATGGTTCCACTGGCCACTACAAGTCTCCTAGTGACTCTTAGCTTTCAGGATAAAGTTCATAGTCTTAACATTACACACAAGGCCCTTCATCATTTGACTCTTTTATACTCTACTCTGTACCTCATCATTAATTTGCCAATCTCTCAAATAATAAGGATGAATTTTTAGACTTATTTCCTTTGTTTGTGACATCCTTCCTCTTATCTCCCTAAATTCCTACTTTTTAAACTAACCTCTTAGTTTAAACAAATTCTCTTTTGAATCCTATGTAGTGAAGTATTATTCCTCGAAATGTATATTTTTCATAAATTCAAGCTTTTATAGTTTTGTTTAAACCAAAATTTTGGTTCTTTTAAACTTGAACTAGCATTATGTCAACTGCAAGATTTCGGTAACTAACTAGTTGACCTGTTGCTACTATTGTTGTAATATCAGGCAACACTTCTTTTTTTTAAATTCTGAGATCAGATCAAATGTAGAAACCTTCCTAATTAATAAAGGTCATTAGTAAAACCTTTGCCGAGACCTGATTAGCCTTTCACACATATCCCTCACCCCACTCCCAATCTCATTTATCCATCAGCAAGTCCTCAGTTACCATTGTCACCTTTATAAACTCTCTCTCTCTCTCTCTCTCTCTCTCTCTCTCTCTCTCAGACACTTAGATATAAGCCCTCATTGTTTTGAATTACTTTTATATTTCTGTTTCTCAGAGCTACAGAGATCATGCATCAGGTAGACTGGAAGGTCTTCTGATGCTCAAATTTGGCTATTTTCAAGACAACACTTATTGAATGATACTTGTTATGCAGCATTCTAAAAGTTGTAGGAGTAGGCACTTTAATCTCCATTTTACAAATCAGGAATTAAGCTCAAAGAGGTTCAGTAACTTGTTAAGGGTCATACTTTGCAGTTATAGTTCACAAAAATACTTCAGTCTGTTATTTAAGGTGGAAAAGAAAACTCTGAACTAAAGAACTCCTTGCTTTGAAGTATGATATGACTCCATTTTATGCTTCCATTGCACCTTTACATGTATTTATGGTATTTACCAGTCTACTGTAATTTTTTGTTTATTTTTCTTTTTATTTTTCTTATCTAGTAAAGCCCTTTCAGAATGAAAAAAGTCATGCCTTGAAGTACTTTTGAAAGACAATTTTTAACAAGTTATTTTTTTCCTC
Source organism: Rhinolophus sinicus (assembly GCF_036562045.2). NCBI lineage: Eukaryota > Metazoa > Chordata > Mammalia > Chiroptera > Rhinolophidae > Rhinolophus > Rhinolophus sinicus. Next base: position 43,183,988 of record NC_133755.1, on the reverse strand, counting down.
TTTTTTCTGTCTTTCAGGGCATGTTTTAAGAAATTGCCTCGCATTCTGAGTTTCAATACTATGAGGTATACATTTAATATGGTCACGATGATGAAAGAGAAAGTTAACACACACTTTTCCTTCCCATTACGTTTGGATATGACACCATATACAGAAGATTTTCTTATGGGAAAGAGTGACAGGAAAGAAGGTAATTTTCTATCTCTTGCCTGTGTTTATTGTAAATTTCCATAACAGGATAGTCATAATTATAAAGTTGTAATAGATTATACATTTAAGAAAATTAAATTGAATCTTAGAAAAATGTTTTTAAAGACAGTGTGGCACATTCACTTAATTACTAAGTATTTAGTATCTACTAGGCCTGTGTTCTAGGCATTCGGGACACATTTGTGAACAAGATAAGCATGGTTCCTGCCCTTGTAGAACTTAAAGTCTAATGGGCGAGTCTTTTATTGAACAAGAAATTACAAACATAATGTGTTGTCAAATAAAACAGTGACTACATCACAGATCTGGGGGAATCAGGGCTTTCATGAGGAGGTGACATTGAAGCAGAGCTTGAGTAAGAGCTAGATTGGGAGGAATGGATAAGTTCTTTTGCTAGGTGGGGGTGGTGGTGAGATGGGCAAAAGGCAATGGCCAGATCATTTTGTTTGTAGGCCATGTTAATTTTGATCTGTATTCAGTGTGAAACCTTTTTAAGATTTTAAGCAGGGAAGGGAGGGGTACAATATGGAAAAGGTTTAACTATAGCAATAGACATAGATTATAGGGGTATGGGGAGGCCATTCCGGTAAACCACAGAGATGGTAGATTATATGAGAAAACGTACCAGTAAGGTTGGAGAGCAGTGTATGGAGATATGGTTTACAGGACTTGATTGAATGAATAAATGAATCCAACAGAATATTCAATATCTATTTACTGTGTAATTTGCTATTATAGTAATGGGAATATATTGACAACAAAGAGCAAGACCTCTGCCCCATGAGGCTTACATTTCAGTCAACTCTGCTGCTAGAGGGAGGAGGAAAAGTCAAGAATGACTCAGGTTTCTGGCTAAATCAGCTAGGTAAATAGGGGAGTCAGTATTTCTAGAAGATTGCTGGAAAGAGGGAATGTGGTCAGAAGTATTGAATGCTAAAGAAAAGGAGTAGTTCCAGTAAGAACCTGATGGAAAATAATCTAACATGTGGATCTTTGGTTATCTTTATCAGAGTAATTTAATTTGGCTTTTGCAACAGGAAGGCCGATTGCAATGAGTTAAAGAGGGTACTTGGTTTATAAGTAGTTACCTCCAAATTGTCATTATTTCCACAAGACCAGTGATTTTTAGACTTCTCTGTATGCAGTTCAAGGACCGCAAAGGTGAGGAGGAATGGAAAATAGATGAGAGAATAAAGTAGAAAGAACAGGTCCAGCTCTTGCCTTTCCCATTTTTCTTTAGCCAGAGAAATTCCATTTTATATAATAAAGGTCCTGGTAATGTTTTCTTTGTATAAGAAGTTCTGCTGATTTAAATTTGTAAGGTTTGAAGAAGCCACTGTATTATAAGATTTAGGAAAGAGAACAATGTTTTGATCTTTATACTCCATTGCCTGGCACTTAATGAGCATTCAGTTAATGTTTTACTCCCAATAAATGGGAGATGAGAGGTGTGAACAGGGTGTAGGGTATTCTTTCAAGAGAACAACATACTTGTTCTTTGAAGAGAGGAGAAAAGATGGTGACTGTAGCTATGAAGAAATAATGGAGTTATGGGAGGAAATTTTTAAAGTGAGAATTTAAGTGTGCTTAGAAGTTGTAGGAAATGAGTCAGCAGAGATGATAAGTTTGAAAAAACAGATGAAGCTAAGAAATGGGCATTGAATATATACATCGTATTTATTAGAACTTTCTTCAAACCGTTTATAAAATTATAGCAAGACTGCCCAGGAAACTGCTTTATTGTATTTTTCATGATGCTTCCATGGGTGGAAGTAGCAGAAATTTATGCCAATATAAAGGAATTTGTTAGGCCACAAGTGTTGCATTCAGAGTCAGACCCTAGCACATCCAAACTCCTCAGCCACTGCTTTGACATTGTCAGCCATTCTTTTCCTCTCCACTGAATTATAACTTCACTTTCCAGTTTAGACTGTGCATTCAGGGTAACCAAATCTTCTCTCACTTATTTGCTTCTGTTTATATAGTCTTCCCTCAACTATCATCAAGGACTTGGGTCCAGGGCACCCCGCAGATAACAAAATCTTTGTATGCTCAGGTCCCTTATATAAAATGGCATAAAACAATAAATACAGTCATCCCTTCATATCCACAGATTCCAAACCGCAGAGTCCCACCCATAGATCCCAAATACTGTTTTCCATCCACCTTTAGTTGAATCTGTAGGTATGAAACCTGCAGATACAGAGGACCAACTGTGTCTTCCCTTTAGGTGATGCTGGGAATGCATGTAAATCATGCATTTTTTAAAAACTTACACCATTCTGTAGTTTTTTCCTTAGTATCTTTAATGCCTTTTAAATTTAAATCTTTATGAGTGGGAAGTATATCTTTTATTTTTGTCTACATAAATCTAATAAGAGTGTTTTCTGTTAACTGATAAACAGAAGCCTGCCACCAGAATAGTGCTCCATTTTCCTTAACATGAAACTAAAAGACATAAATATGTTAATGCCCTTTCAGATCTTGTTCTCCTGCTACTGATAATAGTACAAAATGCTTCATTCGGGTTTATTTCAAAAGAAATAGCCAGATTAAACAAAAATAGCATATTTTATTTACATATTATGTTGAGGTTGTCTGTCATTACGCACTAACACGTGGTTTTTCCAATGATTTGTATAAACGTTCTGTTCCTTAAAATTGTAGGCTATGGATGGTTAATGACTAGCAAATAGAGTTGTTTTGTACTTGTTTTAATAGATAAAGTATCTGTGCCTATTTCTGTACATTAAATATATAAAGTGATTCTAAGATGTCACTGTGTTCAGTTTTCAAAGTTATTGCCATTGTTTTATGTCAATCATTTCAGGTTTTAAGGAAGTCAGTGATCATTCAAAAGACACAGAGAGCTATGAGTATGACTTGATAGGAGTGACTGTTCACACAGGAACAGCAGATGGTGGGCACTATTATAGTTTCATCAGAGATATAGTCAACCCACATGCTTACAAAAATAATAAATGGTGAGTTTTAAATATTTTATTCTTGGGATTTTTTAAAAATCTTTTTGTTTTTCAAATATTTGTTTTTATGTCGATTTCTCTTCAGATATATTTTCTGATTTTAGTTTTCTAAAAATTTTCTATAAAGTTAGGGAAAGGGGTTAGACAGCATTTTTAAATAAAAGTGACTTTCAAAGGATAGTACAAATTAATTGTTTTTAAACTTTATGGGTCTCTAGGCTCTTGAGAATGTGATAAGTGCTTCCCTGAGAAAAATAAACACAAAGTTGTGCACGCAACTTTATATTCATAAACAATATTGCACCTTCCAAGTCTTATATGTGTTCTCATTTAAGAACTATTGTTCACTGAATGCCTTCTGTAGGGTGGGCACAAAGCACTTACATATTATAGTTAGAAGTTTACCGACGTGCTCTACTCTCTTCACTTTACCTTTCCCCTTAGACACACATTCTTTTTTTATTATCTTTTATCAAGTTAATGGTTGGAAATCATTAAATCAATCCTTAATAACTGTTTCTGGTCTACAGATGTTAGGTAGAATCTCATGTATAGAGACTATATCTGTGCTACTATGCATTGTTCTGAGTGTTTGGGATATTGCTTTGAACATTTACGTTGGTAAATTGATCTGCAGTTTTGTTCAACTATTTCTCACTCTTGAAGCCATCATGTCCAATGTACCGTAAATGTATTCTGAATCTTTTTTGATAATAAATTTTTAAATGGCATCTTTACCTTTGGAAGTTCTCTCATCTCTTAATCTTTTTCTGTCCAATAACTTCACGTTAATCTTTATGTAAACTTCTTTTTAATGAACTTGTATTACTCCTAGGTTAATAAATAGATTTTCAAATTTTAGGGTAGTTACAGCTATGTTGTTAAATTCCCAATTTCTAGTGATTAGAGTTGTCAAAACAAAAGCTTAGTTAGAATTTCTGTTTGATCAACATTTATAATAAATCAGTATGTAATCCAAATATTTTTTAAATAGGCATAATATAGAGATACTTAGTATGTATATACTTGATTAACACTATATGCTCTGTTTTAGGTATCTTTTTAATGATGCTGAGGTAAAACCTTTTGATTCTGCTCAACTTGCCTCTGAATGTTTTGGTGGAGAGATGACAGTAAGTGTTATTTAGAAATTTTAAATGGTTTGTGACTTTGCAAATGCTTTGCAGTATCATCAAATCCAATAGCAGGATCATTCAACTTTCTTTTAATCACTATGATTAAATCTAACATTTATTCAAGTGGCATTTATTAGAAGTTTAGTATGTTTGGAGTATATATTAAACAGAAATATTTTAAAAATTACTATTTCTGCCTTCAACTGATGAAGGTTAAGACTTAAAAATAAATAGTATAGGAATTGATTACATTGCTGTGAGACATTATGATTAAATAAGTTGTTTTCTTGAATGCTTTAAGATTAGAGTCAAAAGAAATTACTGTTTATTGACTTAACTTCATAATTTTTGACAAGAAACTTGGCTTGAGCTGAACTTAAAGAATTGTTCATTTAGTGCCTTTTATAAAGTAGCAGCAACCTGGTTATTACTAGTGACAGAGTAGAAAAAGGTATCTGTTACATAATTAGCAGTAAGACATAAGAAAAAACAATGGAAAAAAAAAAAGTAAAGACAGTGAGGTTGGAGTCGTATTGTAATAAAATATCCTGTTGATTCTCACAAGTCAAGTATTAGTCATTTCCATTTCACAGATAAGCCCAGATAAACCGATTTTTCATTTTAATACCTATGTTTATTGTGAAATAACTGTTCATATTCTGGATTTTAATGAAGGACATTTTTATTGCTCTTTGGTGCTCCTATGTACTATTCTGAATAGAAAAGGAGAAGTAGGAAAATTGCTAACACTTAGGAAATAGAAGGAAGTAAATAATGAATTAATGATGAAAGCCATCATTAAACCATTGTATCGCTAGATGTTATTCCCAGGATATTTCCTAAAATGAGAAAAAAGTAATCTTTGCAAAGCTCTTCTTTTAAAAGATAAAGTGGACTTGCAAGTCCATTTTATTTTCTTATGCTTGATATGTTTTAGTAAAGTACCTTAAAATATGTTTTGAATCTGTTTTCTAGTACTCTTAGCCAGAACTATCCAGGATTTTTATAAATGTAATCCTATTTGAAAACTATTTACAAAGTTACTACAAAGTATTAAATAGCTTTTTACTGAAATATTTTATATATAAATATAGCTGAGTATACCCATTTTTCTAAAGAAGGAAAACTTATTTTTTTAAACAGACCAAGACCTACGATTCTGTTACAGATAAGTTTATGGATTTCTCCTTTGAAAAGGTAACCATTTCTTTCATATGTAATTTTACATTGCTTTCTTTCTTCCATGCTGTCTGCTTTTATAGTTATATTTTCTCGAAATGAAAATACTTTTTTTTTTCCCTTTTAAAGACACACAGTGCATATATGCTGTTTTACAAACGCATGGAACCAGAGGAAGAAAATGGAAAAGAATACAAATTTGATGTTTCATCAGAATTACTAGAGGTATAAGTTAATTTAACTTTAGAACAATTTTAAAGCATATTTAAATATAATGCAAGTAATAACAGTACTATAAGAACAGGCTATGACAATATTAGGATCTGTAATCCAGGGTAGATCTACATACAAATAGTCTTGGTATATGATAGGTGAATGTAAAGTGAATGAAATTAAAGGGAGTGGAAAATAATTATTACTAACATTGAAGAAAAATAAGAAAGGTAAAACAGTTACCTTTTTAGGGCAAGCTCACAAGTAACTTGTATGATTGGCAATGTTCTTATTGGATTGGTGATGGGATTGCAAGTGTTCCTTCTCTTTCACTTCATGTTATATATGAAAGTACAGTGTATGTTTATTTGAAATATGTATTTTATATATTAAAAAGTGTGTCCTTTGTAGTTGAGGTTTTCTTTGTTTCATAATGTAGTAATAGGTAATGTTACTTTAATGTTTTAAGATTTATATAACGTATTCACCACTCAATGTATGTTGTGGCAATGTTATAAATTCAGTCAGCCATATAAAAAGTCAATCTCCAGAAAGGTATACCCAATAAAAATGTACTCTTCCACCTAGACAATTCTGTTTTTACTATTTAATTGATCGATTGGTATTTGCATTGTTGTGGTCAAACCTCTAAGACTGAGGTGGATTTTGTTTCCCAAACAAACACTTAACTACTATGTTGCCTACCATAATATTACAGATAAAAAGCCAAGAATATTGTCTTCTTTAAATCCTTGAATTGGATTTACCAAAAAAATTAAGTTCTTCACTAGATTTCAAGACATTAGACTCATCTTTGTGTACAAATACTGATTTCAACCATCATAATTAAAATTAAATATATTATAATCATAATTAATGTATAAGGCTTTATGCGCCCAAAGTATTCAGACAAATCTAGACCTTGTTCTAAATGAGGATTCAATAGTATTTAATGACAACCAGCCCACTTGTGAAGTAAAATGAAATTTTAAATAAATTTTAATGACGTATATTGTTCATTTACATCAGGTGGTTCACAGAATTCTTTATATTCTTAAAAATTATTGAGAACTTTAGAGTTTTTAAAAAATACTAGTTTTAATGTGGTCACATCAATGTTTACCATATTAGAATTTAAAACAAATTTCTTAAATTTGTATTCATTTAAAAAAATTAAAAATGATGGAATTAGGGCAAGCTAATTTTTATGAAAAAATATTTTTCATAACAACCCCATTCAGTGAGAAAAATGGCCCTGTTTTACTTTTTTGCAAATCTCTTTAATATCTGATTTAATAGACGGTATCTTGAGTCTCATAACAGATTCTGTATTTGGTCTGTTGTGATTGCATTCATCATTTAGCATTCTGGAAAACTCCTTTGTATGCTTAGGATAGAGTGAGAGTAAAAACAAGTCTGGTAACATCATAGTATTATTAAGAAAATTGTTTTAACCTTATAGACACCTTAAAAATGCCTCAGGGACATCCACAGCTCTGAACCATTCTTTGAGAAACACTGATTTACATTTTGACTAAAGGGAATCCCAGACCTTTGCTTGTTGTACTAATAAGAAAAACAAACTGAACTACGTTAGAATATTCTGGATTGCAGACCTAAACCAACCATTTGTTCCTGTCATTGTTTCAGCTTGTTAATTTAAAATGAGTTTGCCTGCATATACATTTTACTAAAAAAATAAGTAAAAATATAATACTGTGTTACTTAACAGTAATACAGATATTAGATATAAACTAAAATTTAGTCCTGTAGATTTGTACAGTTAAAATATAGCTACTAGCAGACTTTCTCAAAAGGTAAACAGAAAATTTCAGAACCATAAAATATATTAACTATAAAGTAAACAAACATAAATTAGAGTGACTGATAAGGATAAAACACATAAGTGCTCAGAAAGGGTAGTTGAATCCAGAGTACTGGGGAAGGTGAACAGGAAATGTGACCTTAAGCTTTGACTTGAAAGTTAGTGAGAGGTTAATCATGTGAAGAGTACTTCAAGTAAAGAGAACATCATATACAGTCCCCTGAGGAAGGATAGAGCTTATTGGCACGTTTTAGGAGCTGAGAGGTGACCTCTGTGGCTGTGATGATTAATAAGTAAAAGGAAGAGTGGCTCAAGATGAAGTTGGATGGGTATATAGAAAACACTTAGAAAAGTTCTTTCTGATCAATGTAGTATAATAATTTCACACTTAGACACACCCAGTTGGCTCCACATACATTGTATTGACACAAGGTAAAAAGAACCATCAAAAAGCAAGATGAATATTTCTGTAGAACAGACATGGAACAGTTAAAGGCACTAAGTCTGGTGGAAACCATGGGACTTTACCAGGCTTTAGGTTGAAAGCATCTAATGGTGGTCAACGGTTCAGCTCTTGCAGGGTAAAGAGGACAAAAATTATGACACAGGGTCTAGAGCCAAGTCCCTGGCTAAAAGCAGGAAGCTTGGGAAAGGCTCTGAATTGGGATGGGTGAATGCTGTCAAAACTCTTCCTTGTGGCTACAGTTTTATAGGAAGTTGTATGCCTAAAAATGCTAGAGGAGAAAGAACGCTGAAGCAAGGCCATGCAATGACTAGGTCTGTGATTTTCCAAATACAATGTGGAATAGAAGGTTATAAGGCTAATACAAAGTTATAAGACCTGATTCTGGACTAGAGTAGTGGGCTGGGGGCGGGAGAGGCAAATAAACGTAGTTGAAAATATTTACAGGGATAAACACAGTAATATCAATGATCACAACATAAATTTGTTCCAGATAAAAATGATTTTATGGAGCTAAGTGACAATGACTTAGAGCATGTTTGGAGTATACAAAAAGAAGGAACATAAAAAGTCAGCAGAGTAATTCTACAGGGCTAATGTCAGAAATAATCATTTTTCATGATTTTTATAGAGTAAACCAGGAAATCACCTCTCATGTAGGTCTGCCAACCTGAATTAAAGTTCTATATTTTATTGCTTTTTAAACAAACATTCCTCTCATAACCTGTTCTTAATCAAAATGGAATATGATGCAGTTTTATTTATTTATATATTTGGTCTTTAGACAGATGCGATTTCAGAGTTCTTTCAAAATCTTTTTTAAAAACCACTTTTTAAAATAATCACTTGAGGCAGCTAGATACGCAATGATAAATTAGAGCAGATTTAGTAATTTACAGTACTTTCATATTCCATATACCTGAGAAAAAAATCAACATGAATTTTAAATGCATTTATTTTGGGTTTTGTTTCTTTTAGAGCAAGTCTTTTTGTCTAATAAAAATATTGGTAAAATTATGAAGCACATGCTTTCTGATATCTAATGTTAAATTTTTTTTCTTCAGTGGATTTGGCATGATAACATGCAGTTTCTTCAAGACAAAAACATCTTTGAACACACATATTTTGGGTAAGTTTGGTAAATTCAGTAATAGATTTTTTTGTTACACATTTAAAATTTTATCTCGTGAGAAATTTAACTTACTATTATTAAATTCTAGGTTTATGTGGCAGTTGTGTAGTTGTATTCCCAGTACCTTACCAGATCCCAAAGCTGTGTCCCTAATGACAGCAAAGGTAATACCTAACCCTTAGATAATGTTTTCAAAATTGACTACTTTAAAATAATTAAATACTGTTTGCTTAATTTTATCTTTTCTTACAGTTAAGCACTTCCTTTGTCCTGGAGACATTTATTCATTCAAAGGAAAAGGTATGTGTTTTATTTTGTGAATTTTTATGTCATTTATCAGATATCTTTTGATTTTCATTATTTTTAGCTCAGAAGTCCTTATGCCTTCAGTGACTTCTTTCTTTTTCTTTTTTTAGCCCACAATGCTTCAGTGGATTGAATTGTTGACCAAACAGTTTAATAATAGTCAAGCAGCTTGTGAGGTGAGGTGAATAATTCAACAAACAATGCATAGCTTAAGATGCACCTTTTTGTTTTGTTTTCTTAGATGCTACAGCAAAATTGTTTTATCCATTATAAATTATAGGGAGCCCAGTGTAAATTGTTCCTAAAATTACTGGATAGCTCAAAGTCATAATTTATGTATCAAATCTGTTTCCCCGATTGAGTAATTGATTTTTAAGTTATTTAAAAATCCTTGGGTTCCACCCATGTAGTTGAAGGAAAAAGTATAGAAATTTCAAAAGACTACCAGATGTTTCTTAACCACTTTTGAATGTTATCAGAAAATACTTAAAAATGTATATCTCCTCTCCCCCGAGAAAAAAATGCATATATCCCAGTATATTAGTTTAGTTTATGTCTAATTTTATTTCCTCCCATGTTTCATTATGAGAGACCTATCCCTAAGGGATAATCTGCTCACAGATAATGATCACTTAACCATATTGCCATCTTAGTATCATTTATCATTTTTAATTAGCTCTCAAAGTGGTGTTAATCTTCCTAGGAATTCAGGTCTTATAAATTTCAGAGGTGGGAGATAGCAGCATAGTATGCAATAGATAAACACAATTGGAAGATTTTTTTTTTTTTTAAAGACGGTCATCTAATCATGCCTTGTAGCAGTGAAATAGGAGAATTTGATTATTGTAAATTTCAAATACAAAGGCATAATTTTTCGAAACCTTATAATGAACATTTTAAAACATGCACAAAAGTAGAAAGATATGATGCACTCATGTACCTATCACCCAATTTCAACAAATAGTAACATTCTTTTGTTTTCATTTATTCCTATCTCCCATGCCTTTTTGAGCTGAAGTATCTTAAAGCAAACCTATCCATATCCATAAATGCTCAGTAGGTATCTCTAATAGATGAGGATTTAAAAAATAGATAAAACATGATTCCATTCACTCCTAGTAAAATTAGGAGCAATTCCTTAACATCCAATAGCTATTCAGTTTTCTCTAATTGTCTAAAAAAAATGTTCTTTTGATGGTGTATTTAAATTAGTATTCAAACAAGGCCCACATTTTGTGCTTATCTCTTAAACCTCCCTTCATCTATAACACTTTTTTTTTTTTCTCTCTCTCTTTTCCACTTCATCATTTGTTCTGCAGGATTTTCCACATGCTGGTGTTGGCTGATTGCATCCTCCTCATGTTATTTAACGTTGTTTTTCTATTCCCTTCCCATGTCATGATTTTTTAAAAGCTGTTTCATAGATCCAAAGGGTGTATTAGGTCATAATTTGTTTTGTTGTGTTTTTGTTTCTTTATAAATTTTCTATTTTAGTTTTTTCACTCATGATTTGCCTCTGCAACTCGATCAAGGAGTTAAAATTCTCTTCACTTGTTAGTAATTGTGTGTAAGCATAACTAGGCAGTACAATTTAATAGTGGAGTTAAATATGTAATTAACAGATAATCTTCAAATCAATGGGAAATTGTTCTTATCTTAGATAAAGAAGCATGTGTTTGGTTATTGAGAGAGCATAACTTGTTTTTAAACATAAAATAAATCATACTCAGATCATATTATTAATGAGAACAAAAGATGCTCTAGTATGACATGTATGAGGACTAAAAGGAAAAGAGTATTCCATTTTATTGTAATAAGTACTGTAGGTTGCCATCAAGTGTAAATGGTATCTGTGGTTTAAATGGCATCCATGGAAATCTGTAATAAGACGATCCTGGTTATGACTTGAGGCATTTTAGATTTTGGACTTTCTAAAAATTGAGGAATCTCCTTTGGTAAGAACTTACAATAATTGGAACATTGACTAGAAGTTAAATCTTTATGTAATTTTTATCTCATTTAACAAGTACTGGTTGCATGTTAAAATTGCACTATTTTTTTTACAGTGGTTTTTGGACCGCATGGCTGATGATGACTGGTGGCCAATGCAGATACTAATTAAGTGCCCTAACCAAATTGTGAGACAGGTGAGAAAAAAACTTATTTGAAAAAGTGGCTTTCAAATTAATTATTCTAAATTTGCCTGTGAATATGTCTTAACCCAGCTTTTAAAGTAGCTTGAAAAGATCGACCTCTTATAAAAGTCATTTTACTATTGTTTTCAGGAATCTCTTTTAGCAAATCAACTATCATTCCAATCAAGTGATTTAAATCCTTCAGATTTCCTGGTTGTAGGAAGATACTTACAAACCTATTCTCTTAGATTCTGTTACGATTGCTTTATAAGTTGTACTGATTCTTTTTCGGATCCTTAGATATTCTAACCATGCTAGGGTTCTGAAATGGCCTTGAAAGTTAAGTGAATAGTATATATATAGGTTCTGAATTGTCACATGAATATTTGTTTTCCTAATTGGAAAATTTAGACAAGGAAAATGTAAATATTAGTTTGTTTTCATTAATGACACAAAACCAAAAATTTGATCTGAAATATGCCACTTTCCAGTTCTTACTGAGATAGAATTCTTATATCATAAAATTCACCAAAACCTTTCAAAGTATAAAATTTAGTGGTTTTTTAGTATATTCTCAAATTTGTGCAACCATCATCTATCCAATTTTATAACACCCCAGAAAGAAGCCCCATACCTGTTAGCAGTCACTTCTCATTTTATTCTGTCTTCTCTCCAACCCCTGGCAACTATTAATCTACTTCTGTTTCTACGGATTTGCCTGTTCTGACCATTTCATATAAATGGAATCATGCAGTATGTGGTCTTTTGTGACTGGTTTCTTTGTCCTAACAGTGTTTTCAAGATTTATCAATGTTGTGTCGTGTATTTGTACTTCATTTCCTTTTTTCCCCCAAATCATTTTCCATTGAATGGATATTCCAAATTTTGTTTATACATTCAGCAAATGATGAACATTTATGTACAAATATTTGTGTAGACATATGTCTTCAAATGTTTTTTGATACATACCTAGGAGTGGAATTCGTAGGTCATATGGTCACTTTATGTTTAAATTTTTTAGGAACTACCAAACTGTTTTTTATGGTTTCTGTACCAGTTTATATTCCCACTAGCAATCTATGAAGGTTCTGGTTTTCCTACATCTTCTTCAACATTTGTTATACTGTCTTTTTTATTTTTGCCATCCTAATGGGTATGAAGAAGTAGTATCTCATGGTGGTTATGGTTTTCATTTCCCTAATAATTAATGATATCAAACAACTTTTATGTGTTTATTGGGCATTTCTATATCTTATTTAGAGGCTCTCCTCTAGTTAAGAGGGTTTTGTGAAGCTTTGTTGTTGGTAATCTCTATTACTGAAACTTACTGTTTGTTGTTTTTTCCCTTATTATAAAACTGAATACTGTTTTTCAAGCGAACTTCACCTTACATCTTCAGTCTGTAGTTGAGACTTCAGGAAAACTTGAGAATGTCAAAATATAATCTGGGCAAAATGTAAATGGATGGCAGAGAATTTTGAATCTTGTTAATTTTTCAATATCTTTGGTATCTGATGTGAGTTGGCCCTTGGGTTGTTACATCTTTTCATTTATAGATGTTTCAGCGTTTGTGTATCCACGTGATTCAGAGACTTAGACCTGTCCACGCTCATCTCTATCTACAACCAGGAATGGAAGATGGGTAAGAAGTGCCTTTTGAACATTTTATATTTAAACTTTTTGATGATCTGCTTACAAAGTATTTTTAAATATCCACACTGAAATACTTAGGTGCTTCTATTTAAAAATAATCTTATTAATACAAATCACGAAGGAAAACTTTTTGTTTCATTTTTAAGTATAGCTTCAAAAATCCTCTATAAATAACTGTGACTTCATCTTTTTTGTTTAGATTGATTTAGCCAGACATAATAATTGGAATCTGACTACTTATATTATTGTAATTGATATTTATTATTACAAAGATGAAAGAGATAAATTCAGGTTTTAAAAAATATTTCTCCTCCCAGAATTTCTGTCTCCAGACTTCATACTTTCTCTAAATATATTAAATTATATTTTCAGGTCCGATGACATGGATGCCTCAGTAGAAGATATTGGTGGTCGTTCATGTGTCACTCGATTTGTGAGAACTCTGTTATTAATTATGGAACATGGTGTAAAACCTCACAGTAAACATCTTACAGAGTATTTTGCCTTCCTTTACGAATTTGCCAAAATGGGTGAAGAAGAGGTGAGGCTATATCTTGTTTACTTCTGGGATTATGTACCTATTTTCAGTATTTAAAACTTAATTGTTTTTATATTATATTTTTAAATCAATATTTTTATTTTTAGAGCCAGTTTTTGCTTTCATTGCAAGCCATATCTACAATGGTACATTTTTACATGGGAACCAAAGGGCCTGAAAATGTAAGTACAATTCTGTCTCATGTCAGGAATTTAAAGGCCATGTTTGTAAGTGTGTTATGGAAAATCATTTGCTATCTGAGCTCTGTAAAGTCCTCTCTGGCCCTGATATTAAATAATTTTAAGGGTCTATGTTTGGTTGATATTTTTAATGGATATAGCAAGAGCAGAAACAGTCCAATAATAAATTTCACTGGTAATGCCCTGAAACAAAGCAAATTTAGGCAAAACGATGACCACTTACTTTGGTATTCTATCATTAGCATATTGTTTTGGTGACCATTTTTGTTGGCCATATTTTTTTAAGCCCTTGTCTATTAAGTTTGTCAGACTCTTCCAAAAATTTAAGTAGCTGGTCTATTCATATATTAAAATATTACATGAATTTTGTGTTGTCTGTAATGACCACATTGGATTAAATGCTCTATTTGCCCTATCTTATTTAATCCTTTTTGCAAACCTAAGAGGTAAATACGTTTGTTATCTCCATTTTATAGATGAGGAACTTGAGGCACAAAGACGTTAACTTGTTTTAGATCACAGTGAGTTGGGCTTTCATCCTTGGTCGGACTCCTGACCTAACCTATTAACCACTATGTTGTAATGCTTCTCAGAATATGAATGGTTACTATTTAATTCTAGCCTATGTGGCTGCTTGTTTAGATCGCTTTTCTTTTGCTTTTGTTAGATCATAAAATCTTTTTAGTCTCTTGCATTTCAAAGCCCAAGTGAATATCTCTTTGAAATACCTACTATTTGGATTATCTGAAAACTGCAAATGAGGATTCCTTAATTTGTGTAACTGGCAGTTTTACTAAATAGAAAACACTGTTTTATCATACTCAGATATATTTTGATCCTGATTTATTTTCCAAGAAGAAACTTGCCTATACGAAAATTATTAAAGGATTTATCCCTTTAGGTATAGTAAATAGTCCCAGTGTTGAGAATCATTGCTCTTTACAGTTCCGCCTATTAGGTCTAAAATTATCTTGAATGTGGTTTAGACTTTTAAAGTTAGGGTTAAGCTTTTGAGTGGTTGTTTTTCATGATACATACTGCTGCCACCATCTACCCTGGATAGTTATATAAAACAATCATGGTATGTGCTCTCAAGATATTGTTAAAACTAATATTGCATTAAAATTGGATTTTATTCTTCTGTAGCCTCAAGTTGAAGTGTTGTCAGAGGAAGAAGGGGAAGAAGAGGAGGAGGAAGAAGATATCCTCTCTCTGGCAGAGGAAAAATACAGGCCAGCTGCCCTTGAAAAAATGATAGCTTTAGTTGCTCTTTTGGTTGAACAGTCTCGCTCAGAAAGGTGAAATGTTTCAACATTCAAAATGCTTAAAGCATGTTTGCTTTTATTCTTTTTACATAATTGTTTCACTGTTAACTCAGTAGCTTTTGTTATTTAATTCTTTTTATATAATAACACCACTATTCATCAACCCTTGTAGCATAAGTATTTCAGTTTTTTGTACCAAACTCTTAACTTTGCCTGAGTCATGTTAGAAATATACATTGGAGAAATTATACAGTAAAATATCTAGCAAAATTATATGTGCATTCATCCTTTAACTTAGCAACTTCATTTCTAAGAATCTGTCCCCAATATATAGAAAGATGTATGCGCAGTGCTATTTATTGAAGCAGTGTTTGTAATAGCAGAAGACTGGAAATGTCCACCAAGAGTGGACTAGTTGAAACACAGGGCATCCACTCAATAGAGTACTCTATAGCCACAAAAAGGTAGTATGGAATATATCTGTACTACCTTGGAGAAATCTTTAATATAAATATATTACTAAGTGAAAAAAAGCAAGGTAGGGAAAAGTGTATATAGTATGCTACTTTTTAAGAAAGGGGAGGCTATGAGAACAAGAGAGAGTGTGAGAGCGTGTGTGTGTCCCTCTGTCTGCATTATTCATTGATCTCCTATTTGTGAATTTGCCTACTTGCTAAAATTTATTTGTAATCCCAAAATCAGTACTTAAGGAGGTTTTATAGTGATTCATGGACTGCAGAATGTACATGTGCAGTGTCACAAAAAAAATGGAGTTGCATATTATATACTTCCCCATCTGAGGTCAAACACAGTGACACTCTGCCTTCCGGTTTCAGTTCTCATATTGTAAACAAATGTCCTTTTTGAGGTATATGCTACAATTTTCACATTTATGCCTTTTGGTGGTGATTTGGCTGTTTAAAATGGCCACCGAGCATAGTGTTAAGTGCTGTCTAGTGCTCCAAAGCTCAAGAAAGCCATGGTGTGCCTTAGGGAGAAAAGTCACATGTTAAATTAGCTTCATTCAGCTATGAGCTGTATAGTGCTGTTTGCTGTGAGTTCAATGCTGTTGAACCAATATGCATTAAATAAGATACCGTTAAACAGAAACACATAAAACAAGGTAACATCAATACCGATTGGTTGACAAAAATGTTGTGATTAGAGGCTCACAGGAAATTAACCCTGTATTTCACAAACAGTAATTGAATTATTCACTTATTTGGTGTTTGCAGCACTTTATAGAACACAAGTACTACAAATAACAAGCATTGACTGTATTTCTTAAAATTGAAGACTAAATCAAAAACAAAAAATTTCCTGTGGTTGGGGGAGGGGAAAACGGACTGGAGGGGAAAGGAATGAAAGCTTGACTTCTTAGAATATACATTATTTTCTGTTTTAGATTTAACTTTGGCATCATGGAAATGTTTCATATAAGTATAAATAAATTAATAAATTGCAATCCATAAAAATCAAAAGAAGACTGAAATAAATGAACCTATTTATGTTGAGCTGATGGCATAGCCACTAGAGAGGAGTTAAAGTAACTTTCGAGCACATTAATTTAACTGTAAATTGCTAGTAGGATGTACCTGGAGGACAAAAATAATTGTAAAATCATCCTTAATTATTGGTGGTAGTATAATTGGAATTATTATCCTGAAACTCTTTATATTATAGAATAAAACAAATAAGATAATGTTATTAGAAACCAAGATTTTCAGCAAAAGAAAAAAAGACAAATATAAGATAGCAGGGTTTTTATATAGTGTCTTTAAAACTGAATTTGGAAATATCAGTAGAATTCATGTTGTATTTTTATCTTGAGCAAACAAAAATATATTACATGACTTTCTTTTTCTGAAAAGGCCTAGAAATCCTGTCCAACTCAGAATCAATGAGTACCTCTGGCATCTAGGTTATAGTCTCTAGATACCATTTCCCACTGAAAAAAATCAAGGGTCCTTGGAAATATGGCCAATTCCAGGTCAAGAAATGAATGGGAAGTTGGGAATGTTTTGTCATTCTGTAAAGCAGAGGCTATCAGAGCCTACTGAGGTCATGTTAAAAGACCTCAGGAGCCAACTTGAAGTTTCTACTGGTCACAGATTGGGCAACCTGAGCATCAATAATAATGGTAATAGCTATAAATGGACTAAAACACATGACTGATGATTAAATCCATGAGTTCATAATGATACCTAAAAACAAGTTTTAAAAACTTATTGACAATCTTTGGAGTATATTAGATAACCAAGTCATAATTTTGGAAACCTATTAATAGAGGAACAATGTTAAGCATTTATCTTTATCTGCAAGAGTTATACCACGTGGCAACCAAATGGTAAGTGAGAGGAAGTTTGTCATGAAGGGTATTTGAGCTGATAAACGAGCAAGTAATCTTGAATTAGAATATCAATATTTTGCACCCCCAAATGAAATAATGTATCTAGGAAATGATCATCATTGGCTGAAAACGTTACAAAAAAAGACAAGTTTTCATTGTGTGCCTCCTAATGAAATCCTTACCACCACCTATAAAGTATTCTTGATTAAAAAGTCAAACTTGGATTT
This sequence comes from Rhinolophus sinicus, assembly GCF_036562045.2. NCBI lineage: Eukaryota > Metazoa > Chordata > Mammalia > Chiroptera > Rhinolophidae > Rhinolophus > Rhinolophus sinicus. Next base: position 43,166,172 of record NC_133755.1, on the reverse strand, counting down.
GATCAAGTCTTTAGACCTAAATACCAGTTTGTAGGAAATACGGGGACAGAGGAACATGTTAAAACAGCACTGCAAGGGTACAATCAGCAAAATGGAAACGGAAATTCTATAGGACAAACCACCTGCTTTCTTCAACAGATAAGTTGCAAGATGAAAACAAAATCGGATGGGAAACCAGTAGTCTAAAAGAGCTTTAAAAGACATTTCAGCCAATTGCAACAGAGGACTTTATTTGAATCCTGATTTAAACAAATTAAGTAAAAAAATTGCTTTAGAAACTTGAGGAAATTGTACACTGGATTTGTATGATAGTAAGGAATGGTTGATATATTTTAGATGTGAATAATGGTAGTGTAGTTATGTTTTTGAAATATGTTAGAGATTTATGGATTAAATGATAAAATATCTGCAATTGCTTCAGAATAGTCCATATTGAGTGAGTAGGAAGTACAACAGAAACAAGACTGGCCACAAATTGGTAATTTGAAGCTGAATGATGGGATACTTACACTATTCTTTCTATTTTTGTACTAAAATTTTCTGTAATGAGTTTGAAAAGAAATGTACAGTGATTTTAAACTGGGAAGCGAAACTCTTCAAGTATTTCTTGTTAATTTCATTTTGCATTTAAGGTTCGCATGTCAAAAAAGCTTTCCAAATTAAAACTATCCTAGTGTTAGAACAAAATATTGAATTAATTAGATGGAACTAAAGTAGACTTGAGCTTCCATATGCCAATCCTGGAATCTTGGGAGATTGTCAAAAATATGTTTAGCAAGCAAGTCTAACTAGCAGAAAGTTCAAAGTTTATTTTATGATGATGACTTGGTATAGCGGTAATTGAATGGACAATTTTGATGAGTCTATCATGATACAAATAGCTATAAAGTAGTACAGAGGGAAGAAAAACTTACTTCCACTAATGTTCTCTTTCAGGCATTTGACATTATCTCAGACTGACATGGCAGCATTGACAGGAGGAAAGGTAATACCTTCTCTGAATTAGATAATTTGATAATCACAAAAATGACAGTTCTTAAATAAGCAACTTTTGCTTTTAACAGGGATTTCCCTTCTTGTTTCAACATATTCGTGATGGCATCAATATAAGACAAACTTGTAATCTGATTTTCAGCCTATGTCGATACAATAATCGACTTGCAGAACATGTAAGTGCTGAGAAACAGTCTTAAAAATTTTTTCGTTAATTTTGAAAAAAATATTCTGAAATTCTCCTTTCTGTTTTAGATCGTATCCATGCTTTTCACATCAATAGCAAAATTGACTCCTGAGGTATGTAGACGTTTATTAATTCATGTTTTTAGAACTACCAGCAGTATTGATGACAGTGCCTTCAAATGAAGCTTTGTAATTGTCCTCGAAAAAAATGTTATTGTGGTGCCCCTGTAACATGATAGCCTGTTTTTAAGTATGTAGTTTGAATAAACTGAGTTAGCTCTTCATGTTTTATCACAAATGTAATTTTCTCAATAAAATATAAATTTACGTGTAAGTTCAGCATGTCAGTGAAACCTAGATACTAAGCTTTGAAGTTGTTTCGTTTTAAGTTTATATCATAATTGTGCCCAAGAAAAAGTATACTAACCAAAACACTGCATAGACGGGAAGTATACGAAAATGGAACACAATAGTGTACAAAAATATTTTTGTAAAATGGAAATTTACAGCTACTTTGATAATGCATGTCAAACATTAATACAGGGCCGGCTCGGTGGCTCAGGCAGTTAGAGCTCCATGCTCCTAACTCCGAAGGCTGCCAGTTCGATTCCCACGTGGGCCAGTGGGCTCTCAACCACAAGGTTGCCGGTTCAACTCCTTGAGTCCCGCAAGGAATGGTGGGCTCCGCCCCCTGCAACTAAGATTGAACATGGCACCTTGAGCTGAGCTACCTCCAGGATGGCTCAGTTGTTCATTGGAGCGCAGGCTCTCAACCACAAGGTTGCCAGTTCAATTCCTCGACTCCCGCAAGGGATGGTTGGCAACGCCCCCTGCAACTAAGATTGAACAAGGCACCTTGAGCTGAGCTGCTGCTGAGCTCCCAGATGGCTCAGTTGGTTGGAGTGTGTCCTCTCAACCACAAGGTTGCCGGTTGGACTCCTGCAACGGATGGTGGGCTGCGCCCCCTGCAACTAGCAACGGCAACTGGACCTGGAGCTGAGCTGTGCCCTCCACAACTAAGACTGAAAGGACAACAACTTGAAACTGAATGGCACCCTCCACGACTAAGATTAAAAAGCACAACAACTTGACTTGGAAAAAATATATACATATTAATACAAATTATATCTTCGAGATCAAAGGTGTCTACAGGAAACTTTTAATCTAAAATTTTCTATAAACATGGTTGTTTCATAAACAACAGTTTTGATTTTTTTCTTTTTCCCCAAATTGACATGACATCCAGAGAAATACATGTCTTCTGTTACATGTGGTTTCCATGCAGTTGACTTTGTATTCCTATCTGATCCTGCTGCTTTATTATAGTTCAAGTTCATATGCGGGAGTACTGAGCACTGTAAACCTAATATAGCAGATTTAAATGTGATATATAACAAAAGTTACATGTGTTTCTTTTCTGCTGAAAGAGATGGGTTCAATAGATCTAAATGCAAAGTCTTGCATGTCTTTTACAGGCAGCCAATCCTTTCTTTAAATTGTTGACTATGCTAATGGAGTTTGCTGGTGGACCTCCAGGAATGCCTCCCTTTGCATCTTACATTCTGCAGAGGATATGGGAGGTAAGTCTTGCAGCATATGTTTCAGTATTTATTTTTCTGAGGATTTTATTTGTCTAATACAATCACTACCATTTTAAGTGCCAGTTTCTTCCAACTTAGGTAACCCAAAATAGATTTAGTAAGTTACAGGAAAGAAGGGACACTTTAGTCAGAAGGTCTGAGGGTAAAAAGTGTTCTTAGCTAGTCTCCCAGATGTTTAAGACTTTTCTCCTAGAGTCACAAATAGCCTTCAGCTAATCTGAGGTTCTGACTCCCCTAACCTCAAAAAAAGATAAAGTTATGGAAGCCCATTTGACAAAATGGTAGAGGAAGTACCAACCACTTCCTTTCTTCCAGAGTTACTACTGAAGTCACAAAAGTTTTCCTTAGTGAGTGTTGGAAAAGCCTGCTTTCCAGACCAGCGGTAGCAAACTTTAACCAGCCAGATAGTAAATATTTTAGGCTTTGTGGGTTATATTGTCGCAGTTGGAACCACTCAGGTGCTGTTGTAGCATAAAACCAGCCATGGACAATACATAAATGAGTGGATATGGTTGTATTCCAATAAAAACTTCGCAAAATCAGGCAAATCACAGAATTTGACCTGCAAGCCATAGTTTTCGAAGCCTTACTCTAGATTCCTGAAATTCTATTTTCCCATGACAAAAAACAATCTCCCAGCAATGTGGTGAGCTAGTTTTCATTCTCATTTATGTAGTAACAGATTGAACAAACAATAAGAAACATAAAGATGAGAAACAAGAGAGAATTAAAAGCACTTATGAATAAATTTACAAACTTAACAAGACCTAAAAGTCATTGGCTTCTCTTATTGGTCTTACGTTAGGGTCCTTAGTTATTTTTATTTTATTTTGTAAATTAATGACAAATTATCCTGAACATTTCCTGTTGATTAGGGAAAAAAGTAAGTCTTTTAAAAATGGGAAAAAACACAGTTGAAACTTTGTTAGGTTCTGGTTTTCCAAAAACTATTTTGGCTTTAAGTGTTTAATGGTATATACCAAAAGTAAGTAAAAAAGTAACTGCTCATTCAGTTGGCTTTATATTCTGTTCTTATCGTTTTATTTGTAGGTAATTGAATACAATCCTTCTCAGTGTCTGGATTGGTTGGCAGTGCAGACACCACGAAATAAACTGGCACACAGCTGGGTCCTACAGAATATGGAAAACTGGGTCGAGCGGTTTCTTTTGGCTCACAATTATCCTAGAGTCAGGACTTGTAAGTCAAATACTCAACAAACTATTTGTTGTTGTTCCAGGTTTTGTTTTTTGTTTTGTTCTTACAGTGACAACAATATGCCCACGATTGTATAATGCAAAGGCTCTTAGAGATACTGGTCTTAAAGGCCAAAGTTGTATTAATATTTGGAAACCTATAGCAGTAAAACAAGCTGAGGGAAAATATTTACTGAAATTATGGGAATTAAATGATAAACATCTTTATTATATAGGCCGGAAGAGAATAAACAAAGATCTTGGAAGACAAATGGACAAATACAAAATACAGATATTTCACAGAATAGAAAATGGCTTGTAAACATAGAATATGTTCTCTTTTGATAGTATTCAAAGAAATAAAAATTAAGTAGTTAATACTTTTAGTTTCTTTAATCATCAAAATTTAATCATCAAAATCGTATTTGGTAGCTGTCTACTGAGAGGGCATAGAATCAGTGACATCAAATATACCCAGATGTCTTTCTAAACACCATTCTCCAGTAAAAAGAATCACAGCTCCTTGGAGAAATGGCTGATTCTAGGTTTGGGGCAGCTAATATACAAGATGAGCCTGGAGCATCTTGTAAAACCAGAAAGTAAAAGTACTCAAAAACCAAAATGCTATCAGGTATGTCAAAGGGACATAGACCCAATCTGAAAGAGCTCCCAATGTCCAAAGCTGGAACAGTTTGAGTAAAAAAATAAATAACATAGCACTAGATTGCAACCCAAAGTATAATATAAATAATTCACAAGTCCATACTAATATAAATAAATGATTGAATAAATAAATGGAGAAGACTCTCCCGTACAGAAGAAGGTCAAAAAATTGATGTACATTGTCTCCCTAGGGAGGTAGAATGTAGTTCCCCACACCTTTTGTGTGAGCTTAGTGACTTACTTTCAAAGAGTAGAGTGTGGGGGGTTGGGGGAAATAACTTTAACTGAAGAATCTTGACAAACATTAACTCTGCCAGGTGGTTAAGGTTAACATCATACCTGAAAAGTCATGTTGGTGCATGTACCCTTGATACGATGTGATGCAAAGGGCACTCTAACTTTGCTGGTTGGCATTCCGGTCCTGACTTCTGAACATAAAAGAATTTAAAAACCTGAACCAAAAAAGAGTTTTGTAGCTAGTTGTTAATACCTCATATTCATGACAGTGCTCAGGAAATGGCATTCTCATACATTGCAGTGACATTGTAAGTTAATGTTACCATTATGAAAGGCAATATTACTAAAGGCAATTTAGTAATATGTACCAAGATCCTTGCCAGTTTCTGCCTGTTTTAGCTCAGTAGTACTATTTCAGGGATTCCAGTATAAGGAAGTCATCCAAAATATGGGTATCCAACAGCATTACTTATAGTTGTGAAAAACTAAAAGCTGGATATTCAGTTAGGAAATAAATTGTTATAATACATCGTTTTAAGATTATAATAGCGAAGACTATAGTAATATCAAAAAGTGTTTTTGATACCATGTAACTTGGAAAAAAAGGCGCAAATACTTAAATAGAATTAATATAACTTAGAATAAGAATTAGAGTAACATGTATAGAAGAAAAACTAAAGACAAATACTTTTAAATACTACAAAATAATTTTAAGGAATGACTAGATAAAGAAAAAAACTTGAGACATAATTGGTGTCTTAAAATAGTTAGCAGTTGCCATATAGAAATGGAAGTAGATTTTGTTCTGAATTCAACTGAATAGTTTATTTTTAATAACGAATGATTTTTATTAATTGCAGTTTTACACAAAAACTGATCAGGATGATACCTACATGCCAACTTTTTATATTTGAAACATTAAATTGAGCTTAACTGAAAATAGACTATTAGAACAATATATAGGTGAAAAAATATGTAGAAATGAAGTATTGTGCAGAAATAAAGTTTAATTTGAAATCTGTAAAATAGATTAATTTTAGAAACACTGACTTAATTTGCCTTGGAAGTACAATGGAAATTACCAGATTATAGGTAGAATAGTGGGAGAATTAGTAGTGATAGTGAAAAAAGTTAAACTAAGGAATTATAGGCCTTGAGGAAGTTCTGTAGTGAATGTTATTATGAGCATTAGCTCATAGTCTTGACGATCTGGGTTTGAATTCCAGTTGTGCCACTAGCTGTGTAATAAGGGGTGGTTTTACTGTTTTAAGTCTGAGTGAAAGTGGGGATAATAAATGTTCGATAAATGTTAGCAATTCTTGTTGTGATTGTTACTGTTTTACCATTATCCTGGTCATTGTCATCATCATCTGGGCTCCACCTCTTTATCTGACCTTATTTATGTGATCTTGGTCTTTGCTTCTCCAAGATTCGAATATTCTGATATGATATCACCTACCTCCAGGATGATTATGAGGATTAAATGAGATAATGTTTGTAAAGTACTTAGCTCAATGCCTTGCTCATAGTAGCTGCTTTTACAGATGGACTCAACTAATGAGTCATTAATTCTAAGAATAGAATTATAGCATAGGTTTAGTAACATTTTTCAGATATGTTTAAGGAGGGATTCTTTCTTTGTATGCAAGGTTAGCCTAGAAGACTTAAAGATTTTCCAAAGTTAATATTCTATAATTGGCATATATATAATTTTATATATTAAAAAGGACTTTTAGATAGAAGATCTCATTCTATCTTTATAACATAATGCATTTTACCATTATCTGTAAATTGTTACAAAATAACTTATGATTATTTTGTAAAGAAGAAGAAAGAAAACTAAGACCCCAAAACATTAAATGATTTGACCATGTCAGACAGCCTTATGTTGGTTTTCTGGCTTCAAATGCTGTGTTCTTCTGTTAAACCATGTTTCCAGAGAAGAATGAAATGATAAAATAAGTGGGAAAATGCTGCATCTTGGGAAAGCTGAAAAAAGAGGTGAAACCTGTTTCTGCTAATGTGATTGTTGTCTCCACAGAATAGAAAAATGTCTGTTTTCATCATTCCTTGGTATCTTTCTATGGGGCCAATGGTAGATCAGAAAGATATTAAAAGAGATGTTCATGTCCCTTAATTTTTATTCATTTTAATTTTTAAAGGGAAGAGTAGCTTTGTGTTTAATGACTGCTCTTCAATCTATTTTATATCTTGTAAGGATCTATCTGACAGTTTTGTTTTACATTTTATAGCTGCAGCTTATCTTCTGGTGTCCCTTATACCAAGCAATTCATTCCGCCAGATGTTCCGGTCAACAAGGTCTTTGCACATCCCAACCCGTGACCTTCCACTCAGTCCAGACACAACAGTAGTCCTGCATCAGGTCTACAACGTGCTCCTTGGTTTGCTCTCAAGAGCCAAACTTTATGTTGATGCTGCTGTTCATGGCACTACAAAGCTAGTGCCCTATTTTAGCTTTATGACTTATTGTTTAATTTCCAAAACTGAGAAGCTGATGTTTTCCACATATTTCATGGATTTGTGGAACCTTTTCCAGCCTAAACTTTCTGAGCCAGCAATAGCTACAAATCACAATAAACAGGCTTTGCTTTCATTTTGGTACAATGTGTGTGCTGACTGTCCAGAGAATATCCGCCTTATTGTTCAGAACCCAGTGGTAACCAAGAACATTGCCTTCAATTACATCCTTGCTGACCATGATGATCAGGATGTGGTGCTTTTTAACCGTGGGATGCTACCTGCCTACTACGGCATTCTGAGGCTCTGCTGTGAGCAGTCTCCTGCATTCACACGACAGCTGGCTTCTCACCAGAACATCCAGTGGGCCTTTAAGAATCTTACACCACATGCCAGCCAATATCCTGGAGTGAGTAAAATTGATAACTGTTACATCTTTATCCTCAAATTGATTGGAAACACCTGTTTTTCCACTTGGGGAAAGTGGTGACAAAGATGAGAGTATTGTCTAACCATTCTTTCTTAAAAACTTAACATGCATTTGTTTTCTTTAAAACGTGTAAAATGCTGTATGGTTATAAAATTTGTAAGTTTATGTATAGTTTTTCTTAGGTTGATGTTTAAATTTTCTCTTTAATGGAACTTAACAATTTTAATTTGTGGTTTTGTAAATGTGTCTTTCATACGTACCTAATGAAAAAAGTCAGCTTTGTGGTAAAGTTTTAGGGAAGTATTTACTATTTAGGTATTTGTTATCAAGATCTATATGTTATGCTAAGCTATGAGCTAGACAATATTTTATCTTTGCTGTAGTATTCCCAAGTATTTTTTTCTTACACTACATTTAAGTGAAAGAAATGGTTAAGGAGTCTATCAGAATACAAATACATGCAGTATAAATCAGATCCTTTTTTTCTGCAGACTATTTGTAGGTTTCATATTAAAAATCCCCCCCCCCCATGTAAGGCTGTCATTCCTGGATATTTCTTTTCACTGTCATCCCTTACTCTCTGTTGTAAATAGAAGATTATACCAAGAAGTTATAAATCTGGGAAGGGGGATGTGGAAGGGGAATACAGAATTCTTTTTAAAGCTACTGTCAACCCAGAGGCCACAAACTGCTAGTATGAGAAATTGTTGCTAAATAGATGGTGGGAGTTGGAAGAGTGGGAACTTTTTGAACACATTCAACATGTACTTAGGAGTTCAATAAGGGTATTTTAAGTATTGGTATTATTTTTCCTGTGAAAAAAATGACCTTACTGTCCTTTAGACATAATGTAGTGAATTGTTTAGAATTTCTCCCTGAAAGAATATAACCTAATTTCCAGTGAAGAAAGTTAGAATGCCTGTAATAAAGGAAATGATTGTATTAACCACCAACAAAGGTTGAAAGCCAAGACTGTAAGAATACAGAAGAAAAAGAATGAGTCTTCCTGACTCTCAGGACAGTATTTATTAAGATTCAGTAGATTTGTTTCTATCACATTCACATAAATAATACTTGATTTAGTTACTAAACATGTCCATAGTTAAATATACCTTTGAAGAGTGCTGGGTGAATGAGAATATTTACCACTTAATTTTGTTTCCTGCCCTTGACATCAATGAAATGTAACATCTTTTATTGTAGAACTTATCTATTAGAGATTTTAATGAATATGGTGATTAAATCAGTTTTTGCCAGGTAACTTGAAGTGACCGTCCATCAGTCAAGAAAGATCATTCCAAATGTCGGCACAAAGGGTTTTCTCAGAAACAGTCGTAATTCAAGTTTAATTGAGGGGTGTATAATCTTTAATGATTTCTCATTTATTAAAACGGGGCAAAGGGTTGTTGTAGCATGTCTCTGGATGCACATTTGAAGTTACAAAACTTAGTACTTTAAACAGTATTAAGATGAAAAATGAACTGTATTTATATTTTTTAATCTTCCTGAAATTCTATTTTAAGATTCTTTTAGTGAATTACGTATTAAAATTTTAAAGTAGAATTTGTTGCTAATTTTATAACTATTCTTGAATGGCAGTGTAATCTAACTTATTTGTGTAATTTTAAGAGCTGGCTAATGAGCATAACATTCAGAAATGAGAAGCAAATATTCTGAAATGTTACAGGGTTAAAAGATCACCGTAATGCTTATTTCCCTTTTTAGGCAGTGGAAGAACTATTTAACCTGATGCAGCTGTTTATAGCTCAGAGACCAGATATGAGAGAAGAAGAATTAGAAGATATCAAACAGTTTAAGAAAACAACCATAAGTTGTTATTTACGTTGCTTAGATGGCCGCTCCTGCTGGACTACTTTAATAAGGTAAAAATATATATTCTGTTGTTTTTTTGTTTATTTTGTTTTTCCAAATGAGGGGATGGGGACCATACTTTTGACACTTAAGGAGGAATAATTTAAATTATAACTGAAAGTTTACCAATTCTTTAAGGTTATTGGGGAAGCATTTATGTATTTAGTCACGTTGGAAGAATGTATATTTTGAAATGTAATGAGCTACTTTTGAATAGGTTTTGTTTTTGTTTGGTTTTTGATTGTGGTTTATCAGAATCATAGAATCTTGGGGTTGGAAGGAACCTTAATGTGAAATCTTCCGCTTAAACTTGACCCCTCTTTTCGATAGCAGTCATCCAAACTAATGCTTAAACAGTTCAATTCTAGAGGCCTCTAGAAATAGCTTTCTCCATCTATGGGTGAGTCTCAATGCTAAAATTATTTTCATTCTATTTAGCCCAGATCTACCTAATTTTTTTTTTTTAACTATAGGAATTAGGCAAAATAACAAAACATGACCTATACAATTAATTGTTCAGAGCAACAAGTTTTTTGAATGGCTATAAAGGAACTGCTACAAATTACACATAATTCCCTTTAACTATAGAAGTAAAATCCAGGTTAATTTCTTAAAATGCTTCTGTATATTACATGTAAGACTTGGAGATGATGTCCTTTATTAGTCACTTATTTTTTGGCAGTACTTTCTTGAACACTAGAATATCTTTAAAATTTTTTAATTTATTGGGGTAACATTCGTTAATAACATTAAATAAATTTCAGGTGTACAACTTTCTAATATGACATCTGTATACTCTATTGAGTGCTTAGTCTCCTTCCCTCACCATGTATTTGACTTGCTTTATCCTTTTTATTCTCCCCCTACCTCCCTTACTCTCTGGTAACCACCATTCTGTTGTCCTTGTCTATGAGTTTGTTTTCTTTTTTGTTTGTTGGACACTAGTATCTTAAGCTATTCAACCCAAGATAAGATTATTTCAGATTATTATCTTCAGAAAACTTCCACTTGAATCTTTATTAGTACACAAAATGAAATGAACTATGATTTTGCCAGAACTCTTTAAAGGAATTTTAAAAATATTTTGACAATTTTGAATACATTGTTTTCACAAGATTTACTACTTTATTTTCAAAAAAAGATTTGGAGCTTTCTTAATTCTTTTTTGAAAAAAGAAAGAAAACATCTTATTAAAGTGGAAGGATTTTCAGTTTTATACTGTATACGTCAGTTTTCAGTACCTAACAATGAAATAAGTTCTGTTAACAAGAGTAATACAAGTACTTTTGATGATTATTATATAAATTACTTATAAAGCCAACATGTTTTTAATGTATTTTCTCCTTGTGTTAATCTTTCTTCCCGATAACCAGCTAATGAGTGCTTTGGTAATACAAGTGTATTTTATTATCCAGAACTTACATAATTTAGAAGATAAAACCATAAACGTTGTTTATACTGAAACTTAAAATATTCCCATCACCCCTCTCTTCCACCATTTGGATAATTAAGAGGTAACTAGATACTAATAAATACAACTTTTCTCTAAGATACTTAGAGGGTTTTTTATTGAAATAGATGTAGTGGTCTCTCTTCTGTAGGTAGAAAAGTGGAGAGCCTAAATGACAGTTTACTTTTTTTTTTTTTAATCACCTAAGTGTTTTGTTCTGATTTGGAGTTCTCAGACTGGCCTTTCTGTATTCTAGTGCCTTCAGAATCCTGTTAGAATCTGATGAAGACAGACTTCTGGTTGTGTTTAATCGAGGGCTCATCCTGATGACTGAGGTCGGTGTTTGACTGTATTTTGCTGTATTTCACTATAGATTTATTCCATTTTAATTTTCTCACCAAGACTTCTTGTTTTGTGGGGAGTTTGTTTATTGTAGACTATTGTACAGGGTATCTGGATTTTAATTATACAGATTCACTAAATGCTAATTTATATTCCAAGAATAATTAGGTCACAGTTTTTAGGATACTGTTTTCTTTTCCCATGATTGTCCCCTCATTTTGTATTGAGAACAACCATTTGAAATAGACTAGTTTTATTCATTTCATTTGGAAGGATAGAAACAGAAGAAATTCATGTGATTTAATCAAGAACATGAAATTTCTCAAGAGCTCGCTTGTCTGACAGCGTTACAGAAACTGAGATTAGCATCATCAGAGGAAGCCAATGAGACTCTTAGAGGTGGTTAAAATCAGCCATTCATTCTTCCCATAATTCTTGAACATCCATAACTGTGAGCTGATTTTAAGGCTCCAGAGGTGCATTGTACCCTTTAGTCTACTAATGGAGATAAGATGAAAGAGTACATGCCAAGAATACCATGTGATTAAGAGGTAGGATGGTTTTTCAGTTAATGGTATGATAGAATAGGAATACAACATTTGAAACTACACTTTGAAGAATTTGGGCTTGCAGTGATAAGTGGGAGAGCTTTTAAATAAATGACTTTAATAATCTTGCACAGAAGCAAGAAAGTATTTGTTTTATTTGAGAAATGCCAAGTATTTCTGTCTGGCTAAAACAAAAGGTATGTGAGGTAGAAGAGTAGTGAGAACTTCATTCTTTCATTCAATAGATGTTTGAATGTCCACTCTGTGCCAGGCATTGTGTGACGCACTGGGAATACAACAGTGAAAAGACAGACATGTTCTCTCTTTCTTACAGGTTAAATGCCGCACAAGTACATTGTTTAGATTAATGTAGCACCACAGATTCTAGGCTACAAAGTTTGATCTTTGAATTCTGAATAGTATATAGACTTGGGGAACTGATCTGAAAGGATTAGATGAAAGATGCTTTGGTGAAAAATGAAATAGGAAAAAAAACTAAGGGTGTAATTAAGCTAATGTAGGTAAAGGAGTTAATAGATTTAACAGGCCAGTATGATTAAAGGAATGCCTACCTTTTTGAGCCCTTTTTACCTCTTTCAGACCTACTATTTTGAGTATGGCTGACAGCCATGTTACCATTGTCTTTCTTCACAAGCCCTGGAAAGTTAAAGCAGTTACCTGTTCTCCCCAGTCTTCCTGTTGTTACCTGCTCCTTTGCAATCTCTAAGACTTGCAGTCTTAGAGCAAACAACCAAAAAATAAAATAAAAAGCTAGTTAAACAAATTGTTCCTTCAGACTAAAATGTATACACAGAATATCAGAGCCCTGAAGAGTGAGGACTGTTTTGTATTTAAAAAGAGCTAAATGAGAGAATTTGACTTTTGGATAGAAAGCAAATATGAAGTCTGACAAAATTAAGTTCACAAACTTACCACCATGCCCTTACATTGGCAGCACTGTGCAAAAAGGTCGGTAAGGTTTTATAACCCTGGTATATCAGTGTCTCATAGCTGTGTTTGTGTCAACATGTGGTGGTGTCTTGCTGAGTGGTAGTTATCGTTGTTGCATGTTTTTGTGTGCCATCGCGAGAATGTCAGCTTGAATTAGAGCAACAAACAAACATTGAATTTCTTATTAAACTTGGCAAGAGTGGAACTGAAATCAGGGACATGTTAGTCCAAGTTTATGGGCATAATGCTATGAAGAAAATGGCAGTGTACAAATGGGTTAAGCGTTTTTCTGAAGGGAGAGAATGAGTCACTGATGAAGAGAGTTCAGGGCAGCCAGTAATGAGCAGAACTGATGAAAACGTTGCAAAAATTTGTCGAATTGTGTGTCAAAATTGTTGGCTGACTGTGAGAAGCCTAACAGACCAAGTAAACATCAATAGAGAAACAGTTGAAAACCTTGGCATGAGAAAGGTATTTGCAAAAATGGTCCTGAAGGGAGCTCTCACCTATGAACAAAAGCAAAGGAGAGTCAAAGTTTGCCACGACCTTTTGGAGAGACAAGACGATGTTTTGGGGCATGTTATTACTGGTGATGAAACATGCGTGTACCAATACGACCCTGAAACAAAGTGTCGAAGTGGACAGTGGAAGTCAGCCAATTTTCCACAACCAGAAAAGTTCCGTCAGTTCACATCAAGAATCATAATGATGTTGCTAACCTTTTTGATATCAGAGGGATTATTCATTATGAATTTGTGCCAACTGGACAGTTAACCAAGTTTACTATTTGGAAGTGCTGAAAAGGCAGCGTGAAAAAGTTAGACATAAATGACCTGAACTTTTTGCCAATTCATGGCTCTTGGATCACGACAGTGACAACTCACATGGCAGTATCTGTGAGGGAATTTTTAGCCAGTAGACAAATACGTAACTATTGGAACACACCCTCCCTACTCACCTGATCTGGCCCTCAATGGCTTCTTTATTTACCCAAAGATAAAGAAACTATTAAAAGGAAGACATTTTGATGACATTCACATTCAGGACATCAAGGGTAATATGACAACGGCTCTGATGGCCATTCCAGAAAAAGAGTTCCAAAATTGCTTTGAAGGGTGGGCTAGGCACTGACATCGGTGCATAGCTTTCCAAGGGGAGTACTTCGAGGTGACCATAGTGATATTCAGCAATGAGGCATGTAGCACTTTTTCTAGGATGAGTTCGTGAACTTGTCAGACCTCATACATTTGCTTTGTGCTCATATGCATATATATATGTATTCTGAGTCTGAAATAGAGGATGATCACTACCATTTTGTGGCTCAATAAAGTAGAAATGAAATGAAGTTTCCATTTTTTTAAATCACTTATAGTCTTTTAACACACTGCACATGATGTATCATGAAGCCACAGCTTGCCATGTGACTGGAGACTTGGTAGAACTGCTGTCAATATTCCTTTCAGTGTTGAAGTCTACACGCCCATATCTTCAGAGAAAAGGTTTGGTCATTCCTATTTCTTATTTTTGTTCAACTATTAAAGAGCAAAACAAATGTTTTAAACTGCATGCTTTGGAGACTTTATCTCTAATTTATATACAGAAGATGGGGCTAATGCGAGGTAATGGTGAAGAAATGCTTTTCATGACCTCCCAATAAAGGGCTGGAATGCTCTCATTTATTTTCTTTATGCCTACCTGAAAAATAGGAACGTATGCTATAAGTGTCAAGATTTAGGAGATTTGAAAACGTTTCCAAGCACAGTAACAACATGAGTATTTTGTGAAGGTTCTCCAAGCTGGCAACTTCATGGCTTAGATTAGATTATTTTTAGTTTCAAGAGAAATAACTATTAAATATCTCTCTTTTGTGTCCCTGTAAGATAGTGTAAACTCTGAACTTTATTTAAATTCCTAGAAAATAGGATATATTCATCACTAAAATATGTGCTTTAAGAAATCGAGCAGGTTTAACAGTAGTAGTCACCTCATGAAAAGTCACAGCTTTCACCCAAGATGTTTATGTAATTAATTTGAATTTCTTTGTATTAGCATTCTGTAGTTTATAATAGAAAATAATTGTGAGGAAGTTTGACCTCAAATGCCATATTTCTGTATGCTTTTGTATTTGCAGATGTGAAACAAGCATTAATCCAGTGGCAGGAGCGAATTGAATTTGCCCATAAACTGTTAACTCTTCTTAATTCCTATAGCCCTCCAGAACTTAGAAATGCCTGTATCGGTAAGTTACTTAGAAAATATACTTGTGTGAAAACCTACTGGAAGAACATTTTTGTGGGTTATTTTTTGTGATGTATGGTGTTCTGTAGGGTTTGGAAGACATTTGTACTTTTTACGTTTAACTCACACTGGCCGGCAGGTCCTAAGAAAATCAAGTTTTATTCCCTGACATGCCAATAATTACCTGTCTGATCATGGGCAAGTCATTTCATATATCTGGGATCTTTGACCTCAGGTTATTTCTATCTCTCTTGCAGCTCTGAAATCTTCTGATCCTATATAAGCAAAGTAGAATCACGCATATGTTTACAAAGTAAAACTGACATTGTGAAAGGTAGTGATACTATTTCACTGAGTTGTTTTGCGTAAACATACTTCTTAGGACCCTGTTCCCCCGAAAATAGGACCTAGCCGGACCATCAGCTCTAATGCGTCTTTTGAAGCAAAATTAATATAAGACCCCATCTTATATTATATTACATAAGAGCCCGTCTTATAGTAAAATAGTAAAGATATGACTAGGTCTTACATTAATTTTTGCTCCAAAAGACGCATTAGAGCTGATGGTCTGGCTAGGTCTTATTTTCGGGGAAACACAGTAGCTATTCTTAGACTCCTGAGTATTCTGCCTTTTTATTGATTACACATTTATAATAAAATGATAATTTGTGCATGTTAAAGGATACCCCATTTTAAATTTATATTGATTTTTTTACTACAATGGAAGCCCCTTAAAAGGCATCTTTAGAGACTTATCACTATTCACAGTTTCTCAAAATAACATGTATAAGCAGTCAGTCTTGGCAGACATTCAACTGATGTTCTGTGGAATTACTGGCCTACACTTCTCCAGCCAGAGGGGAGGGACGCAGTAATCTCCGATCACCAGAAACTCTGCTGGTACCCTGTCATCTGAGCTTTACTCCTGTGGGATTAGAGGATGAGTATCAGTCCAGCTGGCATCATGAAACATTAAAGGTAGATTAAGGATCACCCCTCAGATCTGAAGAACTTGGAACCTTAGATTTCTTTCTAAGCTGTCTTTGGTTGGTTTTATGAAGACATATAATGTGCATTAAATATTTCCCTCAGTGTACTTCACCATGATGCTTCTCTTGGATAAATAATATACAGATAATTTTAAACTTTGGTTTCTAAATGTTGATGACCCTGTTGTGGTTAGTAACTCTGCTGATCTGCTGATCCAGATTTGATTGAGCATCAGACAAAGTTACTCCCAGTGTCAGGAGCTAAAACAGTTTTAGACACAAACCTTTTCAGCTGCCACACTGCAACTGGTCATCCCAGCAGGGTTTGTGAGTTTGAAAGTAAAAGGTAGACATAGTTCAACTTTTTAATACCCAAATTGTGTTTTTATTTTCAGATGTCCTCAAGGAACTTGTGCTTTTGAGTCCCCATGACTTTCTTCATACTCTGGTTCCATTTCTACAACACAACCATTGTACTTACCATCACAGTAATATACCAAGTATGTATTCATCTAGCACAATACTTGAATATGGTTGGCATTTAATCTTTCTGCACACTGAAGCATGGAGATTTATTTTTTCCATTTATTCTTATTGTATACTTACTTTTAATGTCTTAGTGTCTCTTGGACCTTATTTCCCTTGTCGAGAAAATATCAAGCTAATAGGAGGGAAAAGCAATATTCGGCCTCCGCGCCCTGAACTCAATATGTGCCTCTTGCCCACAATGGTGGAAACCAGTAAGGTATGTTGGGATGCCAGGAAAACCATGTTTCTGTAGTACATAGTAATTTGAAATTTTCCCAGTGGCAGTTACGAATATATTAGATGTAAATAACTATTCTGTGGATCCTAAAAAGATTAGACTCATTTGGACTTTTTCCTTTTAGTGCTCTGAAATGTTGGTTGAATATTTGCAAAATCAACAATAAGCACAAGTAGTAAGTTTTTTTCCCCCTCAAAAAATAACCCTAATAGAAAGCCTTTTAGTATTTATCACTAGGCTAAATTATATCTGGGTCATATATCTAAACCTGAAAAGTCAAGTTAGGTACTTAATGTTGTTTAAATTTGGCCATATAATCAATGATCTCTTTTATTGCCCTTTAATTGTAATCCTTTGACCTAAGCCTTATGTCACAATTGATAGATTTATTATTATTGTAGTCTGATTTTTTTCCTCTAATGCTTATTCTAAACTAATGCTAATTCTAAATTATAGAGAGAAGGTACATTGACACAGCATAATTTATTTCAGTTTCAACATTTTTTAAAACAATTTTCCCCCTTTATCCTTCTTCACCCCACTTCATTCACACTCTCCCTTGCCCGCTGTCTTTGGATCTTAAATATACTTAAGTTCTTATAAGATAAAGTATTAAAAATAATTAACATTACAGTAAGCATTACTGAAGAATTTTGAATCTATTTCAAAAATCAAATTTAATTCATTCTTGATGATATGTCTATAGAACTACAGTGTCACATTTAAAAATCTTACAGTAATTTTACTTTATTAAAGTATATAGAAATAATGGGTAATTTTAATTGACAGCATTTGCACACTGAAAATAAACTTGTGACAATTAAGATCTTAATATTACTAGAAACTTGGAATTTAAAACTAGGTTCTTATAGAATTTAAATATTTAATCAGCTTTTTAGTTAAACGTATTACATTTGCACAAAATATGCTCTTTAACTTATACAATTTAAGTGCAACCATTTTATCATCTTTAACCTTCAGGGCAAAGATGACGTTTATGATCGTATGCTGCTAGACTACTTCTTTTCTTACCATCAATTCATCCATCTCTTATGCCGAGTTGCAATCAACTGTGAAAAATTTACTGAAACATTAGTTAAGCTGAGTAAGTATAAAAGATGAGCAGTAAATTCCACTGAATTATTTTAAGCCCCTACCCATTCAGAAAGGGGAGAGAGAGAGAAAAAAAAGAGACAATCAATCCTTTTTTTTCTTTTTTAAAATGAATGTTTAAAAATATTAATTATTCTTGGGAACATTTTTATTTTTATTAAGAAAACACCAACTTACTGGTTTCCATTGAATAGTTTTGCCCAGAGTTTCAGCTGGCCTATAAAGGAGTGTGGAGTAGGGCTGATCACTTTTGTGCATAGAAGCCCAAGTCCTCCTCCACCTGCCCAGCAGAATTTCAAAAACTAAAACTGCTCTGCTTAGGGAGACAGGCTTAGATGGGCTTCCCCAGCCCTAATCTTGAGGGTGAGATGAGATCTGTAGTGCCAGCTGTGCTTTGGAGCTGGCCGAGAACAAGCTGAGTGGGCTTGCCAGGGTGAAGCAGAGGTGCATATATGAGTAAATTAGGAGGTAAGTCTCATAAAATAGGTGAGTAAGAAGAAGGGCAATTTGAAAAGGAATACATGAGAAATAGAAAACAAAACCAGTGAATTATGAAGGGGGAAGAAAATTCAAATTTTTTGATAATTGTCTCTCCAAGGATATGCCTAAGAACTGTTAGAGAATGCTCCCTGCCATTGGGTAACTTTTGCTAGCTGATAAGTCTTTGGAAGACATGTAGTCTTCCTTCAGATGTCCCCCTATCTCAGAACCTCCAGGATCTGTGTTTCTTAATTCTTTAGGGATGGCCCAGGATCTTGTCCAGTTCTGTAGTTTTGTTTCAGAGCATGGGAAGTAAAATACTCATGGAACCACCACCCAGATCAAGAACTAGAATATTACCACACGCTGGGAGTACCCTTGTGCTCCTTCGCAATCACTTCCCCTTCCTTCCTGTGGAAAAGGTTTTCATCCACTATAGGGAGGGCAAAAGAGGTGAACTTACTTTAGGTTTCATTATCCAAGAAGAAGGAAGTGGTAACTGCTGTCAGGGATAATTCCTCTTCAGAAAAACCATCTTATTGGTAAGTGATTAGAGCATCTTGGATTTGCAAGGTTGTTCCTTCCACCTGTTATCGTTAGCTGGTTTTATGTGTGGCTGAAGTGCCAACATGGGCAGTGGTGGGAGGGATGAGGATCTGCTCATGGCCATTTCATGATTACACGATTGGGTTGTGGCACTTGGTTAAAAGCTAAAACCTAGTAGTGGCAATGATCAGGTCTGAGAGAATATCCAGGAGTTCTAATAACACAGGCTTGCTCCCAGATAAGGATAAGACTTAGAAGATACTGACCTTAAGAAAAGTCTTGCTTATTTTGTTCATATGATTTATACAAAAAATTAGGTAAGGCATTATTTTAGATACTTGAACAGCGCTGACCAAATAATGAATGTTCTACCCTGTTTGGAACTGTCTTCCCCCTCAACACAAATACACAGTTTCAGGGAAGTTAAACATGGAAGGAAGGAGGAGGAGGGAAGGACAGGACACACACTTAGCCATTCACATTAGCTGAATCAGCTTTCATAATATTTGATACTCTCCTAGCTCTTATAATCATGAGTCACTGTTGATGCTGCCTCCAGGCTTTAGTTCTCTGCACAAGCACTATTTTATGGAACTTTCTACAAGGATGGAAATATTCTCCAGTTACATCACCATTCACGGTATGATAGCCACTAGTCATGTGAGTGTTGAGGATCTGAAATGTAATTAAGGAACTGAATTTTTATTTGGTTTTAGATAAATTTAAATAGCCAGATGTGTCTGGTGGCTACTGTATTCAATAGCACAGCTCTCGACATAAACCAGAACCATCACAAATTGAGCAGGAAAGATATTTTTCATGGTTATAACTTAGTTAATGCAGAAAATTGGACATTATTTTGGATATGAAGGTGAGACAAAGACCTAAAACAGTGCTTTCCTTCCGCCTCTTGTAAATGGAGAGATTATGTCCCAGTGTTTGAAGTTAAGTCCTTCCAGCTGAAATGATTCTTTCCAGGGAGAGGCACCTGGAAAGAGGCTTGAGAACAGCAAAGCCCACATTAATGAGTGTAACGGGAAACCGAGAGTTGATAGGGAGTTTTAATTTGTATAATGTCTTTAGGAAATTATATTTGGCAACAAGGAGAGGAAAGGATAAGTTTAAATTGGTTGTGTCCTTAATCATGTGAGCCTTGAGGTTAAATGGTCCAAGGGCCAGGATATTGTGACCATAGATGGATTGTCTCAAGACCGATATTAGATTGCAAGTCATTTCCAGTGTTGAAGATAAGTCTTTGTGGTAATTCTTATATGGGTAACTGAGCAGATTTTAAGATTCCTTAGGGGATAAAAAGGAATTATGTAATAATTGTAGATCAGAATTTCAGGGGATAGAGTTGCAAGTACTAAGTAGTAAACAAAGGGAGTGTTGAAGTACTTTTAAAGTGAGGACAGTCAGGCATATAGGGTTTTAGGTAAGAGAACTGGGGAGAGAATTCAGGGAGAGTGAACACAGCTGCTGACTGCCGTATGAAATAACTGTGTCTGAAACCACAGTATTGTGGTATTTAAAAGTAACAGAGTTTAGCCAGAAAAATTCTGAAAAAGAATAATAGTAAGAGGGACTGGCACTTTTGATTTCTAAAATACTAAAGATAGTGATTTTTTATTTCTTAGTATGTAGTCTATATACATAGTTCACAATTTAAAACAATATCAAAAATATACACATTTTTGTATCACTCACAGACCTGCCTCCCACCACTTTTATTCATTTTTTGTTTATCCTTTCCGGGAGGCATAAAAACAGCAAATATGAGTTTATTTTCTCCCCTTTCTTAAGTAAAAGTAAACTACAATGATTAAAATCATGTGATGCAGATACGGACGTAACATAGGCAGACAGTGGAAAAACAGCCCCAAAACAAACATAAGGCTACATGAGGATATATCACATTAGTGGTGAATGGTGGTGTTGACATCATTGGTTAGCTATCTGGGGATGGGGGCGTAGGGGAGTATTTAATACCTACTTCACTCCTTAGACCAGGTACATTCCAGGAGGATTAATTGTAAAAAGTAAAATCATACAAATATTAAAGAAAAAGATATTATGTGGATACCACCTTAAGATTTGAAAGATAATGTTAATTAAGCAGGACACAAAACCCAGAAACAGTAAAATAAGAAATTGAAAATTTTGTCTACATAAAAATTGAAAATAATGTTTAAAAATGATACAAATTGAATTAAAATATAAACAGCTAATGGGAAAAACGTTTTACTCTTAACAGATAAATAATTAGTATTGCCAAACTACAAAGAATTTTTTGGATTCAGTGTGATGGGTAAAGAACATAAAGGACATGAACAGGAAGTACACACACACACACACTCACACACTTGGTAACTATGAAAAGTTGCCTCATGTTGCTAATAAAGCCAACAATGATTTCGCTCCTTTTTTTTTCAACTCTGAGTTAAAGTTTAGATGATATGCATATTTAAATAGTTTGGGGAAAGAAGTTTTATAATGAAGTCAGTCTGGGAGGCCATTTGGCATTATAAATTTAGATTGTTCATGCCCTTTGACCCAGCAATACCAGATCTAGGAATCCACCCTACTCATCATAAGAGTGTACAACAACATACATAAGATGTCTGTTTTCACTTGGTTTGTATTAAATACAAATTGGAAACAACCCAATGTCCATCAGTAGAAGCTTATTAAGTAAAACATAGTTCATCGATACCATACGGTCTTCAGAATAAAAAGATAGGAATTGACCTTGGATTACATGAAAAAAGCAAATTGGAAAACTGCAGAATATGACTATTCTTTTAAACAAAGGGAAAAATCACTCGGTGTATGCCAAAAAACAAAAAAACAAAAGATTATACTCTAGCTGTATAAGGATAAAATAAGGGAGTGTTTTCATTTTCTAGGTTAAATAGCTGTAAGGTTTAAATTATTGTAATGATCATGCTTTGCTTTCATATTTGGGAAAAATGTTTTAAAAGTAATATAGAAAACTGATACTGTAAAACTCTTAATACCATTTTTTTAGGTGCCATAGTTCATGCAGAATTAACAACAAGATGCTCAAGTCGAATTAATCTTAATAACAAATCCCTAGATTTCATCATTGAATTAAATTTTATTTTCAGAAAAAAGAATCTCTATCACCTTTATTATTTAACATTGTTTTTCAAAGTTTTCTTAATCTGTTAGTAAATGAAAGTAAAAAATAGACTTTTTTTTTGCAAGTAATATTATGATGTACTTTTCAAGTACCTAGAAACTGCAGCCTTCAAAATCTCTAGAATTAAAAAATTAGTTGATAAAAATAAACAGATTAAAATTTCAAATTATAAAAAGCACAGTTCTGGTCCATGGTACTGATTGGAGAAACAACTGGTTAGCTGTTTCCCAAAAGGCAACTGGGTGCCAATCATTTAGTGCAGATCAGAAATCAACTTTTACCAGTCCACCAAGGGCAAATCCCTTTATCCTAGGCTAATATATGGTAATTACATTTAATAGGTATTTATAATTCTACTTATCATACCAATTTGTTAATTTACAAAGAGGAAGAACTGGCACAGGAATCTGAACATTTCTGTGGTAGGGCCAGCAGATTTTTTCCCAGTATCCTACATGGGAAGTCAAATAAAACAAAGTAGGTGGCTTGGTCAGTATGAAGTCAGAATGGGGAATTAGAAGAATCAAATGTGTGATATTCTTAGGCTAAGATGTCTCGATGATTCAGTCTTGCAGTGGAGCGTTAGTCATGGGCTTTCATCCATTGGCTAAAGCTACCACTTTCTGTGGATGCTTGGATATGATAGACACTCCTATGGAAAACTAGACAAAGAATCATAACACAATTCAGATCGGAGAAACCCTAACTGATAAACATACATATGAAATATTTTATCCTCACAGCAATCATCTAAATTACCTACAAAAGCAGTTTTTAAAAGTTTTTTCCTCTAATAACACATCCAGCAGCTACAGTATAAGGTATCACAAATTAAGAAAATACATGCTTACAACGATGTGATTACTGTATATTAGTTCCTTAGTGGATGGCGATAGGAAAGATAAGTGGTACAAAAGCTTGCCCGTCCCATTTACTGAGACAAAGTGTGGATGTGTGTCTCAGAATTTTGGCGACTGCATCTCCCTGTGCTTTGCACCCAACACGTGAGACTCCTCAGAAAGCATTGGAGGAGGAGTGTGTGGAGTAGGAGGTCGCTGGCCTCTACCTTGAGTCTCAGAGCCAAGATGCGTCCGATCCTCTGTCTTTATGAAAATATTAGAAACTGAAACTGTTGTTCTGAAGGAATGGCCTTTCTTCCAAAGGAGGTGCAGCTCAGAGAGGGAATAGATTAGGACGGTCTTTAGCTCACCGTCGGTGTGTTTTCCAGAGTGTGGTGGACAAGATGGCCCAGGGAAAATATTTTTTAGTAAATCAGTATGTGTAGACCTTACTGTATTACAAAAATAATGTAACTAGTACACGAAACCCATGATTTCCTTAGATGTTATTGCCCAAGATGAAGCTAATGTAGCATTAGCTTAAGTGAATCTAAAGAACAGTATTAACTAAACAGTACAAGTGATGGAGAGATATGAAAATGATTCACGAATAACTGAAGTTTGGGAAAACACTGATTATTGAAAAGATTGTGGGCTTTAGAATCAGATAAATTTGGGCTAGACATACTATATCACACACAGGCTTTTGAGATGAACCTGAGCAGATTATGTAATCTCTATGAGCCTAATTTCCACATCCCTAAAGGGCAAAAATGATAAAATAATGCCTCCCAAAGTTGATGAGAAAATTGTGATTATCTAACATACCTAGTGCCATAGATGCTAGTATGTGTTTATTTCCTTCTTCACTTGTAAAGATACTTGTATCAGAATATCACTTAAAAGTGATCTTAGATCAAGAAGGCCTCCATGTATTTTGTTTGTTGTGGTAGTGCTGGCTTTTTGGTAGTTGTGGAAAATAGGAATAAAGATGGTTTTACTTTGAGGGATATTTGGGGGGAAAAGAATAAGACCAGAGAAACATAAATTGTAGTATACAGTCTGCTTTCACATGACAGGGTTCATGTCAGGGCAGCCTCTAGTTCAGGGGTTGGCAGACTTTCTGAAAAGGGCCAGACACTAAACATTTTGGATTTGTAGGCCGTATATGGTCTCTGTCACATATGTTTGGCTGTGTGTTTTTTTTTTACAGTCCTTTAAGATGTGAAAGCCCATTTTAGCTCACATGACCATACAAAAACGGGGTATGGGCCACCCTCTACTTTTTAAGGGTAATGATCAGGAACATGGGGACATAGAGACTCTCTTCCCTGTAGACACCAGTTTTGGTGACATATCCTTGTTTGCTTAAGTATATTGGATGAAGTAGAAAGATAAGAATTTCCCTGGGTCTTTACAAAGGTATTCATCTTGACAGGAAAATAAATGAGCTTACCCACAAAAGGGAGTCTAGGCATCTTTGGATGACTAAATTGGGTGAGTGATCTGACTTCCCTTTCTAATCCTTGGTGTAACCCAGAGGTTGGCAACAGCAGCCTGCATGCTGCCTGTTTTTGTATAATCAGTGAGCTACCTGCAAGCTAAGAAGAGTTTTTAGATGGTTTAAAAAAAAAACAAAAACTAGGTTATATTAAATTCTGAATATTTTGTGACACGTGAAAATTACGAGATTCAAATTTCAGTGTTCTTAAATATAATTGGGGCTATTTTCACACCACCTCTGCAGAGCTGAGTAATTGCAACAGAGATCATGTGGCCACAGAGACTTAATATATTTACTGTTCAGCCCTTTACAGAAAAAATTTGCTGACTTGAGATCTAATTCATAATTTTTTCTTAAATGGAGGGGGATAGCTTTTGTATTTCTCCTTCTCCATGATTATACTTTCCCTGGAGGTGAGAGTGTAGATGATGGGAAATTTACTGTGGTATTGCAACTTCTGTGCTTTAAGAGGTGGGAGGGCAGAGGGTAGGGGAACCAATTTCTTAAAGACATAATTGACACCTGGAATAGTCAAGAGGAGGAAAGATTAAATAAAACAGTAGAGATTCCAAATAGGATGCTGACATACAGACAAGTATAGTCCACCCAAAAGCTCCTGGGGACAAGGCTAGAGCTGTTAGACTCAGAGCAGTGTTTACCTGTATCTACCATGAAGATAATTCTCCCTGTCTTTGGACAAATAAGGTAAAAGAGGAAGGAATGATGTTTTCTAATTCTTCACATCCTCTTTTAGACCTTGCACAGACCCCCTAACCCCCTTCACCTTGCAGTCTAGCTATTCCATGATAATTATCTAATAGGCAGAGTGGTACCTTAATCCAAGAAAGCTTTGGAACCACTTGCAGTAACTTTTATTGGATTGTCCCAAATAAAGTTCCAGTATTCACAAAGTAGCATTGGTTTAAGTTGCCTCAGGTCCTTCTAGGAATGAGGTGTGGGATATAAATAAATTCAAAGTGCATTGCATTCTAAATTATGTCACTGGTTAAAACATTGCAATGAATTCTTCCCTTTAAGTATTGAGTATTTTACATATTTCTAAAACATAGAAAATACGCAATTATGACTAGAAATAGCTATAATATTGTACCTGCAGTTTAATACCTTAGTAGTGTAATTTATAACCTATTCTGATTTCTTTTCAAATATCAGGTATCCTAGTTGCCTATGAAGGTTTGCCACTTCATCTTGCACTGTTCCCCAAACTTTGGACTGAGCTATGCCAGACTCAGGTAAAGAAAATGAGTTTTAGATGATTTGGTCTTTCGTTTTATCTGACCCATGTGGTCAGTAATTTTAGGAACAATGGGTGCAAAACTTGCTGGACATTGGGCATGTTTTAGAATCTTGGTAGGTGAATATGATTAATGGAAATGATAGCTGTTAAGCATTGGGCATCTAGTTGCCCTTTGGGATTTTTTCCTTCAGCAGATTTATTTATATCACAGGATATTTTAAATAAGCTGTTTGTAATTGAAGTCCTCATTTATAGGTCAATATAAACAGTTGTGAAAGTCCAAAACGGGGAAGAAGGCAGATGCCACTTCTTGCTCTCCCTCCCCTTCACCACTCCGAAAGCTCTAGCAGAAACCATTTCAGCAGTCTGTCCTTTACCCCTTTTTTTATCTGTTACCTCGGAGTAGTTTTTCAAGTCTCATGCACTTGTTTTCTTATCAGTAATCTCACTGGGGAAAAGAAACACTGTGCCATTCTTACCTTAAGTGTCTAAGAGCCAACCTCTTAAAGTGGGCACCTAAGGTAGTGCTTGTTGAATTGTGGAGGAAGAATCTCTCCACAGGGAGAGGGGGAGAAACCAGATTGGTCCTAAGGTTTGGCTCATTCCTTAGATCAGGTGTAAAGGATCCCCACTTTTCTTTAGACACTGAAAACACTGTTTTCCTACCTGGTTGCATCTGCCCATTTCCAGAGGAAGAGATGAGTTTATTAACCTTTCATTAGCATAAACCTTTACCAACATTATAGTATCTCAAATACTGTAACTCTGGTCCAGCCTCCTACCCAGGCAGTAGTGCTCTGTATATTCTCCTAATGGATGTGTCACATGGTACTGTAATAGTTGTTTCTCTCTCTCCTTGTCCCAAACTGTAAGCCCTTCAAGTGCAGAGACTTTATCTGAATCATCTCTACTCCTTGAAGAAATGTCATTTTGTTTTCTATTGTGGAAATCTTTGAAAGGCTAGGATACATTGATCATATGGCTTAGTACATAGTAGACATTCATAAAATAACTGGCAGATTGATTTTTGAGCTGAGTTTTGTCTCAAAATTGAAACAGATCTCTGCTTTTTCCCTCTGTTGCTGCTGTTGATCTTTCCTTTTTATTTGGGTAGTTGCTTTTTTTTCTGTACTCTGCCACTGCCTACTGCTTCGCTATTGTTCTGTACGACTCCCTTTACTACTTGGCTTTTTTCCCCACAAAATTCACCATCCCCCAAAAGTTCCCTTAAAGCCAGCCAACTAAGGCTTTTAAAGCCCCTGCCATCAATCCCATGCAAGAAACACAGGCAGCAGGCAGAGGCTATGACTGGTAAAATAAGGCAGATTTTCTGACACTGAAGATCGGAAGCCCTCGGTCCTGGTCCTACTCAACTTCTAATTTCTTGAGTGACCTCGAGCATTTTACTTACAACACTTGCTTAATAAAATGTATAAATATATAATGTACATACTACTAAACTTTGTCCTATTTTAAAAGGTCTGTTTTGTTTTCCATATAAATGATCTATTATTAAAACACACATATAAATAATCTAGGGAATGTATCTACTTAAAGACATACTACTTGTGTTTAAGAGAGCCATGACCATTTAAAAACAGGAAAACCAAATTTTAGCAAAATTTCCGTATATTGGGACCCACTAATTCTGTGTGAAATAATTAGGAAAAGAGGTTTGCTGTTTACCTTTGCAATTTTTATGGGGGGGAAGGGTGTTTACCAAATTTACTGCTAATGAGATTAAAGGTTTAACTCATTTTAGAGAATACTTAAAATTTGTCTTTCTGTTCGTGTGCTTTAGTTACCTGTTAATTATTCATTCTCTCTGACAACAGTCTCAAATCCTAATTTGTCCAGTCTTTGTTAACTCTCTTAATGCAAGATAATAAAGCTGCATTTCTTTTAAAAACCTATTCCGTTTTTGCCATTCAGACTTTTTACAAGTCTCTCCCTCTAGCACTCACTCTTAAAGTCCGAGATAGTAATATTTCACTAGGCAGCCAGTTTCTGTACCTGAAAGTTTAGTAGACTGAGTTAAAGTGGCTTTTCCGATACGATTTTAAGACTTTCGGTGTACATCATAAGCAGTGTGTTTAAGGTTTGCGGTTACTTCAGTGCTCAACCATCAGTACTTCTTCTCCCCACTTTAGTCTGCGATGTCAAAAAATTGCATCAAGCTTTTGTGTGAAGATCCTGTTTTTGCAGAATATATAAAATGTATCCTAATGGATGAAAGAACTTTTCTAAACAACAACATTGTCTACACATTCATGACACATTTTCTTCTGAAGGTATGTTGTGCTTCGGAAACTCAATGTATTAACCTCCAGTTACTTAATGGTTGGTTGTGTTTTCATTATGTTGGTCTTTTGGAGATGCTTTTAAATCTTTTTTTTCAGGTTCAAAGTCAAGTGTTTTCTGAAGCAAACTGTGCCAATTTGATCAGCACCCTTATTACAAACTTGATAAATCAGTATCAGAACTTGCAATCTGATTTCACCAACCGAATTGAAATTTCCAAAGCAAGTGCTTCATTAAATGGGGTAAGAACTATAGAAGGGACTAGTCGCATACTTCAGAACTTTCCTTAAATCAACTCCAAATTAGGCCTTGTATGATTTTTTTTTTAAAGATTTTATTGGGAAAGGGGAACAGGACTTTATTGGGGAATAGTGTGTACTTCCAGGACTTTTTTTTCCAAGTCAAGTTGTTGTCCTTTCAGCCTTAGTTGTGGAAGGCACAGCTCAGCTCCAGGTCCAGTTGCCGTTGCTAGTTGCAGGGGGTGCAGCCCACCATCCCTTGCGGGATTCAAGGAATCGAACTGGCAACCCTGTGGTTGAGAGCCCACTGTGGCCTTGTATCATTTTACTTTCACAACTTTAGCTTAAATCAAATATGAAAATAAACTCACCAAATTTTTAAAAACACATACTCACTGTGCCTGTTATGTTGTACACACTATTACTGTACAAGACATGAGCTATTGTCATTAAATGCTAGAGGCAGTAAGACCACTAAGAGGAGAGACACTCCCTTTATCTCTACTTGTTTACATTTTTTTAAACATTACTTATGATGTTTATTTTATTGCATATAGCTCATGAGTAACTGAAACAAACCGATTAATGATCTGCCGGTTTAAAGCCAGTTAAAACTAGGGAATTAATACGTTACCCTGGATAGACTCCCATGATAGCTGTCATAGAATAGTGGGACACCCTGCACATGTGTGCTAGCTCATCTCCATCAGCAGCCACCCCAGTAACAAAATGCTTGGATGCCAGAACAGATTCTAGAGATGAGTGAAGAAGACCTTAACTATTTGTGACATCCATCCAGTATTAGCATATTTGAAAAACTGATTTCTAGATTAAGGTTTAAATTTCTCGGGGATCATTTAGGGTTTCTTTTTAAAATTCCTATGTAAATTGTTGATTCTATTATTTTTCCCATTTTCAGAAAACATTATTTGAGTCTTCAATCTGACTTAATGGTGTGGTACATAAAATAATGGTATTACTGACTTAAAACTGATGAGATATAGTAGTATCATAACGCGGGCTTTCTAGTTTCAGCATTTTTCTAAACATGCCAGAGAAACCAGGATGAATCCTGGAAGCGTAGTCATGTGCATTGGACTGTAAACAAAGTATGTTAAAATGTTGGCTTTAGAACTTGAAATGTTCGTATCTGGGTTTTTGTAGGACCTGCGGGCACTTGCTTTGCTCCTGTCAGTACACACTCCCAAGCAATTAAACCCAGCTCTCATTCCAACTCTGCAAGAGCTTTTAAGCAAATGCAGGACTTGTCTACAGCAGAGAAACTCACTCCAAGAGCAAGAAGCCAAAGAAAGAAAAACTAAAGGTTAGCCTTGTGGACCGGTATTGCCTTTCGGGTGGGAGAAGGGAAGAATACACGGGGTCGTGTGTTCAGTTGGGCCTCCTAAGCATAAATGCTAAAAAGGAAACTTCCCACAAACACCCCTCAGTGTGATCTTAATGCCTCCTTTCAGAGAAGTTTGTTTTGATGATTTTCAGATGATGAAGGGGCAACTCCTGTGAAAAGACGGCGTGTTAGCAGTGATGAGGAGCACACTGCAGACAGCTGCATCAGCGACACAAAAACAGAAACCAGGGAGGTCCTGACCCCGACTAGTACTTCGGATAATGAGACCAGAGACTCCTCAATTATCGACCCGGGAACTGAGCAAGATCTTCCTTCCCCTGAAAATAGTTCTGTTAAAGAATACCGAATGGAAGTTCCATCTTCGTTTTCAGAAGACATGTCAAATACCAGGTCACAGCATGCAGAAGAACAGTCCAACAATGGTAGATTTGAAGATTGTAAAGAATTTAAAGACCTCCACTGTTCCAAGGATTCTAACCTAGCAGAGGAAGAATCCGAGTTCCCTTCTACTTCTATCTCTGCAGTTCTGTCTGACTTAGCTGACTTGAGAAGCTGTGACAGTCAAACTTTGCCCTCCCAGGACCCTGAGGCTGCTTTATCACTCAGTTGTGGCCATTCCAGAGGACTCTTTAGTCACATGCAGCAACACGACATTTTAGATACCCTGTGTAGGACCATTGAATCTACGATCCATGTGGTCACAAGGATATCTGGCAAAGGAAACCAAGCTGCTTCTTGACATTAGATGTAGCATGTCTACTTTTAAGGGCCCCCCTCTCCCAATGCTGTTTGTATAAGTTTTGCTTATTTCTGTTTTTGTGCTTCAGTTTGTCCAGTGCTCTCTGCTTGAATGGCAAGATAGATTTATAGGCTTAATTCTTGGTCAGGCAGAACTCCAGATGAAAAAAATTTGCATCTTCAGTATACTTTCTAAAGGGCAATCAGATAATGGATATGTTTTATGTAATTAAAAGTTCACTGTAGTGGCTTTCATTTAATATGGCTGTCTGGGAGGAACAGGGTTCCTTGGCCCTGTACAATGTAATTTAAACTTACAGCATTTTTACTGTGTATAATATGGTGTCCTCTGTGCCAGTTTTGTACCTTATAATAGAGGCAGATTGCCTCCGATCGCTGTGGTTCTTATTATCAAAATTAAGTTTACTTGTATACGGAACAACCACAAGAAATTTGATTCTGTAAAGAATCCTCTTTAGCTGTGGCCTGGCAGTATATAAATGGTGCTTTATTTAACAGAATACCTGTGGAGGAAATAAAGCACACTTGATGTAAAAATAATTGTTTTATTTTTATTGACATGACTGATTGCTATTCTGTGCACTTAATTAAACTGATTGTGATGACTTTTCATTTGTTTACATACGTTGCTTCAGTCTTCTCAGATGGACATAATTAAGAAAACTGAATGGGGGGAAGCACTTACCCATATTAGAAGCGTTAGTGGCAGTCCAAATAGTAACTTATTCCCATACTTTTCAGTCCTCTCCACCCTGAAGTGCGTAACTGCTGCGGAGAAAAGTATAACACACTACAGCCAACACACCCTCCCTTCAACATGCTTCCGAATGCAACTTGCCACTGTTTACCTACCTACTGTGTTTCCCTGAAAATAAGACCAGGTCTTACATTAATTTTTGCTCCAAAAGATGCTTTAGGGCTTACGTTCAGGGGCTATCATCTTGAAAAATCATGCTAGGGCTTATTTTCCAATTTTCCAGTTAGGTCTTATTTTCGGGGAAACACGGTAGGAGCTACATACCTTAAAAACTCTGAAGTAAAATAAAGGAATGGTAGCAACATGTCACTATTTCTTGTCTTCCTGAACTAAACTACAGGTGAAGGTAACCTTGCTACAAGGACAAGCTTTAGCTTGGGAAACATGAACTATCTGTACTCAGAGATTCAGTCTATTCCCAAGGAGCATCTATGAGAGTTAAGGTCAATACTTCATTTCAGGTTGCTTGCTGCTTGTAACTCAATGCCAAGTCTAAGTTGTAGTAAAGATCCAAGCATCACTTTCAATTCTGCAAAGTTCATGGATTTCATCCACTATAAAGTTTTTGTCTTCTTTTTTAAAAGGAATAAGGAAGACATAAACTTGACAGTTTCTGCTTACAAAAAGTAATGTCCTTACAAAATCTTTTAAGTAATTCAACCATTTAAGGTGGTCAACTGCAGTAAACCTTTTATTTCTTCAAAATGCTGTTGCTTCCAACAGAACTTCATGTTCTCTTCTTTGCAGGCAGGAACGCCTTTACAGTCCAACTGTAATTCCGTTTGCCCTGGAGTGGGTACAAAATTCAGTGCAACTGTCGCATAGTGTTCTGGAAGAAAAATAGGAAAAGTTATAAATACTATTACCTGCTTTTCTTGGGGGCAGGGGGACAACTTGAGTGTGTTCAGACTCGTAACAAAGGGTACTAATAGCATACCTTCTGGCCAGTTCGTACATCTCCATTTCATGATGATCTTTTTATTTGTTAACTAAAAACAAAGGGAAAATTCCACTGAAAACATCTTTTAAAACTTCCTACAGAGAAAAACAGCAAATTGTTCATTAAAACCTCCATGTAGTAAAAGTAATGAGTAACATACAGTCCCATCTGCCAGTTTATATGCCAGCACCACTGACCTAGTGCCAAAATGTAACAACAGTTAACATCAAGGACAGACCAACAGTAATTACTGGTAATGAGAAAAGAGCTGATGGCAAAGGTGAAGCAAGTGACACTTGGCAACACAGAACCTAGTGATGGAGGTGGCAGAAAGCTGAACATTCCAGACCAAGAGTTAGGAGGAATTATAGTTTCTTCTAAAATCATAAGCATTTGCACAATTACTGTGAAACTAAGGCGCACATCTTTATCATTACTTAGTATATATAACATTTTTTATTTGCTCTGTAACCAACTTTATAAAGTTCAAGTCTCTGTGAACTCAGATAAAAACCCAAAGCAAGTTAAAAACAGCATTGATTTAAAAAGCAATATTAATGGAAACGAGTCAGTCCCCAGCTCACCTTTCTTTATCAGATTACTTACCAATTCTACATATTCACCGGTAATGTTCCCATCAAACATCTGGAATTTTCCTCCCTTTTCAGCTTCTAATATGGCAGGAGATTTAGAAAATTTTTGCACCAACTAATGAAGCAAAACATATAGTAGACATGTTATTTCAGCACGTGTTCACCTTTTTAACCTAAATGTACTAATACAACAATTACTATGGTTTGGGTTTTTTCCTTTTTTTTTTTTAATCCTGAATTACTTATAGATTTGTCTTCTCTTTCTCTCCCTTGCAGAGGGAGTACACGCAGTAAATTAATGGATCCCCTAAATGCCGGTACCCCAAAATGCCCATCTTTCCCCCCCTCAAATTTTTCAAAAGCTATCCTACACGACTGCTATCACCACCATTCCAGATCTCTTCCATCAGAAAAGCATGGCCATGAGGGAAACGAAAACCAGCTCCAGTTCTTAGTGGCACATTTTCTCCCAGGGTCAGCATTTAAGGTCCTAGTTTAAGGAGTTACTTACATCCTTCACAGTGAAGATGCTGTACAGCTGCTCTACAGCTGTGTCAAACATTTCCGTCATGTGCAGCGCCACAGTGGGAATCCTTACACCCAATGGCACTGGAGACGAGCCCTGAATCTTGAGAAGAGGTTAAAAAGATAATTAGCATACCAGAGAGAAAGCTGCTTAGATGTGAAAATTCAGTCCTCCACCCAGCCTTCATAAAACCAAAATGTCCCAAATTCCACCCTACCCATTCAGACACAGAAATAGCATCAAAAGCCTCCCCCCCCCCCCATCACCAATCCTGGTCTTTATTTTGGAAACAGCTCATTATTCCTATGAACTCTTTAGCTCTGTTCTCCTGGGCTATGTCCTACTTGGTCATGTAAATACAGCCCAAAGGGCATAAAGATAAACAGATGAAGGACAACAGAACCTAAGGACAAAGGTGTCATTCATTCACCACCGTATTCCAAGAATAGGATCTAAAACCTCCTAATCCAAAAGCCTGGAGAGAAGGTTCTTCCACTGTAGCATGTGAACTAAAGTCACCTGGTGTGTAATCTGTTGCCCACCAAAGAACAGTGCCTTCAGAACACTGTCTTGAGCTAAATTCAATATTTATCGCACAGAAAGGTCTGTTTATACATTCCCTTCCATCAAGGATGGAAGTCTCATTTCATCATTTGCACCAAAATGGCAGAGGATGTAAGGGTGGGTTAACTGGGCCCCCCTCATTATCCTTTTTAGTCCTCCATCATTGAAAGGCTGTTGAAAGCTTTGAAGCATTTTCATTAAGCACGTCCTTTCCCCTTCCCTACATATTGGCCACCAGAGATCATACCTGCAAGGTATTCTCACTCAGTTTCCTTTTAATAGTCAATTCCTGGGTTGCCGTAGCTTTTGTTGGTAAAATCATTCCCACTGTAAATTCTACAAAGAAACATGGGAAATGGTTTTAATAAAGAACTTATTCCGCTTCAGCACAAATAGGCAGAAAACCCAAAACAGCATATAAGAAAATAACTGATACTTATAAAAAGAACTAATCATTTTGAAAGTTTCAAGACTACTCCACGTTTTTATATATAAAACTATTAACCCACGTGCCACAGCAACAAATGTCTTTTTTCCAAATACCTTACTTTTATCTAGTTCTTAATAAAATAGCAAAAATTTCTAATGTTCTTTAGCAAAAAGCTCAGTTTTCTACAACTAACTACTAATAGCTTTATGGCCTTCACCTACTGTCAAGCCAGACTCACTGCTTTACCACCTCACAAAGCTTGGCCTCATAATATTCAAGCCTATGGGCCAGCCATGTGTGGTCTGACGCGGAAGTGGCAACCCCAAACCCATCCATGCCATCACCTGGACACGAACCCAAGCCCAAGGATGATGTGCAGACATATAGGCCCCGTTGGCCATTTTGCCTAGCAAGTAACATCTCTAATCTGGGGAAGTAAACACAGGTATCTTCACTTCCACACGGTAGGAATTATCTAGGTAAATCTCAACTACGCCTGTAATACCTGCAGTCATTCATTCATTCATTCATTCAACAAAGATTTATTAAGCACCTACTATGTGCCAAGCTTTGTGCTAGATGCTGGAGATACAGCAGAGAACAAGACAGACACCTTCCATGCCCTCAGGGAGCTTATGGTCTAGCAGGGAAGACAGACATTAAATAAGTAATTATACGAACGACTGATTAAGTAATTATCATTCCAAAAAACTATTAACAATTCTGTAGGCAAAATGGTTCACGCTGTGTTTATGATAACTAATTATGGTCTTACTTATGACTAGTTCTCAACCTCCAGCCTACAATTTATCCTGCAGCATAAAGGGCTGTTTCTGGAGCCCAACCTGGGAATCCAGACCACAGTGCAGAGCATAACTTGGGTAAACAGAAAAGGGACCCTCTGGTTCACAAGAGATGCCTTCTTTACCCGTCTTAAGCGCCTTCAGGTAACCTCCCAGGGCTTCCCTGACCTGGGCGGTGCCTGCCGTTCTCATAAGCTCCTTCAGTACATCCCCATCGCCTTTCTTTTTACTCACGTTCACCTACAAATCAGAAAAATACAAACCTAAGAAAAATCGGATTTGATGTATTCTTACGATATTGGCACACATGAAGGAGTGATTGTGAGGGAAGGGGAAGAAGTGGCTGTAAGATGTGACAGGTTTCTTCCTACAGTTTGAGAAGATGTAAGTTTTTTAATCAAGGCTCCATTGATCGGGCTGGCCAAATCTTGAATGGGCTTCTTAGAATGTGAACCCCTTAATCTGCATACAAACCTGTCTGTGTATATGTATTATATTGACGAGGCAGGCCTGGGCTTGTGGCAGGTTCTAGAAAGGCGCTGTCCAGTCTGGTCGCCACCAGCCGCAGGAGGCTGCTGAGCGCTCCAAGTGCGGTGGTCTCCTTTGAGATGTGCTATAAGTGTAAAATACTACCAGACTTGAAAGACTTAGTACAAAAAAAGGAATGTAAAATAATCTCAGTAATTTTGATATTAATTACATGTTAAAATGGTATTTTTATATATTGCGTTAAATAAAAAATTATTAAAATTAATTTCATCTGTTTCTTTTAACTTATTTAACATGGCTACTAGAAAATTTCAAAGGCCATATGTGGCTTGCATTGTATTTCTATTGAACAGCGCTGGTCTAGAACCACAAAGCCCGTGTCATTAGGACCAAGTCCCCACATAATATGGCTTTGAGCTACACAGTATTGGCAGAGAGGAGCGTTGGCAAAGGGAGAGGAAAAGGAGAAAAGGAAAGGAAAGAGGGAGCTAAGGAAGGAAGGGGAAGAAAGTGACGGGGGAGGGGAAGGAGATGGGGAGAAGCAGGGAAAGGGGAGCATCAAAGTGCTGCTCTGGGGGCGCCTGATATTCTCAGAGTGAAAACAGGTGTTGGTTAGAAAGCATGGCGTGCCCCTATGATTCAGCTGAGCTGAGCCTGGCCCCAGGCCCCAGTCCCAATGCAAAGGGTTTGTTCTATAAAGCTACCAAGGATTGAATCTAAAAGATTCAGTTTAACACGCTGATGAAAAGTTTCTCAGCTGACGGATCTGAATATCACAAAGTAAAATCACAGCCCGAGTACAGAAACCACGTGCCTGAAGGTATGCCTGAGACAGCCCCACTTTTCTGGCATTTTATAACCTTTAATAAAGACGAGTCATAGACATGTTGCTCAGTATGATTTAAATTTTGTATCTTTGAAAACCTTCACACTGAATGAATACATTCACAAATCAAAAAGACTTTGTCAAACTACTTGTTTTGGAAAACAGAGTTGCTGAACAAATGGTCTCTCCCCAGAAGCAAGCTTTCAGCTTACAGAAGGCATCAATTGAAAACCAAGCTTAGGAGTTACACAGGCTCCATCTCCCAAGAGAACTAGGGGAGCCAGTCAAAAGCAACACATACTAACTAGTTTACCAAAAAAACATACAATATAACCAAGGGAGATACCAGCTGAAAGCTGAGAACTCTCACTATTAAAGGGAAACAGCAAAGATCCAGGGGAGGAGGAACCAAGGCCCATTCACCCAGCTGTACGAGCTGCCTGCACTTTACAGTACGTGCACTGTCACAGTTGTCTGGCAGCAGCCCTGGAAGGCGAATTCACCCTGTTTTACAGCTAAGGCCACAGAGCGTGCACTCACCTGCCCAGGCCCCACACCTGGGTCCTTGAGGGTCGGCTAAGGCTTCCTCAGCTTCCTCTTTCCTACACCGCTGGCTCCAGACCCCATGCTGGCCCCACAGAACAGCAACCCTTGGCAAATGAGCCCCCAAGATGAACCAAAACCACAGCACAGGAATCACACAGTGTGATAAACAGTTTTTTCAAATACTTAACACGCATAGCAGAAGCTTGATTTAAAAAACAAAACAAATCATCAGATACCTCACCTCAGTGTCTTCCACTTCATTTTCTTCAGAAAGGTTGGGTATTTCAATCAACCCCTTGTGCTTTGCGCCAGATTCTTTAATTATACCTAAAATGAACAAAACATGTTTTTCAATTACAAAGTAGCAACTAGTGTATTCAAAACTGCCCTGCATAACTGAGTAGCCAGGCCTCCCACAGGTGCCACCGCAGCTGGCAGCAAGGCAGGCTGAAGGCTTTACCACCCTCCACATGGGTACTAAACTGACCCTGCTCTGCTGGCCCCCAGCAGAAGCAAGCAACCAAGGAAGGCGGGGGTAGAACCTTAACGAAAATGCACACGAAATCAGGGGCCAGGTGGAAGCATGGGGTTAGAGTAAGCCCCTCTGTAACCAATGTTTATTTTCTCACCCCCCCATATTCTTTACCATATCAAAGGATATGAGGAATCACAAAAGGGAAGGCAGAACAAAAAGAGACAAGAGTGAGGGGAGGGAGACTGTGGATTGGGCAGGTTCCGTTTGGACTCCATGCAGCTGCATTTCTTTCAACACCAGGGTGTTGATTTCAGTGATGACATCAACATGGCAACATAGATTATTATTCATGACTTCAGTTCCCGTCACAAGATGACCAACTAGCAGCTATGCATAAGCAAGGCACTACTGTGAAAACCCCAGAACCCAGAGGGGAGGCTGAAGCACCCTCCTGGACCAGAGCCAGAGAAGGACTGCATTAGAAGGGTGAGAGGCGTGTAGCACTGACCAAAGCGCCCCCCCGCAGGCCAGCACAGGGACACTGAAAAGGCCCCACTGTAGTTTCTCAAGTGGGTAAAAAAGCACGAGGTGGACAGCCAGGTCCCCCAGAATTATGGGATGCTTCCCGAAAGGCCCGCTTCCGACTTGCCTCACAGGGACCCCTGGGAATCAGAGACAGAGTAGGGGGCCAGAGCTTTCGGCTGCCAGCACTGCAATCTTGGTGGACTGCATTCCTACTTGCAGCGGTGCGTGAGCAGAGATTCCAGCCACTCGGCCCATCTGCAGAGCCGAGCTGGTAGCCCTGTCTGGCTAGGGACCTTGGTTGGCAATAAGCAAATCTGAAGACTCAACTACTTAGTTGAGTGTAGCTGTAGCCTCTAGTCCCAACCATCCAGGGAACCACGGAGCCCATTCTACAGCCCCAATCGCGCAGGGAGCCAAACCAGCAGCCCTGCTCAACTGCTGAGTATCATCTCTGGCCGCTCATAACCAGGGAGCCTGAGCCCAGCCGACAGCCCTGCCTGACTGCTAAGCACAGCTTGCAGCCCCATTCAGACAGGGAGCCCAGGGACTCCACCCAATTGCAGAGCACAGTCTCTAGCCCCCCCACCTGCTGGAGGCACCTCCTGACTGAGAGCCCTGTCAGCCACCTTGCTCAACAGCAGAGCAGAGCCAGCAGCCTACGTGACCGCGCAGGCAGGACTGCAGACCGCCCGCCTATCACAGAGCACAGCCTGAGGGGTCCAACCACAAAGTCCTGCCTGTGGCCCCGCCTATACAGACAGAACCCAGCCAGCGCCACCATCTGGTCAGGGAGCATAGTCTGAGACCCCACCCAACTAGGAGCGACGGGAGCCCAGCCCACAGACCTGCCCAATTACAGAGTCCAACCAGTGGCTGTGCCCTGCCTGACCTCACCTGACCAGAGGTAACTGCAGAGCCCAGCTAGTGGCCAATGTGACCATGGAATACAGCCAGCAGTGCCGCCAGGTCAAGAAGCCCACCCAGTGGCCCTGCTTGAACATGGAACCCAGCTAGTGGCAACCCACCCCTCAACCTAAAGCTCAGGTAGCTGACCCCACCCAACTAGAGACTCTGACAGCAAGCCCCACCAGACCATGGACACTACTGGCTGGCTCATTCAGTAACCCAAACTGAGCTACATGGTGAAGGTTTTTCCCTGCTGAAACAAACTTGTAAAGTCTGGCAAAGGGGACCCCTTATATATGCAAACACCAATGCAAGCAATCAAGGCTCATAAATCAGGTTAATGTGACACCATCAAAGGAAACTAATTAAGCTCCAATAAATGACCCTAAAGAAATGGAGATCTATAAACTATGTGACCAGGAATTCAGAATAACCTCTTAAAGAAGTTTTGTGAACTACAACAGAGACAACTAAACAAAATTAGGAAAACAATGAATGAACAAAATAAGAAGTAAAAAAAATAGGAAGTAAAAACAAACAAAATGAGAAGTTAAAAAAATAGGAAGTAAAAAACAAACAAAAAAACCCCCCAGAAATCCTAGAGCTATAGAAAACAATGACTAAAAATGAAACAGAGAGCTTCAATAGCTAACTTGAGTAAGCAGAAGAATCAGTGAAGTAGAAGATAGATTATTTACAATTATCCAGCCAGAGGAATAAAAAGAGTGAAGACAACCTACAGGACTTATGTTACCATCAAAAGAAACAATAGATACATTATGGGAATCCTAGAAGGGTAAGAGATAGAAAGTATATTTAAAACAATAATGGTGTTAAAACACACACACACACACACAAAAACCTCCCAAACCCATTAAGAGAAATGGACATCCAGATTTATGAGGCCCAAAGACCCACCAAATATGGTGAACCCAAAAAGGGCTATACTAACACACATTATAATTAAGTTGTCAAAAGTCAAAGACAGAGCTTTGAAAGCAGCAAGAGAAAAGTGACTCATCACATACAAGAGTGCTTCCCCTGTATATCGGGAGATTTCTCAACAGATATCTGCAAAGTCAAGAGTGGGACGACAAAGTCAAAATATTGAAAGAAAAGGCTGTCAACCAAGAAACCATACCCAGGAAAGCTGTTCTTCAGAAATGAAGAAGAGAGAAAGACTTTCTCAAACAAAAAAAGCTCAGGGTGTTCAACACTGAACCTGTTTATGAGAAATGCTAATGGGCATTCTTCAAGCTGAAATAAAAAGATGCTAATTTGCATTATAAAAACATATGAATGTGTAAAACACACCGGTAATGGTAAATACACAGTTAAAGTCAGATTATCTAACGTTGCAATGGTGCTGCACAATTCATGGACAATTCTACTTTAAAAATTTAAAAACAAATGTAACTGATATGCACAGAAACTTATGGTTATTTTTAATACATTTGATTTTCTAACTTTTAAAGTTAATTATAACATCAATCGGTTAAAATCAGTTAAGTTAGAACACTTACAGTAAATTGTAACATCAATAACCTAAAATGTGAAGAAGTATAAATTTCTATATGCTATCAAAATTAAGTTGTCAGTTTAAATAGACTGTTATAAATATATTTTATGTAAGCATCACAAAGAAAAAACTGTAGTACATACAAAAAGATTATAAAAAGGAATCAAAGCATACCACCACAAAAAGGCATCAAATCACCAAGGAGGTTGGCAGAAGAAGAAGCAAAGGAACATAGAAGCTATAAAACCCTCAGAAAACAATGAACAAAATGGCAATAGTAAATCCTTAACTATCAATAATTATTTTAAATATAAACGGATTACATTCTCTAATCAAAAGACATAATGGCTGAATGGATTAAAAAACAAAACAAAAAACAAGATCCAACAATATGCTCCCTATAAGAGCCTCATATTCGCTTTAAGGACACACATGAACTAAGAGTGAAGGGGATGAAAAAATATATTGCAAGTAAATGGTGACCAAAA
This sequence comes from Rhinolophus sinicus, assembly GCF_036562045.2. Lineage (NCBI taxonomy): Eukaryota > Metazoa > Chordata > Mammalia > Chiroptera > Rhinolophidae > Rhinolophus > Rhinolophus sinicus. The sequence continues at coordinate 43,125,279 of NC_133755.1, read as the reverse complement.
GAAAACAGAAGTACCTGTACTTATTTTAGACAAAATAGACTTTAAACTAAAAAAAATGGTCAAAAGAAACAAGGTCATTATATAATGCTAAAGGGGCCAATTCATCGTGAAGATATAAAAATTGTAAATATTTATGCACGCAACATCAAGCACCTAAATATAAAAAATAAATAATAACAGAACTAAAAAGAGAAATAAATAGCAATATAATAATAGTTGGGAATTTTACTACCCAATTCTCAACAATGAACTGATTATCCAACCAGAAAATCAATAAGGAAATAGCAGATTTGAACACTGTGGACCAAATGGATCCAATAGACATACAAAGAATATTTCAACAAACAGCAACAGAGCACATATTCTTCTCAAGCACTCATGGAACATTTTCTAAGATAAATCATATGTTAGGTCACAAAACAAGTCTCAACAAATTCAAAAAAAATAGAAATTATAATAAGTCTCTTTTCCAATCACAATGGTATGAAACTAAAACTCAATAACAGGAAGAAAGTTGGAAAATTCACAAATACGTAGAAATTAAACAAAACATTCCTGAACAACCAATGGCTCTAAGAAATCAAAGGAAATTTAAAAAGATATCTCGAGACAAATGAAAATGGAAATACACAACACACCAAAAGTTATAGGATGCAGCAAAAGCAGTTCTAAGAGGAAAGTTTGTAGCAATGAACATATACATCAAGAAAAAAGAAAGATCTCAAATAAAGAACCTAACTTTGTACCTCAAGGAGCTAGAAAAATAAACTAAGACAGAAGGTAACAGAAGAAAGGAAATAAAAAGCAATCTACAGATCTAGTGCAATCCCTATCAAAATTTCAGTGGCAATTTTCACAGAAATAGAACAATCCTAAAATGCGTCTGGAAGACCCCAAATAGCTAAAGCAATCTTGAGAAAGAACAAAGCTGGAGACGTCACACTTCCTGATATCAAACTATATTACAGAGCTACAGGAATCAAAACAGTATGTTATTGACATAAAAAGAAAAAAAGACACAAAGATCAATGAAACAGAATAGAGCCCAGAAATAAACCCACGTACATACACGATCAATTAATCCAAAACAAAGGAACCAAGACTATACAGTGGGGAAAGGACAGTCTCTGCAATAAATGTTGCTGGAAAAACTGGGCAGCATGATCAAAAGACTGAAACTGGATCACTATCTTACACCACTCACAAAAATTAACTCAAAATGAATTGAAGATTTGACCATAAGACTTGAAACCATAAAACTCCTAGAAGAAAATATAGGCACTAAGTCCCTTGACATCGATCCTTGTGACAATTTTTTGGATCAGACACTGAAAGCAAAGGCAACAAAAGGGACTATATGAAACTACACAGCAAAGGAAACCATCAACAAAATGAAAAGGAAGCCTACCAAATGGGAGATAATATTTGCAAATCACATACCTGATTAAGAGGTTAATATCCAAAAATACATAAAGAACTCATGTAACTCAGCAACCAAAAAACAAATAATGAGATTAAAAAATGATCAGAGGATCTGAATAGACATATTTCCAAAGACAACATACAGATGTACAAGAAAAGGTGTTCAAAATTACCAATCATCAGGGAAATGCACATCAAACCCACAATGAGATAGCACCTCACACCTGTTAGAAAGGCTATTCTCAAATAGACGAGGAATAATGACTGTTGGGAAAAATGTGAAGAAAAAGGAACCCTTGTGCACTGTGGGTAGTATGTAAATTGGTACAGCTGCTATGGAAAACAGTACGGAGGTTTCTCAAAAATGTAAAAATAAAACTACCATATGATTCAGCAAATCCACATCTGGGTTTATATCCAAAGGAAATGAAATCACTGTCTTAAAGAGTTATCTGAACTCCGATATTCATTGAAGCATTATTTACAATAGCCAAGATATGAAAACAACCTAAGCGTTCATCAATGGATGAATGGATAAAGAAAATGAGATAGATACACACACAGGAATATTAGTCAATCATTAAAAAGGAAATCCTGCCATTTGCATCAACATAGATGGACCCTGAGGGCATGTGCTAAGTGAAATAAGTCAGAGAAACACAAATATTGTATGATCTCATTTAGGTTTGTCATGTACAAAAGCCAAACTCACATAAATAGAGAGAGTAGACGGGTGGTTCCAAGGGTGGGAAGGGAATGAAAGTGGTCAAAGGATACAAAGCGTACAAAATTCCAGACACATGATGAATAAGTTCTGAGGAAGTAATGTACAGCATGGTGGCTATAGTTAACAATAATATACTATATATTTGAAAGTTGATGAGAGTAAATCTTAAAAGTTCTCAACATACACACACAAAAAAATGTAACTATGTGAAGTGATGGATGTGTTAACTAACTTTATTGTGGAAATCATTGCCCTATATACACATATATCAAATCATGTTGTATACCTTAAACTTCTACAACCTTGTAAGTCAGCTATAACTCATAAGGCTGGCAAAAAATTAAATTAAAAAAACACAAAAAACAAGACCAGAGTGCTGCCTCCTCCCCAGCAGGTCCCACTTCCCACCTCTGGGACTCATTCTAGAGGAGAAAGCACAAGGGGAGGGCAAGCTCTGCTCAGCCTGCCCTCTGGCTGCTGCCTGGGAGTGGCTGGGTCTTATCTTGCAAAGAAGCTGGTTGCTGCTTTGAGCTTAGGGAGATGGAAGGGACACAAGGCCATGAGCTTCCTCTGGGCACCTCAGACTCCTGTCTTGGGGGATCGGCGGGGGGTGAGGCAGGTATAAGGAACCAGATCCTGTTGTGATGGAGCCAGCAGGAGCCACTGAAGGAGCAACTGACAGCAAACCCTCAGCCAAAAGGTTCCAAGACAGGAGGAAGACTACTTCTGATCCTGGCTGAATGTCACCCTGAGCTAGCAAGGTGGCCACAGGGCAGAGGCCCAAACTCTAACACAGCACAATTCTCTAGAACAAGATCTCTCCCTCTCTCCTCCTCTTCCTTTTTCCCTTCGTCTTCACATCCATGTTTATTTCAACAAGTATTTATTGAGCATCAACTGTCTACTCAGCCAGGAGCCAGGCACCACGGGAGAAATTTATTCATTCAACAAATACACAATGTTCCAGACAGTGATCTAGGACTGAAACAAAATCAACGGATCCCTGACCAGAAGACCCAAAGAGTGAAAATAATCAAATGTCCACCAACTGATAAACAGATAAAACAAAATGGGTTATATCTGTACAAGAGAATATTATGCAACCATAAAAAAGACTGGAACATGCTACAACATGGATGAACCTTGAAAACATTATGCTGAGACAATCACACAGACCACACACTATATGATTCCATTCATATGAAATGTCCAGAACAGGCAAACCCATAGAGATAGGAAACAGACTAGTGGTTGCTGAGGACTGCTAATGGGTATAGGTTTTTGGGGGAGGGATGAAAATTTTCTAAAATTGATTGTAGTGATGGCTGCACAACTCTGTGAATATACTGAGAACCACTGAATTATACACACTTTAAGTGGGTGAATTGTATACTATGTGAATTATATCTCAACAAAGCTGAGATTTTAAAAAATCCCTGCCGTGATGTATTCGGGGAAGGGGAGAACCAGAATAATGTAAACAAAATATTTAAGTAACCATTATATATTATGGTATACCAAATGTCAGTGCTTTGGGGGGAAAATAAAATGGGGAATGGAAGCAGTACAAGGATGGCATCTGCAATTTTTACAGGATGAAGAGAGATGGTTTCACTCAGGATGAAGGCCTGAAGGGCCCAAAGAAGCCAGCAGGCAGCTATCTGGGGGAAGAGGGCTCCCTGCAGTAGCTCTGGGAAATTCTAGCGCTCACAAGTGCTGGAGGACAAAAGTTCAGTTGAAAGCAAAGAGCTCTAAGCAGCTCTGAGTGCTGGGAGAAAAGGAAGCCCCCAGCTTGTCAGACAAGGAACTCCACATACGGTATGGGCGTGTCTGGAACTATGAACACCAATTCAGGGGCCAGTATGTGCAGGTCCATAGCAGTTCTAAAAATACCTGCTGAGTGAATGAATAGTGAATCAACAGAGTCTGCCCTAAGGATGCCTCCAGCCCTGACTGTACCCGGAGGCCCGTTACCTTTCCAGCCCAGTTTGATGTTCCACTCATAGAAGAAAATCAGCTTCCCTTTACGGCTGCTGCAGGAAGCCTCACCTTCCACCTGCTTCATCTCACTGATCTGGCAGCGACCAGCCTCATTCTCCACGACGATGCCCACCAGGAACTCACGGAGCTTCCCCTTGGACCAGCTGGTGGCATCCCGCTCTGTCCTGCCAGGGATCAAAAGGACAGAGCCATGAATGGAAGCCCCAGATGGTATCATTCGTCCAGCATGAGTTATCAGGGTAATGCCCAGGCCCAGCCCAGATCAGCCTAATTCCTTTCAAGGGGTCTTGAGAGACCTGCCACCCTCAAACTTACAAACATGCTTCTCAAACCCATTTTCTGCCAAATCTCTTTTAATCCTCCTACTCGGTTCCTTAAGATATTATTAACTACTAGGTAAAATATTTTGTCTTAAAACCACCAGCTTATTTTGGAGAAAGGGAGTCCAGCAATCTGACCAGTTGGAAATGGATGGGCAAAACCTGGACCATATGAAAAGGTAGTACAATAACTGAAATAATTCTAATCATAACAAGACAAATTATCAAGCGTGTTCATACATATTATTTCATGCAATCTCCCCAAGTAATGTTCCCATTTTGGGGAGCAGAAATGAGCTGAGAGAAGTCCATGATGTACCCACGGTGACAGAAAGGGGAGGGAGGTCAGCTCCGAGCCCCAGGCCAGGGCACCCCCTGTAAATGATCCCTTCACAGGCTGAGATGGCTTTGCTCTGCCCTGGACCTGTCTCAGCATCACCTGATGGCCTTAGCACCACAACCCTCAGAGATGAGAGGGGCCCACACATGACTTTCTGAAGCTCTGGGGGAGAGAGGGAGGCAGAAATAAGCCAGTGTTCCAAATGAGGTACAAAAAGGATGTGTAACTTGTTCACACTCCTCGAAGGCAGGGCTCACTGGAGGCCCATCAAGTTAGGTGTAGAGTTGAGATCCAAATTCCTGCTCTTTCCACTACACACAAACCAAACCACACACACTTTCTAGATTCATTTTAACTTCCAGAAACACCAAGAGGACTGGGTGTGGGAGGGAGTAAGGGAAGGGATGCTCTTAATTAAGGGTACAGATTGTCAAAGTTGAAGAGGTAAATCAGAAGCCATTCTTGAAGGGCCCAACCCAACTTTCAAGAATATGAAACTGAAGTCCCAGAAGCAGTGCAGAGAAGATGACAGGTGTCCAGACTCGGAGGGCCGTCCCAAGCCTGAGGCTACAGACAAGCAGCGCTGTAGGAAGCTGGGGGAGGGGAAGGGAATCCTCAGCAGCTGTGCAAGCCCCGCCCCTCGGGGGGATTGCTGCGGCCCGGGAGGCGCCCCGAGAGTCGGCCGCCATCCACCCCCTCGTTCCACCCCGAGGGCACAGGGCACCGGCTGCTCGCAGAGAGGCCCCACCGTCCCGCCCGACAGTTCCAGAGGGAGACGGTCCGGAAGCCGCAGCCCTGGCCCCAGCCCGGCCGCACCAGTGCCAGTTGTTCACATTGGTACCGTCCTCCCGCTCCTCCACGATCCAGCGCGGGTCGCCCTGGCCCCACTTGGCCATGTCTGTGCTGGCGGCGCGGCCTCCGCGGAGAACAGAAAAGGGCAACCGAGTTGGGGGTGGCGGCGGTTACGCTGCGGCTCCGTCGCCCACGTTTCCGTCCTCCCAGGCCAGGATCAGAGCGTTCGCACCGCCCAGAAAGTGTCAGAAATGCCCGCCCCTGCGCCGCTCCGCCCACCGCCTCGCGCAGCGCCCCGCAGCGGGGCGCTCAGGCCGGGGCTGGGGCGCGGGCGCCGTTGCAGGAAGCCGGGTCGCGGGGCGGGGTTGTGGGAAAGGGGGTGCCCTGGAGCCGGAACGGGGTCCCGGGAGAGGTCGAGGCCGAGAGTTGGGGGGTGCGGGGAGGAGGTCTGGAAAGTGGGAGCGGGGGCGATCCGGCAGGTGGGGGCGGAGGCCGGGTCGGGGGGTTGAGTAGACCGTGGGCCTCGAATCGCAAGTGCAGGAGCCAGGAAGACGGAACCTTGGCCTCCTTCGAAAGACCAAAACACCTCCTCTGGAGGATTCATTATTACTGCAATGACTAGTTTCAATGCTACCAATGAGTAAGGGGCGCCTGAGAGCGAGCAGTACTGGCGATGAAGACCGGAAGCAGCTGTCCAAGCTGTCATTGGCCGAGCTCATTATTCGTTCCTGTGTAGAGGATACGACCCAAGCACTTGATCACTCTTTGCTGTACGACCGACTTCTGAGGTCGGAGAGCGCCCACGGTGCGTGGGACCTCCGCTGTGCGCGCGCTCTTTACACCACATTCATGTTTTGTTTGAAAGTTTCTGCAGAATTGGTGTAGTTTGGTTCTCTCCTAGAGGTCAAGTCTCATGCCTTTCCAACACCTGTCCAAGTAGCAGGAGCTACCAAGTTCCCGGTTACTTCAAGAACGTTTACATTTTATTCATGTAATCATTCTTTTAGAGGACAAAAGAACGTGATTGCAGCGCATATTATTGCAGCTTGATGCAATTTTACATTCAAGTGTATATTAATGATTCCTTTAACAAGTCTTCACCTTCCAGCAAGAACTCTACCAATTATTTGGAAGATGTTACCGAGGGGTCTGTGGATATTTATTTAGCAAAGAAAATGGGTATGACAATGGAAGGGTGGGGGTATCTGACTGTTCTGTTCCATGCGGGTGACCTGTCCTTTGTCTGTGGTCTGTATTCATCAATGAGATTAACTAACTAGTGGAGAACATTTTCTCCTTTACTTACTGGAGCTACTACATTCCATCATCTCCCAAAAAGCTACAGCAGTTATGTAAACAGACAGCTTCAAAGTGTTTTGGCCCCAAAACCAAATAACATTTTAATTTCACCTTTTACTTCACCAAATGTATGGACAGCTAACACAGGGTATCAAATAGGAAAGGATTTCAATGGCAATACTTCTGGGCACCTTTTTCTTGTGGACTAGCTGTGCATCTGTTATCCAATTCATAGAGAATATTAATGATGGAATGTTACATGGTAAGATTTAGATACGTATAATTGGAACCTGGCGGGAAATAAGACTTAGCAGAAAACTTACAAAGGCAGAAGCTATAATCACTAAAAGTTTAAGTGGACAAAAAAATGTGTAATATTTATATAAAAAGAGCTTATCCCAATGGAAATAATTTTGTTAAATCGTAAGTGGAAAATATATTCTATGTAGATAATTGATCAAGAATTAAATTAGCCTAAAAGAATTTGCTTCAAAAATTTTGCAAAGAAAAATCTTCAGAATTAATATAATTATGAAAATATTTGCCTTAGAAAAACTGAGTCAAAAGTCTCAGATATTTGTACACCCATGATCATAGGAGCAATTCACAGCTAAAAAGTGGAAGCATCCCAAGTGTCGCATCAACAGATGAATAAGTAAAATGTGATATATACACGCAATGGAATAGTATTCAGCCTTAAAAAGGAAGGAAATTCTGACATGCTAAAATATAGATGGACCTTGACGTTCACATTATGCTATTAATATGAACTTAGCATATAAACACTATGTTAAGTGAAATAAGACAGTAACAAAAAGACAAATACATGTGATGCATGATCCTAAATTAGCTCCTGGATCCAAAACAGTTAAAAATGAAATAATTGGGGGAATTTAAATTGCATTTCAGACTGGATAATATTGTGTCAATGTTAAAGTTTCTGAGCATTGAATTTTGGTTACAAAGGAAAGCATTGTTGTTCTTTGGAGAGTGTCATGCAGGGTCTCAGCTCCCGCTCTCCCCAGGATATGGTGCGTCCAAAAAGGAACACCCATGGAGCCATAGATAGGGGAATCATACCACTATATTCTCCCTGGCAGCTGGGTTGGAGACACAGGAAGCAGGAGCCACACGATCCGCAACCTGCCATCGCTTCTCTGCCAATCAACCAACAACCAACCCCCTAGCATAGCCATGGCAGTTATATTAGTGGCTAATGGCTAACTGGTTACAGCTGACAGCCAACTAGTCACAGCTGACAGCCATCTACTACCTGAGCCAGCTTTCCACATGAGGCCGAGAACCTGGAAACTACTCTCTGGGACTCTGTCCCCACACTCCATCCCTACGGGGTCTCGCCTCACAATCTACGCAATAAGCATCTTCCGCGAGGGGCCCTTTGTGAGGAACATAGCTCACGAGAAAAAGTTACAATCAAGTTCAAGTAATGTCCCAGGAAGTGTCCCTCAATGTCCACCTACTTTCTGGGCACAGCCAGGGTTTCTCAGGGTACCATGCCGGAACAATAGTGGCTCACAACCAAGATGCTTACATATTCTCCACAGCAGCCAGTGGAGACACAGGAAGCAAACATCCACCAGTTCCACTACATGGTGGTATGTTCCCATAGTCCACAGTCATTCACCAGGGTTGTGTGTTGGCCTCACAATGTGTGCCCTCTCTGCAGGGCAAGGGCTCCAAGTCCTCCCCAACCTGGGGGTGAGGGATGACCTTGACCTCACCTGCATCCTCCACCGAGGATTCAGCAAGCATTTCCTCCTGGGACTACAAGTCACACATCTGGGCCGCCACAGCAAGCACTTCGCAGCCCACACGGCCACAATGACCTTCACTTTCTCCAGCCTATGCCGGTTGGAGAACCATCCACATCATCCCACCCCTCCACGGGCTCCAGCCCTCCGGCAGCTGCACGGCTTTCCCTATGCTGGCCAGAGAACCATCCACGTCCTCCCAGCCCTCCACAGGGGTCAACTCCTGAGAACTGTGGCCACCAGGTACTACACACTGTGTGGGGGCCACCTGTCCTCCTGCCCAGAGTCAGACACCATTCCTACCTGGCCAGAATCCTGCTTGCTGCACCAGGTGTCCGATTGAGTGGAGGCCTCGGTGTAAAACGTCCAAAGCTCTAGGAGCCCACGGCAGCAGCGGACCACCAAAAGGAAGACGACACTTGCTTTGGCCAAGAGGGTGGCGTGCCATCCAGAGGCTTGAGAGGACCACCAATTCACCGAGGGGGTCACGTTTCTCGCAAGCAGGTAGCATTTCCTGCTCCTGGCGCTGCTCACGGGCTTCCTGAGACTGAGTGTTCAGACACACAAACTGCTCCACTGCTCTTCGGAGAGCTTTAGCCGGCACCATACCCTGCTCGCTGCACCTTGTGTCATGCGGGTTCTCAGCTCCCACTCCCCGCACAAGAATGCAGGATATGGTGAGGCCAACGGAGCCAAGATAGGGGAGTCTTATCACTATATCCTCGCTGGTGGCTGGGTTGGAGACACAGGAAGCAGGAGCCACACAATCCGCAACCTGCCCTCCACTTCGCTGCCTACCAACCAACCCCTTACTAACTGCAATCCGCCATCCACTTCTCTGCCAACCAACCAACAACCAACCCCCTAGCATAGCCACGGCAGTTATATTAGTGGCTAATGGCTAACCAGTAACAGCTGATGGCCAACTAGTCACAGCTGATGGCCATCTACTACCCGAGCCAGCATCTTTCCACGTGAGGCCAAGAGCCTGGAAACTGCTCTCTGGGACTCTGACCCCACAGAGATACATGCTGAAATATTTATAGGTAGTGTCATGATGTCTACAATTAACTCAATTAGTTCAAAGGAAAAAATACTGATAAAACAAGTGGTGCAAAATGTTGACAACTGGTAACTCTAGGTGAAGAGTATCTGAGGACACCTTGTACTATTGCAACTCCTCTGTAAGTGTGAAATTATTTCAAAATTTAAATTTGGGGAAAAAAATTGAGTCAAAACATTTTCAGCCTCAAAGTGTGGGTTCTGGTCCTTTATAACCATCCATTACTAGGGTTTGTCAAAGACTCAAAAATAATCAAAGTAAAACCAGTGAATCACTGAAGTAGTAATTGATTAAAAAAAAAAAATTATTGTGCACACACCAAAAAGACAGCTTGCAAACCAGGAGCACTCAAAGTACGGAATGAGGCTCAGGTTTACTGTTACAAAGCAGCTTATACAGTGAGGAAGTAGCCCTCCTTTCACAGTAATTGGTAATTAAGCTAAATTAATGAATCAACTGGTTTTATCTGCTAGGGGAAACTTCAAGGCTAGTTTCCACTGGCTTTTGATTTTAACAGGCAGGTAAAATTACATTACAGATTAATTGAGCATCTACTATGTTCCAAATCTGCTCCACTTTTACACTGGAGTGACTACAAAAATGAATAAGACGCTAGCCTAGGAGACCAGTGTGAATTCATCATCGGGTAAATATGGTGTGCCCTGGGTGCATGGAGGTGCCTAATTCTTCCTCAAGGAGGTGGTGCTTGTGTAGTTCTTTTCTCAATGAGGCTTGAAGAGTGTGTAGGACTCTTTGCTTTAATAAAGGAAAGGGGACACCGGACAGAAGGAGCAACAGGTGCTCAGGCACAGAAGCATGGAAAAGTACGTTGCACTAAGGTGGCTATAACGGAGTGAGGTAGGGACAACAGGAGGTGGGGCTGCAAGTGGGCAACTTGCCCCACTGTGAAAAGCCTCATTTGCCTGCTGAGGAGCTTGGGCTTTGTTCTGTAGAAAACAGGAAACTGCTGAGGTGAACTAAATGGAGAAACACCATTGGACTTGAGTTTTAGAAAAATCATCTGAACAATGGACAGGAGTGGGATAAAAACTGCAAGAAGGCAGATTTTTTTTCAAGGTGGAAAAGAGGTGACAGATAGGAGGTATTTGAAAGTGGAATCAGTGAGTGGACCAGAAACTGGGGTGTAGCAGAGGAATTGTTTTTCAGAGACTGGGACTTTCAACTTGGTTAGTCAACATCACCCGGAGAGACTAGAATGAAAAGCAGCTGGAGATCAGCATTTAAGGGGTGGGCAGAAAAGATGGAGCCTGAAAAGAAGCAATTAAGGAAGGAGAAAGAAAATGAAGGAGGCATTTCATCATGGAAGCCAAGGTCCATGATGGAGGGAGCAGTCAGTCAGCAGTGTTAGATACGGAAAAAGCAAACAGGATAATAAAGAAATTGTTCTTTGGATTTGATAACAGGGCCCTTTGCAGAGAGCAGTTTCAGTGACCAATGGGGGCAGAAGTGAAGTCACAGTAGACAAAGGAATGAATGCGAGGTGAGAAGGTGGAAACCGTGCTTTTAAAATGTTTGACAGGAAGAATCAGAGAAATGGACAGTAGCTAGATGGTGACATGGGGTGAAGGGAGATTGTGCCTTTTCCCTTTAAATGTTTTCATGTGCTGATGGGGACTGGTTGCTGAAAAGAGGGACGGGTGGTAGAGCAAAGCCCCAGAAGCAATGGGAGGAGATGAGGCCAAAGACAGGTGAGGATCACTGGGATAGGAAGACCCAAGCAGAAAGGATAAGAACGGATGTTTCTATACCAAGCTTGGTTTTGGTTCATTTGATTTGGGGTGGGAGGGAGAGGAGCTAAGTGAGCTGACAAGTTGGAGAACTTTAGGTGGCATCTTACCTGCAGCAAAGTGAGGGTGATGACACTGACAGGCTTTGGGGAAAGCTGTTGTAAGTATGTCTTTTTTCCCATAACCAATCTGCACTGGGGTGAGCCCAAACCATTGTCACCTTTTCTAAACACAACTCCACCATACTTTATGTCTAGGGAAAGGCGTGGAAAAGCATATATCCAGGACTATTAGCAATGCACTAGAGAATCAAGGTTCTGATTCAAGTCGCACATCACAAGAGATCTGAGAGCCGCTAAGATTCTGCTTTTGAGGAAGTCACTATTCTAATATATTTTTATAATTCTGATGCTGAGGCCTCACTTTGATTTAGTTCCATCAACATTGATTGAGCTACCAAAATGCACATCTGCTCCAAGTACACTGTAGCTTGTAGCACACTATGTGCAGTCATGTGCTCTCAAGCTCTGTTACCTTCACTGACCTGCTGGCCTTGAGAATGGAGTGCTTCCTCTTCTTTATCCCGATGCCAGAGCTGCACCTGACACACAGTAGGCACCAGGAAATGTTTGTTTGGATAACTGAATAAAAAACAGAATATTTCTCAAACCTGTATGTTCCAACCTATGAATAGGATATAAAATCAATGTAATAGGCATCCACCATCATTTGTATCTTAATGAAAGAGCATAAAGCTTAAATTATTGGAGTGCTTACATACGGTAAAAGTAAATATTGTTTCTTAAATCACTGTGTATGTATGTGTGGTATGTTATGGTTATAGTAAGTTTTTTTTGTTTTCTAAGTTTGAAAGCCACTGCTGTAGCAAACACAAAGAGAAGTACAATCGCTTATAACTAACTGTTGATCAGTTTTGCACATAGTAGAATCCCCAGTGCCGAGCACACAGCAGATCTTAGTAAATATCAGTTAAATGAACCGATTATAGGAATAAAAGAAGACGTTGGTTGAAGGGACATGAAAGGCGAGGACCAGGCTTTGAAGGATGGATGGAATTTTAACAGGTAGAAATGGGACCAAAGAAAAGCCATTAGCAAAGATGTGAAAGTCAGGGAAGTAATTCGGGTTGGAGGGAGCGGTGTAGGGTGGGACAAAGTAGAACTGGCAAGAAGACTACAATGAGGACATTTTTGAGGAGGGTGGAAAGCCAGTGCGAAGAGTCTTTTTACCCCAACAGCAAGAGAAATGTGTGCTTTGTTGTGCCACCCAGAGCAGAGCCAGACCATGCTGGCAGGCTCTGAAGCCCAGTGCTTGGACCCAAGTCTTGACCCTGCCATTTATTTCGTAACGTTAGGCAAATTCACTAACCTCTTTGTACTTCATCATCTGTAAAATGTGGATAGTGTTACCACCCGTCTGTATTAGGACTAGATTCAACTGCTAGTAACAAAGTGGCAATAACAAAAGGCTACACCAGGTAGCCCTTTATTTTCCTCTCATGTAAAAATGGGCAACCCATGGCAAGTATGAAAGATATACAATCATTAGGGACCTGGGCTTATATCAACATTCCTCAACCGCTGGTTTTCACATCAGGGTCCAAGACATGCTCCACAACAGTTCCAGCCAACACATGCTCATTCGAACTAGCAGGAAGAAAAAGGGGTGAAAGAAGAGTATATCCTCAGCCTGTAAGACATCCCAACACTTCTCCTTAGACCTCATGGGCCATGCAGCAAGGAAGGCTGGGAAGTGTAGTCCTTATTTTAGTCAGCCACGTGCCCAGTCAACATTTGGGAATTCTGTTACTAAGAAAGAAGGGGAGAATAGATATTGGGGAACAACTACCAGTGTCTGTCACCCAGCCTCATCAGTAGTGAGCAGTTAAAGGAATTAATACAACTAAAGCTCTTTTAGAACGGCTCCACTCCTAAATTGACACATCTAGCCTAGATTTCCCAGCCAAGACAAAGGCTACTCCTAGAGCTAATGTTTGTTGCCTGTCAAAGGAGTCCTGCGTCGTGCAGGAATGTTATCCTTGCCAACTCAGCCAATGGTTAGGAGCACCCCATGGGTGTCCTTGGCACAAATGCAGCAGTGATTCAGAGTACAGCAACTGGGGCTGCCCCTCAGTATGCATCCTGCCCAGGAGATCTGAGAGGCGTTATTTCCCCCCACTTTTACATAGCTTCTCTAATAGAATACAGATTAAGCTTCTGTAGCAAAAGACTCTCTGGATCCCACCCCAGTCCCCCCAAAGTAGCTTAAACCAATTGGAAGCTTATTTCTATCTCACGAGCGGTTCAAGACCAGTGTAGAAGCCTGATGTGCTAGGTCCCCAGAGTGTGTCTGCCATTTCTGAGATCTACTCTCATCTGATTGGTGAAAGATGGCTCACAACCACGTCTATATTCTTACCTGGAGGGGAGGGAAGGATAACCGGAGGACTCAAAAGGCCTACACTCACCTCCATGGCAGGAACTTAGTCACATGTGCCCACACAAAATATGGGGCAGGAGTTGTTACTAAAGGCAGAAGGGTGGAATGGATATTTGGGGAGTAACTTACAAGCTCTGGCTCACTGCCACTTCCCTGAACTTGCTCCTTCTCCTATGTCCCTCCTGCTTACCTCTCTTGGCCTGTGGGCATCAATATCTATAGTCATCCAAGGCCAGGAAGTGCTGCTTATCTGTGACTCTGCCCACCTTCGTCTCGAGAGCTCCAAATTGCACAGCTTAAGGGGGCTCCAAGTCTGCACTTCACGTAGTGCAGTAAGGCAGCCTTGCCCATCCTTCAGGGGTGACTGGATAGCCTGTCAAGTCAATCACCTATGTATTTCTTGAGTCATTTTTCTTCTTCCCACCCCATCCTGTTTTGCTCTGGGTCTTCGTCTTTTATTGCTCAGATCTTTACAATGGCTTTCTTCGTGGTCTCCCTGTCCCCGCTAATCTCTTTCCCTCCAATCCATCCTCCACTGCCTCCGTAGCAATCTTCTAACAAAATCATTATAGAAATGCTCTGCTTTACATTCTTCAGTGAGTCCACACATCCACCCAGGTTGCAAGGCTCACTCAAGGGCTGGCCTGGCCTGCTTTTCCTGCCCCTCATCTTGAGTTGCCCCATCACCTGCACCCTGTGCAGCAGCCATACTGTGGTGTTCTCCTTTGCCCTTTCAGGACTCTGCTTAGCGGACTCTTTCCACTGTCTCGCCTCCTTCACCAAGACCTTGCACTAATATTTTTTCCTCTGCAAAACTTTCCTTGATGTCTCCTTCACTTCTTGGACAGTTATTATACTCCTCTCTGACAGTACATTATATCATATCATACATTTTAATAGCTCTGAAATCAGAGGGCATCTACAATTGGCAGTGGCTCACGACTGCGATTGACCTCTGTTGAAGTCAAGTCCCCTCAGAGAGGATTGATTTTTGCTTCCCCCAGTTAGCTGAGGCAGTACCGTGGTAGGCAGCCTCTAAAATGACCCTCAATGATCCCTGCCTCTTGGTATTCGTGTATCCCCTCCCCTGAGTGTGCACTAGAAATAGTGACTCACTTCTGGTGAACAGCATATAGCAAAAATGACAGGGTGTCACTTCCAAGATTAGGTTACCAAAAGCCTGCCCATCATCCTGTTTATTCTTTCTCCCTCTCTCTCTCAGAACTCAGCTAGAGGGAAGCAAGCAAATTTATACATTTGTGAAGTTTCTAAAACATTTGGAGAAATGTCTATTCAGGTCCTCTGCCCATTTTTTAATTGGATTGCTTGTTTGTTTTAGTTGTTGAGTTGTATGAGTTCTTATATATTTTGGATATTAACCCCTTATCAGAGGAGTTGTTTGCAAATATCTTCTCCCATTCGGTTGGTTGCCTCTTTATTTTGTTGGTTTCTTTTGCTGTGCAGAAGCTCTTTAGTTTGATGTAGTCCCATTCATTTATTTTAGCTTTTACTTCCCTTGCTTTGAGGTCAAATTCATCAAATCCTCTTTGAACTCAAGGTCCATAAGTTTAGTACCTATGTTTTCTTCTATGCAGTTTATTGTTTCAGGTCTTAGGATTTATTGTTTCACGTCTTTGATCCATTTTAAGTTAATTTTGGTACACAGTGACAGATAGCAATCTAGTTTCACTCTTTTGCACGTGGCTTTCCACTTCTCCCAGCACTATTTATTGAAAAGGCTTTTTTTCTCTGTTGTATGTTTTTGGCTCCTTTGTCGAAAATTATCTGTCCATATTTATGTGGGTTTATTTCTGGGTTTTCAATTCTATTCCATTGGTCTGCATGTCTGTTTCTCTGCCAATACCATGTTTTTATTATTGTTGCACTGTAGTACAAGCTAAAATCAGGGAGTGTGATACCTCTAGCATTGTTCCTTTTTCTTAGGATTGCTTTTGCTATTCGGAGTCTTTTGTGGTTCCATACAAATCTGATGATTTTTTTTGTTCTATGTCTTTAAAAAATGGCACTGGAATTTTGTTAGGGATTGCATTAAATCTGTATATTGCTTTGGGTAATATGGCCACTTTAACTATGTTGATTCTTCCTATCCGTGAACACAGACTGTCTTTCCATTTCTTTGTGTCTTCTTCAATTTGTTTTAAAAAGGCCTTGTAGTTTTTCAGTGTATATAGGTCCTTCACATCCTTGGTTAAGTTTATTCCTAGGTATTTTATTCTTCTTGTTACAATTGCAAAAGGACTTTTTTAACATTTCTTTTTCTGAGATTTCATTGTTAATATATAGGAATACAACGGATTTTTGTACATTGATTTTGTAGCTGGCAACTTTACTGTATCATTTATTATTCCTTTTTGGTGGAGTCTTTAGGGTTTTCTATATATGGCATCATGTCATCTGCAAAAAGTGATAATTCAACTTCTTCATTCCCAATTCAGATGCCTTTTATTTCTTGCCTGCACATACACTTTTAATTTTGACAAAAACTTCCCAATTATCTTCCAGAAATATTTGCCAACTTATATATCTATCTATGCTTTCCTCTGCCCTCTACTTTTTTATCTGCATCATTCATCATTCTAATATTTGACAATTTGATGGATAAAAAATTACATATTACTATTTTGATTTTAATTTCTTTAATTATGAAGATAGAATGAGCATTTAAAAAAATTTTAGCCACTAGTTTTCTGCTTATACTACATATTATCTTTGCCCATTTTAAAACTGAATAATTCGTATTTTTTGTATTCCTATTGGTGAAATAATCTTATGCATATGAATGTTCTTAATAATTTCTTTATAAAGAAATCATCCTTTGTCCTAAGTGTTTATAAAAATAGGCTTTCTCAGCACAATACTCACTGAAATCAATGTACAAGAGCCAGGGATACTTGGTCCTGTGTCTTGCGCAGATTGAGCAAATACATAAATAAGGGGAGCATAATGGGAACCGGGTTTCTCACTATTGGCAAGGGGAGTCATGGAGCCAGTGAAGCTAGAATAAACCTTACTGGATCGTAATTGAAGTGTTGATTGAGGTCATGATCTTTAATAAGGGTAAATAGCTATAGGCCCACAGTTGTTGTTTTTTGTGTTTTTTTTTTGACACTTTTCCCTTCAAAAGGTAGGGTATAATCTCCTTGCCCGTGAATATGGGCTGGACTTAGTGCCTACATGACTTCCAGGGCTAGGTCATAAAAAGGATACAGCATTCACCTTGTTGTCATTGACCTTGGAACCCAGTCACCAATGTATGAGGAAGCCTGAGTCACAAGGACAGGCCATGTGTGTGTTCCAGTGACAGCTCCTGAGTGGACAGCCAGCAGCAGCTGCTACATATATGAGTGAACACACCTTTGGATGATTCCGGCCCCAGCATCCGAGTCTTCCAGCCTCAAGGACCCAAACAAGATGGAGCAGAGACGAGCCATACCCACTGTGCCTAGTTTGAATTCCTAGCCCATGTAACCCACAAGAGATAATACAGAATTATTAATTATTTAAATCACTAAGTTTGAGAGTAATTTGTTATGCAGCAATAGATAATACACATATATGTCTGCATGAATGTGTATTATGTGTTCATACATACGTGCATTTCCTACCTCTGCCCACCGAGTCTAGAAACAATGATAACCCAGGCGCAATAAGCACACCTAGTATGCTGGTCTTGGTGTCAGAACACCAGGCTCTCCTAAAGAAATAGCTGATTCCAGGGCAGGGGTAGAAAACATACAAGATGAGCTTGGAATATCTTGTATAGGAAGTAAGGACGTGCTGAAGGAATACTAGGGATATGTCTAAAGGACACAAAAGCCAACTGAAATGGGCCCCCACTAGCTGTATCTGGGAACACTTGAGCATCCAAATAAATGATTGTAAATGATTACAACCCATTGCATGAAATAGGAATCTAAGGGTTCATACTGACATATTAAATTAATGAAGAATCAAATTGGGACAATTGGCAATTTTGAATGAGGCCTGGGGATTACACGGCAATAGTGGATCAATGTTCATTGATGGTTGACCTGTGGTTATGTAGGAGAATGTCCCAGTTTTTAGGAAATATGTGTGAAGTACTAAGGATGAATGACATAACGTGTTTGCATCTTACTCTCAAATGCTTAAAAAATATGAATATGTATGTATATATGGAGAGAGAAAATGATAAACCACATGTGGTAAACTGTTAGCTGGGGAATCTGAGTAAAGGCACACGGTTTTGTACTACTCTTGCAACTTTTCTGTAAATTTGAGATTATTTCAGTATAAAATGTTTTTTAAAAAACAGGCCTTCTCTGTTTATTGTTGGTGCTTGATGTTGTTA
Organism: Rhinolophus sinicus; assembly: GCF_036562045.2. Classification (NCBI taxonomy): domain Eukaryota; kingdom Metazoa; phylum Chordata; class Mammalia; order Chiroptera; family Rhinolophidae; genus Rhinolophus; species Rhinolophus sinicus. The sequence goes on along the minus strand of NC_133755.1, from coordinate 43,106,984 downwards.
ATTTTTGCTAAACAGATGTTTTTTAAAAATTGTCCAATTTAGCAAGGCTTTCCCTCTTAGCTTTTGGGTAGTGTGTCCTGTTTGGGGGTAGTCATTTGAGAAAGTCCCTGGGTCAACAGCTTATTAAAGAGGAAAAGTGGCAAGTTTCACCCCACTTCTGCAAGAGAAACAACAATGGGCATTGAGAAAGACCTGCACAATTTTTCACTGGATCCATAGCTTAGGAGATGGAAACAGAGTCTTACAGCTTTCCTGCTCACTGAGTATGTTCAGTTGAACGTACTCTGCGGCGAGCACCTCAAATTCAACAGAACTAAAACCCAGATAATCTTTTCCCTCAAATTAATCACCTCTCTGGACTTTCCTATTTCTTTTTTTTTTTTTTTTTGGTTTTTTTAAATGGGGAATATTGGGGAACAGTGTGTCTCTCCAGGGCCCATCAGCTCCAAGTTGTTGTCCTTCAATCCAGTTGTGGAGGACACAGCTCACTGGCCCATGCGGGAATTGAACCGGCAACCCTGTTGTCCAGAGCTCATGCTCCAACCAACTGAGCCATCTGGCTGCCCCCTGGACTTTCCTATTTCTGACAGTCTCTCACGTATCCAAACTCAGGGGTCATCCTTGCATCCTCCTTTCGTTCCTTCCACATCTAACCAGAAATTGACATTCTTTACTCTTTCATCATAGTCTCATTGTGTTCTGTCACCTCACTATTCCAGATCCTCATCCCTCAAATCTGAATTTTCACTATAGCCATTTCCATTTACCTTCTGGTTGCTACTCTTTTTTCCTTTTTCCCCTCTCCTCCCCCCACCTCCCACACCCATCAACTTGGAGTCAAGCCGTTGTTCTCAATCTAGTTGTAGAGAGCACGGCTCACTGACCCACATGGGAATCAAACTGGGGACCTCGGTGTTATGAGCACAGTGCTCCAAACACCTGAGCCACCGGGCCAGCCCTGGTTGCTACTCTTCAATAACCTAATCCTGGAGGAAAGTTCTCATGGATTCTGACCTACCAGTATTGCCTTAAATTGTTTGTTATATATAGTGTTCCTTAAAAATATGTAGAAATATGAAACTGGATATCAACTTCTTATCCATCCAGCTCCCATTCAACTCTAAAACTAAAACAAATTTACAAATCAAATACAAACAAAAGTGTAAAACCAATAAAATTCACATTACCATATAGTACCAGATGCTGTTCTGTTGATTGTTCTCCCCCCATAGCTGTGGCACTGGGAGCATTCTGGAATTCCTTGCGCCTGCGTATCATGGGCACTGATGGCCAATTTTCCACTGTTTTCTTCTCTTGGAACTTCTATAAAGCCTTGGTTAGGACAGTCAGTCACCAGGAAATTGACATTGACTTTGACATAGATGCATCATGTATATGTGAATTCCTCCTCTACTCTTTTCTCCTCAGCTTGTGACAAAGAACTTGCTTCCATAAATACCGATGCAGATATGGGCAATGAAACCATGACATCATATGGGAATACACAGCTATATCTGTGCATCCAGATAACTCTGAGCTTTCTTAGATTAAAATTTTAAATATTCACAGCAGCATTATTCACAATAGAAAAAAGGTAAGAAGCAACCCAAGTGTCTATCAGCAGATGAATGGATAAAGAAAATGTGAGATATGTATACAAATGGAATATTATTCAGGCTTAGAAAGGAAGGAAATTCTTGACACATGGATGAAACTTGAGAGAATTCTTCTAAGTGAAGTAAGACAGTCACAAAAGGTGATTCCATTTACATGAGTTACTTAGAGCAGTCAAATTCATAGAAAATAGTTCAGTGGTTACCAGGGGCTAGGGGGATGAGGAGTTAGTGTTTAATGGATACAGAGTTACAGTCTTACAACATGAAAAGTGTTCTGTGGATGGATGTGGTGATGGTTGTACAATGTGAATGTACTTAACACTACTCAATTGCGCACTTAAAAATTGTTAAGATGGTAAATTTTATGTTATGTGTATTTTACCACAATTAAAAAAAATGTTTAAATATTATCATCAGGGGCAAGACCAAAAATTTTAAGTGCTTGTAGAGAACTCATGGGCTCTGAAGAAATATTTTTGTAGACCTCCGTCCCCTGTAGTCACACTTTAATCCGTGCTCCCCCCTATACTTCAGCCTGGAATCCTAAGACTGACCTTATTCTGACTCCTCACTACCCTTCACAGTAACCTATCAACTCTCCTCATTGCCAACCTGCACCTCCAACTAACTGGTGTCCACCAAACTCAACACACATTCTCACCTCTTTGCCTCGGCTTGTACCTTTCCCCATCTGAAATACACTCTTCTCTCTGCTGGTATCCAATTCTTTCATTGGTTAGGTCCCTCCTCCTCCTCACACTGGGATGGTCCCAGACCACAGGGTCTTCTTCCTATCAAAGGGTGTCAGTACTCCCCAGTGAGCATTAGTTATATGTTCTAAACTATTTTATCATTTATTCTTTCAATCACTCAACAAATATGTACTGAGAGTATGCCATATACATGACAATGTGCCAGGCCCCTGAATCAAATGCTATGTTTTCTGCTTTTTCTCTCTCTCATAGCCCCTTATACGTTTCACAAATGTTTACTGCAGTGGTTTGGATGGTGTTGTACTGGTCTGCACTGTCATACTCCTTATAGAGAGACAGTAAATTTTAAACTACTGAAATCAAGAATAGTATAATCTCAGGATATACCTAACATAACAGGATATTTTGATGGTAATGGTAGGGTATTTTGTTTTTGTTTTTTTGTCTGTTTTTGTTTTTGTATCAATCATAAAAAGCGGTTGTCACCATAAGAAAGGTTTCAGGACTAAATTCAATGGGGATTATGTAGTAGAACTAGTTATTGGAACTAGTCCTAATTATTGGAAGTTTCCATGGTGATAGCAGTAATGTTACTTGGTCATGAATGCCAAAACTATATGCTATTTCTAAAGCACTCTTGAATATGACTTACCTAACAGACATCTGCACAAACACAAATAACTTTATTCATGTTAGACAGTGTTTGAGTAAACTGAGTTTTAAGGACACGTAATACAATCAATTTCTTGAACTCAGATTTGAGTTTTAAAAAAACCTCTGTGTATTTTACTTACAGAATTTTAAATGTATTCCACTTCTTTCTGCTCAAAGGTAAAATACTATTTGTATTTGCTTAATTCCCCATTATTCTGCTGTTTCAACATGATTTTGTACCCCCAGTCATTTCATTGTTAGTCTAAGGTTACAGTTATTTCACACACAGCCTTTTTGAGCTTCATTTTCTCTCTTTATGTTCTCGAGTATAGCTTCGAGGTGTAGGGTATTCCTTCCCAAGATCCACAACAATTACCTCTTTAGAAAATGTCACTCCTTTTACAGGTCTTTTGTGGTTATCAACAACTGAAGGAGTTCCAGTGACAGATATGTGTGGTTTCCGCAACCCATCATTCTGCAAGAGAATTGGACAAATGGTATAAATGATTAATTTATGAATGTTAACAAGCTCTGCTTTTAAAAATATAGGTTAAAAAAATAAAATAAATAAAAATATAGGTTATATGTATATTGTTAGTGAGAAACAGAAAAAGGTTTTCTAAATAATAGAAAAGCAGTGATAATCCACCATTTTCATATGTCTATGGTTATAAAAGCATACACTGACATATTCAAATTGCATTTGGTAACATGTTATTCTCTCTAAGTAGCAGTCAAACCCAAGAGCCACCTGGACATGATTCTGCCTCCAACTGGGCATAGGTCTTATGTTGGCAGGGCATGTGAGTTGCTCTTATTAGGGAGCCCCAAACATAGAGCTCAAGAAGGCCCTGGCAGTGTTTGGGTGCGGTTGCAGGAGGAGCCTGGAACTAGAGCCAGGACACAGGATCTGGTCCTGAGCTCGGCCACAGTGGAGGAATGACGTTGGAAAAATTCATGTCATTTTCTCATTTGTAACATCAGGGGGCTGGATCTCTAGATGATCTCCAAGCCCTCCTCCAGCTCTAAGATCCTAAGAATCTGGGAAAAGCAGCAAAATGAAGGGAAATTATTATGAAAAACAAAAATGATCAGGTATGAAGAATGATCAAGTGTCCAGGCTTGGCATACGTAAATAGTTTAATAACATGAACCAATAAGCTAAGGAAAATGGCTTAAATGACTATGGATATTGCACTCCTTCCAGGTACAAACCTAAATAACAGGCAAGATCAACCCTCGTTCTACCTAACCAAAGGATTTACCTCCTTTTCAGTCAAACAAATTCTAAACTTCCCCTTGAGAGTTGAAAAGCCCATCACCTCTTGACCCTTTTCTCCAGTATTCTTAGAATCCTGCTTCTCTTTTATTTTGTCCTTTACTTCCTTCTTTGTGTCCTGTCCATTTTCTAAGTGGGTGGTCACCATTTCTTTACTCTGTCTCTGGACAAGAATGCCAGGCCTCATGATAGCCCTTATAATAGTCCTAGAAAATAAATCAAGAGATTTTAAAATTCATGTATATTAGCCACCATTATCCCACACAAAAATGGCTTTCTACAACATTTTGTGATACAAATTTACTTTTCTTGGTTTCCTGAATTGTTCGTTTCCACATTAGCAGCTAAACAATCTTCACCTCTATTAGCATCTGTACAAGGACCTTTTTCTGTCTCATCACCTTTCTTGCTTTGGAAACTGAAAAGAAAGAAGCAAAAAAAAAAATCAGAAAAAGGAAGAATGATCTTGATTTTAAGGGTTAGCAAAAAACTTCACTTTTAAACAGGAAATTAGCATTTCTAAAACCCTGATATAGAAAAAAGTAGATAGCTCCAGAATTATTATTTGCTCCATTTTAAATTTTTAAATATTATTTCTAGATACATTTGCTAGTGTAACTTGAAATCTGATCCTAATTTATCAACATGGATTTATACCTTTTATATAAAAATACCACCAATAAAAGGAGGATGCAAATGAAGCAAATTAGAAGGATGATGGAGAAAGTGATTGCTTTGGTTTCAAAGATCATAAGGTTAGCTAGAAGACTCATCCACTCTCACAGTCACAGTTTGTCCAAATATTCTTTTCCAGCTCAATTTGAATGTGGATCTCTTGTTCCTTAAATTTTCTAAAAACAGAAGAATAAAAGGCTGTTTTCATTGTTATTCTTTTGACCAGTTTCAGAAAAGATGCTCTGCTTGTTTCGGTGGAGTTGACTCACACAGGCTAATTTCTCTCCATAAATGTGGTGGGGGCTGAGGTGGCTAGAGGGGAGACTGAGCTGGGACACGTGTGATCACTCAGCTCACCTCCCCTCATCCCAAACATTATCAGAATCCAAAGGAGAGAGGAATTGGAGCAGTTGGAGCTGAGCCCAGCTCCCCATTCTTTTCTCTTCAGTGACATCATAGAACCATGGAACCATTGAGTTAGAGGTAGTAGAGTGCCAGCCCAACCCTGCCCATCACCTGGAGTCAGGAGAACCATGAAATTCTCCTCTAGGCTGCCCTCTATCTGTCTTCTCCTCTGAGAGGGTGGCGTAGAGGTCACTTGGCACCATCTTGGCCACTCTTTAGACAAGGATTTTCTTCCTACTTAACCTGAACCGATTAACTTACTGCTTCTTTCACTGACCATGAAAAATCAGTCTACTTCCTTCTTATAAAATCCCTCTCTATAGCCCTGAGGCGTGTAATCAACGTACCTCCTAAGGGTATTCTCTCCAGGCCAAATAGCCCATATACTTTTAAGCCCACCCACATCTCTGGACCTACTTTCTGGACACACAAGAAACCTGGAAGCTCTAGAGGCCATGGCTGAGGAAGCTGGAGCAGAACAGACGATCAGAGTAAAGATGATTCCCCACTCACCCTAACTCCATGTGCGTGAATGATGCTTATGACAAGGTAGCGGGGAGGGTTCAGCTATGATTTTCTGAGAAGGAGGGTTCATTGGAATATGACAGCTGCTGCTGACCATGTCTATAAAAGTTAAATGGTGAGCCTGGATGTCTTTGGGCTGCAGAGACACCAGCTCTCCTCCAGAAGGGCAGAAACTGTGGCTTTTCTTTGCATACTCCACCAAGTCAGGACCTGCAAATTCCATAAATGTTGAATAAATACGTGTGTGTGTGTGTAAGCACAATCAGAATTTGCTGGAGGGCTAGGGCCAAGGCCGATATCGCAAAATATGTGAATGTCTGAGCCACTTGCGGCAGTCAGCAGAATTCCTGGATGCTTCCTCCAGCCAAGGCTCAGTCCATCTTACCCTCTTTACCCTACATAGCTGTCAGACTGAGACTTTAAGCGCCCAAATTGTTTCATGTCTCATGTATACATAGAATTTTTGGGGAGATGGGAATATTTTATATTGACCTGTGGATACACAGGTCTAGACATATATAAAAACCCATCATACTGGCTACTTAAGATCACTGCACTTCCTGCCCTTTATTGTGTGGATAATAAGGATAAAAGGGCTCCACCCCCACGACCATATTTGAGTGTGTGTGGTGCAAAGAGTAGTGCTGGACTAGAGTACACTGCTGCTAGTTGGTCCTGTCTCCAATATTGATTGCTACACATATTCTGAGACCAGAGATCTTTAGCAAGGATATAGTAGTAGCAACAAGTAAGGGCTGATAAGACTGTGTCTAAGGTCTTTCTTTCACTGAATGTGGCTTGGAAATCAATATCTTAAATTTATATGTATAGTTAATATAATTCTGAAAAGTGGAGAGTTATCCGACTTTGTTCTCTAAATCACATTTTAAATGCACTGGACTATAACTCTGTGATGTCATGGGGTCGTACTTGTAGATAGGTCCCCAGAGTCTAACACTGTGCCTTGTACAGAAAGTAGGTACTCAAAAATTTGAGGCAGGACATTACTACCAACTCTGTAGAAATAAAAAAATATTCTGAGTGTACTATGAACAACTGCATGCTAACATATTGGATAACCTAGATGAATGAAAAAATTCCTGGAAACATAACACCAACCAAGACTGAATTATGAAGAAATAGAAAATATGAATAGAACTTTAATACAGAGACTGACTCAATAGTCAAAAACCTCTGAACAATCACTGGGGAATTCTATCAAACATTTAAAGTACTAACACCAAATTTCTCAAACTCTTCCAAAAAGTTGAAGAAAATGAAAAACTTCCTAACTCATTCTGTGAGGCCAGCATAATCCTGGTAACAAAGCCAAAGACTCTACAAAAAAAGAAAACTAAATACCAATATCCTTTATGAATATTGAGGCACAAATCCTCAACAAAATATTAGCAAGCTGAATTTAACAGCATATTTAAAAGATTATATGACAATGACCAAGTGGCATTTATTTCTGGAATGCAAGAATGGTTCAACATACAAAAATCAATGTAATACACCACATTAACAGAATAAAGGGGAACAAAATAGGTGATCATCTCAATTAATGCAGGAAAGACATTTGACAAAATTTAATATCTTTTCATGATAAAAAGAAAAATTAAACAAACTAGGACTAGAAGGGAACTACCCCAAATAATAAAGGCCATATATAGAAACCCCACAGCTAACATCATACTCAATGGTGAGAAAATATTTGCAAATCACATATCTGATAACATTAAAATCCAGAATATATAAAGAACACTTACAACTCAATAACAACAACAAAACAATTAAAAAATGGCAAAGGACTTGAAGAGACATTTCTCCAAAGAAGATATACAAATGGTCAATAAGCATATAAAAAGATGCTCAACATTACTAATCAATAAGGAGCAAATCAAAACCACAATGAGATACCACCTCATTCCCATTAAAAAGGCTAGCATTAAAAAAAACTAACAAGTGTTGGTAAGGATGTGGAGAAATTGGAACCCTTGTGCACTGCTGTGGAGAATGTAAAATGGTGCAATCACTGTGGAAGACAATGGCAGTTCCTCAAAAAATGAGACCTAGAATTCCGTATCATCCAGGAATTCCATTTCTGGGTATGTACTCAAAAGACATGAAAGCAGGGACTCACACAGACAGTCGTATACCCATGTTCATAGCAGCATTATTCACAACAGTCAAAAGGTGAAACAATCCACGTGCCCACCAAAAGGTGAGTGGATAAACAAAATGTGGTATGTACATACAAAGGTATGCTATTCAGCCTTACAAAATAAAATTCTGACACGTGTTACCTATAGGTAAACCTTGAAGGCATTATGCTAGGTGAAATAAGGCAGACACAAAAGGACACATATTGTATGATTCCACTTATATCAGGTATCTGGAACAGTCAAATTCATAGATGCAGAAAATAGAATAGTGGTTACCAGGTGCTGGGGGTAAGGGGAAAATGGTGAGTTATTGTTTAATGGATAGAGTTTCAGTTTGGGATAATGAAAAAGTTCTGGAGATGGATGGTGGTGATGGTTGCACAACAATGTGAATATATTTAATGCCACTAAACTGTATACTTAAAAAATAGTTAAGGGGCCGGCCCGGTGGCTCAGGCAGTTAGAGCTCCATGCTCCTAACTCAGAAGGCTGCCGGTTCGATTCCCACATGGGCCAGTGGGCTCTCAACCTCAAGGTTGCCAGTTCGATTCCTCGAGTCCCGCAAGGGATGGTGGGCTCCGCCCCCTGCAACTAGGATTGAACACAGCACCTTGAGCTGAGCTGCCTCCCGGATGGCTCAGTTGGTTGGAGTGCGTCCTCTCAACCACAAAGTTGCCGGTTTGACTCCTGCAAGGGATGGTGGGCTGTGCCCCCTGCAACTAGAAATGGCGACTGGATCTGGAGCTGAGCTGCGTCCTCCACAACTAAGAATGAAAGGACAACAACTTGACTTGGAAAAAAGGCCCGGAAGTACACACTATTCCCCAATAAAAGTGCTGTTCCCCTTCCCCAATAAAATCTTTGGGGAAAAAAAGGTTAAAATGGTAAATTTTGTGTTGTGTTTTATTGCAATTAAAAAAAATTGTTTGTGGAAAAAAAGAAAGGGCTCTAAAGGCCATCTATAGAGTGGCCTGGTACATGGCAGGCACTGGAAAGATAAAACCAGCACACAAGATCTTGTTTTAGTCTCGGTCCATTTGCTCAGTTTGTTTCCCCGCTGTGAATGTGCCATCCTCTACTTCAGCCCTTTACCTGTCCCCACCTGTAAATCCTCCAAACTTTGGTCTTGGACCACTCATCCATGATGCCACCCCCATCCACTGGGCTTCCTTCCTTCCTTGCTTTAGCTCAGTGACACACCATATCAACTGCCTGCAACCCAAACCTTTGCCTGTCCAGCTCCAGCTCCAGGCGTGCTGGGAAATGGCAGTCTTTCACTTTTTTTTTTGGTCATTTCTCATCTTCTACTCCTTATTTCCTGACCTCAGGCTCCCAGAGCCCTGAAAATTTCACTCCTTCCTATTATCAAAACCTGCTTTCTAATCCTTCACCCCAAGAATCCCTGATAGAAACTTAAAGTGTTTCCACTTTCAAGGATATTTGTATTTTAACAAGGGCTTAAAGAGAAAGCTAGTCAGAGTTTCAGGCATCAGCCAGCAGATAGGAAGTTCCCTTTCAAGCCAGAAGAGCTTTTCTGGTACTCCTGGCATCTGCCACTTTGAAGTCAGACATGAATTCCTCCTCGGGTGAGCAGTTCTGTCCTGCCCTCCCCGCTCCTGCCTTCAGGCTCCTTCAGGGGAGTGGCCAGAGGGTGTGCACTCCTGGTGACAGGGGCTGCAGCATCTGGTGCTTAGGGTGGGTCCAGGGTGCATATGAATCCCTAACCACCTCCCTAAGGGTTTGATCTGGTGAGATCCTGTGACGAAGTGTGATCCCTGAACTGCAGGATCAAGACCAGGACACTCGGAGGACTCACAAGGCACAGCTACCTCAACTGGAAAATGAGGGTGAGTGAGCACAGGACCCAGGTCTGGATGATCAGAGCATTCCATAGTCAGGGGTCCACATGCGATTTAATCATCTCAGGTTGTCTCAATGCTAAGACATTCACAGAAACTACCGGCACAGAAAAGCGCAGAGCCAGGAGATACAGAGAGAGACAAATTACAAACACCTCTGCTTGATCTAACTGTGGCTGAGGCGTAAACTGGAAGCTGTACTTTCAGTTGTGTCATCAAATGTCTCTCCTTTTTGGCTTAAGCTGCTTTGAGTGGGGTTTATGCCTCTTGCAATCCAAGATTCCTGATCAGCACATGTAATCAACATCATACCACTTTCCTTTCTGAGACCCTGATTCCTACAAGATTCCTCCATTTCTCCCACGGGAGCCACTGAGCCTGATCATGTCCTTCCCTTGTTGGTTATCAGGTTCCCTCTCGCCTCCAAAGACAAGTGAAATCAAATGTGCCTTTTCTCTTTCATCAAATTAGTGCAGCCTTCTTCTTTCCCTAACACAGCCAATGAGGCTACTTGGAAGCCTTCTTTTAGATTTTCGCTGGCTAAATGTAAGTTACTAAAATTCATCAACATCAGGCCGTGATGTTTAAGAGGGCACTTGTATTGAAATTGTTTTTTTCTTCTATGCTAATGGCCAAAACCTGTCAGTTTTTATTAGAGGAAGAAAGAAAAAATGACATTCAACACCGAGATAAATGCCAAATATTTCAGTACATGAAACTGCCACACAAGAGAAAGGTTGTTCTGTTGAAAAGTGTTCATTATTTATGATTCAGAGTTAACCTTTTCATGCAGAAGCCATTTAAAACCTCGGAAAGTCATTACAACTTGATAAGGTTTTTAGGCAATGCATTCATCACCCAACTGTTTCTCATGGAATGAGCTATACGACAGGAAACACTGCCCTTGGCAGGGGTGATGACACCAAGATAGCAGTTGTCTCAGGAAGGATACAGACTCCATCCCCAAATGGCACATCCAGGGATAAATAATCTGAAACACAGATATTCAATGGGAGAAAGACATTTGGAAAGCAGTACATGCTGAAGAGCACCTGGGGGATAGTGGACAGAAAATGATATATAGCTTCTCATTGTGTTAAGCCAACAGAAATTGGTAATGCAGTCATGTGCTGTATTTTCCACAGAACCTGGGAGCGGGTAGGACGAGAAAGCCTCTTTCCATTGCCAAGATCAAGTCTGCTCACTCTATGCCAATCCCCAAAGGCCACAGTTCAGCAGCAGAGCCTGCAAATTCACCACAAAAGATTTGGCAAGTCTTTATAGCTAATACCTATTCACCTGGAACTGAAATGTCTTTGAGAAAGTGTTAGGAGCAGCGTACTATTAATATTACATTACAACCACCCCGAAGTGGGCAAATACATTCCTGGCTTCAACACCAATAACTACAACAGCCACGAGCTCAACCATCCCAGGGGCACATTTAAAAGTCCCTGGTCATACGCTACAGACTGCATGAGGATGGGAGAACAGGGAGTTGAGGATTCTGCTACCCCTGACTGAGCCATCATTCCAGCGGTCCCATTCCACCCTTCTGGTTTGTGAAGGGCATACCTGGGCTGCAGGAAGAGGAGAACGTTCTTGCCCCATAGTTGAGCATCTCTGCCTTGCTCCATGCTATGTGGTTAGTGAGGATCAAATTCCAAGGACTTTGAAAAGCAGACCAGTGTCTGAGTCCACAGCTTCCTGAGCTGTCTGGGAAATGTACTAAAGCTGACCTGGTTCATCGGTCCTTGGGAGACTTCCTGACCTTGTGATTCCAACCCAGAAAAGAGGTGATGTGACACTTCAGCCTACCTCAGCTATCCCAGCTGACTCACCATGGATCCCCTTATTGTAAAAGTCCAGAAGGCACCTTTAAGAACTAGGGTTCTCATGAATGTGAGTTTATATAGTAAAGTAAGCTATGCTCTTCTTGGAGGTGTTCTTAATATGTTAGGAGCCCTACTGGATAACCAAGAACCCTCTAGAATCTGATGGTATACCTCCATCCCAAGAGTCATGGATCTCCTAGGGCACAAAACTTGGGTCAAAGGAATATGGCTAAGTTTTCTTTTTTTCACTCAGGGCCATCCCCTAAGGAAGAACAACGACTATCCCCAAAGGACAACTTCATCAACCCTCAGCACCTGGCCCTAAGGAGAGTATTCATGACTTAATGGAGTGTTCTTCCAGGATGGCAAAGAGCCATCCTGGAAACCTTGCATATTGTGCAACCCAACCGTATCTCCTACAACGTCCCAGGAAAGCACACCTCCTCAGTCTGGCTCCTTCCCCGGTACCCCTTTTGCTATGGGCCCTTCAAGTTCATTGTATCACTGTCAGTGAGGATAGGGTTGTTTAGAAGACTGAGACTTGTTTGCTTTCTAGGACATGCATGCTGTAAAGATGTCTACAACTGGATACTGGCACTTTACCAAGACAAGTCCTGCCTGGGGAGGAGTCATTCATCACAAAGAATGAAAAGATTTTATAGTCAATATTGTTCTAGACCAGCTAATTCTATTTATGATCAAGGACAAATGGGCAAAGTTAATCAGCACTTGCAAGGCCCAACTCGGTGCGACATGGAATATTTCCTGTAATTACTAATCCATAGTAATTTGATATTTGAATATATTGCCTCTTATAGAATATTTGAACTTTCAAAGTTTAGGACTTTTAGTAAACATTCAAAGCAAAAATGTTGGTTTTCCCACTAATTGTTCCATGTGTCATATTTTATGATTGTCAGAAAAAAGAGGAAAAGGCTAGGAAACAAACAGATGCCTGTGGCACAAAAATGAGAATAGATCCATCTGGAAATAGGATTCTACTAGGTAACCAATTTTTAAAAAATAATATATTCATACAGCTCAAACAAATTTAAATATAGAAAAGTTATTTCTCATCACAAGAAAATATATTTGTAACTATGTGTGGTGATGGATGTTAACTACTGTTATTGTGGTGGTCATTTTGCAATATATACAAATATCATGTATATATTGAATGTACACCTGAAATTAATATAATGCTATAAGTCAACAATATCTCAATTTTTAAAAAAAGGTTAATGGCAAAAACATCTCCTACCCTGTCCTGACCCATTCTGCCCAGTTTCCACACCAGCACCCATATCCCAGGAAACTATTATTATTAGTTTCTTGTGTTTTCTTCCAGAATGTCTTTATGCATACAAGCAATACAGATACATATTCTTATTTTGACTGTAAAAATTTTTTTGTTGAAGTATAACTTACATATAGTACTTTCTAGTGACACAAACCTTTCCGATACTGCCCCCCAAAACTCTCATACCCCCTTCTAGTCAGTATCCCCCAAAGATAACCACTACGTTGACTTCTATCACTATAAACTCGTTTTGCCTATTCTTGAATTCCACATAAGTGGAATCATCGAATATGCACTTTTTGTGTATGGCTTCTTTTGCTCAACATTACATCTGTGAGGTTCATCCATGTTGTTTATATTGCAATACCTTGTTCTTTTTTTCTTTGATATGCATTATTCCATTGTATGCTTATACCTCTATTTATTTACCCATTCTACTGTTGATGAGCATTTGAGATGTTTCTAGTTTGTGGCTATTAGGAATAGTGCTGCTGTAAACATGTATGTATTTATATCTTTTGGTGGATATAGCACTAATGTCTGCTTGCTGTACAGAATGGGTCAGACGGGTCATTGGCAAACCTCAGAAGATAACACAGGACAGATTTCCAAAGTGGTTACATCAGTTTCTACGCCCACCTGTAATGCAGGAGTCCCAGTTGCTCCCGATCTACATCAACTCTTTGGTATTGTCAGTCTTTTTAAACAAGATAAAACAAAACCTCATTAGTCACCTGGGAAGGATGCTAAGGAGGCAACTCGTTGTTTAAACCAGTAAATAAAAGGGGGGGAAATCAAGCATTTTTGTTTTTCTTATATGATCTCTATCTCAGGGTAATCAAGTGATGAGAAATTTCTTTTTAGAAAGGAGTTTCAGACAGGAAACAGAGGAGAACTATATTAGAACTTGAATATTACCATTTTGCAGTTCCTCATACATCAATGTATTTAGACATTGCTGTTAACATCACAAAAAAGAGACAACCAGACACCAAGTGTCTTCTAATAAAATTACATACCATAAAATAGTCTTACCACACCTCCTTGAAAAAATTTGAATCTCAATCTGAACAAGCCTCTAGATCTAACTACCAGTTTCCAGGAAATATAAGGGCTAGAGGAATATTTGAAACAACACTATAGGACGCAATTATCTAAATGCAGACTATGGGGAAATTGTATAGGAAAATAATCTGGTTTTATCAACAACAAGAAATAAAGAAAAATTTAAATGATAGAAAAACCAGATTGAAGAGATTTAAGATACCTATAAAACAAGTACAACACGTTGAACCTCATTCAAATCCTGATTCAAACTGTACTTTGTGTTTTTCCTTCCCTAGGCTAGGATAGAGAATGACAGAGGGAAGCCTTAGAAGGGTAGGCAAACACTAAGGAGTTCTGCATATCCTGGGAGAAATGCATGTCTTGATATAAACAAACAAAACAAACAAACAAACTGACTCATTTTAGGGGGAAGAGGTGCTCACTGGAGAGAAAGTGAGAAATGGTGGTTCTGGACACACTGATTCATCCTGACCCAGCCCTCCTAGGCTGTGTGTGACCTGCTGTGCTGATAAATACCCACTGAGGTATCCCACAGATGTAATGCAGTACTCTGTTTTAGGACCGCAGGAAGGTACCCTGTTGTGATGTATTGGAATTCCTTCTTCAAATCAGGGATGGTAGTTTAGTCAAAGCGTTCATCACCAAGACTTTCATTAAATTGTTTCTTTCTTCCATTTCTCAGTGTAGCCGCTTTGTCCTCTTCTCTTGTTTCTCCTCATGATTGCAATATGGTTTCAGCAGCTCCAAGCAGAATGTTCTGACATTACAATGTCCAAAGACCTGAAAGGGAAGACGAGTATATCCCTTACTCATGACTGTTTTTTAAACATCAGGGAAAATTTCCCAGAAGCACTACAACAGACTTTCTCTCCCCTCTCATTATCCATAATCATATGTCCATTCTTAAGTGAATCACTGGCAAAGGAATTTGAATGACCATTACTAGTTTGGACTAATCAAAATTCATCTTCTAAGGGTAGTAAAGGGCCAGTTCCCTTAAAAGCATCTGACCACTTAATGCCTGAACAAAACTGGAATTCTATCAGCAAAGAAGGAAGACAATGGCTGTTGGATAAGCAGTCAGCATGATCTGCCACACAGTGGGCTTGAATTAATTGAGTAATCCTGAAAGATTTCTTTAAATATCTCTATTTTCAAGTGTATAGGAAATGTACATGTATACATTATGTATGGTGGGTCTATGAATTTACTTAACAACAATCAGGTATAACCAGGTCAAGCTTCCACTCCCAGTCCCCTCACCTCTTTGATTCACATAGAGCCCAGTGCTGGCTTCCCCTGATATATAATTCATTTATCTAGTCATCGGCCCTCTTCCCAATCTCAACATACACTGAGATGGATTTACATCTCCATCTGATCAACTGTGTGGTCCAGTAGTGACCAAGGTCTAGTTTTAAGGGAGTGGGAAAAAAGGGTAATAAGGTGAACAGAGGGATTGTGGGGACAACCCCCAATCCCAGATTATAGAGGAATTCATCCACCTTTTTTTTAAATAGTACTTGTATGATTTCTTTACAAGTAGCTCTCGGGGCCATTGGGATTTTATCGTTATAAGTATATGGGGTCAGGTGTATTCCAAATCTATCGTTTTCAAAATAATTCAGTTGTCCCAATGCTATTTATTAAAAAGGCTGTCTCTCCAGTGGTTTGAGATCCCACTTTTGCCATATACTAAATTTCTTCATTTTCTAGAGTCTATATCTGGATTTTCTATTATATTCTAGTGATCTACATACAATTTTAATTAGAGAGGCTTTGGTAGAGCTAGTCCATCCCTACACACCCAACTACATTGCTTTCTCAAGATTTTCCTAGCTCTTCTTGCATATTTATTTTTCCATATGAACTTTATAATCAACCATCTAGAGCCAGGAAAAAAATTGGTATTTTTATTGGGATCACATTAAATACATATATTTGGGGAAAATTAACAACTTTATAGTATTGAATTATCCTAACCATAAACAAAGGTTACTTTTATATATGTTCAAATAAAAAGCAAATATTAATGAAACAGAAAACAAATATAGAATAGATAGTAGTTTAACAGGAAACGATTAGTCCACACTACTGATTAATCTGCTATAAAGGTTTCATTGCTGTAGTATTAAGTATCACGGAAGACAGTCAAAGAAGGCTCTATAACTGCTGTCTGTACAATGCACAGTTTTATATATACAATGTGGGTTTCAGTATTATATATTACACAAGTTTGTGGAACATTAAAAGATTTTGCAATAGAAAACATTTGCAATATAAAAAATTTTTTTAAAAAGGAGAAACTGTCTATAAATAGCTTGCTGGTTAGCTGATCTTTGACAAGCATCTTTTGTAAAAAGCTTTGTTTGCAAGTTTGGGACAATATATGTATTTACAAACTACTATATAGTTTTGCCAGCAGGGCTTTAAAATTAAAAAGTCCTCTGGGCTAAATTTAAGGAACTTCCATGAGTTAGGAATGAGAAAATATTTCTTCACGTCAGCAACAGTGGTCTGCAACCAGCCTCATGCATTTCAGAAGAGTCTATATTGATCTACAAACATATTGGGTTGTGGTGGGTGGGGAGTTGGGAGGAAGTGTAAAGCTTTTGTGTAATTTGAACTATGGTTTCCTTGCACTTTTAGCGCCACCTTCTGGAAACGTTCTGGTTCAGAATCTAGGCTTGCCTGATTTTTTTTTTTTTTTAATGCTCCTGAGAATTTCTGGCTGTTTTACTGTGTTTGTTCACTTAAAGATATCATGTCACATAGCAGTATGGTTCTCAACCTGTCTGCAGAAGAGAGTCACCTGGTGACCTTTTAAAAATACCAACACTAGGCCTCACTCCAGAACCACTGTCAGAGAGGTTTTAATACTGATTCTTTGGACAAAACTAGATGTCATTCAACAAATTACTCAGTTCCATTACTTACTGGGAAAAAAGGTCAGTTTTCTTCCCTGATTGTATGACTACATACACTCACACTATCATATGACTACTTACGGTTAGAAATGAATTCATTTTAGAGAACCCCTCAAGTATTTGTACCTGATATAAAATAATTCTGAGTTACCTACATTTCTTGCTATAGCTTTACTTTCTCTTAATTAAAAAAAAAAAATATATTAATTTTAATGGTCAATAGCTTCCACTTGGCTTATTATTATTTTATTTATTTATTTTATTTATTTATTTATTATTTTTTTTAATTAGGGAAGGAGAACAAGACTTTATTGGGGAACAGTGTGTACTTCCAGGACTTTTTTTTTTTTTTTTCCCAAGTCAAGTTGTCCTTTCAATCTTAGTTATGGAGGGCGTAGCTGAACTCCAGGTCCAGCTGCTGTTGCTAATTGCAGGGGGCGCAGCTCACAATCCCTTGCGGGAGTGGCCAGCAACCTTGTGGTTGAGAGGACACACTCCAACCAACTGAACCATCTGGGAGGCAGCTCAGCTCAAGGTGCTGTGTTCAATCTTAGTTGCAGGGGGTGGAGCCCACCATCCAACAGATGGTGGGCTCGAGGAATTGAACTGGCAACCTTGTGGTTGAGAGCCCACTGGCTCATGTGGGAATCGAACCAGCAGCCTGTGGAGTTAGGAGCATGGAGCTCTAACTGTCTGAGACACCAGGACGGCCCGGCTTATTATTTTTTTTGACTTGGGAAAATATATTAACCACAGACACGCATAGAATCTAAAACAATAACCTACCACTCACAATTAACAAATGGTTGTTTCAAATATTTATATACACATATGTAAATATATATAACATATATATGTATGTTATACAGTTGACCCTTGAACAACACAGGTTTGAACTGCGCAGGTCCACTTACAAGCAATTTTTTTCCAGTAAATACAGTAAATGTATTTTCTCTTCCTTAAGATTTTCTTAATGTTTTTTTCTCTAGTTTGCTTTACAGTGACAATATGGCAGGAATTACATATAACATAAAAAACATGTATTAATTGACTACATATATTTTAGTAGTTAGGCTATTAGTAGTTGTTTTTGGGGAGTCCAAAGTTATATGCGGATTTCTGATGGCAAGGGGTTTGGCGCCCCTAACAACCACACTGTTCGAGGGTCAACTGTATATAAAACACTACCAGTAGAGCATAAGAGTTGGTTGGGGAGTCAAGATCAACAAAAAAAATCATTGAGAACACGTGACTACTAAACTGTGGCAATGTCATTAGTGCAATATAATTCAGAGAGAGAGACCAGCGGATTCATGAAGGTGAGATTCGAGCAAGTCCTTGAAGCCAGGGGAAAATTTCGACAGGCAGCAAAACAAAAGGAGAACAATATAGGTGGGAAAACAACATGAGCCAAGGCCAAAAATGGAAATGAGCACAATACAGTTATTTCTAAAAGCCTTTCATGTGGTCTAATAGTAATACCTAACATCTTTTGAGCACTTAACTATATATATCAGGAACTATTCTAAGTGCTTTACGTGTATGTATTACCTTTTTTAACATAGAACAGTCACCAGGAGCACACTGCTCTGATCATTCTTTTCTGATGCCCTTAGACAAGCTGCCATCTCTGGGTCTTAATTACTCCATCTGTAAAAAAAAAAAAATAATATTGTTCTGTACATGGATACATGCATATAGATAAACACAAGAAGAGACTAAATAGTAAATAATATACCTGTTAAGATAAATTGGTGGATAAATGGTAACACTGTGCTTGATTTTTTTGAGGAACTGCCAGACAGTTTTCCAAAGTGGTTGTGCCATTTACATTCTCACCAGCAGTGTCTAAGGGTTCCATTTTCACCACATTCTCAGCAACACATTAGGCTTTTTGTTTATAATCATTCCAATGGGTGTGAAGTGGTATCTCACTGTGGTTTTAATTTGCATTTCCCTGATGGCTAATGATGTTGAGCATCTTTTCAAGTGTTATTGGCTATTTGTATAGGTAGCGTCTTTGGAGAAAAGTTTATTCAAATCTTCTACCATTTTAAAAACTGGGTTGTCTTTTAATGTTGACTTATGTTCTAGATATAAGTTCCTTGTCAGACATGATTTGTAAACATTTTCTCCCATTCTGTAGGCTGTCTTTTCACTTTTTTGTGTCCGTTGAATTACAAATGTTTTTAATTTTGGTGAAGTCTAATTTATTTTTTTCTTTTGTTGCTTGTGCTTTTAGTGTCATATTTAAGTATCCATTGCCAAAGCCGAGGTCACGAAGGGCTAGCCCTGTGTTTTCTTCTAAGAGTTTTATAGTTTGTGCTTACATTTAGGTCTTTGATCTATTTTGAGCCAATTTTTTGTACATGGTGTGAGGTTAAGGGTCCAGCTTCATTCTTTTGCATGAGGCAGGCTATCCAGTTGTCCCAGCACCATTTGTAGAAAAGACTATTCTTTCTCCATTGAATGGTCTTGGCAATATTGTTGAAAATTAGTTGGGCATTAATAAATGGCTTTATTTCTGGACTCTCAATTCTGTTTCATTAATCTATTTGTGTACTCTTATGTTAGAACTATGCTGTCTTGACTATTGTAGCTTTGTAGTTAAGATTTTAAATCAGAAATGTGATTCCTCTTTGTTCTTTTTCGAAATTGTTTTGGCTATTCTGGGTCTCTTGAGTTTCCATATGAATTTTAGCATCAGCTTGTCAATTTCTACAAAAATCCAGCTGGGATTCTGATAGGAATTACGGTTAATCTATAGATCAAGTTGAGAAGTATTACCATCTTAACAATATCAAGTCTTCTGATCCATGAACATGGGATAGTCTTTCCACTTATTTAAATCTTCTTTAATTTCTTTCAATGATATTTTGTCATTTTCAGAGAATATGTTTTGCATTTCTTTTGTTAAATTTATCCTCAAGTATTTTATTCCTTTTGCTGCTATTGTAAAGGAAATTGTTTTCTTAATTTCATGTGCAGATTTTTCATTGCTAGTGTATAGAAATAAATTGATTTTTGTATATTAATCTTGTATCCTGAAATCTTGCTGAACTTAACTATATGTTCTAACAGTTTTTTAGTGGATTTCTTATGATTTTCTATAACAAGAGCATGTCATCTATGAATACAGTTTTACTTCTTTTCCAATTTGAATGCATTTAATTGCATTTTCTGGCATGGGAGACAAATTGCAAACCAACAAAAAAGAAAAATATCATAGTAATAATGTCATATTTGTACAGAAATAAAACATGATGAAAGTGACAGAAAAAGCTACTTTAGATTGAGTACATGGAAATGCCTACTGTGAGGAAATGACATCTAAACAAAAATCTGAATTATGAATCTTCTAGACAGTGTGAACAGCTAATGTGAAGGAACTTAAAGGTGGGAATAAGCTTACTTATTGGGGGAATAGGTAGGCTAATGAGATTGAAATGTAATAAACAAGAGGGGAAAGGAGGTCTGCGAGGCAGTGAGGGGTTAGGCCCGTAGGACTTTGTAAAACTGAACAAAGGAAGTTGGATTTTATTCTAGGTTTGATGGAGTGCTACGAGAGTGTTAAGCAGGGGAGTGATGTGATCTGATTCATACTTCAAAATCACTACAGTTGCTTTGTGAATAGCAGGCTGGAGTGGAAGCAGGGAATCACTTAGGAGACTTTTGCAGAAGATATTAATGATTGAAAAGGTGGTAACAGAGATGGAGAGAAGCAAATGGTTGTGGAATATGTATGGGACTTGTTAATGAACTGAATGTGGGGAGTGAAGAAAATACAAGAATAAGGAATAATTTCTAGATATTTGGCTTGGTACGTAGGTGGGCAGTAGCGCCATTTACTAAGCTGGGGAAGACTGGGCTTGAACAAGCAGGGTGTTGTGGGGGTGTTGGGGAAATACATCACAAGTTGTTTTGGTTAATGTTAAACTAGAGATACTTACTGGTATTCCCAGTACAAATGTCAAGTAGATGGTTGGATAAACAAGACTAGAACTACAGGAAGTGAGCTGGGTCACCTGTTTTCAGCTTAAAGGAGCTGCCAGTGAGCCAGGAGAAATGTTTCAGGCAATCCAAGGCAAAATTGTTTCAAGAAGGTGTTGGAATCTGCTGCTAGGCCCAGATTCCAAATCCCAGTGTGTGGGTTACTTTACTTCTTTGAACTTTCTTCTGCACCTATATAATGGGGATAATACCTGCTTTGGGGGGTTTATCGTGAGACTAAAGGAGATATGGCATATAAGACAGCACATGTGATCCTCGGCATATACATTTAACAACTACCATTCTACACCATCTCTAGTTTAATCGAACTGGCCTTGTCATAGACAAAGAGTAAGAGCCAAACTACCTGCATTTTCTCAAGGAAAGATATACCTTGGCTGGAGAGCTGCTATAAGACTATGGTGTAGTCTTTACTCTTCTTCAGTAAACCTCTTTGAAAACAGCACAGTCAGAAAATTGTTTTCCTACCTAGTTCTTTCTACAAATGTTGTTGTCTCTGCCTAAATAAGGCAAGACATTTAGTACATAAAGTAACAAATGATGCTATAACAACCACCAAAGTATTAGGTGTCTCTTTTCTTTCTTGCACTAAATACACACAAATATATAAGTCTTAGCAACTCAAGTTATAGGAAGATGGATATCAAACTATCATCTTAAAGAATTTAAGTCAACTTTCTATATATTAAAATACTAAAATAACAATGCAACAACAATAATAGCTAACATTTATGAAGGGCTTACTATTAGCGAGAAAGCATTGTGCTAATTGTCCTATATCTATGTCATTTTATCCCTCAACAATCCTATAAGGATGGGAATAATATCTTCATATCATCTTCTCCAATAGATCAGCTTTAAATGAGAGTGGGAAAGTTAACCGACTAGAATTGGACTTGCCAGGTATTCCAGTGCCTTTTAACGGAAAGGTGTGAGAAGGTGAGATTCATAACAGCTACTCAATGAATAGTTGAAGGTTGGCTAAAGAATTAATTCCAGGTATTTAAGATGAAAGGTATTTTGTTTGTTTGTTTGTTTTTACACTAAAATTTGCCTTCAGCAGATTAGCATGACTGGGCTTCAGCCTCAGCTTCCAAAACAATTAGCATATCTCACAATACATTCAGAAGGAAAACAAACAAAATGATGCAACAGGGTAGAATCAGCATTGTTATCTGATAATCTTTTTTGCAGTATTTTATCCCTTAAATATTTTACTCAATCTTTACTAGGATAATCTCATTTTTAAAAACAATCTTGGGGTGGCCAGTTGGCTAGAGTGCAGTGCTCATAACACCAAGGTCGCAGGTTCGATTCCCACATGGGCCAGTGAGCTGCCCCCTCCACAACTAGTCATTGAAAACAATGACTTGTCTTGGAGCTGATGGGACCTGGAAAAACACACTGTTCCCCAATCTTCCCCAATAAAAATAAGTAAATAAATAAAACGAAAAAAATCTTAAAATTTACAAAATTCACTTTTTTCATAAAAACCTATGATCTGGAACCCACCCTGACCTTTCTGAAAAAATGGAACAATTCAGATCAAATGACTTTTCAAACTACTTTTGTCATTAATGTTTATTTCTATTGAAGAAATGTAAATTCAGAATTAATGTAAGGTAAAACCTCAAAGCATTTGGCAAAAGAAATACTATTAAGAGTGTGATTAACAACTAAGATGGAAAGGACAACAACTTGAAGTTGAACCGCACCTTCCACAACTAAGATTGAAAGGACAACAACTTGACTTGGAAAAAAGTCCTGGAAGTACACACTGTTCCCCAATAAAGTCCTGTTCCCCTTCTCCAATAAAATCTTTAAAAAAAAAAAAAAAGTGTGATTAAGTTTAATCACACATTAATAAAAAGCACATTCTGAAGAGAATCAAATTCTGATAAATTCTGGTTTGTAAAAAATCAATTCAGTGGTACAGTCCTCCCAGGGGAGAAGCAATTTGCCTTGTTGTCATCAGTTAAAAATCTGGTAGTGACCATCAAAGCACTAAACCTACCTCCTGTTAATCAGAGAATATACCGTGTTTCCCCGAAAATAAGACCTAGTCAGACAATCAGCTCTAATGCGTCTTTTGGAGCAAAAATTAATATAAGACCGGGTCTTATATTATATAATTATATTACAGTAAAATAAGACCCGGTCTTATATTATATTAAAATAAGACCAGGTCTTAAATAATTTTTGCTCCAAAAGATGTATTAGAGCTGTTTGTCTGGCTAGGTCTTATTTTTGGGGAAACACGGTAGTAAACTCAAGAAGACTGGTATTTAGCAGGGCTTGCAGATCACGTATTATAAAATGTTTCTTTTAGAAAATAGAAATTTTATAATCTATTTCAAAAATATCAATTGAAAAATATATAAATTGCAACAAAGTTTCCAAACATAAGTTCAAAACCTTGGCTAAGCCAAACATGTAACATCAAATAACAACTAGCTTAATTTATCAACTAAAACACTCACTAAAAATAATGATTTCTGTATGTGTATACTGAGTGTAACACTTCAAAATTTCAATAGAAATTGCTGTTCTGTCACACATTATCAAAGTCTGTTCCCTACATGATTTGAAGAAATTTCGATTATAAGGCAAATAAAGACTGAAATTAGAAACAGTACATCTTAAAGTTTTCAGAGACCTACATATAAATAATTTCCAAACACATAATGTTTTATATGCTTATGGTTTGGGACAAATTTTCCCTGAGAACTCTTTCTGCTTAGTTAGAAAAATTAAAACATGATTTATAGACTAGAATTTTATTTTGATTTCTCTTGAATATATGCAATTTTTTTATCCATCTAATGTATTTGGGAATCCTTCCTCCTAGACAAGTCTAAAGTAGTAAGTAATTATAATTGTTTTAAAGTGACATTTGAATGGCTATAGAAATATAGGTGGATTTTAGAGCCCTGAGAAGTGTACAGTGGGTGTCTCATACAACTGAAATGATTTATTATCCTAACTATCAATGGTTAGTCTAACAAATTCAGAATGGCACTAGCTTCACAGAAGAAAAAGGTAATAATCAGGAATTCCAGCTCAGATGACCAATAGATAAACACTAAAAACCAAAAGATAAAAAAGTTGGATTAACATTGTGCTTTCCGCGGAATAACACTGAAAAAATTTAACCCTTCTTCCCAACACAGGAAATACCTCACCAGGAAACTTTATTTAATGCAGTCTTGAGATGTGTCACTCCTTAATATTCATGCAAACTTAAAATTAGCATCCACTGGGAATTTCATCACACAAATTGTGGTTCTCAAGGCTGTCCCAAGATTTATAGCCCAAAAGACATACAATAATCAGTGCACAGAAATTCCTGGTTACTTGAGAGTTTAGGCTTCCTTTTTTTCAAATAAATAAATTAAGGATAACAAATATTAGGAGTCTCACTAATGCCAATGGGTAAATACTGACTTTCTACATAGACTGGCATCACACTAAAGGAAAATCAGATTTCATAAATTTCAAATTTACATTAGATTTCATAAGACCTAACTATTCACTTCCCTTAGCATTATAACTTATGTGGCTTGCAATAATAATTAATAAATAACTTAAAACATTTAGAAGTCATCGTTCTGAAAATCTTCAAGTGAGCAATTTCTGATGTCCAGAAGTGTGTCTTCTGTCCTTTTAGTTATATTCTCAGGTGCTTTATGCAGGACGCCCTTGGCCCAAACGGCTTTTAGACCTAGATTTTTTAAACAGAAAACAGGGTTAGAGGTGCTGCTAAAATGATAGGAAATTGCAGCTTCTTTAGGTTATTATACTTGCTTGACAGTATCAAAGTTTAATGAAACTACAGGTAGCTCCACAATCCATTTTTAAAAACATGTGGAGTGAGATGTATTTTGGAATTCAGATATTTTTTGATTTAGGGTAGATAATATGGTCCATATAGTGTATCTTATGGATCTAGATCAGTGTACCAATAATCAAACGCATTAATGTTTCTTTATTGAAACCAATGAACTTTTACATTAAGTGGGATAAATAAAAACTATGCATAGCTTCATAGTAAGGCAGTTTAGGTTTGAAGTGACACAGATGTATAAAAAAAGTCTTGTGGATTTCTGAGCTTTCTGGATTTCAGAATTATAGATTTTGATTTGGATCTGTAGTATGAATGATGAAATCTCAGTAACCCTTAATCTTTAAGAGAAAATTTGTGACATAAAATGACACAGGACCCACAAGTTTAGAGAAAGAAAACAAGGAACAAGAAATATTTCATTGATTTATATAAAGTAATTATATATAACCTATAATCAGTATAATAATTCTGCTAATTCACAGTACTACTATAGCTTACATTTTTATCAGCAGTTGGGTCAGAATAGAGCCGAATCAATAAACAAAATCTTAAAAAAATTATACTTTCATTAAATTTTGTGCTTATGACCTTTTAAAGTCTTAACTTTTAAGTTAAAATCTGGTTCTTATTAATGTCTTCATCTTATTCTTGAAATAAAACAAAACCAAACTCAAATTATGTGCTTCTAGTGTCACTTTAAGTCAATAGCATCCTGAATTTGTTTATGCTGATTTACCTTGTGTTTTTCTCTGAGCTGCCTTGCCGTGCACTGACTGGCACTGAGGCCTTGATTTGTGCTTCAAGCCTGGAATAAATACCTCCTGCAAACTGCAGAGAAAAGGAGTAAAATTCAGTTATTATCTTTCCAGAATCAGCGAAGCTGTACTGTATTAAAATGGCATTACTTTTTAACTTAGAAGTAATTTTATTTTGATTTTTAAAATTCAGGCAATTGACTTATAATTTACATGCATAATTTTGCATACATGAAAATTCACCGTTTTTAGCTAACATTTCTGAGTTTTGACAAATGCATACAGTTATGTAACCACTGTTACAATGAAGACATAGAATAGTTCCATTAATCCAAGAAAATCTCCTTGTGTGTCTTGTAAGTCAACCGATTTGACACTATCAATACTTGGCAACAACTGATCTATTTTATGGCCAGAACATAAATTTTGCATTTTCTAGAACATTATATAAACAGAATCACACAGTCTGTAGCTTTTTGAATCTGGCTTCTTTCACTTAGCATAACATATAGAAAATTCATTTTTTTTTGCATTTTCCAGAACATTATATAAATAGAATCATACAGTCCGTAGCTTTTTGAATCTAGCTTCTTTCACTTAGCATAACATATAGGAAATTCATGTTGTTGCATATATCAGTAGTTCATTCTTTTTTACATATACCACAGTTAATCATTTATCAGGTGAAGGACATTTGGGTTGTTTCTAGTTTTTGGTGATTCTGAATAAAGCCACTTCATACATGTGTGAGTTGATCTGTATGGTGAGTACATGTTTAATGTTATAAGAAACTGCCATTATGGAAGTAAAGATTATAATCATTTTAATACTCTTTATAAATATGTACAAAATAGTATTTTGGGTGGTTATTCAAAATCTCATTTATGAAAATGTTAATTTCTTTACTTTAGCCAACACTGCTATTTACCTCCTATTAATTTTAAACCTTGGTCAATTTAGTGCTGTGTTTCCCCAAAAATAAGACCAGGTCTTATATTAAGGTTTGCTCCAAAAGACGCACTAGGGCTTATGTTCAGCGGATGTCATCCTGAAAAATCATTCCTGGGCTTATTTTCCCGTTAGGTCTTATTTTCGGGGAAACACAGTAGGTGAAAATTATACTTTATTGTTTAGATTGTCATGTGTTTGACAACTTATCAGTTACCTATTAATTCATGTTACATATAAACTTAAAATAATTTTGTAAGTACTCTTATACCCAATCTGCCACACAAAGAAATAATTATTTGAATGTTATATTAAATTATACTAACTCTAATTATTTTTTTTCTTTTGAGGAATATATCCATCAATTTATTCAATTCTTCATATAGTTCTCTTTTATAAAACAAAACAAAACAAAAAAACACTCAAACAATAATTCCAAGTTTTGTTTTAAAATTTTCTTAGCCTATCATTGTTTTATGAATGTTACTAATAAAATTGACTTGTCATATAAAAAAAAACACACAAAAAAAACAAAAAAAACTGCCAAACAGTTTTCCCAACTGGCTGTGCCTTTTGCACCCCTCCTTGCTTTATATGAGAGTGCTCATTGCTCCAGATCTTTGCCAGCATGTTTTAAAAATTCTTTTACATATTCTAGTTGGTGTATAGTGATATGTCATTGAGATTTTAATTTACATTTCCCTGATGACTAATGATGTTGCATCTTTTTGTGTGCTTATTTGCCACCTGTATCCTTCTTTCAAGAAGTGTGTGGTTAATCTTTTGCCCACTTCTTTTTACTGGGTTATTTTATTATTGAGTTTTGAGAATTCTTGATATATTCTAGATACAAATCCTTTACGATAAGTGTTTTACACATATTTTCTCCTAACTTTATGGTTTGTCTTTTCATTCTTTTAAAAGTGTCTTTCAAAAAGAACAACTTTTAAATTTTGATGAAGTCCAATTTGTCAATTTTTCTCTTTTATGGATCATGCTTTTGGGGTTGTAGCTAAGAAATATTTGCCTAACTTAAGGTCACAAAAATTATTTCCTACGCTTTCTTTTAGAAGTTTTATAGGGAAGTAAAATTTTAAATAAAAGAGTTATTATTAGGGGCAGAAGTTATTATAATTACATAATACCAACACAAATGATAATACACAATATTATCACAAACATGTAATCCTAGTAAGTATATAGGTATTTCTGCTGGTATTTCTAGTCATCATTTTCAGCAAGATAACATTTATTTTAGAGCTAACATTTAAGCACTGCATGCAGAGTTGATCAAAATCAGCAACTTCCAGAAAGTCACCCTATGGATAGTCAGCAATTGGTCAGCTGCACAGTTAATCTACTCTTTGTATGACATTACACTTTCAGTGACAATGTACTTTATTATGTGGGTTATAGAGGACCTCTGAACTATGGATAATAAGAGGTGGTTGAAAACTTTTATGTGAATTAACTGGTTAACTGATACAGAATATAAAAATATATACAAAAATTTATTCTTTTAAAATTATGCTTAAAACATCTTTATACTCTTTGTGATGAAAATAAAGAAGGAAGCAATATCTAAGCAAGCATAGTACACTACTACATAATTCTTACTTCTTTTGCTTCCTTTGACTTGAGTCGGTCCAAATCACCCAATCTCATCTTTATTAGGTGCCCTGTAATTTCAGACATCCGCCGTTGATCTGAAGGTAAAAAATAATAAACCTCACTTTTTATGGGGATGATTTATAACTTTTATTTCTTAAAAATGATTGTAATCATCAAGAGTTTATGAAACTATCATTTGGTATTAATTTACAGACACATACAACTATTTATCTTTGAAGAATTTTAGGCAGCAAGTGGCAAAATGGCTCATACATGGATACTCATGCTGTGTTTAAGATTCCTGTAAATCAGCCTAAAACATATTCTGTCATCTTTAGAGTGTAAGGAGTGGGCAGAAGTCAGTCTGAGAGCCCTTGAAACCATAGATGCATAAAACAATACAATATCTACTGGGATTGCCTAGTAATGAAACTTGTTGATGCCTAAGGGAATGTGCTAATTCTGGGCCTTATTCCAGTTGGGACCTTTAAAGCTTTCAGCATACTTCAAAAAGATTCCTATCATTGTTATTTATACCTAATTTACACTCAAATAATAAAACTTAACCGTCTTCTCTTTGTGCATCCTGGTTGAATCTCAGGGATCTCGTGGCATCCCACTTATTCTTCTGCATACTCACACTATTGAAAAAATTAAACAAAAATCAGCATTGATGCTTTCAGAGTAGATATTTGATTGGACTCAGGAGCAATACTCACATGAAAGGAGACACATCTCTAGAAGTTGACTAAAAAAAAGCAGACAACATTAAGGCCCCATTAGAACATATTTACTAATTAGTGTTACAGTTAATAATAAAAGAGCTTACATTTATTGAGTGTAAGGTACTGTACCAAGAGCATTACAAGTATTATTTCATTTAAGCCTTGAAATAACCAGATGAGACAGGTGCTATTGTTATCTGTATAATAAAACAGGTCCCGAGAAGTTAAGAAACTTGTCAAAAGAGAAACAGAACTAGAATTTGAACCCAGCTTTACTTGTCTGATCTGGAAATCCTAGCTTATGCAATCTTTTAGAATTCATCCATTTGTGTGTTAATACTTAACACGAAGATGAATTTACAACTCCTCCAATGTAATTGTGCAGAACTTGTCTCAACTCCAGCCTTTCATACATTTTTTGAAATCCATGGTTTCTCTCTTAGCCAACTGTGGTTATTACTGTCCTCTTATTCCTACCTGGCTTTTTACCCCTTCCTTTGAAGTCATAGGGAAATAGCAATTATTTTAAAAGATCATAAAATATAATTTATTTAAAAATTTTAAAGTCTATTTATCTTATTCAAAAGTCTACTTGCTTATTTTATAGTCTATTTATGTGTCTTATTTTTTAAATAGGTAATGTTGGTTCAAAATTCAAAAAGTACAAACAGAACATATAGTAAAATGCCTCTGTCCCTAGGCGTTCAGTTCCCTTCCTTAGAGGGAAATAATCTTACTACTTTCTTATGTAGCTTTCCGTGTATATACAATGAAATTCATACATATTCTATTCTATACAAATGGTAGCATAATAAGCTACTATATATACTGTTATACATTTTCCTTTTTTCACCAGTCAGTACATCTTAGAGATCTTTAATATCAGTCTTTATAGAACTTCTTCATTCATTTTAAATTGCTAGTATTCCACTGTGGCATTCATTACTCTTTTTTCAGATTGTTCCTGGCTGTACTTGCTTGCTTATTTCTCAAGATAGCATAGTAATAGATAATTTAGAGTTACCTTCTCCAATGCCTTTTCTTTCTTCTGACCACAGGGTGAAGACATCTGCTTTTTTGGTTGTTTGGTGAACTTCTTTGGCTTCTCCTTTTTCCCTGGTAACAGAAAATCAATGTTATGAGCATAAATCCCATATATTTCTCCAATGTCCTAGTGACTTCCAAACAATAAAAGTATTTAAAAAGATTGTTTTTAAAATTAACAAATTACCTCTGGATAAAAAGTAAATATGTGGAGAAGCCAACCTGAAAGAGCTTAACGGGTTCATTTTACTACTTTGCTGCTTTCTACTTGGTGAAAACCTCTGGGGAAAAAAAATGAGGGCAATGAATTAGAGGTTCCAATGAAATCAAATATAGAAAAATGTTGGGGAAAACTATACATATTTCTCCCAATCTAATTTGAAAATGAAGTCATCGCCTAATTCCAAATTTCTTATATAAAAAATAACTATAATCCAGAAAAACACAATTTGAAAATGGGAGAAGAGAAGAACTCACATAAGATCTTTAAAATGTCTTTTGCTCAGGAAGGAGGTGGGGCTATGAAGGTAAAAATGGAGGTAGGACAGAAACGATCTTGGGAAGAAGCAGATTTGGAACAAATTGTATTCCAGACTGGAGGATTCCTGCAG
Organism: Rhinolophus sinicus; assembly: GCF_036562045.2. Classification (NCBI taxonomy): domain Eukaryota; kingdom Metazoa; phylum Chordata; class Mammalia; order Chiroptera; family Rhinolophidae; genus Rhinolophus; species Rhinolophus sinicus. The sequence goes on along the minus strand of NC_133755.1, from coordinate 43,076,414 downwards.
TCAGTATTCTGAATTTATTCTGGCAGATAGTTTAGTGGAGAAAGGAGAGAGGCAGAAAAGAAGGAGGGGAAAGAAGTATTACTCTAAAAACAATGTTTGGAGGTAAGGAAAATATGGTACATTGGATCACTGTTTCCCAAACATCAATTATGGCAGTGTAAAAAGGTTGCACACTTCTTCCAAAGAAAACAATGAGAAGAACAGAACAAAAATATTATAAACAACCATCTGTAGGCATGGCAAATAATCAAAGGTAGGTAGAAATTGAATGTTTACATTTGAAAGATGCAAGAGGTAAGAACTGGGAGTTTGTGGCCTTCTTGCCTGAGGTCACTTCCCAACTTCCCCAGCTCTGGGAGGAAAATTACAGCCTTTTGAGCACCAGGGAGAAGGTGATAGAGTTCAAAGAAACAGAGAAGCTGGAAATTTAAAGGGGAAATTTTAGAAGTAAGAAAGTCACATTAGGGGAGGCCAGATGGCTCAGTCGGTCAGAGCACGAGCTCCGCACCACAGGGTTGCCGGTTTGATTCCCACATGGGCCAGTGAGCTGCGCCCTCCACAACTAGATTGAAGACAATGAGCTGCTGCTGAGCTTCCAGAGGGGCAGCCGGATGGCTCAGTTGGTTAGAGCGTGAGCTCTCAACAACAAGGTTGCCAGTTCAATTCCCGCATGGGAAGGTGGGCTGTGCCCCCTGCAACTAAAGATTGTAAATGGTGAATGGACTTGGAGCTGAGCTGCGCCCTCCACAACTAGATTGAAGGACAACGACTTAGAGCTGATGGGCCCTGGAGAAACACACTGTTCCCCAATATTCCCCAATAAAATTAAAAAAAAAAAGTCACATTAGATGTGAGATCTAGAGTACAAACTCTGCCCAAATTCCTAGCTGAGTAAGTGTTAAACTATGAAAGTGTATGCGAGACCCTAAGAAGTCCATCTAAAAACAGCAAGCAGAAAGAGTGGGATATTGATCCTTGCAAAACAGAACTGCTCTTGGTGAGATGTGGGAGTTTCTTGTGCCTTTGAACACTTTCCCCAACCTGCATAGAGCTCGAGCTTCTGACAGCAAAAGCCTTACTGGCTTGAGTTGTCAGAAGCCAGACATGGGACTGGAAAAACAACTAGAAATCTAAAGGAAACCCATAAAACAAGGGAACCACTAAGCAAGTAAGCCCCCAATCTGAATATAAATTCTCCAAATCCTTGGCTGACCACTAAAATACATAGGCTGGTATAATTCTGGGGTACATGCTAAAGCAGTATCAGTCAACAGCCAACAAAACCCTGTGCAGAAACACCATGTAGTGCATACTATGGGGAAGACAGATTTTGCAGTTTGGGTCAGGCAAGCTAACTGCCTACTAGAACAACAACAACAAAAAACCCAATAACCCTCAGAAGGAAAAACCAGATTTCAGAGCTGCACAGAGATAATCTACAATGTACATTTTTCACCAAAAAGTTACGAGGTAAAGAAACTGAAAACTATGACCCATTCAGAGAAAAAAAACATTCAATAGAAATGGATTCTGTGAGGCCCTGCATGTTGAATTTAACAGACAATGACTTCAAAGCAACGGTTATAAACATGATCAAAGGAATAATGATATTATTGAGTAAACACATAGGGAATCTCAACCAAGAAATGGAAACTATAAAACCAAGTGGAAATTCAACAGCTGAAAAGCACAATAACTGAAATAAAAAAATGTACTAGATGTGGGTGGCCAGATGGCTCAGTTGGTTAGAGCACAAGCTCTGAACAACAGGGTTGCCGGTTTGATTCCCACTTGGGCCAGTGAGCTGCACCCTCCACAGCTAGATTGAAGAAAACGAGCTGCCACTGAGCTTCCGGAGGGGTAGCTGGATGGCTCAGTTGGTTAGGATACGAGCTCTCAACAACAAGGTTGCCAGTTCAATTCCCACATGGGATGGTGGGTTGCACCCCCTGCAACTAAAGATTTAAAATGGCGACTGGACTTGGAGCTGAGCTGCGCCCTCCACAACTAGACTGAAGGACAACGACTTGGAGCTTGATGGGCCCTGGAGAAACACACTGTTCCCCAATATCCCCCAATTAGAAAGAAAGAAAGAAAGAAAGAAAGAAAGAAAGAAAGAAAGAAAGAAAGAAAGAAAGAAAGAAAAGAAAGAAAGAAGGAAAAGAATGGCCTATACTTATTTAAAAAAATGTACTAGATGGGCTCAAGAGAAAATCTGAAACATCAGAAGAATGAATCAGTGAGTGTGAAGTTAAGCACTAGAAATTATACAATCAGAAAACAAAGAAAAGATTGAAGTGAAAGAAGCAAAACCTCAGAGACCTTTGGGACAATATCAAAGGTCTAACATATGTGTGTTGGAGTTCTAGAGTTCTAGAAGGTGAGTGAGAGAAAAGGGCAGAAAAAAATACCTAAAGAAATAATGATCATAAGCTTCCCAAATTTTGTGAAAAACATTAATTTACAGATCCAAGAAGCTCAGCAAATCCCAAGTAACAAAAACACAAGGAAAACCACATCTAGGCATATCATAGTCAAGCTTCTCAAAGTCAAAGATAAAAAGAAACTCTTTAAAGCAACAAGATTAAAAGGGTACTTTACATTCAGGGGAACAATTATATCAATGACTGACTTCTTATTAGAAACAATGGAGACCAGAAGACATTGGAATGACATATTCAAAGTGCTGAAAGAAAAAAAAATTGTTAACCAAGAATTCTATATTGAGAAAACTGTACTTCAAAAATAAAAGTGAAATAAAGAAATTTTCACTGGAAAATTTTTGGGAAATATTTGGAAATTTTCAGATAAATAAAAATGAGAGAATTTACTGTTAGTATACCTGCACTATAGGAAATATTGAAAGAAATCCTTCAGAATAAAAAATAAAATAACATCAGATGGTAATACAGACATAAAGAAAAATGGTAATTATATGGGTAAATAAAAAAGACTAAATATATATATATTTTCTTTTGTTCCCTTATATTCTTTAAATTATATAAAAGTATTCAAAGCAAAAATCATAACTCCTGTTGGATTTATAATGTATGTAGATATACATGACAACAAACAATAGCACAAAGAAGGCGAGGCAAATGGAACTATATGACTTTAAGGTTCTTATATTTTAGCTGAATTAATTCATATTAGCTTTAGGTGCGTTATGGTAGACTAAACATACATGTTGTAATCTCTAGGACAACCAATGCAAATAAATATAACTAAAATGCCAATAAAATAATTAAATGATATACTAAAATTATTTTCTTAGCACAAAAAAAGCAGGAAAGGAGAAACAGAAACAAAACACCTGAGACAATTAGGAAATGAATAGCAAAATCGCAGACCTTATACAACCATATGACTAAACATATTAAATATAAATGAAATAAATGCTCCAATCAAAAGGCAGAGACTGTCAAACTAGATAAAAAAGCAATGTCCAACAATATGATGTCTGTAAGATAGGCATTTTAAATTAAGAAATACAAAGAGGTTGAAAATAAAAGGATAGAAAAAAAAAATGCCATTCAAACAGTCAACGAAAGAAACCTAGAGTGATCATATTAATATTAAACAAAACAGACTTCAAACAAGCAGTTTTCCTATAGACTAAGAGGGATTGATACATCATACTGATAAAGGAGTCAATGCACTATAAAAGTATATGAGCATAATCACAAAGCTCTAACATATACAAAACAAAAACTGATAGACTTCAAAGAAAATATTCGGAAATTAAACACATAAGTCAAAGAAAAAATTGTAAGAGAATTAGAAAATATTTTATATGAAACAATATATCAAAGCCTGTGGCAAATAGTTAAAGCACTGCTTAGTGTGAATCTTATAGCTTTAAATGCTTGTATTAGAAAAGAAGAAAAGTAAAAAAACCAATTATTTAAGTTTTTATCTTAAGAACCTAAAAAATAGAAGAGGAAATTAAGTCCAATTTAATTACAAGGAAGGAAATACTAAATATCAGAGTGAGAAATACTAACTATAAGAGTGAGAAATCAATGAAATAAATAAACAAGCTATAACGAAAATCAATGATATAAAAGATGCTGGTTCTTTGAAAAGATCAATAAAACTAATAAACGTTTAGCTAAACTGATCAAGAAAAAAAAGATAAAACACATTACCAATATTAGGAATGAAATAGCGACATCACTACAGATTCTTCAGATGGAAAAGAATAATAAAAAAATACCATGAACAACTTCATACCAGTAAATTTGACAACATGGATAAAACAGACAAATTCCTTTGAAAGAGAAATTATCAAAACAGATTCAAGAAGAAACAGAAAACTTGAGTAGCACTATATTAATTAAAGACAGAATTAATAATTAAAAACCTTCCTATAAAAACAAAAACAGACATACAAAAAAACTCCAGGTCCAGATAACTTCACTGCTGATTTTTATCATATATTTAAGGAAGAAATAATACAAATACTACACAGATTCATTCAGAAAAGAGAAGTGAAGGGAACACTTTCCAGCTCATTTTGAGGTCATTACTACCCTGATATCAAAACTTGAAGAAGACATCACAAAAAAGCTACAAACAAAAAATTCTTAACAAAATATGAGCAAGTCAAATACTGTACCATATAAAAAGAAAAATACCTCACGACCAAGTGGAGTTTACCCCCAGAAGACTGGTATAACACTTGAAAAAAAATTAATGTGATTCATTCATCGTATTGACATAATAAAGAAGAAAACCTATAGATCAATAAATGGAGAAAAAAAATTGACAAAATTCAACAACCATTCACTATAATAACTCAGCAAACTAGAAATATAAAGGAACTTCCTCAACCTGAGAAACAGTATTCATGAAAAACCAACAACTAATATTACATACTTAATGGTTAAAGATTGAATGCTCTCCCCCTAAGATAGGGAACAAGGCAAGGATATCTGTTCTCACCACTTCTATTTAACATCAGGGTCCTAACCAGTGCAACAAGGCAATATAAAGAAATAAAAGGCATACATACAGGAAAGAAATCTAATAAATGAAAAAAAAATAAGTGAATTTATTAGCAAGGTTATAGGACACAAGACCAATATACAAAGATCAGTTGTATTTCAATATTTCCATCAATGAACAATTGGAAAAAATTTTAAAAATATATTTCTATTTATAACAGCAAAAAAAAAAACTTAAGAATTAATGTTGAACAGCTGCATACTGAAACCACAAAACATTGTTGAGAAACACTGAAGAACACTTAAATGGAGAGATACTCCATGTTCGTGGGTTGAAAGACTTGCCATTTTGAAAGAAAACAATTCTCCACAGATTGATGACATATGGGTTCAATACAAGCCTAATAAAAATCCCAGCAGTATTTTTGTAGAAACACCCACACTCATTCTAAAACGTATAAGAAATGCAAATCACCTAAAAATACCAAGATATTCATAATCTAAAACAAAAGAACATTTTTGTAGGACTCACAGCACTAGATATCAAGTCTCGCTAAAAACTACAAAAATTAAGACAGTGTGGTAGTGAGATACTGATGTGTAGACACACATAAGATTCAATGGAAGAGAGTAAAGAGTTCAGAACTAGATTCATATGTAATGGTCAGCTGATTTTTTTTTTTTTTTTTTTAAACAAAGGTGTCAAAGTAACTCAATGGGAAAAGAATCATCTTTTCAACAAATGGTTCTAGAACAACTGGCTATGCCTATGGTAAAAAAAGGAAGAAAGCTTGATTCTTAACTCATACCACATGCAAGAATTAGCATGGAAGTGATCATAGACTTAAATATAAAAGCTAAAATCATACAACTTCTAGAAGAAAACATAGTAAATCTTTGTGACCTTGAAGTGGGCAAAGATTTCTTAGCTGTTAAAGCATAAAACAAAAGGAAAACTAAAAAATTAGAGTTTACAAAATTAAAAACTTTTGCTCTTCAAAAGACATCATTAATAAAATTAAAAGGCAAGTCAAAGATTAGAGGAAAATAGCTGCAAAACATGGACTTGCATACAAAAAATATATAGAACTCTTACAACTTAGTAAGGCAACAAATTCAATTAAAATAGGCAAAAGTGAAAAAAATAGGCAAAAGGTTTAAACAGACACTTCACGAAAAAGATAATCAAATGGTCAATAAGCACATGAAAAGATGCTTAGAACTATTATACCGACTAGAATAGCTAAAGTTAAAAAAAAAAAAATCAACAATAATACCAAGTATCGTGACAAATATATAGCAACTGGAACTCTCATACATTGCTACAGTCACTTTGCAAAATCATTTGGAAGTTTCTTATAAAGTTAAACATACACATACCATATAAACCAGCAATTCCACTCTTAGATATCTATCTACCCAAGAAAAATGAAAACATATGTCCACACAAACTTGTACACAAATGTTCACAGCAGCATTTTTCAAAATAGCCAAGAATTGGAAACAACCCAAATGTTCCATGAAATGGTGAATGGATAAGCAAATTATGGTATATTCATAAAATGGAATACTAGTCTTCTATAAGAAGGAACAAACTACTGATATACACAATATGAATCAGTCTCAAAAACATCATGCTAAGTGAAAGAAGCCATATACAAAAAGACTACTCATGATTCCATTTATATGAGATGTTAGAAAAAGTGACAAAAGCAGATAAGTGGTTGTCTGGGGTTGGGAGTGTAGAAAGGGAATTAATTGAGTGTAAAAGGGCAAGAGGTAACTTTTTGGAGTGATGTTCTAGGTCTTGATTTTGGTGGTCATTACACAACTGTATGCCCAAACTCATCAATGTGTACACATAACAATGGGTGAACTTTATTACATGTAAATTATACCTCAATTAACTGTGAAAAAAATACAATATAGTAGCATTTCTCTCCTTGACTAATTAGGATTGAAAAATAATTGATAAAGGACTAATTTTTTCATTAAGAGATTCAACATGTAAAGAAAAATTATACAAAACTTGGAAATAAGACAAGGGAGGATTGCATGTCCTTTCAGTGTCATACTTGGGGCCCAACCCAAGAATTATTTAATTCTCTAAGAGAATGTCCTTGTGTTTGACTTTCCTATCTATATCTAGTATTACTGAAGGCCCAGATGCTATGAAGTTTCATGTAAACTTGCAGATTTTTGTGTCTAACAAAAATGCAAATGATTTGTCTAGTAGCAAAGATAACCCCAAAGGTTATGGGTTTATTGCCTTGTAGGCCATTAATCAATTTTGTATCTCATTTGCAATCTTTTAACTTCCTTTTTTACCAAATGCCTATAAATACTTGAATCTTCAAATGCTCTTTGAATCAATTTTCCCTATTTCTCTCACTAATGAATTGAAATTTTTTGATACAAGCTCATTCTCTAGTCCTATAAAATCATGTTTTTAATTTTTTTAAAGTCACTCTTTGATGACTATTATTGTTTCATTTGAGCGTCACTTGAAATCATCTCATGTGCATTGACGTGAGTCATGCATTTGGAGAAACCCATTAGGTTACACCTGAAATGAAAACTTGAAGGGATTATTTCTCAGTATACTGCACTTACTTTATAACTTTATAAGTATTCTGTGTTAGTGCCAGGGTTAGGGGATATTGGTGGAGCTTCCTTTATTTATTTATTTTTTGCCATGTTGTATCCTACAATGTTGACTTAAAAAGCCAATTCCTCATCTCTTGTATTAAAGCACTCAGAATGCAAGCCCTTCATAATAAGAGATGATTTTAACTTAGAAATCAATGTACTTTGTTTCTTGGATACTTCTTCTTCATCTCCAACTTCATCTTCAGTGACCTCAGATCCGGTAGTATATTCTTCTTCTTCTGAAAATAATGACTGTTGTTTCTGAATTAAAAAACAAAACAAAATAAAAACACATCCTATTACAAATGTAGTATTATCACATCAAACACATTTATATAAATTTATTTTGGATGAATGAGTCAAACAAGAGCTGACAAAATGACCACTGCCTAGACAACATAAGGACAAGGTCACATTACAGCAAAGATTTTTTGTTTCCTCCACAGATTCCAGCAGACTAATGGGCACCTACAGGCACTCGGTATTTGTTGCTTTGCACCTTTATCACTCAATGGAAAGTATGCTCCTTGCTATTAAGATTAAATTAAAATATAATAACCCCCAATATTAAAGGAGTCTCATAAACAAGCACACACACATTTTCTGGGTCAGTGTGGCCCTGGACTACTTAAACATATCTGCAGCAGTTTCCTGCATCTACCCACCATACTGTTTGTCATCACTGATCCAAATTCCTACTCCATTTGTGTGAATGCTAATGGCAGGTGGCATAGTAATGGCAAACAGTTAAAAAAAAAAAAAAAAAAAATCAACCAACCAACCAAATACTTGGAACTTAATGGATCTGTAGCTTTGCTCAATGTTCTAAATTTGACTTAAAAGAGACTGATGGATTATGCAATCAGATAATGGAGTATGTGTCTGTTTTAAATAAAGACATTTTTAGCAAGCATAAAGTTGTAGACACTGAAAAGGATGCTATACATTTAACACGTTGCGTACGACGGGGTTTAAATCCCTCGTGAAGACTCTCGTGATCCGTACGCAACGTGTTAACTAAAATCTACAAAATAAGATGCTGATAAGATTCTATTAAACTAAACTTTAATTTAGGAAGAAAGAGATCCATGGAAGTGAAAGTTGCTCACTTACCAGTTGCAGAGTCCAGTTTTTCAGTGATAAAAACTATAAAAAAGACAAAAGAATAAGAGATTAATAAATCTGCATCTACCCAGATTGCAGTTCCTTATTTTCATATGAATATTGTAGAAGAGCTGAAAAAAGTTACAAGTATAGTTCCCTTCTAGATTGAAACATTAGTTTAAACTCAGGCTGAAAATGATATATTGTAATATTTTACATCTCCTATCTGGAGATGTATATTTTTACCTAAAAAGAAAAAAAAAATCTCCCCAGTGTCATTTCTAAAGGATGAGTAAATTCCATGTAGAGATAATATAATTTTAGTTATTTTTTGAACTATTTCAATCACTTTTTGATGTTTATATTTTATGATAAGGAACCAGATTATATACAGATAGTGAAGAAATCTAATTAGCTATTTTGTATATAATTCATAAATGTTAATGACTGAACACTTACAGCTATTTGGAGTTTATAATGCATTTTACATGGAATATTTCACTTTTTCAAGTACATGTTATATTAACCAACACAAAGGCAGGAAGTTCACATGCAGACTCCCTGGTTGTTAGCAACAAGACTCAAAGGAATCAAAACTCTCTGGTCACCTTAAACATATTTCAAATTTGAAACCTAGGGAAAAACCAAATGCATTCCTGATCACAATTAAAAAAAAAATTCATACTGAAAAAAGTTTATAGTACTAGAAGGGGACAAAATATCCCATGCATACTATCTTTATTCCTCAAATCATTATTTGCTCATAATAAAAACCCTCAAGACCATGTTATATTCCTCCACCCCAAATTTAAGTCAATTAGTTATTAATTCTTTGAGGGCAAGGAATGTGTCCTATTACCTTTACTCAGCATAATACCTTATGATCAGGTAGTCAGTAAATACTTATTAACTAGAAATTTTAATTTCAATTTAAACCAGTCAGGTTTCTGTTAAAGATTAAATGTCATTAATTTTTTGTTGTTGTCATTGTTTATACATATAAGGAATACATGAAACAAGCTACTCACGGCATTGAGCTCCCCAGTTTTGGGGCCCCATGGTGTATTTGGCTCCAGTAAAACATCACAGTCTAGACCCTTCTCATCACAGGGACCAACCCCAGAATCACTTGAAAGAAAAAAACATTTTATGGGGAAGTGTTTAATTTTTTAAGAACTTAAATGCAAATGTTATCTTTTTTATTGCAAATGTTTTATAAATTGCTCTTCAGAAATACAGTTGTTGAGTACAAGGTATGCCACTTCAACAGTGACATTTCTCAATTCACCGTGATTCCCTTAGCAGAAGTCACTCTGTAGGGGGAGCATCATTGCATTCCTGGCATCACACTTGCCAGGGGGTGAACTGGATTCCTATAATGGGTACTGTTTTGAGAACCGCCTTTATTAAAGAGTCCTCCTACCCTCAACCTGTATGCCTGCTGCAGTCGCAAAATGGTGGAAGTGACTTCAGTGACTGCTGAATTCAAGAAGTTCAAATTTATGCAAAGATGACTTCAACCATCAACTCTTTTCCTAGTTGCGTCCATTAAGCATTTAATATTCTTAAGATGGGCTTAAGTAACTTGGGAAAAGAAAACACACACACACACACACACACACACACACACACACACACTTCAAAAATTGGATTGCGCGTCCCAACCTTTCAATCACCAATGACTCCTTTTATTCGTTTTTCTTCCCTAGGACCTCCTATTTTTGAAGTGTTTTTCCTATCAAATAAACGCCTGCTTGCTCTTATTGTAAGCTAATATATAATTTCAGTTAAGCTTTCTGAAATAACATAAACTGTTTGAGGACTGACATTAGTGATTGGGGAAACACTAGGGGACAGAAGATCCTGAGACAGGAATCACTGAATCCAGCTGCAATACGGCATTTCCCCTGCCCCCGCCCGGCCCCCACCTCACCTAACGGTATCTTTAGAAAAAGGCACAACAATGACATCTTTGTGTTTGTGCAGATCTTCCAGTATTCTAGCAGTTGGACAGGACAGCAAATCTCCACCTTCACCAAGATCAGGAAAAGCAACCATGTGGTCCCTCAGTTCACAACCCTGTTATATAAGAGACACTAAATTAGAGAGGTTGGTTCATTATAGAAACATTCCTTTAAAGATGACTATATGTTTTTGTTCTTCTTTGACTGGTCATATCGTCATATAGCAATCATTTTACTACTTTTTCTCAAAGGAAAAAAAAACTCATACAGAAATGAGCATGAAAAAAATGTATATTTAAAAAATATCCAAGAACATCCATGTAACCACCATCTACAATAAGAAATAGAATATTTCCGGGGTGGTTTGTTAGCTCAGTTTGTTACAGCGTGGTGCTGATAACACCAAGATTGCCAGTTTGATCCCCCCGTGGGCCACTGTGAGTTGCACCCTCCTTAAAAAAGAAAAAAAAATATTTCCAACATTCCAGGTGTCCCCACGGGCCCATAACTGCCTCCGGAAAGATAACCTCTATACTGACTTACTTCCTCGCTTTTATCCTTTTGTCACTTAAGTATGCATTTCTAAACACTCTAGTTTAGTATTGCCTCACTTGTTTTGTTCAACATATTTCTATGAGTCAACCACATTGTTGCATGTAACTAACATTTGCTTTAATGTATAGCATTCTACTTTGTGAATATACACAATTTATTATACAGTTGATGGATTGGTTGTTTCCCAGTTTGGAGCTATTTGAAATAATACCATTATGAATATTCTTTTACATGCTTCCTGGTGTACAAGTGCCCCTGTGTACCAAAATATAGTACTATCAGCAGTGTATGACAGTTCTCATTACTCTATATCCTCAGTAACTCTGTAAGACATTTCAATTTTAATCATTCTAACAAGTGTGCAGTGGTATGTCATTGTGGTTTTAATTTGCATTTCCCTAGTTACCATTTAGGTTGAGTTCCTTTTTATGTTTACTGGACAAGAACAAGGAACTCTGCTGTGTAAACTGCTTATTGTCTTTTTCTTAGTGATTTGTAAGACTTAAAAAATCTTAATATGAACCCTTTATGGATATGTGCTGCTAATATCTGGTCCCACCCATGAGTTTGTTTCTTCAGTTTCGGTTTATTTAATATAGTTGATGTACTTGAATTTAAAATTTCTTTCTTTATCTCATTACCTTTTAATAGTTTTATTAGTTTTCCTTTCATATATAGGTCTTTTTTGTGAATAGTTTGGGCTAGAGTCTAAATCCATGTTTTTCCCCGCTATGGATATCCCACTGTCACAGTACCTCTTACTGGAAAGTCCATCCTTTGCCCGCTGCTCTGTAATGCCACCTATGTCACAGCCAAGTATCCAAGTGGCTGAGTACTCTATACTTTTCTATTGGTTCATCCACCTACTCTTTGCTAGTATCACCCTGTCTTAATAACCAAAGCTTTATAATAAATCTTGATATTGGGCAGAGCAAGTACTTCTACCTTTGTGTTCTTTGAGAGTATCTTAGCTATTCTTGGCCCTCTGCATTTCCATATACATTTTAGAATCAGCTTAGCAAAGTTCCCCATAAAAACCCATTAGGATTTTTACTGAGACTGCATTGGTCAGTTTGGGGAACACAGATCAGTTTGGGGAACATTTACATCTATACATCGAGTCTTCCCATCTATGAACATGATACAATAATCCATATTTCAGTTTTCTTTATTTTCTCTGAATAAAGTTTTATGTTTTCTATATAGAGTTCTTGTACATATTTTGTCAGATCTATTCATAGGCATCTGATAGTTTTAAGGTTAGTGTTAGTGGTTTCTTTGTATTAATTTCATTTTCTAACCTTGTTGGTTTATAGAAATGCAATTGATTTTTGTAAATGATTTCAATAGATTAATCTTACATTCTTATTAATTCTAATGATTTATCTGTAGATTCTCCAGGGTTTTCTATGTTCATGATATCACCTGCAAATTATGACAGTTCCTTTTCAATTCTTACACCTTTTTGTTTCTTTTTCTTGCATTAATATACTGTCCAGGACCTCTATTACAATTTGAACAGAAGTGTGGTGACAATGGGCATTGTTACTGTGCTCCTAATTTCAAAAGAAAAGCTTTCCACATTTCATCATTAAGTGTGATATTTGCTGCAAGTTTTATATTATCTATCCTTTACTGAACTGTACCATTTTTTTTTCTAAATTTGTTAAGAATTTATTGTTTTGGTTTTTTTTTATCATTCCACTCATTCCCTTCACACACATTAATTTAGAAGTTATACATTCTTCTATACTTTTAGTGGTTATCCTAGAACTTGTAAGATGTATCCTTGACTTATCAAGGTCTAATTTGTTAGTACCCTCCCTCCCAAAGACCTTTTAAATTCCACTCCACTGCTTTCCCAACTTATAGACTATTGTTGTGAGTTTTAAAATTATACCTTAAAATGTATAATATATATTAATAACATATTTTAAAATTGTCTATATTAATTTAATGATATATTTATTACAAACACATACACACATGCATGCACACACGTGCACACACACACCGATACAAACACACATGCACACACAAAGCATTATCATCATTGTTTTATACAGTGAATGTTCATTTAAATTTATCATATATTAATTTCTTTCCTTGGCTGTCATTCCTCCCTGTATCTCAAGAACATCTGTTACTAATTCCTTTGGCAATCAGTTTACTGGTTGCCAATTCCTTCCATTTTTCTTTGCCTACAAATATCTTTATTTTGCCTTCATTCTTAAAGGATATTTAAGTAAAGCATAGATTTCTAGATTGTTAACTATTTCTTTTGGCAAACTGAAGACCTAGTGGGCTATACTCTGGCTTCCATTGCTACTTCTGAGATGTGAACACTAATTATTGATGTTTTGAAAGGATTCTGTACTTTTACCCTCTGGCTGTTTTTAAAATGTTCTCTTTGCTTGTTGTTTCTTGCAGTTTCACTATGATATGTGCAGGTATGGATTTCTTATTACCTTGTTGGGAATCACTGGAATTCTTGAATCTATAAATTAATATCTCTCAATAATTCTGGAATATTTCAGCCATTATCTCTTCAAATTTTGCTGCTGGCCCATTCTCTTTCTCTTCTATTGAGAACCTCATTAGAAAGTTAGACCTCACAGGAAAAGACAGAAACTGTATGACTGCACTATATGAAGTACTTAGAGTAGTCAAATACTTTGAGATGGAAAGTAGAATGGCATTTCACAGGGGCTGAAATGGGGGGAACGGAATTATTGATTGGCTACAGAGTTTCAGTTTTGTAAGAGGAAATGGTTCTGAAGACTGGTTTCACAACAATGTGAATATATTTAACACTATGGAACTGTACACTTAAAAAAATGGTTAAGATGGCAAATTTTACTTTATGTTTATTTTACAAAAAGTTTTAAGATGTCAGACATACATTCCCTAGGTCTCTTACTTTCTTTTGTATTTCTCATCATTTTATCTCTCTGTTCTTCATTCTGGATAGTTTCTTCTGACTTTTATCTTTCAATTCACTAATTCTTCAGCTGTATGTAATCTGCTGTTAAATTTGTCATTGAGCTTAAATTTCTGTATTATTATGTTTTTCCATTCTAGCATTTCTATGTTTTTATTTAACCCCTTTGTCACTTTTTATAGTTTATAATTCCCTGCCAAGCTTGTGTTCTATCAACTTAAACCAGTAATCTTATTTAGTTTATAGTCTGTGTCAATAATTCTGTGGTTTGTTTTTGTTGTCTAAGTTCTGTTGTTCCCATTCTTAGTAACTTCTTTTCATCTATGCCAGGTTATCTATGTATGCCGAATATTTTATTTGAAAAATTGTTTGTAGAAATAATTTGAGGTGTAGAATAATGTCATCTTTAGATTGAAACAACTCACATACTCCTACTGAATGCCAACTCCTTAAGGAAGATTTCCTTGATTTAACACCAAGGTCAGACCAGCCTATTACAGATATTTATGGCCCTGCATACTTCTTTAAACATTTCTTTGTGTACTTTTTTCTCTTTTGATATTATTGCCTGAACTGTCAGCTCCATGAGGAGAGAAACTATCTCATTTTACGCACAACTCTCTGCCTTGCACAGTGTGTGATACAATTTTGGTGCTTTATAAATATTTGTTGTACGGATGATGAGGAGGAAGAGCTTTAAGTTCCTTTCATCACACACAAAATTTAATTTCATAACATTTTCAAAAGTGTTAGTGCCAAGGACTTTGACCTATAGCAATACTCACATATTACACCAAGATATATGTACAAGGACGTTCACTGCAACATTGTAATATCAATCCTACATGAATGTATTGCTTTTATACTTTAAAAACAATAAAAGGGGAAAATATTTAAATAAAAGTTTTAGTGAGAACTGTAACTACAAAAGGGCAACATTCAATATTTACCTTTGTAAGCTGAGTAGGATCAAACCGAAGAACCTTTTGGTTACAGCAGGGATAAATTCCAGTGCCCACAGTACTCAGTGAACTTGTTGCTGGAGGATAAACCACTGCTTCTGGGTGGTACTGACAATGTGAAAATTCTATACAGAGAAAAGCCTGAATAAAAGAAATACGTAAAGTCAATTACTATTCCCATAATGCAATTATACATCTCAAAAATACTTTACATATTATATGTTCTATTTATATAAAATGTACAGAAGAGGCAAATCTCTAGAGATACAAGGTAGATGTGTGGTTGCTTGGTCTTGGAGGTGAGATTGGGGGGGTGGCAGCAAATAGACACAAGGAGTATTTTTGGGATCATGGGAATGCATTAAAATTGGATGGTGGTGATGGTTAAATAGCTCTGTAAATTTACTAAATATCAGTGAATTGCACACCTAAAATGAATTAATTTTATGGCCTGTAATTACATCTCAATAAAGCTATTAAAAAGTAAAAATAAAACACTTTACTCAAAATTAAGATGAATTAAATTGATCTTGATATACATCTAATTTTACAATTGGCCAGTCACATAAAAAGTTTTCCAATGAAAAAATGAAATAAAATTGTGCCTCACTTGATTATTCTATAACATATTTTTAGAGTAATATTCAGCATCAGTATTAATGAAAACTATGGAGTAACTGAATCATTGGTGAAAAAACTTATCAAGATTTAATTATAAAATTAATAGTAAGGTTTCAGATATGTTTATAAGTCAGTAAAATAAAGAAAAGAAAATTAATAACTTTAAGCACTGATCTTGAACACCAAAGCAAAAAAGTATAGTTTATAATTCAGAATTCTTAGTTGTTACTTCCAATTATGATTTTCAAATGGTTTTAAATTAAAATTGTTTGAGTCTGATAAAAGTTATAAGGTGTACCCTCATACACAAAATATTTTGCATACAAATATTTTGAGTTTATGAATTCTCCATAATAAACATTAAATGTTACAAATCAAATCAATATTTAATTTGCTATGAAGAAGGGGAAAAAGATCCCTCAAATTATCTGTATTCTGACATGCTAAACAAGTCAGGTTTTAGAAACCTTAAATCCTTGATTATAAGTGAAACTCTATTGTGGAAAAGATCACTACATACCTATATAGTTTTTTAAAAAACAAAAACCAAACTTGACAATATCAAGTGTTAGTGTAATGTGGAGCAACTAGAACTCTCATGCACAGCTGGGAGGACTGAAAGTTCAGGGACTTTGGAAAACTGTTAGGCTAACACTTACCATGCAATCTAGCAATCCTACTTCTAGGTTATTATGCAAGAGAAATAAAAACCTATATTCACATGAAAGCCTCTAAGTAATGTTTATAGTGGCTTTCTTCATAATGGCCCCAAACTAAAAACATCTACAAATTACTTTGCTGGTGAGCAGATAAATACATTGTGATACATTCATACAATGGAGTAGTACCATGCACTAAAAAGGAAGAAACTGATAGATACAATGTGGATAAATTTCAAGTCCATTTGCTAAGAAAAAAAAGCTGGACTCAAAAAATGAAGTATGGTGTAATTTTACTTGTATGACATTTGGAAAAAATCTAACTGATAAAGACACTTAAACAGGTCGGTGATTGCCAGAGTCTGGGGTAGGAAAAGGAATTGACTGAAAAAGGAGCATAAGGGAAATTTTTAGGGTGATGGAAGTGGTCTATGCTTTGTGGTAGTAGTTATATAACTATATGTGTCTGTCAAATCTCATACAAGGAATGAATTTTACTGTATAATGGTAAATTTTACTGTATATAAATTTAACTTTAATAAATCCAATTGTTAAAAATTGTGGGGACGTAGGGAGTCCACTGGGTGTAAACTTACATGGTTTGGAAAATCTTACTCTGAAGGTTTTAATAAGCAGCGCTTCCTTCCCTTCCTGGGAGCAGGGATTTATAAAAAATTTTATGTGGAACACTGTGAATTTATAATGAGGAATTATTGTGACCTATAAAGATCTATTTATTCTATAAAAGGATATTATGCATCCTTTATTTATCCTATTACTTATTATATTATTATAACCTATTATTTATTTATCCTATTATTTATTATAGGTACCTTCAAATAGCAAGCTTTCTGGTGCTTTTATTATAGGCTTCATTTATTAAAAAATTAACAAAACCTTTTTGGGAATACAACTGTTATAACAAGAAGGGCACATATCAATAGTACCCTATCTGCAAAGGTATTTCTGGATTTCTAAAGAAATTTATGTGCTAACAGAGAAACAGTTTCGCTGGAAGTAATTAAAGGCAAATAAGAACTCTGTATTTTTTTTTCCCATTGAAATAATGTATTTGGTCACTTACAACATGTTGGTTTTCTAAAAGTTCAACAAGTCGTTGATTGTTTCAGTAATAAAAATGAAAAAGAAGAAACATAAGAAAAATTAAGTCTAATATAAGCAATGCTTAAGAGCACCATTGTTTTTGCCACTAGTTTCTTAAAAAGATGTCAGATATTGTCGAAATACATCTAACCATATTAATTAAACAGCAATACGAGTATATCAAAAGAGCCTGCTCTCAGTGTTTGCAGAGTAGGATATTAAAAAAACAAAAAAACTTACCTGATAACATCTTGAACAAGTAAGCCAGTTGACTGTTCCCCACAAGCGCCAATATACATCTCTCCAAGATTTTAATTCTTCAAAAAGACTATTCAAATACTCATGAACATCCCAAGTCTTATCTCTGGGGAAAAGATCTTCAATTGTTACACTATTTTACAAGCAAGCTATATAAACAATTGTTTACACGAATGTTTTTAAGTTTGTGGTTTATTTTCAGGAACATTCCCCAACTGATGGCTGTGGGATGGACTACACTAAACAGTAGATAAAATTTCATTTGGGAGTTTACTTTCTTTTTCTGGGATAACAGAAAAAGGTATGAAAGGTTTAATGTCAAATTATTTTGCTAAGCTAGATATAGGGTTATAAATTAAATATAGTTTGAGTAGGCTAACAGTTGGGATTTAGGCATATGTTGCTTAATGAAACTTTTATTCCAATTTTACATACTGTAAAATAAGTTGTTATTAATTATTGGTGCCTCTAAACATTTCATTAATGTATTAGTTCTTTATGTTTTCTGGTAGTTGAGTAATATAGTTATATACACTCAGGTATTGGTGGATAAACATTTTTAAGTTAAGTAATATAAACTTAAAAAATAGCAAAGGCTTAAAAACCGTATTTGCTATGGTCATATGTAACTCAAGTTCTTATTTTTTTCCAAGCTCTTCCCTTAATCTTTTCTAAGATTTGCTATTTTTGTCCTTAATTCAACAAATAACAAAATGCCATCATGTTATTACAAATTACACAGGCACATCTCTTTTAAGATATTTAAAGACAATTTAAAAAATGTCATCAACAGCTGACTTGCCGGAAAATACTTTGATTAGGACAACAGAAATAGATGTTGAAGTTCACATCCATTTTTTTTCACATAGTTACCACTGTCAGAAAATATATAGTATATAATAATTATTGCTGTCAGAATGGATATAACTTTCAAAACATAAATCAAGTCTCAAGACAAAAAAGTATAAAATACAATATAATACTTTATAATAACTAATGAAGAGTTAGTTATTACAATTACTAATGACAATTCCTTGATTATTGTACCGAGAGAAAAAAATGAAACATTTTAAAGTTGACTGTGTTATTCATAGTAGGGTCAAATGCATTTCTCTGTAGTTTTGTTTTAATGTTTAAAATATGAAATCTAACATTAATTGTAGGTTTCTTTCTTTAATAAAAGTGTTGTACATTTTTAATATTGTAAAAAGGACAAGCACAAATAAAATTAAAATCATCCATAATACTATCGCTCAAAAGTAACACAACAGATAACATTTGAGTGAATATGGTTTCAGTTTTGTTTTATAACCCGTTTTTTCCACTAAATTTACCTCTAACAACTTTCTAAGTATATATTCTTTTACATTATTCTCAAAAGCTGCACATTAAGAATTGATTAGATGTGTTTTATATAGATACACTATTGTATGGATATATTTAGTTCACTTAGTCATTTGGGTGTTTCCTTTTTTTTTAAATTTAAACAATATAGCAATAAATAGCCTTATTAAGTGCTTTCACAAATTCAACATTATCTCTTTGGAAAAATTCCTAACAGTAGGATATTGTCAAAACATGAATGTTTTAAAGTTTTTGCTTTCATGAGACATTATACCATTTTATAACACTCTACTTCCAACTCTGAAGGAGAACTGGTTTTGAACTTAAAGAGGAATAAAAAAAGACTATGTGGTAATAGAATACTGACAAAGTATGAAGAATAAATAGATTGTGGAAAATCCAATTTTGAAGACAATTTTCCTCATCACCAAAATTCATCTGAAAGTAAATTTGGTTCTCTTGTCAAATTCAACATAATATTTATTTAGATAGCTAAAATCTGTTAGTGAAAATAAAGCATTTTAATGGCACTGATCAGATACCTTTTAAGATAAATGTATAACAATTTTTACTATTTTTAAAGTTTAAAAACATAATGACATTTACCCAATTAATAAAATATAGCTTTTAAAATAACTGTTTTGAAAGTGGCATCTTCAACCAAAGTGGCATATTAAACCAAAGTTGGATAACATGACAAAAGATATTACCTTATTCCTTAGAGAAATAGTTATGCTTTTATAAATATGCTAGGAATTCACATTTTAAAAGCTATATTTTATTTTCACTATACCTTAAGTGAATGTAGACAATATTTCCATGTCGATCCACATTGATTTTTCCAGGAATACATGGAATTCTTCTGTCCGTGTCTTTTGTTAAAAGCTTCTTACACAAACAGCATCTATAACTCAAAAAAAGGTACAAAAAAATAAGAAAACTTAAATGTAGTAAAATTAAACAATTTAGCTGCATTGTATAGCATAGCAAAGAACAACACATCACCATACCTGTATAAGGTCGCTGCATTATTCCGAGAATCTGGATTCAAGTACTCAGGATCAAATAGTCTCTCAATCTTCTTACAAAAAAGTTTACTATTAACAACAAATGACCAACAAATTAATTTTCTATATCTACTTTACTAAATAGTGATGGAAACAAACTTAATAGTGATGAAATACTTAGTAGTGATTAAAAAACAAACACTGACCTGTCTTCACAAGTAGAAAATAAGATTAATAAATCCTTAAAGAGCCTCTCTTTGGGAATTTTAATACAGTTTTAGTGTTCTAAGTAAATAAACCTCCTAATGAGAACTGCTTGGTCAAGAATCTATTTTCACAAGCAAATTAAGTCTGATGAATATCTACCTCTATTTTAGTCCTTTGTTCCTGGAATATTCAAGATTGAAGATTTTGGAAATTTAACAATCCTGGGTCTACCGAAAACTCAGTATGTGATCTTTGACAACTTAATCTCTCTGAACTTTGTTTTCTCATCTATAAAATGGGGTTAATAATTGCAAACTCATAAGTTTTTAGGAGGGTTAAATGAGATAGTGTTTTTAAAGAGTGTCAGACACCGCATTAAGCAGTCAATAAATATTAATACTTTATTATTATGCATAATATGACTGAACTTTAAGTCTTCTAATTAATTAATTCTAATTAAACTAATTGTCATTAATTCCAAGTATACACCATTTCCATTTTCCCTCATGTAACATGTGCTACTAAAGGGCAGATCCAGATTTAGTGTCCTGATCCCATTTTCAAGTATGTAGCTCTTGAATAATTCCCCTTTGTCTCATTCCCCTGAAGGACCAAACTCTTGGATAATCCCCTACACTATCTATTTCTCCTACTCAAATGAATCATCTGGTCAGCAAATAAACATAATCTAATATTCCCTTTTTCTTAAAAAAAAAAAATCCTTTCTTGAGCTTATCTACCCTTAATAACTACTGCTAACTATTTCAGCAATCCTTCAGAGCAAAACATCTGAAAAAAAGTTATCTAAATCCAACTGGTCACATTTTTGTCCTCATCTTACTCTACATAGTAGCAGCATTCCATACATTTGATCACTTCCTCCTGTTTGAAACCCTTTCCTTCAACCCACTAGCTCCTTCTTCTCAGGCTCTTCTCAGGCTCTTCACCCCTCTGTTGAACTTCTAAATTTTGGATAGTCTTTATCATTACTCTCTTGCTAACAATTAGAAAATGAAATAAATACAAACAGCATTTACAACAGCACTAAAAAAATTAAATACCTAGGGATAAATTAAATTAAAAAAAAAAAAAGGAAAAAATATCTCTCCACTGAAAACATTGCTAAAATAAATGGAGGGTTATACCATGTTCATGGACTGAAAGACTCAGTACTAATAAGATGTCAAATCTTCACAAATTGATTAATTCTAGCAGGTGAGAGAGAGAGAGTGTGTGTGTGTGTGTGTGTGTGTGTGTATGAAAGAGAGAGAGAAAGAAAATAGGTAGGCTGATTATAAGATTTATATAGAAATGCAAAAAGACCTAAAATGACTAAGACAGCAATCTTGCAGAAAGGCAAAGCTGGAGAATTTAGGTTAATAGATACCAAAAAATAGTAGAAAGACAGTGTGCTACTGATACAAGTATAGACAAAGAAATCAACAGAACAAAATGGAGAATTCAGAAACAAAACTCACATATATATTCACCTGATTTAAAATAAAGGTAACTGCAATAAAGTGGAGAAAAGATAGTCTTGCTAGGAAATCTCATCCAGTGTCATGGTTTCAAACCTCATCTACTCTTATATTTTAAGCCCTGAACTCTGACCCAAACTTCCAACTTGTATATCCATCTACCTGCCATCCTACACAGATATCTAAAAGTATATTAAATATATCAATTTTAAGATTCAATCTCATTTCTTGATTCCCCTTACCCCAATCTTTCCATTTTCTGTGAATGATATACTACCATCCACTTAGTTGCTCAACCTTAAAATCTAGTCATTACTCTAGAATACTCTCTCCTTACGTCATTCCATGTGAAAATCTGTCAAATCTTTCTAATAACCTACTCTGAATCCATCTACTTCTTTCCAGTTCCACTGCTTCCACTCTAGTCCAAATCTTTTTGTCTCTCAACAGACTACTGCATTAGCTTCCTAATAAGTCTCCTTACTTCTTATATCCTTAGTCTACGAGTATTTTCCATATAGCAACCAAAATGATCTCTTAAAAACAAATCAGGTCGTGCCACTCCCCTGCTTCCATTCACACTTAGAATAAAGTGTACATTCTTTGCTAAGACCTAAATAGCCCGTAAGTGATATGACCATTGCTGACCTCATCTCATACCACTCTTCCCCTTTATATAAAAGCCTATCTTAATAATTTTTCACATAATTCACTACCACAATAAGCTCATATGTACATTATACAAAATAACTAACTTAATTACTAATTTTTATCTTGAGCTATCAGCTCTGGATAAATTTTACTTCATTTAAAATAAAATGGAAATACATTTGTAAATATATTCTAAAAATAAAATATCTTACTAAAATGAAATAGAAATAATTTATTTCTTCTAAGAGAAACACTAGATTAAAAATTAAGAATTACCTCCTAAACTTATCTTTCTTGTCCTTTAAATCATCAACCTCATTGTGTGTGAACAGATCAGCTATACATGTAAGAAGATTTGCATTAATACAGTTCATGTTGCATGGGGTAGCTACTATGGCATCCATATTTTTGTGGCAATACTGAATACATTGTTCAACCTAAAAAAAAAAACCACAGAGTAGAAATAAATGTTGAAAATAGTAGCATGAAGGATAATATCACATCAATACCTTTCAAAGACAAAAACACAGTAAAAGCCTTATCCATATATTGTTAGGAACTGGGTTTTGCCTATTTGGGTTAATCTACACTGTTCCAAAGTGCTCTAGCAGGTCAAATTTTGACAATCATATGTGCATAGCTAGAAAAATCATTTTCAACCTTCTTAAAATATTTCAAACAGTAATGCGATGAGCATCTTTCATGGTTCTGGCAGGTATAAATCTTAGTCCACAAACTCAAGTATACAGGATATGTGACTTCCTATAACTAAACTTAGGGGCAATTTTATGTCTCCATTTCTCTGAGTAGCAGAAACATAATTTCCATCACTTCAGGTTTTCTCGGTTGTGTTGTACTTGCTCTCTGACCTTCTTTCTCTTTCTCCAACTTGAGGCATATTTATTTATGTTTTGAGGTGGATTTGTGTTCTGAGGAAAACTAGCCTAGCTAATCATGTATTGTTCCAAATATTTTGCTTATGGCATAAAAATGATCATTTAGGGCTTAGATTTCAAAACTCAAAGGTTAAGGACTCTTAGTTTCTGCTTTTTTTCTGTAACCTTTCTCTGAAGCAATTAATACTAGCAACTGAATGGGGAAAGGACTAAGAAGTAGAAAGAACACAGGGAACTATCAAACTTCACATCCGTTAATATAGCAAAGGAGTAGTCTGTCCTGTGTAGTTTTACCAGGGGCTAAAAGTAAATATTTATTTAAAAACCACGAAAATATATAAAACATTTGAATGATAAAGAAATTCATTAAATAAAAAGAAGAAAAACAAGTCTATTGATTGATACGTATATGTATATATCATGCTTTTATGTTTCATCAACTACTTTTAAACAATAGACATGAGCACCTCATTTACACATACAAAATTACATTGTTTAATAGTTGGGTATTTATTCATCTTAATTCGTTGAACTATAAATGAAAGACACAGATAAGCCAAGAAATTATTTAAATAGCAAAACAAATATATTCCAATTAATTTTCATTTAATTTGGTTTTAGAGCAAATTCCCTTTTAGGGTAAAGTTAATTGTTTAGTTTCCTCTAACACAACAGAGAGCTACTCCTTCAGGATAAATTGCTTGCTTTATAGGCATCAAATACAAATGATACATGGTAGCCTTAATAACCTTCCTCAACAGAACAAACCACCTCCAAATATGAGCAATTCATTCTAACGGAATCACATGCTTGCCTTAAGAAGTACTTCAGAAAGATGTCTTAGAATTTTCTAGACACTTGAAGGAAAAATCAAGTTATATGTTAAATCAAGCATGGGTGAACATAAGAGCTTTTATTCATACTTACTAATGAATCCATTTTCAAAAACTCTGAAGAAATAAGAATTGAAATGACATTTCCTGGCTCTAAAAAAAAGAGCAAAAAATTAAATTCTCCTTTTGCTTTGTACCACAACCTCCTCAGAACAGGCTCCGTCTCATCTTAAAAAAGGATGTTACTTTAATAAGAACAATTTATTATAACCTACTATGGCTTATATATATGAAATAAAGAAAATACAATTTAAAACTTAGGGTATAGAGAAAACGCACAGTAAGTTTGCCCTGGAATTAGATTCATATCAAGTAAAAAGACTCCAGATAAAGATATGACAAATGCAAACTTCTCCTTAACTAAACCATGGAAAAAGATAATTAAAATTGAGGATATAATTAAAAAATAAGTGAGAAAAATTTTAAATGATTAATGAGAGCACTTGCTATTAGTGAAGTTATTTCAAAAGGAGTTCAATGCTTGTTAGAAATAAATACTTAATGAAAAAGATTCTGAAAGATAACATAAGATTTACCACTATAAAAATGCTAAATTTACTTCCTAAAGGCAGCCTTCAGATGCTTATTCAGGGAAAGTGGGACACTAGCGCTAGCGGACACAATTGTTTTAGTAATGCTGTCATCTCCTCTGAGGTATAGTTAAGAAAAAAAAAGAAAAAGAAAAAACTGATTTTTACCATTATAGTACTAAAATAATTCTTCTAAATAAAGAACTATACAGAAGATGATTAAAATATGCAATCCCAATCTTTCCTTAAATAGAAATTCTAGATTAAAGGTTCTCAAACAGAAATGGTGACAGGAGGAAGGAACTGGTAAAAAAAGTTCCTCAGGAAACTGTAATATGACCCATCTAGTTAAGACCCAATGTCTGGATTATCAGAGATTCAATTAAATATTTTGGTAGTTTTGTTAGAATAAAGATTGCATTTATAAAGTTTACATTTCTAGTCACTGATTTAAAGTCAAAGATTACTTTTTGCTCTACTTCTTTTATTTTTATTATACACATAAACATGCTGAATCAAACAACAAGTTTTTTTCTCTCTACATATTTTGATTTTTATTTCACACATACATATCACATCTGGGTGAATTGAAATCTCTGGACTCCGACTGGCTTAAATTTTTGACTTAGCACTCTTGTAATTTTTATTTAAGGGCCACCAGAAACCTTTTCCATTAATTTGATCACTAAAGTGTAATAAATTATAAACTTCCTCAAAAACTTTCATACTGTCAGTATAGATTTATTTACTTGTAGGAGTTTAGAAATATTTTGGTACTGCTATAAATAGCAATTCTAGTACACAGAAAGACTTTATTAAATCACAAGTGTGATTTCCTATACAAGTCTATGCCCAATGAAAGATTACTTGGTAATCATTCTTCCTGTCATCTACAATACTAGTTCTCAAACTTTTAAGATTTCAAAGACCTTTTTTCAATCTTAAAAACTGAGACTCCTAAAGAGCTATTTAAGAAAAAAAAAAAAGCTATTTCACACCCCCCCAGGGGGTGATATAAATATATTTTAAAAGATACCTATGCAGTCAGTCTCTAGTGAAGAACCAGCACTGAGGACCCCCCATAAGAGCTTTTGTTTATTTGGGTTATATCTGCCAGTATTTACCACATTAGAAATTAAAACAGAAAAAAATTTTAAAATTCATTAATTCATTTAAAAAGATCAGTAAGAAACTCATTACATTACTATATTTTTATGAAAAATAACTCTATTTTCCAAAATGAAAAAAAAAAATTAGTGAGAAGAGTAACAGTGACATTTTTGCAAATTTCTTCAATGTCTAACTTATTAGAACAGAGCTGGATTCTCATATCTGTTTCTACATTCAATTTGTGGGTAGTTTTCTTTGATGCTACATCAAAACTTGATAAATCATAGTTTCTTATAGGTTAGTTGCAATGGGATCTGAAATCATATTAATCAACTTTACCTATCTGCTATCTCAAAATCCACTTATTTATCTTGTGCTTTGAATGGATCTTTAACCCAGGCATGATGTGTGTTTTTTTTTTTAACATAATACACTGGTCATTTGGAAAATATTGGTTCACTGAGTTATATAGATCTTCCAAATGTTGAAACATTTCATTGTACAATATATATTTAAAAAAATAATTCACATTTGTTAATATGACCACGGCCTCATCGGAAAAGTCTTTAAATATTGAGCTGTCAAGCACATGAAAGCAGACATAAATTTTCCAAAACTCTAATTCTCACTTGAAAGCTTGAATTTTAGCATTGGCAACAAATACTTTCAGTTGTTTCCCTTTAATTGACAAGCTCACGTAATTCATTTTTAAGAAAATATGTGTCATATGTCTAAGTCTGAATAACCATAACTTGTCTGTCAGTCATTCTTCCAAGTAAAAATGGCTTACTTTTTTTTTTTTTTTTAAACTTTTATTTCTCTTAAGTCTGTTTTTCCAGGACCCATCAGCTCCAAGTCTAGTAGTTGTTTCAATCTAGTTGTGGAGAGCACACCTTACATTGGCCCATGCAGGGATCGAACTGGATACCCTGGTGTTATGAGCATCGCGCTCTAACTAACTGAACTAACTGACCACTCCAATTTTTAAAAAAGCTGCTATTAGGTTGGTGCCAAAGTAACTGAGGTTTCTGCTATTGTTTTAGACTGCAATTACTTTGGCACCAACCTAACAGTTTAGCTTGCAACTCAAACAACTGCACAAGCGCTCTTCCTCAAGACAACCATCATAATCGTACTTTGGTGTGCAGCAGAAGTGTACTTCTCATGTCATCTCATAGAATATTAAAAAGACATATACTCAAGCATCAAGAGTAAATAGAATTAGTAATTTTTACTGCTGCATCAAGGACATTCTTAAGTGAAACTGGATTATTTTCTTTTTACTGTGAGCACATGGTGAAGAACACAGTGACCACTAGCCCCAGCCTGATGTGTGCTAAAAGCACCAGTAGTTTTACCCTCCTTTACTTCTTCACCACCTGAACAAATGTCAACACAGAGAGAAAGACAAATAACATCTTGGTACTATGATGTAAATTGTCTTGACCTGATGAATCCTCTAAAAATATCTCCAGGATTCCAGTGGTTCATGTACCGTACAATGAGAACTGATCTAGAAACCTGTCCAGTTGCCATTAATTCACTATAATTCACTAAAAAAGGATAAGGTATCACTTTCCTAAAGGTTGGTTACTAATCTGAGCATAAATATTAATATTCAAACAATTTCCCACATTTTGTGTTTGACCTGAAACAACTACGAGGTGACACACAAATTTCACTATAAAATAAGCAATAGATTGTCTTTTACCTAAAGTGGGCATCTCACAATCTTTATTCTCCTTAGTGTTCCTTTTAACATATTTTATCAACCAGTTGAAAATGTGAACGTCACAATGAACTGAAATGTCCACCTCTTCCCAGCGCTGGGCATCCATTGATAAATATTCAGCAAAGTACTTCATTTCTGATATCAAAAGATCTCGGGGACAAATAAAATCTTCTTTCAAGTTTTTTGCTTCATCACATACATGGATCACCATGTTTGGCCTTTATAAAAAATGTTACACAGAAATGAAATTATTAGAGTTTTAGAAGAGGAGCCAAGAATATTGACATTTATTGGAAGTATGAGAACAAGATGTTTTTGAAGGTTTTGATCACAGATCATTTTTATAGGATTTACATTCAGAATTCTTCACAAGTATTTTGCTAATCCAATCTATTAATATATCTTAAATTATGACTAATTTTAGTTAAGCAACTAAGAAAATAAATAAAAATACTTTTATTATGAGACTCATAATTATTTTGAAGTTATAAGTAAATTATAAAGTTTAAAAACATAATACCAATTCACAAGGAAAAATTAAATAATACATTCTAATTCTTGTGATGAACATAAAACAGCACTTTTACATGGCTATGGATATGAAAAGGAGATAAAGATTAAATACTAAAATTTTTTTTACTAGTAATGAATAGGAAAAACAGTTAAAATTATTCATTAAAGAATCAAAAAATTAGCATGGCTACTTAGTTATTTTTGACAGCAAGAAATCTTGTCTCTAGGCATTGATTAAATATAAATTAGTAAATGTAGTTAAAAGAATTCTTAAGACTACAATGTGCTTATTTATATATTTTTAAAATAATTTAAGAATAAGCTTAGATAACACTTCAGAAAGATTGCTTCAAAAATTATATACTCTTTGAATGTATTTTCCTTTGAAAATGCCATCACCTCCAAAAGAAACATCAGTGTGATCCACACCTGCTTTCATTTAGTTACAAAAGGAAGAGATTAAATAGGAAGAGATATGCTGTCCTACAATATGAATCTAATGTATGTTTAATTGAACTTCATCAATTTCTAACACAAAAAAATTACATTTGAAATAAAATTGGGAAACCAAAACAAGGATTATTAATCAATGCTCTGTCAAAGGAATTTAATAACTCTTCACAAATTGTCCTTCCACAGAAACTTCAATAAAATATAAACAGGTAATGGCTGGTATAAAGAAGCATAAAGTTTCTGCGGCTTTTGAACCACAATATGAAATACTAGATAATTCCAGTAAAAAAATTATGTGATAAAATTTTTGTGCCACACAAACAAACCCATAATTTAAAAATCTATGTGAATAAACTAAAAATCACTGAACTATACACTTTAAAAAGGTAAATTTTTTATTGTGGTAAAATATACATAACGTAAAATTTGCCATGCTAGCCATTTTTAAATGTACAGTTCAGTGGCATTAATTTAATTTACATTGTTAGGAAATCATCACCATCATCTATCGCCAGAACTTTTTCAAAAGGGTAAATTTTATGGTATGTGAATTATACAGTAATAAAACTATTATAAAAACTATCAAAACTGAAAATACACAAAGGAACCATTAAAGACAATGAAAATGTTCTACATCTGCATTTCGGTGATGTTTACATGGTGAACTTATTTGTTAAAACTCATCAAAGTGAATACTTAAAATACATGCAGTGTATTGTATGTAAAATATACAAAGCAATACAAAACTCTCAAAACTTGCAATATACTGAACATATATTCTAATTTTTAAATGTTTCTATAATGAATAAGTATATTTAAATACATAGTTCTAAAATATATATCCAGTTGTTTTAAGTTGGAGATCTAATGGCAGAGAGTTTCCTTTGGGTTTTAAATTTTACTTTTCAAAGTTTTATGTAGATGTTATTTCTAATATTTAAAAAATGAAAATGAATTTTTAAAATGGAAAACTAATACAATTTATAAATAACACAAATAAGCCTTATGTTTAGCTATCAAGCAATTATTTATAGTTCAACATATGAACTAACCTGATTTCAACTGTTTCAGCAACTGTGCAATGTGAAATTTCCTAAATGATGGTAACTGATGTATACAACACCAATCATATATTTTATAATTTAAAGTTGATATTTATATTAAGTCTTATCTAGCAAAGAACCAGCTTCCTACCCTTCAGATTCTTCAGTCTTTTCTCCACCATTACGAGTAGTACAATTTTCACTTTCTGAAGAACAATTCCTTGTGGAAGCTATACTATGTCTTCCTTAAATACAGAAACAAACACATACAAAAACAAAGGGGGGCAGGTTAGCATTTCTAGCTCAGAACGGGTTTTTACTTATTGAATAGTTACACTGTAAATGTATGGTTTCCAAGGCTAGTTAAAAATGGTATTTTGTCATGTGGAATTTCTGCTAATATTTCTAAAGATATATGGAAGAAAGAGTCTAAAAAAAGGACCACAAATTGCTAAAGTTATGCTGATGATTTAAAAAATACTGATACGGTGTGTATGGACAGGAGTCAAATGTTCAAAAGTCAACAATACAGGTTTCTCCTCCTGAAGTAAATTTTTACATCAATACTCTGCTGCTGCTGGAATTAAAATAATTCATTACACTCTGAGGGTTTCTAAAACCAGTTATTATCTCCAAAGTAACTGTGGGAAACATCTTCTCTACCTTGCCACTGTGTCATCTGAAGCTATTGTTGACTGCAATAAAGGATAGCTGTAAAAAAAGATAACACAAGAGACAAGCAGATTCCCTCAGTAAAAAAAAATTAATTAAAAGGTGTAGGTTAAATCCCTTTAAAATTTATGACATAATGAAGCTAACAGAATAGAGTAGTAAATATTGATATAGTAAAGAGGTTTTTTCTGGTAATAGTGTTTGACCTGTCTATTAACATTAAAAAACTTTTTTCAAATATAGACAAAAAAAGACAAATTTCTAAAATTCAGGAAGATACACATACTAACAGATTTTTCTACTAATGTTTATATTCGCCTTTAAAAAATGATTAGAATACATAATATTTTGCAGAATTATCATAATAACAAGCAGTGCATTTTGTTTAAAACTTTACCTGTTTTGGAAACTGCATCCTGACCAACTGAAGTCTCCTGAAATTCTCCCTGTATGTCAAGAAGCGAGGATTTGATATAAGTAGCTAAAGATTCAACAGGACTCTCTCCAGCCATTAGGGAACTATACTGGTTGTCAACAGGTGAGCTTCCACTGCTCTTCAGTTCATCAAACCTTTTTGCACACTGTAATGATATACAAGAAAGAAAATGCAGGTCTGGATTTTTTTTTAATTAAAAAATGAGAAGCTATTTTCTTGCCTACTATTTGAAGATACTTTTCTGTAATTATTTTTTGTAAGTGAACAGTAATCTATTGGGTAACATCTAGAAAATCAGCACACATTTCAATACACAAAGCCTCTAATTTTTTTCTTTTTTAAAATTCAGGGTAGAATTGTTTTTAATACACTTTAACTCAAAGGCATGTTGATGTTCTTGTAGAAAAATGAAGAATGCCTTTATCAACCATATTGCCCTGTGGTCTGCATCTATTATCATTTGAAAACTTTAATAATTTATTTAAAAACTTGGCTTATATTTTTACATTAACTGAGTTTCCACCAGGAATAAGAACAAATTCTGACCTTCAATGGATAGTAAACCAAAGAGTATCTGATTTGTGACACTAGATTTGCTTTATTAATATGATGAAGACTTTGTCCCTACTAACAGTGAGGTTCACCTTGCACAAAATACTGTAGTAACACTTCATGGCACATATTTGGGCATAGTTATCCTTGCACAATGTTTTCCCCTAACCTGTTAGTCAGTCATGAAATCAATTTAGAAGATCCAGATTAGCAACTGAAAGAAAATAAGTAGATTAGAAAATATCAAGAGTGCACTAAGCATAGTAAGACTTAGTATTCCTTCATGAAAATGTCCTTCCTATGTGTGTACTACATTACAACATAAAATGCTTTCCTTACTATGGATCTTGATCAAACAACACTGCTATAGCATCCATTTTTAAATCTCCATCAACAATGTGGATGGCAAACTCCACAGCAGACCAAGTAATCTGGGAGGTGCAAAAGGAGAAAAATGTGTACCTCACATTTTGTTTAAACAAACAATTACATGATTATTCATATGCAAAAGAATGAGGCTGGACATCCTACCTCACACCATTATAAAAATTAGCTCAAATAGATCAAAGACTAAATATAAGAGCTAAAAGCATAAGAATCTCAAAAAAAACCCCACAAAAAGCACAGGTATAAATCTTCATGACCCTGGATTAGGTGATAGTTTCTTAGATATGACACTACAAGCGCACACATACACACACACACACACACACACACACACACACACACAAAACAACAACAACAAAAAACAAAGAAAAATTAGATAAACTAGACTTTATCAAAATCTAAAACTTGGTGCCTCAAAGGACATCATCAAGGACATGAAAAGACAAACCACAAAACAGGAGAAAATATTTGCAAATTATGTATCCGACAAGGGAATTGTATGTAGAGTATATAAAGAACCCATCCTAGTCAATAATAAAAAGACAAGTAACCTAATTAAAAATGGGCAAAGAAGATTTATAAAGGGCCAATAAGCACATAAAAAGATGCTCAACATCATTAGCCATCATTTCAGAAAAATGAAATCAAAATCATAATGAGTTACAAATTCACACCCACTAGGATGGCTATAATAAAAGAGACAGATAATAAAAGTGTTGGCAAGGATATGGAGAAATTGGAACCCTCATACACTGCTGGTGGAAAAGTAAAATGGTGTAGTCACTTTGTAAAAATTAGTTACATTATTTCAGCTAAGTTAAATACTTATCTAAAAAAACTTAATTCATCCTTTCTCCACTTTCAAAATGCCAACAGGTAATTTTCAAAATAGATAAAAAAATTATAATCCAGAAGATTAAGTGAAAGAACATTCAAGAAACTTTTAAAAAATAACATGCTTTGTCCATCACATATTAAAACAATATTGAAAATAAGTCAATATGAAACTATCAATAGGATTAGATGAAGAGGTCAATGGATTAGAATAGTAAATCCAGAAATAGATCTGAAGGTGGAAGTTTCAATCTGTAATAAAGAATTAAATATTCAATAAATGTTGAGACAATTACCTAGTCACTAGGAACAAAGTTAATACTAAAATAAACTCCAGGTAGAATCAAGATTTACATGTAAAAAATAAAAGTAATCAGGAAAATATATGTGACTATGTATTATACATAACGTTCAAGTGGAAGAATTTTATAAACATGACAAAAAAGGCAGACATCAGAGTAAAAGATTCATAGATTTTAACAAACTTTTAAACATTTGTTATACAAGTGACTATTACTAACAACTTAATAGGCTGACAATAAACAGAGAAATAAGCTAGATCAAGGGTTAATATACTTAACACATAAAAATATATTATTTTGTTATAACAGATATTTGTTATAACAGATATAACAATATGCTATATTGTTACAACAGTATAACAATAAAACTGTTATTACACTACTAACATAACAACAAATGCACAAATAGAAAAAGGACATGACACAATAAAATACTATAAAACGTTCAACCTCTTCAGGATTTAAAGAAAGGTAAATTAAAACTGCAATGAGATAACATTTATTAATAATACATATAAATAAGAATTTTGAAAAAACATACACACATAAATACTTGATAAGTGTAAGGATCAAGCACTCAGCTATGCTATGCTGACTGGAGTATATCACGGATGACCCTTACATTGGGCAATATGTAACAAAAGCCTCATAAATGCACAAGACCTCTGATCAAGCAATTCTGCTTCTGAGATTATCCCCTAAGGAAAACAGAATAAGATATTTATTACAGTGGTATTTGTATTCATCAAAAGTTGAAAACAATAGCCTAAATATCCAACGAAAGGGTCTGGTTCAGTAAATCATGATACAGGTCAAATAAAAGAATAGTCTACTGCCATCCAATGTTACAGAAGTCTATTAACTGACACATAAAGATTCTTACAATATGCTAAGCAAAAAAAGCAAGCAGCCAAACAGTATATTTGTTACATGTCCACTTTAAGAATTCATATATGTATAGAAAAGAATCTGGAAGGATACATGTAAGTTGTGTATCTTACTTTAGGTAGGGTCAGATTTATAATTCTGATTTTTTGCTGTTTGTGTTCTTTAAGGACATGTTTTATTGAGTAATAAATTATTTAAAAATTAACACTACTTAAAAATAGTCTGATTCACCATTTAGCTGTATTTTGGTTAAAAAAATTTCCTCAATTGGGTGAATTTGAATATGCAGCAGATATTAGATATGATGGAATTAATGCTAATTTTCTTAGGTTTCATCATGATATTGTGGTTATGTAATACTGTTCTTATTTTAAGGAGATGTATGCTGCAGTCTAGGAGGTGAAGTGTTATGATGTCTGAAACTTACTTTTGAATATTACAGAAAAAATTACATAAAGAGATCAAGCAAATATCTAGAATTGCTGAATCTATATAAAAGATATAGGGGTGCTGTACTATTCTTTCAACTTTTCTATGCTTGAAAATACTCACAAAAAGTTGGAAAAATAGTTGATTTCACGGTTTGCCCTGCTTTAAAGCCCAACATGTAAAAATCAAATGGTGAAAACATATAAATTAGGGAATGATAATATACAATAAAATATAAGTTCCCTCACCATTTCACAAAGATCTGTAACATAACTGAGGGCAAGTAATCTCTGTGGATACTGGTTTTCTCAATTGTAAAAGAAGAGGCTGGAACTTGATTCATTCACTGATTCCACAAGTATTTATTGAACGTATATGATGGGAAGAGGCGAAAATGTTTAAAACCTACCGGGGAAAATCACTAATGTCATTTCTACTTCTAGAAATCTGAGATAATTCACCCACTTCAGGATTCCTTTTAACAGCAAAAATTCTCAGGTCAATATTTCTCAAACTAGGTTTCATGGATGAATTACCAGAAATCGAAGAGTTCCCTAGAAGAATTTTTAGATTTTTAAGGTTTGATTCTGAGTATAATAACATTAATAAAATCATCTAGATCAGATGACAGGATATTTCAGTGCCTATTTGCTGGTCTGTTTACAATAAAGTTGTAATTTCCATACCAAGAAATATTTAAACTGTCCACAGCTAATTTTAAAAAAGGACAAAGGTAGGGAAGGGACTTGGTAGAGATGCAGTAGTGCCAAGGGAAGGCAAGTAATGTCATGGTGCCATGCAAGACTTCATAGTAAGGCTTCAATGTAAGGCTTCTCTTGAAAAGTGGAGAGAATGAAGGCTCTGAAAGGCACGTGGCAGTCCTGGCTGAATGCATAAAATTCTAGGCCACAATAGGGTGCACAATATTTGTGTTATAATCGGCAATTTCATTTCAGCAAAACACTATTACTTACCACATTAAGTAAGCATTATTCATTTGAATTGTGTTGGTTTTCGTTTTCACTTGTGTCTGTGTAAACTAAGTTTATGGTGGTATCGGTGTGTTTATACCTAGTATTGTTAGTGCTCATTTAATTTGCATTATGATAAAAATAATGTAAGTCAACATTGGGAGTTTTTTTCTGTATATTACTCACAGCATTAGGGACTTTATAACATAAAATCCTATTTACAAAAATTTTACCTACCCATACTTTTACAGGAACACCTATATTGCTTAAATTAAAATATTGTTAGTAAATTTTCAGTTGTGTAAACATGTGGATAATGTTGAATTTAAACATGCCAGGTAGGTTAATATATTATATAATTTATAGTTTATATCTAGTCAAATCATATCATATGAACATTCAGTATTTATAACTGCATGTAAATATGCAAAACTCAAATGTTTTTCTCTCTTACTAGTCATTCCTTGAAATTGATTACTTCTTCTGATTTTTCTAGGAGATATCTGTGGGACTATTATTTACCTCTTTGGGTGTTAGTCCAGGCACAAGCCTTGCCACAGTTTCCCAGTTGATGGTCTGATGGATTCCGATTAACGGATAAAGAAGCATGTCCAACACCATTTGGTTGTTATTATTCAGGAAATTGTTGTTTTCTGAATATCCACGACTCATCTTTTGGAACTAGAGACAGAGAAAACAAACAGATTTATTTACATCTGATATTCAAATGTTTTCAGAACAATATAAACCAGTTAAAATTCATTTCTAAGAATTATCTGGTACTATTTAAAGGAAAAAAATAACTGACCTAAAATAAACAGAATATACAAGCTCAAACTCTTTAAATATAATAGCATTTCAATATTATGGATTGGTGGCTGGATGGATAGAAGGATGGACTGATAGATAAATATGTGATTTAAAAAGTAAAATAAAATATTAATGGTAGAATATAAGAGGTAGGTATACAGGTGTGCACTATAAAATTCTTTTGACTTTGCTATATGTTCAAACTTTTTCATAATAAAACATTAGGGGGAAAAGTTGAATACAACACATCTTCCCTTAAAAAATCCTTAAGCGTGCCTTATTTATACTTTGATGAGCAATTCATGGATGGTAGAATTAAAGTGTAAAAAGAAAAACAAAAACAACTAATTAAAAAGAATTATAATTTCCTTATAGTCCTAAGCACTGTTTATTTTTCTGTGAGTGAATGTCCAACAAGGAAGGCTGAGCACATTTAATTTTTTACTGATGTAATCAACTGAAACTTAAAACCAAGTTCATCTGACATTTTAGGATGCATAATCACTGTTATTGTGCCATGTAATTATGAGTTATAAATGACAGGGAGATCAACTGTAATTACTATTATTTTTATATGTTTGAAATAACTTTTTTGGGGAAAGTTCTCTCCTTTGTCAAAAAGCAATGTGACAATTGGCCCGATAAGGTTTAATCCTTATACTCAAACACACACTCTGACACTTATGTATAAAAAGCCAAGATGTCTCCACACACATGCACATATCCACTCATCCCTGCAAGGAGAAGGCTTCCCTCCACCTTCACCTGGCTCTCCACCCATCTCTCCTCACATCACATCCTTTAATGCAATCCAGGAGCTCTTGAATAACATACCCAGTGACGAAGCTTGTCCAGAATCTTCAGACAATAGGACCACCAAGAAGAAAGGCTCTAATGACTTTCCAAATGAACATGGTTCAATAAACATTTAGTGAGTCCCAACTATGTGCCAAGCATCAGGGATACAAAAATAAATATGGCATGATTCCTGTCCTCAAGGAGTTTATGGTCGGATGAGGGACAATAGCGGACAAACAGATCATTTTAATATCATTTGCTGAAAGCCAAAGCAGAGGGGAGCCATCGAGGGGAGGAGGAAGGACACATAATAGCTGTTACTTACTGAGTATTTACTAGGAGCATGGAACTGTGCTAAGTATTTTACATAAGTTGTTTCACCCTTATAAGATAGGTGCTCTCCCCAATTTTACAAGATGAAGAAACAGGTTAAGATAAGTTCAGTAATTTGTACAAGGCTACAGAGCTAATAAGAGGCAGAGCAAGGTAAAACTGACTCTCACATCCATGCTGTTTCCATTATCTGCAAAAGGTACAGTACAGGGGAGACAACAAGTTGGGAAAAATGGCTTAGGGTAGAGAAAGATAGAGTCTAACACATGTTGAAGTTAGTTATGACTCAAACAATTTTGAAAACTTCTGTTTATGAGCAGGGGAGGGTGAAGGTTGTGGTATCAAAGAGAAAAAGAAGATAACACCACTGAAACTTAAACAATTTTAAGAATTTATGTCAATTATACTTCAACAAAGCTAAAATAAAAAAATAATTTTAAGAACCTTTTTATGTCACTGTATATGAGACATTTCTTATTTTACTCAAACGTTTACTGAGCCTCCACTATGTGCCAGGCATTGTATCTGAAGTCAGAATGTAAATTTACAGATGAAAATAATGACAAAGGTTTATGGCTCTTCATAGCTATGATTTAATTGATGATGAATTGTGGGTTGGGAATACAATTTCTAAATAGAAGCTGTTCCTATGGAAAATATTACCTACCTCCTTAGGACAAGTACAAAGCAAAGGTCCACTGACAAACCAGTATAGTGCAAAAAGCAGTATACACAGGAATCTGCAGCTCTGGTTTGAGTTTTAACTCCACACATGATAGTCATCTGAACTTTAGCAATAAAAATTAAGTGATGTGGGGGTGGTTGGATGGCTCAGTTGGTTAGAGCGCTGAGCTCTGAACAATAGGGTTGAGGGTTGGAATCTCACATGGGCCAGTGAGCTGCGCCCTCAAGGAGCTGCCGCTGAACTGCCGGAGGGGTGGCGGGATGGCTCAGCTGGTTACAGCATGAGCTCTCAGCAACAAGGTTGCCGGTTCAATTCCTGCATGGGATGGTGGGCTACGCCCCCTGCAACTGGATTGAAGGACAATGTAGTGGAGCTGATGGGCCCTGGAGAAACACACTGTTTCTCAATATTCCCCAATAAGATTAACAACACCAAAAAAATCCACCTAAAAAAAAAAATTAAGTGTTGATAATACCTTTCTTTGACTGACATCGTAGAATCAAAATGATTATTTTGTGAAAGCACTCTGAAGACAGCAAAAGTGCCTCACAAATATGATGCAACATAAAATAACACTTTCTACCTCGTAGAATTGTGTTGATGATTACGTGAGATGTTTAAATGTTGGAATGGGGAGTTGGAATGTGAAAGCTCTCAGTAAGTGCTAACCATGATTAGTACCATGCAATTGTTTACATAAAACACTGGTATAGGACATCAGGTGGCAGACATCACAAAGTTATGTATCTACATGAACATTAAAAAGAAACAGGAAAACACTAAGCACTCTAAAATCACAGCTTCCTAGCAACCAGAGAGGTACCCTGTAGATAGGCCAGAATCCTGTTGTGGATAAGAGAATAGATTCTGGAGCCAGAATGCCCAAATTTTTGTCCTAGTTCTACCACCTAAGGTCTTGTCTGGTTCAGATGACTTATTTCTATGCCTCAATTTCCCCTCTATAGCACAAAGAATAGTAGCTAGCTCACATATTTTGAGGACATATGGACAGCACTACTTGACACAATGTAAGGATTACACAATGTCTGTAATAGTAACATTTACATTCCAGAGATCTTCAAATTAAATTAATAAAGATAAATGTGATCGATAAAAGACAACAGCTTTTCAATGAAGTATGCTTCAACAAAATGAATAAAACGTCAGATCTAGGTCCTTTTCCAGCTTTACCACTTTCAATTGTCTCAGCTATAAGAAGATAGTACCTACCTTTGGGATTACAATAAGGATTAAACAGTAATATAGGTATATAAAGCACCCAGCACACCACCTGGCATAAAAAAGGTACTCAACAAATAATTTAGTACCACTTATATTATTTTCTTCCTATTTTGGCCATCATTGGCATTAAAAATTTCCAAGAATTAGTTCAATAACTGTAAAATACTGCTTTGAGCCCAGTAGATAATAGATTTTACAGAATTTCATTATTCTCCACTTG
This sequence comes from Rhinolophus sinicus, assembly GCF_036562045.2. Lineage (NCBI taxonomy): Eukaryota > Metazoa > Chordata > Mammalia > Chiroptera > Rhinolophidae > Rhinolophus > Rhinolophus sinicus. The sequence goes on along the minus strand of NC_133755.1, from coordinate 43,037,235 downwards.
TGTGCCTAACACATCATCACTTTTCATACCATACAATTTGAGATGTATGTTAGGGCATGGGATATTTTATTATCATTTGTTTGGTCCTCAGTCTAAAACAGAATCCAGGGCAAGAACCTGGGTGCTGCTCTTTTCATTTCCAAAAAAATTTACTTAAAATTTCTAAAATATTTATTGTGGCCTACAACGAGCCTGCACCGTTAGCTAATCAAAAATACTGTCCAGATTTAATACTTAAAAACTTGTATATGTATTTCAAATATGATACTCATTTATAATATATATGTTTAAGAATAATTTAAATCATCTAGATGTGAAAATTTTTTGTGTTGACATTTCCTTTACACAACTAAAGCATCCCAAGCAAGGGAAGACTATCCAGTATTAATTCCAGTTAAACGAATGATCAAGAAAGCATCCCTTAGAGTCTGAAGTATGAAAGGCGTAGCACTGATGGATAATCCTTACTAACACATAAATTCTCTCGGAATAGCTGTCACAGTGCACCCATTCTGGAGAAAAAGTGTAGACTTATCAAAAACTGTGACAATAAGTTTGAAGCTTAAATAACGCTACTACTAAGTCTACTCCCCATTCATGAGAAAACATTATTTTAAAAGTTAATGTTTAAGGTGAAACATGTTATTTACCAGAAATAAAAATTCTATTTGTTTAATACAGAACACTTTTGAAGACCAGACCTCATGTCCTCTCCCCCGTTCCTACAATCTTGGTTTATTTAAATGTATTAATAAAACCAATCTCAATTAATTAAGACCAAATAGAAGTCTACGACTGGCATCTGTTGTGTTTTGCGGTCCCCCCCCCCCCCTTTTTGAAATAGAAAAAGGCTCTTGGAGACAGAGACCTTTTTTCCTAGGCAGTGGTAAGATGGGAAGAGAAGGGAGCCGGTAGTGCAGGTCAAAGGCCTTTGGCATAACGGGGCGTAGGAGTTAACACTGAGTCATCCCGCACCAGCGACCAATGACCAGGCTTCCAGACTCCAAAAGAGAACGGAGCTAGGTGGCTTTCATCGTGAAGGAAAAAGTAAAATCATACCCAAAACCAGGATGAATAGACCAGAGCCCTGCAAACCTTCGGCCCAGAGGCTCACTGCGCGGGGCGTCCTCGGGGCACCTCAGACCTTCGCGTCCTCCTGCCCCGCTTCCATTCCCCTTTGGGGCAGAAACTACCGCACGGAGCGGATGGGGAGCGAACAAAGGCTTCGGGCAGAGGGGCGAGGCTGGGGAAAACGGGCGGGGCAGACAGTGGGGCGCTGCCGGGCCGGCAGAAGCTGGGCTCCCTCAGCTGGTGCGCGGGCGGGACGGCTACGCGGATTTGGAGCAGGCAGGGCCGGCGGGCTGCAGGCTACACGTGGAGGTGTTCGCGGGCGTTTGGGCGAGCGGGACCCCAGCCCGTCCCGCTGGGCGAGGAGGCCGCGGCGGGAATGCGCTGGGTGTTAGCGGGACCGTCCCTCGCCACACTCCCGCCCCCTAGCCCGAACCCAAGTCTTCTCGGCATCTCGCTCACCTCCAGGGCCGCGGCGGCCCTCGCTGCGCCTCCGTCACCTGCAGCGGCCGGCTCCGCCCGTGCTGGAGCACCGAGCTCCCACCAGCCGCCCGCAAACCCAACCGCGGCCCTCACATCAAGTCTTCACACGCCACCACACCGCCTAGTAGGAGGCTGAGAAGAGCGCCAGCCCCAATGCCGCCCCGCCAATCAGAGGCCAGTGCCCCAGCGGCAGAGCCAATGAGAGACGAGCTCCTGCCGGGCGGGAGGGAGCCGAACAGGCAGGCGGCTGCAGTAAGCGGCCGCCTTGCCTTTGCCTCTCCCTTGCCCCCTTTCGCATTCACTCCAAGGCTTGTCGCAGTGCAGCGTCCCCACCCTCCCAGCGTCCTGTCTCTTAGCAACCAGATCCTCCAAGCCTGATCTTAGGTGACCAACTCTTGAGTCCGGAAGAAAGGGGAATATAGGAGATAAAAGGACTCCGATAAGGAACGGATGAAATGGTTGGCAATGCAGGACACTTTGGTAAAGCTGCTTAGGTTAGGTAGAGTGGGAAAATCGTATGCTCTGAGGGACACCAAAAGTATCTTGGGTTAAATATTGTCTTTATCAGAAGGCATCTCTTGAAAAATGTAAATAGCTCTGGGTTACAAATTCAGGAAAACTGAATGAAAAATTCATAATAGGTTCAGCATGTGTGTGTTATTGTGAATATTACCACTGGGGACCTAGTAAAATGTATAAGGTTCAGTCTTGTAAGGTAAATGCTACACGTCAATATTTTCAATTTGCACTTGGAATGTGTCTATTCTAAGAACCAAAACGAAATGTTAGGATCAGAAAGGTCAGAAAAAGTAAAGCTCTATCCAAATGAATAATTACTATAATGAGATCTGATGAGTAAATGGCTAGCTGTACAGAATCAGTTTTTTTCCAATTGTATCACAAGTGACTTTCTGCAAATCTTTTTTTTTTTTTAATTGGGGAAGGGGAACAGGACTTCATTGGGGAAAAGCGTGTACTTCCAGGACTTTTTTCCAAGTCAGTTGTTGTCCTTTCATTCTTAGTTGTGGAGGGCTCAGCTCAGCTCCAGGTCCAGTCGCCATTTCTAGTTTCAGGGGGCGCAGCCCACCATTCTTTGCAGGACTCCAAGGAATCGAACTGGCAACTTTGTGGTTGAGAGCCTGCGCTCCAACCAACTGAGCCATCCGGGAGGCAGCTCAGTCCAAGGTGCCGTGTTCAATCTTAGTTGCAGGGGCGCTGCCCACCATCCCTTGCGGGACTCGAGGAGTTGAACCGGCAACCTTGTGGTTGAGACCCACTGGCCCACGTGGGAATCGAACGGGCAGCCTTCGGAGTCAGGAGCACAGATCTCCAACTGCCTGAGCCACCTGGCCGGCCCCTTCTGCAAATCTTTAACTATTTTTGTCCCAGAAAGACATTAATGTTAGGCAAGTTGTACCACAAAGATATTAGTTAGGTAAATTCTTAGAGAGGCTACTTCCTCTCTACTTCCTCTTTCTTTTTTCATAGGCTAGAACCAAGTTGTGATGGTGGTGAGCCAGCACAAAGACCCCTCAGGGATTGCAGAGCAATATCACAGAACTTGGGCCCTGAATTATCTTGTGAAGCAAAGATACCTAACAGGTCCTAGACCCCTGTGTACGTCTGGACTATTACACGAGAGAAGTGTTTAGCTTGCTTTAGCTAGATATGTATTTTTGGGCCTATTTGTTACAGAAGCTTAGTGAAGTCCCTAAAAAGGAAAGGTGGTCCCTGAAAGTGATATGCTACAATAACAACGATGTAAGATCTATATGGGATTGGCAGGTAGAAACATTGCAGACTGGAAGCATGGTGATGCTTCCCAAATGTATTGGGAAAAGTGTCACCTGTATTCCTTGGAAGGCATATGATCCAGCCTATAGCTCTGACAGAAGTGGTTGAGAAAAGGTCAGAACCTAAGTTTGTGTTGGTTGCCATTCCTTGCTTTTAGCAAGGTTCAACAAAAAGAAATTCAGTTAAGAATTAACCAGTTTGCAAGCAGGAATAGAAGAAACTAGAGCTCTATTACTGGACCCCATCCATAATATGTCCTCCAGCTGCAGATCTACATACTACTATGCATCTCTGAGGGATCAATTCAGGTACTTAATATTTGAAGATTTCATCTCTCTAGTCTTTTCTAGAACCACATGCATTTACAGAATGACAGAGCTGGAAAGAATCCTTGAAAGATCAATCTCTTCAATCTTTTCATTTTAAGGTCAAACAGATTAAGTTACTTGTCCAAGGTCAAATAGCCAACTCATTAGGTTCAATAACCATTGCCCAAGGAAGAATCTTTCTTTGGCATTGTTTTACCTAAGACTTCCATTCACTTCCCCCTCTTCAGCAAGTCTAACCCTTTTGTGTTCGTAAGCTATTAGGTTTAGCACAAACTAAGTTGCTTTAACAGAGACCCAAAATACAGTGGCTTAAACACAATAAAAGTTTCTCTCAAATTAAAGGCACAGCTGCTTTGCCATCCTTGTCACACAATTTCAATTGCAGCATCTGAAATGGACGCTGAATGCTCACTTCCACACCCCACAGAACGAATGGGCAAGAGGGAAAGAAACGCGTGCCCCAGGACTTTTAAAGGCATGATCCGGAAGTCACATGTATCACTTCCACTTACATCCCATTGGCTACAACTTAACCATAAAGGAGGATAGATAATGTAGACTCCATTTGAACAGCTGTATACCCAAATAAAAGGTAATGGGAATTTCACTTTCAAGTTGTGGGAGAGTGAATACTGGTGGTCAATAAGCAGACTACAAAATAGTCTAGTTTAAAGGAGTCTATGCTACCCAGACCTCTATTATTGACTTCATTAGAATAAATTATATTTGAACATTTTTAACTACAAGTGAGATGGGAAACTAAAAAGGAACTCCATTAGTACTACAAAAAATACATAACATACACAGAAAAATGTTTATGGATAAAAGGCAATAAAAATAAATGCAAGGCCTTTTGGACTTCAGTTACTACCAAACATTACTAGAGAACAAGATTTAAAGCTAAACAAAACTTTCTTCGTGACAAGGCAAAGGGTTGTATAAAACAACAAAAACAAAATTAATGTGGAAAAGTAAATTATATCAATAAGCACATTTCCTTCAATAAGCATATTTGCTTCAAGGTCTGGAAGAAATCAAGGTGTATATTGGAGGCCATGTTCACTTTCCAAAAAACTCTGATGGTTACTAAATCCGTGTGGAACTTTTTTTTTTACTACTAAACAGTGTTAAGCTCCTGTTCACAATACCCACTTAAATTGATATGCCCCATGTTTAGACTACAAGTCCTACAGGGTGTCATCATGTGTTACTACCAACATTGCAGAATCTCAACTGCTTACTCCAATAACTCTTCCCTTTGTCCCTCAGTACCTGTGCTTGCAACAGGTCGAGATAATTTCTCACTCTTATAATAGGTAGAGATAATTTCTCACTCTTCTACTAGAGAACATCCCTGTTCTTAAAGGCACTGTTCCACCTGATCCCCTTAGCAGGTATTTAGTTCTTAAAGAGCTCCTGAATCAAAACTGCATCTCGAGAACCTGGCTATTAACAAATGCTTATCACCTTTAACAAGCACCCTTACTATATGCCAGGTGCTCTGCTAAGTGCTTGATACACAGTACGCTCAACAACTCAATGAAGCAGATATTATTTTGAACTTAATGAATATTAACAAGTTTCAAGTGGCAAATGTATTAACATTCATATTAAGAAATTCATTTTGGTTGGCTTTTAAAAATTTGTGTTTTCGCCTACAAATGGGAAAACAGTAAAGTATTATATGTTTAGTCATTAATACAACAGTTGGGAAGTAGGTTTTTCCAATTAATTTGAGTTTACTTGCCATGCACCATGTATCGATGAACAATTTTCAAAGAATATTGCCACAGACTACAAAAAATACATAAAACTCCACTATTAAATATATCTGCTTTTTTCTCTGCTGAGACAGAAGGCACTTAGGAATCTTCCTAAATCTTAAAGCAGAAGTTCTCAAATGTCTTAGTTTAACTGTGAGGATCTATGGCAAATGAGAAACACAAGATGAAATGTACATGTATGCTGACTTATTAATAGAAATGATGCCTTTTCTACTTTCTGGTGTTAATATCTTTTCTTCATTCCTGGTTTCTCCCCATATTCCATTGAGGATATTGAGTTTCCCAGCTAATTTCCAACTAAGGATTAGTTTTTACAAAGTATATATTAGTTAAAAGAACAAAATATCTCAAAGAAAAACACACACATTGATTTTTCACAATTTAAAATTTGTTCTAATTGGCTACGAGTGTGTGGAAATTGGAGGGAAGTTCTACTTTTGGCATTGTGGTGAGCTACATGTGAGGCTCTCCTGCTAAACAAGCAAGACCCTGCCTGGGATACACACATTATAGCATTGCTGGTCTCATAGGAAGTGTGTATGTGTGGGGCGGGGGGGGGCGGGGGCAGGCAAAATCGATCAAGACCAGTGAGCTGGGAAACTGCAGGCAGAAGGGAGGGGTATGGGTATCCTAATGGTGGATGCCCAAAACTGTCAGGAGTGTGAGCTTTGGGCCAGTAAGTAAAGTGAGGGTGTGGGGAAGCTGATCCTGGTTTCCTACTCAAGAGCTTCAAGGGAGTACTTCAGTGGTCCCAGAATGATGATGCCTCCATCCTACCAGTGGAGGTGGAAGTGAATCCTCTGCGGTGTCAAGCCTTCCCCAGTGTTGGCCTGCAGAACTCACAGATCAACAAGCAATAAGCTCCTAAAGGTCACCATAAATGGGAAGAAACCAGACACTATGTGTGAGACAGCACAAACAACAAAGATTTTAACTTCTAAGGAGTGCAGATACTGGAGTTCTTGTAGATATTCATATGGCACTCTTAAATATAGGGCACAATAAATTACTGAAATATAATTAGTCATTTAAATTTAAAATTATGTAAATTTAAAGAAACCTCAGTGAATGAGTTAAATAGTAAATTAGAAATAGCTGAAGAGTGAACAAGCAAATATACATGAAAAAATTACCCAGATGGCAGTACACAAAAGAGAAAATATGAAAAACAAAGATATGGAGGACAGAATAAGTTTTAACATATGTCTAATTTGAATTCCAAAGACAAAAGACAGAATGGAGATAACTGTTGTGAAATTTCCGGAATTGATTAAAAAGATGAATCTAAAGATCCACAGATCCTGGAAACAAAAGTATTACGAATACATTTGTAATGTATTGCTGGGGGCAATAAAATACGTAGCAGTTCTAATTTGCCATATAAGAGGTATGCTATCTAAATGACTTGTAGTCTTTTCTCCTGGGCTTACTTTACGCTACTTATTTTAATCTTAATGTATTATTAAGTCTATTAACAGTGCAAGCAACAAAACATTGATGTGTTATAAATATCTAGGGAACTATTGCATGCTGTACCTAGCAGTTATGAACTTAAGCCATTAATTTACCTTGTACTATTATCATTTATTAATGTTAGTGTTAACTTCATGACAGCCATATGCTTTTAGAGTGAAACTTTTTGACATTAAGAGAATTAGGAAAAGATAAGTACTATGATTTATCCGCTCACTCTTTCAATATATGAGTGCCTAAAATATGCCAGGTACTATTATTCCATTTTGGGGAAGGCCGGAACACATAAAGTAATATATGCTACAAAGGAGAAAAAAAGAGAGAGAGAAATAAGGGACTGCAGAGGGAGAAGTGAGGGTTGCAGTTTAAAACAGGGTGACATGGATGAGCTCACTGAGATGACTCTTGGGCAGCGACCAGAAAGGTGCAGTAGAGAGCCATGAGGATGTCTGTGGAGAGACTGTCCAGACACAAGAAACACTATGTGCAAAGGTCCTAAGTGGAGGCATGCCCGGAATAGTCAGTGACTGCGGGGCAGCCACTGCAACTCCTGTGAGGAAAGTGGAGGGTGACGAGCAGAAGGGGGTCAGATGGTATAACCACTTGTAGACCACTGTAGGGACTTAAGGACTTTGAATGTTTACTGAGTCTAACGGGAAGCCACTGGAGAGGAGTGCTATGATATGATTAAAAAAAAAAAAGGAATATTCTTCCAAACTATAGGTCTGGTGAGGTACAGGCAGAAGTAGAACGACAAGTAATAAGCCTGTAACAATTAATATGCATAAATAGCACATGGTTGAAGAAAGCTAGTTTGGCTTCTCATTAAACACAATAAATTGATTATTCACCTTTATCTCCTTTTCTCTCACAATCTCCCTCAAAATGAGGTTAAAAGAATAAGTATTAAACAACAAGGACAAAGCATAAAAGAGAAGACAGCAGTGAATGAGACTTTCAGAAGTCTGAATGCAAAATGGACTCAGCAGAGAGAATGAAATGGCAAAGACAGGGATTCTGACAACTGTTTACAGTGTAGAACCCTTGAAAGGCCCTGCACTTGAAAGCATCAGACACCACTCCGCAGCAGCCAGATATAGTACACAGAAACTAGGCAAACAAAAAAGGCAATGTCAATGCCACGAAAACCAAAATGTTACATAAGAAATGAACAATAGGGAGAAAAGAAATAATATTTACACGGTCACAATAATGCAAACATTTCCATCGACTTGACTAAGAGTTATAATATTACATTGGGAAGATGGTGTAAGGAAATATGGGACAGTAGTGTAAGGCAGTCAAATACTCCATGGGGATTGGGTAAAGGAAAGAGGTTAACAGATAACCTCTAAAAATGGTAAGTCATGAAATAGTAGCATAAGCACATCATTTATTAGGTTGGTGAAAAAGGAATTGGCGGTTTTTGCAATTTTTTTAACCTTTTAAACCGCAATTCCTTTTGCACCAACCTAACAGAAATAAGAAGGTAAAAACAGAATAGCAAGAGTTAGATGTGGTTACTCTGGGGATCAAGGCTTTGGAGGGAGGCAGAAGACTACTTTATTTCCTTATGTTTTTTAAATCACAATTTGATTTTTTAAAAAACCATCTGATTGTACTAGTTTGACAGTTAAACATGTAATGAATAGATAAAACATATATAGGAAGGAAAAATAACTTCAGGAAAGTTATTTTTTTCAACTAATCAAATATTCACAATAAAAAAATTAACCATAACAATCTTGAATAAAAACTTCAAGTGATAGCAACCTTGCTGAATGAATAGGGGCAAGAGGACAATAGCGAGAAATGTCTGGAGGAGAGAGTAGGGAGGAGAGCATGCCAACTTTCTTGTGTGCTTACAAGACTCCAGTAATGGTAACTGCAAAACTGGTAGAGAAAAATAAATCTAACTAGGGGTTAGAAGTAACCACAGCAAGAATAAAAATAGCATGTACAGCTTTCAAACCTGCAGAAGAATATTTGACCCATAAAAAAAAACAGAAAGCATAAGTACAATACTTGTAATAACATGGCATAAATACATGAAATAGCTGATAAAACCAAGAGAAGCTATCAACAATTAGAGATTTTAAATATATTCCTTTTACAAGCAGCAGAGACCAAAAACATTAGCAAATATAAAGACAAATGTAAAATATAAATTCAATCTAACGTACTATTCAATCTAACATAATTCCTATTCCATGTTTCCACATTGAAGTTGTCCTCTAGAACAACACTCTGGTGCCTCTTTCTCCCTCATTTACTAACTGCTTTTCAGGGGAGGAGTGAGGTAGCTATTTGGTAAGTTTGGAAGAAGAAACTTACACATGCAGTTTTCCATCCCCTCTTCACTCTCTCACTGGATCTGCCTACCTACAGCGAGGGTGCCTTTGGGTTTATTTTCCTGACCATACTGTAAGTTTTGTATATCACTCTTGAGACTGGATGGATAGTTTAATTCAGGGAAATAGTAGCAAAACCTATGTCATGTCCTCCAAAGTAGCTTTAACTTAAAGTTCACAGATAACAGCCCTACCTGCCTGCTCAAGGTCTTCAATTAGCTGTTCAGTCTCTTAAACATCCAACCAGAGTTCAGCAGGAACCTAAAGAAAATCTTTACCATGAAAGACAGACCCCCTTCCCCACCCCCACCCACCCCCACACAAGGGGAGAAATAGTGTAGGAAAATGGAAACTTCATAAGAGACACTAACCACTTCAGACTTGTGCAGGACAACACAAGAGATATAGTGATGCCTTCTTGTTACACTGTATGTTGAATCTGATAATGTCTGGGGGAGCCTGACGTAGATTATAGCTGTATTTGGTTTATTGGACCATGTGCTGATGAAGTCCTTGCTCTTTTTCTTCAAGCTCTGTTTCCTGGATCATTGAGAACACACAAGTGTTCTGCTTTGATCTGCTCCTGAGAGCTGAAGGTTAGCCAAGGGGAGCTTAAAAGTGGGAAAGCCTAAGCAGCTCACTCTCTGAAGGTGTTACTGGCAGATATCCAGTTCTAGTAACTGGCACACCTTTCAAAATACACTAACTGTGAACAACCCTAGGCTTCCCGAGATTTGCTCAGTGACTTCTCCAGAAAAGGCTCTGACAAATTCTCAGAGAAACTGAAGTCAGACTATTACCCAGTGTCTCTTTTCAGCTTAGTTTCTTCTGGTACACCTCATCAAACAGTGGCAATACTGCCTTCTATATACAGTTGGTTTCTGCATGGTACCTCACTTTTCTATTAATCACCTTCCATACTCATTTATATGTATATATTTGAAAAAACAAATTATTTTATTAAAAAACTAATATCAAGTAGGAAGACAAGAATGGTTCGATCTCAGAAAAATCAATGTTATTCATCATATTACTATTTCTAAAGGAGAAAAATCAAAAGATCATCTAAACAAATGCAGATTTAAGTTACAATAAAAAGGAACTTCTTTTGATAAAGACAACTAGCATAAAACTCACAGCAATACATGGTATCTAATAGAACAACTTTAGACTCTAAAGTAGAAATAAGATAAAAATGACTGTTATCACGGCTACTGTCAAATATAGACTGGCAACCTGGCCAAAAGAAAGAGAATGAAAAGTATAAAAACTGAAAAGGAAGACATAAAACTGTCATTATTTGCATTTGCATTCATATAGTCAATCCAAGAGAATCAATAATATTAGAACTGGGCGGCCAGATGGCTCAGTTAGTTAGAGCGCGAGCTCTCAACAGGGTTGCCAGTTCAATTCCCACTTGGGATGGTGGGCTGCGCCCCCTTGTAACTAAAGACTGAAACGGCAACTGGACTTGGAGCTGAGCTGCGCCCTCCACAACTAGATTGAAGGACAACTCCCTGGAGAAACACACTGTCCCCCAATATTCACCAGTAAAATTTAAAAAAATATATTAGAATAAGCATTCTTCAAAGCTGAAAATATTAATACAAGATCAACATACCGAGTTCAATATATTTCTCTGTGCCAGAAGAAGACACCATGTTCAATGGCAACAAAAATCATAAAGTATCCAGGAATTAGCCAAAAAACATGATGTCCTGATTAAATGGAGAAATTATATTTATGAATGGGATGATTTGACCTTGTGAATATGTCAATTCTAAATGAACCTATAAATTCAATGCAATTCCAAATGAAACCTCACCAGCTTGTTTTAGGGAACTTGATAAACTGATATTAAAATTTATACAGAATAAAAATCCACAAATAGATAACTTTAACAAAGGAAGACAAAACAAATTCACCTATCAAATATTTAGACATACTGCAGTTACATTAAGATAATGTCGTATAGGAAGGGAACTGACATATATCAATAAAAAAGAACAGAGAGTCCTGAACAGTTTCATGTTTTGGGAACTTGGTATGTAATGCAATGGGGAAAAATATGGATTATTTAGCAGATGGTGTTAGAAAAACTGACTACAATCATAATCTGCATGCCCGGCAGACAGATATTCACACTCACAAAACCCAAAAGGATGTAATTGGGCACCAAGGTCATTTAGTTTGGCAGAAGGGTAGTACAGCACAGTAACATGGCATGGAGGAAGAGCATCCTCCTTAGGGAAGCCTCATGTGCCACAGGTCCTACGATTTTGTAAAAATCCCTGAAGGTCTCCCGTTTCAGGTCTCTGCAATAAGGAACAAGGTGAGTTACCAGTCTTACTACTTTACCCAGAAGTCTTAAAGCCTGTGCCTTTTCTTTTTGCAATAAAAAAATGTTGCTGGGTAAATAGCTGGCTTTCCATATTTATCTTAACCTAGTAAATTCCCCCTCCCCAAAAAAAAATCATGCTAAGAAAAAGATAAACCTAAGATAATTTTCAGAGACAGAGACAGGGATGGATATATACATTATATATATATATATATATATATATATATATATATATATATATATATATATATAAATAAATTATACACACACACACACACACACACACACACATATATATATGTATACATATATATATTGAGAGAGAGAGAGAGAGAGAAGTGTTTTGTTAACTCTTTCCCCTTAATGACTACCTGGAGAAAAAGCTGGATTCATACCTCATACTATACCCCAAAAATTCCAATTAAAATGAAAGAGCTAAATGTAGATAATAAAACTATAAAACTGACAGAAGAACAAGACCTAAAAAACACAAATAATTGGGAAGAAAATTAAACATTTCCATTCAATGAAGGACACCAAGACAAGAATTAACAAATGACAAGACTGAATTATTTCCAAAACCTAAACTTGGCAAGGAAATAACATCCAGAATCTATAAAGAATTTCTTGCGCTATAATCAGGAAGAAAGAGAAAAACCTAACAGAAAAATGGTCAAATTATAAGTAGTATAGCATCGGAAAACCAGAATAACTAAAAAGCATATGCTTAGCCTCATCAGTAATCAGATAACACATATTAAGATAAAATACAATTTCACATATCACATTAACAAAAATCAGAAAATATCAAGTGCTGCTAAAGATGTAGAGAAAACGAAACCTTCATATCTTGCTGGTGCAAGTATAAACTGGTACAATCATTCCCAAGAACAATCCAGCATTATTTAACTGAAATTAAATATGCACATATCCCAAACCCCAGCCACTCTACTCCAGGATATATATATATATATATATATATATATATATATATATATATATATATACACACACACATAAATATATGTATACATATATATGTATATATATATACACATATATATATTCATATAAGTATATATTACAATAGAAACTACAGGGCAGATTCATAGGCAGACACGTATAAGCTTGTAGAAATGGGAACAGCTGGAAATAACCTAAGTATGACTAGAGGAAAAGATAAGCTATGGTATGTGAATGCAATAAAATAATATGCATCAGTCAGAAGCATGTTATGTAAAGTAACATGAATAGGTATTAAAAACATAATATTTTATGAAAGTCAGAAGTAAAATGAAATTTATACCATTATATCAGTTTTATAAAATTGAAAACTTATACAAAGGAAATACTATGTAGTTTTTCAAGGAAATAAATCCAAAATTTGGAAGATGGCTTGAAGAGATAAACAATAAATATGTAAGAAATGAGGAGTATGGAATTGCAGGCAGGAGATGAAGAAAAACTATTAGGGTAAAATAAAACAGAACAAAAATGTAGCTTTTCCTGACCAATGACATTGTTGTCATTAATAAAAAGTATGATCAATGACTAACTCAATTCTGAGCACCTGAGATCCTTAAAATTCGAAACAAAACACTTATTTTCCATGAGCAGAAAATACCACTAAGACTTACGCTAGATTACTTAAACAGTATTTAAAGTGGAAAACTATTCATGGGGCATAATACATTAAATACCCCATAGGATTTGTGAGTTAGCTGACTTTAAAAGAAATAGTTCATTCTCCCAAATAAGCTAAATATAAAAAAAACTATGTAACATGAAAGGACACTTCAAAACAATGCTGAAAAAACAAATTTCTTGTGCTGAATAAATATTCCACCGTGTTTTTCTAAGTTAGACTATTCTGGTATCCAGTAAAATAATTTAAAATTACATTTTTGGCAAAGTCATAAGTACAATTTTTAATTATGTATGAATCTGAAATTCTAGATGATATAAATACTTTGTGACATTTTTACAGGATTTAAGAAGTTTAAATATACATGGAAAAATTCAAACATAACTGCCATAACATCTTACCTTTGACTGTACTTTATATTTTTTAAAAGCACTCTCATGTGAGGCAGATGTAGCAGCTATCCCCAACGTTACAATGAGGAAACTAAAAAATAATGTGAGTTAAATCTTACAGAAAGTAGTAGTGGTATCCAGATTAGATTCTAGGTCTCCCAAAATCTAGGTTTGTAGTCTTATTTTTATTTAACTTACCTTCTAGATAATTTTTATATAAATGTAGGTCTAACAATTTTCTTTAAACCACAAGGAAATAGAACAGACATATTTGTTTGTAGTAAATATACACGACGATATGAAGAAAAAGACTTTTTACATATATCAATTCCAATCCTGCAAAAAGAGTTAACAGTTTATCTTTAAAAAAAAAGTCAATTGAGTTTAATGTATTTTTATTTGTCCAGTAAAAGTAACTTCACGATCTATTAAAAATAAAATTTTAACTGCATTCAACTTCTGTTCTTTTTTCCATTAACGAAAGCACAAAATAAAGGACTATATTCAAGTAAACATATAATTATGACACACTGACAGACTAAACCAAGTACCTAAATAAAATGTTAAAACATGAAAATTTATAGTCCTCTTTCTTTCTAAACTGATAAAATGTAATCAGAAAAAAATTGTAAATGAAACCTGTTTTCTTATTATAACTTGTGACTTATTATTAAATCGAAAATGTTGTGGTTTTAGTTAGTAATTTCTGTAAAGTAGTACTCCTTAAATAAGTTCCTAAAAATAACAATACTGGAGCCTTGAACATTACATTTAACCTCATCTAAAAAATTATACTAAAACTGGCATAATAAAAAAGGTTACAAAATTTCTCTTATTCCAGTCCTAAATTCCTTTTGTAGAATTTTAATAAAAAAGGAATTTTCAGACACAAATAATGTATACTCAGATAATGTATACCGCAATTTAGCATACTTAACCAAAAAATAAACACCCTAAGAAAGTGAAATTGTTTTGTTATTCATTCTGTGCTATACTCTTCTCCCTACACATCTTTAACAGCAGCCACAAATTCTATTGTAAAGATTGACCTTTTCTAATCTAGATAGCGCTGACTCAACATTTCACGTCTACTTCACCTACAGTATTCAATTCAGATATCTCAACACCAAATTTAATAATGTTTTATCAAAACTGTTTCAAGAACAAAATTTCCATAAATTACTTGATAAAAAAACAAAGCAGAACTTCTAATTGTAGAACAAAAATGGAAAATAACATACAAGAAACTTTATCTCAACTTGAAGACTAAGTAATGCCTGCATATTAAAAAATAGGCTGAAAAGGAATAAATTTTACTATCTTGTTACCTTTTTCTGCACAGGATCAATATTTGTATTTTAAATGATATGTCAGTTATTAGTCTGTCATTTCAAAAGAGAGGTTCCAAGAAGCCTTTAGTAGAGTTCTATTCTGAGTATATATTATATAAAAAGAAAAATACTAAATCAAATTCTTTATCAAATAACGATGTTTTCAACAATATCTGTAAATATTGTCTTGTACACCTGATAGTATTATTTTGTAGTATGATCAAAGCAACTATACGAATTTTCCAATTTGTGGGGAAATATTCAGTGGACTGAAATTTAACTGTATTTAAAGTCATTATTAAACGCAAAGCAAGTCAAATCGTATTATCATATGCTAAATGGCAATTCAGCATTTTATTTATAGTCTCAAGTAGTAAAAACTAAAATAAATGTATATTTTTAATGAACAACCTGCATATGGACTTTAAAAAGTAATTATACTAGAAACGGAGAATCTATGAAAAGGTTTTAAATCATTACTGCCAGAACCGATTATATCATTAAGCATAAACTCAAAGGACTTGAGTCTCGGTTGGAGAAAAAGAAAGTAAATCTTTCATATATCCTGATTCTCCAGGATGAAAACTAGTCACACTGTAAAAGGATAAAAAGTTCTTTGACCCTCATAAGAAATGGAAAGAATCTGTAAGAAAGATTATTTTTTTACTAGCAGGGAAAACTATTGGGGTTAAATATCACGCTAGAACCATTTCCTTCACAACACTTCTAGTGATCTTTTCAAGATAAACTTTAAAAAAACACAATAAAAGATAACAGTATCAATTGTTAGTAGGTAAAAACATATTATTGCCTAAAGCAAACCCAAGACTGGATGTAATACAGATCAGAAAAGCTTTATTATTCAATTTAATTAGAGTCATAAAAAAATTAGCCTTTTTGCCTATTCTTATGTTATTACTCGATTTCTGAGGATTCCAAGACAATCTAGAATTTTAAAAAGCATTAATGATCCCTGCTGCAGCAACAGTATATTCTATATATTTCATCAATCTTACTCCTTCAATAAACATAAGGTTTTAAATAAGATGAAAATGATAGCAGTCCCCATAATCTTAAAATCTAGGGGAAACAAACATCCTCGTGGTC
Organism: Rhinolophus sinicus; assembly: GCF_036562045.2. Classification (NCBI taxonomy): domain Eukaryota; kingdom Metazoa; phylum Chordata; class Mammalia; order Chiroptera; family Rhinolophidae; genus Rhinolophus; species Rhinolophus sinicus. The sequence goes on along the minus strand of NC_133755.1, from coordinate 43,021,137 downwards.
CAATACCTTGTAAAACAAAACCAGGTCACTAGACCAACATACTAGTGTACAACTTTAAGAATTGCTAGTGGCAAAACACTTGGAATAGCCATTAATAAATGTGTTCACTGGATTACAGAATAATTTCTTTGTAAGAAGTAATTTTTAAAAAGTACTCTAAAGTACAGTTCAACTGCAGGCAAATATGAAAGATATCAAAGATCTTGTTTATCTCCACTTTTCCCAGTGGAATCAGGTACAGTTGGAACCTTACTAGTTTCAACAAAAACAGATTCAAAGGCAGCTTCCTGTTCATCCAAAGAATCAGCAGCTGTGGCTCCTTTAATTAATGTTGTGTTGGTCAAATTTTGTTGCTGCGTGGAGATTTTACTGGATTCCATTGTTTTTTTACCTCTTCTTTTACCAAGAATTTTGACATAATTAGCAGGTATAAGTCCTGTTGTTTGACCATCAAGACTAGCCAGAAGCCAACCGCGTACTTTAGGTTGCTGTTCTGAAGAAAGAAAAGACAGCCTTGTAATTATAACATACTTTGGAGATCCAGCAGAATATTGATAGTAAAATATTAAGTCAAATCTGTGTTACACTTAAGCAATAAAATATATAAACAAATAGTATATACATTTATAATCAAAATCAAATGATGATAGGCTTAACAATTCTGGTGTCCCTTCTTATAATTTATACTTTTTATTTTATACTTACTGAATATTTTTTTCAACCTTGAAGAAGATAAAGTTTATACCATCAATTGGCTCATTTATAGGGTAAGGAGATTCAGCTCTCCCAAAAGCTGAAAACTAACATCAATGTCTTTCATATTTTAAACTAGAATTTAAGAAATTAATTTCTCATTCATTCTCAGTAAGATTAGTTAGGGATAAGTATAGGACATAAATATATACCTTCACATCAGCTAGCTTTCTTTACATACTTTTGGCCAAAATATAAAATTCATTCTATGTGATTGTGATGAACAATCCTGAAGACATTGAATTTTAATTTTAATCCAAGATGGCCAAAAATGAAGACCTCTGTTATCTCTAGCTATATGACAAAAAATTAAAGGCAATAATCTAAGCTTAAAGTAGGAAAAATTACTTAATATATTCAATTTTGTGTTTTGGTATTCTCATACCTATTTTATCCAAGTCTTTAAAAAGAGGTTTAACTGTTAAGAGTTTTAGTTCAACATTGTAATTTAAGCACAATATGACATTTCAATGTTTAATATGCTATTAAAAAAGAAACACTTAAATTAACCACATGACTGATTTTGTTCTAAATGTATATACTTTACTTGAATAATAGAGGGAAGCAAAGCCAAAGTGTTAAGCGGCAGTATTAAGTGGAATAATCTGAGCTATTACATTTTTCTGAATTTTTATAATGTAATTGAAAAAAACCACACTTGATCTTCTTTATTTAGATTAATTAAAACTAATTATTTGTATCGGTATTATCTCGAAGAATAAATTTTAAAAAGGAATCATTCTTTTGAAATCCCAAATAGTAAGGTGTTATTTTCACTAGAAGAAAAACACAGACATAGTACCTAGAAGCCTAGGTTTTGTGTATGAGGGGATGAGGGGCAGAGATTTAGCAAATTTGATAAAAAATTTTCAATTATTTACACATTAAATTAATGATCTGAACATTAAAGGTATTTTTTCCTTATGTAAAGAGTGACTAAAACCAATTAAAGGCTAAAATAAAGCTTCCATTAATAGAGCACATGGAAAACATTGTACTGAAGTCAAACAAACCTAGGTTCATAGTCCAGCTCCACTACATCTTAGTTTTGTGATACTGGACAATTTACTTGGAATTCTGAGTCTTAGCTTTCTTTTGTTTAAAAGAGGGAAAAGGTAGGAACAGTATCCATTTCACAGCATTATAAGGGTTAAATAAAACATATATAGAACCTTGTACATAGTAAGTATTCTACAAATGACAGTGATTATTACTGTTATTAGTATCTGTACTAACAAAAATGTGACTTTTAGTAGCAAACCTGAATCCTCACGCACACACAAGATTTTTTTTCGTAAATCCACAAAAATTCTGATCATCGTTACTGGGGAAAGCGGAAGAAAAAGGCCATTTTGCCTGGAACCGTTAAAAACTATTAGTGACCTGGTCCAAAAATAAACCTGAGATGTATATAAATTTCAAACTGAGGTTCTTTAATACTTCATGACAGGAATTCCTAAAATATTTATATTGGAGTTTCTAAGTAAACACTATTGAAGTAAAAAAGAAACCAATACCAGCCCCAGCAGTTAGTCTGCTGGGGATACTTAGAAGATGCTAGATAATTTCTTTGGTTTGTTAGCTTTATTAAATTTAGTGTTTACCTCATGTTTTTGTGTGGGGATTAACAGAGTTTGGAATTCAAGTGTTTTGCATTTAAAAGAGATAATGCCAACAAACTCCTTCCTTATCTCAGTGAAATATTATTGGAACAACTCTATTGGGGCATTTCCTCCCCTGCCCCCCCCCCCCCCCAATTTGGAAGTTCTAAATAGACACAAAAGAGAAATCCTAGTAACTACCTGAGTTAACTAACAATGACTAATATCCTTTGTTGCAGTTTTTAATATTACATTTCCAAATTCTAAAAATTCACAGATAATTCCAATTTATTCATGTTTTGTTACCTTTGAGAGCTAAGTTTAGCATATCACCGGCACGGAAAGAAATTTCTTCTTCAGATACAGCAACAAAATCATATTCTGCTCTAGCAACTACATGGTCATCCTCACCACTTGCCCAGTTGGTGTTATCTATAAAACAAATTAAGATTATGTCAGTAAAATTTACAAAAGGAAAATGCAGATATTTCACTGGCTATGGTTTATAAGACGCATAAATTTATTTGCAGAGGAAAGTCACCCCCCAAAGTAAATTCTATAATTAAAATTATATAAAATCAACAATATGTTCACTAGGATATCTATTATGAACTTTTTCCTTTTCTACAAGCTCAAAATTCTAGCTCCCTTACTTTAAGCCAGAGGTCAACAAATGTTTTTCTCTAAAGGGTCAAATAACAAATATTTTAGGCTTTGCAGGTCATGAGGCAAATTGAAGATATTGTATAGTTACTTATATAATACATGAGAAAAAAATTTCCATAACTTTTTGACAAAACTCAAAATGTAATAGAGTTCTTATATTTATTTATTTATTTATTTATTTATTTATTTATTTTTAAATACAGGCCTACTACAGAGATGAATAGCACATTTAGGGGGTAGGATAATATTTCACTAATTGGGGTTCAAAGACAGTGTTTCCCTATGATGATCATTATCAATTGCCAATGTTCATCTGTTAATGCTCATTCATAATGAGATCTGAAGTCCTCTATCTTTGAAAGTTTTCTCAATGCAGGTAGGTACTGACAAATACTAATATCAATGAACTTATTGAGTATATTCATCCATAAGAAGAGAAATGAAGTAGAATTCTAAGTTCTTCTTTCGAATTTACCTTTAACCATGTCATTACATTCGAGATTGATCACTTCCAAATGAAGACTAAGTGGAAGTTTCTCAATTGCACAGTTCAATGAACTTTGAAACGTGGAAATTTCCTCTACACTTGCATGGAGGTCCCCAAAACGCTGTACTCTTCCCTCCTTCATCTCCTGCTACTCTCACCTTGCTCCTTTCAGAGGCCTTGCAGTTCACATGACATGCCAGGCACACAACCACTTAAATATCTTTCCACTTTTGCTGTTCCCTATGCCTCAAACGATTCCCTTGAATAGATACAGGTTTTACTCTTTATCTCCTTCAGGGAGGTTTTCCCTGGACTGGTGTAGCACTGTAACCCCACTTCCTAGCCCTGGCTATGCAACACTCTTCCCTATTTTTTTTTCTATGGCATTTATTATTACCTTCTGACTTACTACAGGTGACCCTTGCACAACACAAGGGTTAGGCGCAGTTAGAACCCCACACAGTCTGAAATCCACATATAGCTTTTGATTCTATAGTCAGCCCTTTGTGTCTGCAGATTTGATCAACTGCGAATGGAAAACAGTATTTTCCATCTGTGGTTGGGAATTCGAAAATACTGTATTTGATCTGAGGTTAGGTGAATTTGTGGATGCAAAACTTCCAGATACGAAGGGCCAACTATATTTATTGAAAAAATCTGCACATAAGTGGACTCCGAAGTTCAAACCCATGTTGTTCAAGGGTCAACTGTATATATCTTACTTACTTGCTTTTTGCTATCTTCTCCAACTAGACAGTCATAAAGATGGGGATTTTTAAATCTGTTTTATTCATTACTACATCCCTAGCTCTTAGAATTGTATCTGGCACATAGCAGGCCCCCAAAATATTTGTTGAATTAATGAATGAAATATTATTTCTCTATTAATCCAAATTTAAAGGTCTAGGACATTTTGATTCCTTTTTCCCTTTTATGCACCACATCTAGCCAGTAACTAAATCTGTTGAATCTGTTGTATTTACCCTGCTTTTCACACACCCTAGTTTAGGACTTCATCATTTCTCACCCAGTCAAATGCAAAAGCATCATAACTGATGTCCCCAATAAATATTTACTAAGTAACTGCTATGTGCCAAGAAGTTTGTTAGCTTTCAGGAATACAAAGGTAAACATACCCCAAAATTCTTTATGAATCTTACCAACCTATTTCAACCTGTTTTAACTTACACTGACCTATCTTAAACACCTGAACCACAAAACAAACCAACCACAAAACAAAAAAACCATCCTTTCCTTACTAAATGAAGATTCAGATCTCCCATTATTAGTCTCAACCTAATTTCTCAGCCTTATTTAGTATCCTTTTATTTTATACTACAGGACAGCTGCTGAACAAATCCCATACTTCCTGCCTATGAACTTTTGTTCAAGCTGTTCCATCTGCTTGATGGTCTTTTTCTCTCCTACCTAATTGATGAAATGTTACCTATCCTTCAAAAATCTAACTTAAACACCACCTATTCCTGTATACCAATGGACAAAAAAACAAAACAAAACAAACAACTTAGCGTCAGTTTTAAACGGAGATAGCACTCTGTTCCAGCTGACAGAAAAGGGGCTTAACAGTGAAACAAACCTGGTTTTGTTTCTGGTTCTACTTTATTAAAGATGTGACCTTCGGCAAGTGACTTCCCTGAACCTCCGTTTTGTCATTTGTAAAATGAAGATAATTCCTATCTCTTAGGGTTGTTGTAAGAATTAAATGAGATAAAATACACAAAATACCTGGCAGTGTCTTGCATATAAAAAAGGTTCAATAAACCTTATGTCCTCCCCAACTGTCCTATTCCTTACCCCACTCTTTCCGCCTCATTACAATTACCTGTATATGTGTCTTACCCATCTCCCCACCAATAAGTTTTAGAAAGATTATGTCCTATGTACCTTTATATCCTCCACAGCATCAAATTCAGAACCCTGTAAACAGTAGTCAGGTAACATGTACTGTTATATTGAATGAGTAATGAATAAATCAACAAGCCTGTTTTAGCTATATATTGCTCTTTCAGTTTTGAAGTTCTTAACTGACAATATAACTGGATCAAAATATTAAATACAAATAAATATAAAGAATGCTAATTTAACAAATCTGTTCTTAAATTTGAGATTGTTATGTGGTTTCTGAACCCATTCTGTTATTCTTACCTGTTATTTCATCACTGTGAGTAGATAGCAGTTTCCAGATGAGGTAATAAGGACCACCAAGGATAACAGCAAAGAATAAGAATATTGGCCAAGATTTTGCTGAGTTAGCTGCTCTGTCCTCCGCACCAAGGCAAGCCACAGTTCCTTCACTTTCCGCCCACAGGTCCTCATTCTCAGAGCCTCTTCTTAAACCTATCAACCACTGTAACCGTCTGTAAAGATACCGTATAGTCCTCACTAATGCAAAAACTGAAAAAACCTTTGTGAAGTGTATTTTTAATCGGGAAAAATGATTCACTACATCCAATACAGCCCTAAAACTGTTATAGACAGCTGAAAAGGTAGCATCCATCATCATACTGACAGAGGCAAATGCGTGCACAATACTTTCAATGGACTGAAATGCACCTCTGCTGCTTTCTTCAGCTTGCTGAACAAATCTACTAGGTGGAAGATCATCTACCCGGAGGCGGTTATAGCTTAACCCATTATATCCATAACTATAAGGGCTATAGCTTCCGTAAAACGAATTTCCATAGGCACCATATCCTGGAGAAAATGAGCTGTAAGCAGGTCTAAAAGTGTTCAGATTGCTACTTCCTGTCTGCTGTGATGGCCTTGGAAGAATAGGTGGGGGCACTCTGGTAAGTGTTGGTTGTCCAGGTCTTGTCAATAACGTAGGACCCAAATCAGCAGATCTGAAACCAAAAAAGATTCAAAATAGTAATTTAAACACACAATAGATTCAATTCAAATTAACTATTAAATACCTCCTATATCTAGTGTTATGACAGATACTCCTGAAGATGGGTTAAGAGTAAGGAGTAGTCTCTAAGATACAGTTGCTTAAAATCTCAGTGTTAAGACAAAACGTATAAAACAAAACAGCTGAATGAGCTCTGTTATTTTCTTACTTATGATGGCATTATTAGTACAATCTTCAATCTGTGGTTTCTTTTTAAGATATGTATGCATTTTCTCAGAGTTGGTTGCTAGATATTTGTCCATCCTTGCACCTAAATGACACTGTCGTAATTACTATCGTTTTTCTAACATATGTTAATATCCAATAAGTCAAGTCCTCTCACAATGTTCATCTTTAAGAGTGTCTTGGCTATTGGAACCTTTGAATTCCCATATTCATTTTAGAATCAGAGCTTGAAGTTCTATAACCCTTTCCCCCCTCAAAAATTCTATTGAGATTCTGTTTGGGATTACACTGAAGCTGAAGGTTAATCTGAGATAATTGATATCTTTATAATATTGACAGTTTCAACCCACAAATACAATATATGCTCCAGTTAGTAGTCTTTTAAAGATTTTTCTCAAAAATGGTTTTTAAAAATAATTTTATTGAGTCTCAGTAATGTTTTATAGTTTATTATATGGAGGTCTTTAGATTTATTCCTACATATTTGGATTTTTTTGGATTTTGGATTTTTTTTTTATAAGTGGTATCTTCCTAAAATTTCACTTTGTTGCAGTTACGTAGAAATAATTGATTTTTTAAAAATGTGGTCCTTGTACCCAGCAAACTTGTTTTGGATTTCCTAGAATCTAAGGATTTTGCAGTCATATCGTACGCGAATATTGATAGGTTTAGTTCTTCTTTTTCAATTTTCACACCTTTGATTATTAAGGTTTTGTACCTAGGACATGCAAGCTGCTAAGGCTACTATCAATCTATGATGTCCTTAATCTAATTTCAGGAATTGAGATGATTTGAAGCTGGGCTTCTGTTCCTGTAAGGGCCTACTTCTTTTATACTCTCATATCCAGATATATCTTTTCAAGCTCCCAACACAAGGCTTGGGTAATTTATCAACACCTCCTCTTGGAGGAACTCTGAACTCCAACCAGGCTCCAAGAGTCTGTTAAAAGTGCTATTCAACTAGCTTCTCATCATCTAAGCTGCTTCTTCTGGAACCAGCAGAAGCTTCTATGGGAAAAGTGTTTTCAAATACCATGTTCACCATTGTGGATTTCCATCTTTCCTGGATCTGGGCTCCATAAATCTTAACCTTCATATCTGCTCTATCACGTCTTCAAGCAGATGTTTTCACATTCTGCTTAGCTTTTCTACTTGTCCTCAGTAGGGTATTTTTTTCTCAATTACTTCTTTTGCCATCATCAAAAGTCCTTCTCACAATTTTTTGTCCATATTTTGTATAGTACCTTACATTTGTTTACATGTCTGCCTCTTCTCCTTCAAAAGTACAGGAGTAGTCCTTGTTTTTCCACTACCTACTATAGTGCTTAGCATATAATAAGTACCAATATAAAGACTGTGCTGGAGTCTTCCATTAGTGAATACTTAATACACATATTTCACACAGACTACTAATACAGATTATTCCCTTTATATATCTTTGTATTGTTTCATAAATTACAATGAATGTACTATTTTTAAAATTATAGGGGTTTAAAAGTACACATTTAATAAGAAAAAAATAAGAGTTTTCCTCTTACTCTTCACTGGCTTTAATGCTATTTCTGGCATACACAAGTATATTTGGTGTGCATGTACAGTACTGCTCTCTGTTACAGCCAGCAAAATACTAAACAGGCCAATGACTAAGAACAACAAAAGATGTATTCTCAGTGCTGAATGTATAAAAAGTATCCCCCACCAACTTTTTAATTTTGAAACATTTCAAGCAGAAAAAAAAACCCTTGAAAGAAAGGACACAATGAATATCCATATATTTTCCATCTAGAGTCAACAACTGCTATTGTTTTGCCACATTTCCTTCATTTTAAAAAAATTATTGAACCATTTGAAATTAACCTGTAGATTTGCTATGAGGTCGGATAATTAAGTGTGAGAATTTGTCTTAAAAAAAGGGCTACATATCTTATTGTTGAATATCACTATGGTCACCTTCAAAGTTACTCCCCTTGGGAAGCTATACACCAATGCCAGTGCCTAGTTCACCCTTCAGAGCAATTTTGGAACTCTTTTTCTAGAATGGCCATCAGAGCTGTCGTTGTATTACCCTTGATGTCCTGAATGTCATCAAAATGTCTTCCTTCCAATATTTCCTTTATCTTTGGATAAAGAAAGAAGTCATTGGGGGCCAGATCAAGTTAAATAGGGAGGGTTTTCCAATACAGTTATTTGTTTACTGGCTAAAAACTCCCTCACAGACAGGGCTGTGTGAGCTGGTGCATTGTTGTGATGCAAGAGCCATGAACTGGTGAAAAGTTCTCGTTTCCGTCTAACTTTTCAAGCAGCCTTTTCAGCACTTCCAAATAGTAAACTTGGTTGTTTGTCCCGTTGGTACAAATTCATAATGAATAATCCCTCTGATATCAAAAAAGGTTAGCAACATTGTTTTGACTCTTGATTTGCCCAATGGAACTTTTTTGGTTGTGGTGAATTGGCTGACTTCCATTGTGCGCTTCGACGCTTTGTTTCAGGGTCGTATTGGTACACCCATGTTTCATCATCAGTGATAACATAGCCCAAAACATCATCTTGCCTGTCCAGAAGGTCTTGGCAAACTTCGACTCTCCTTTGCTTTTGTTCATCAGCGAGCTGCTTCAGGACCATTTTTGCACACACTTTACTCATGCCAAGATTTTCAGTTAAGATTTCCCTGTTTCTCTATTGATGTTTACTTGGTCTGCTATGCTTCTCAGTCAGCCGACGATTTTGACACACAATTCAATGAATTTTTGCAATTTTTCATCAGTTCTGCTCATTACTGGCCGCCCTCTCTTCATCAGTGACGTGTTCTCTCCGCTCAGAAAAACATTTAATCCATTTGTACACTGCCATTTTCTTCATGGCATGATCCCTATAAACTTGGACTAACATGTCCTTCGTTCACTTCCACTCTTGCCAAGTTTAACAAGACATTTAATGTTTGTTTGTTGCTCTAATTCAAACTCAGATGTTCTCATAATGGCACACAAAAACATGCAACAATAATGAACGCCACTCAGCAAGATACCGCCACACGTCGACACGAACACAGCTGTGAGACACTGACACACCGAGGTTATGAAACCCTACTGAGCTGTTTGTGCAGTGCTGCCAATGTAAGCACAGGGTGGCAAGTTCATGAACTTAATTGTCAGACCTCAAACATTAATTCTAAATACCTCAGTGTGCATTTCCTAAGAACAAAGATATTTCATACAAAACCATAATATCATTTTTCCATTTTTGAACATTAACAATTCCATATCATTTATTAACCAATTGATAGTCAAAACATATCCATTACTCTCAAATATCTTTATTTAAACAGTTTTATTGAGATAAAATTTACATACCATAAAATGTACTAATTTAAAGTTTAAAATTAAATGGTTTTGTATATTCCACAGAGGTGTACAACTATTGTCATATGTAATTCCAGAACATTTTCATCACCCCAAAAAGAAATCCCATATCCATTAGCAGTCACCCCCCATTTCCTGCTCTATCCCTAGTCCTAGGCAACTACTAATCTACTTTGTCTCTATAGGTTTGTCTATTCTGGACATTTCATATGTAGTCAATTCTTGTTATTTGCTATAGTTATAATCTATAAAGTTGCTGCAAACATTGAATTAGCAAATATGGAATCATTGCTCCTGGAGGAAACAATGCTCCTTGGAAATAGTAGACAGCACTTCAGCACTATGTTTAGGGGCCATTTTAAAACAGAAAATCACCAACAAAAATCCAAAAAAATGTGGCACTAAACAGACTGTAAAAAGTACCCGTTTATATTATGAGATAAGAAGGCAGAGTACTGCATTGTCAACCTCAGCTGAGAGATGATTCAGATCTTTTGCGACTCTACACACATCTGCAAATGATCATGAAAGTGCAACGAGTAATGGTTTTGGCGTTACACATAAATTTTAATGAGTAGGAGAATTTGCAAATACAGAATTCATAAATACTGAAGTTCTACTGTAAATGGAGTCATACAATATGTAGTATTTTGTGATTGGCTTCTTTCACTCAGCATAATGTTTTGAAGGTTCATCCATATTATAGCATGTGTCAGCACTTCATTCCTTTTTATTGCCGAATTATATTTATCCATACATGAGTCCATGGACATTTGGGTTGTTTCCACTTTTTGGCTATTATGACTAAAGCTGTTATGAACACTTATGTACAAGTTTTCGTGTAGACATATGCTTTTATATCTCCTGAGTATATCTATCCATGAGTGGAATTGCTGGGTCATACGGTAACTCTATGTTTAACCTGTGGAACTGCCAGATTGTTTTCCAAAACAAGTGTACCATTTTACATTCCTATTAGCACTGCATAAAGTTCCAATTTCTCCACATCTTTGCCAACATTGTTATTGATTATATCCCTTTTTAAAAAATTATATCCATTCTAGTGGATGTGAAGTGGTACCTCACTGTAGTTTTGATTTGCATTTTCTGGATGGTTGACAATGTTGGATTATCTTTTCATGAGCTTATTGGCCAGTTTCAAATCTTTTCTGGAGAAATGTCTATTCAGATACTTTGCCCATTTACAATATTAGGTGACTTGCCTTTTTATCACTGAATTATAAGAGTCAAAATGTCTTTTAGGTTTTATTTTTGTTTTTTTAACAAAAATTCAATTAAGGCTCACACATTGCATTTGGTTGTTTGTCTTCTTTTCTCTTTCAAACTAGAACAATCCCGTTTTTTGAAATGTCCTTGACTTTTTGAAGAGTCTAGCCGATTTTCCTCTAGAATGCCCCACATTCTGGATCTGTGTTTCCCCAAAATGTTGTTTAAATGTATCTCTATCCTCTGTATTTCCAGTTAAATTAAAGACTGCATCTAAAGGTTTGATTAGAAACAGGTGAACATTTTTGGCAAGAATAATTTATGGGTGATGTTGTTTTCTTTATATTGTATCATATAAAAAAAAAGAACAAAATTTTAAAAAGAGTCAGTGTACTACCACATAGTGTAGTATACTCAGGTTTTGATAAAGCAACTAGCTTTAAAGTAGGAGCAATGATAGATAAAACAAAGAGAACAAACAGGCATATCTAGATTTATAGAACAGAAATGAAACAGAAATAAAAAATGATGGGGGGTGGACGGGAAACCTATGGACCTACTCAATTCTGGGTCTAGAATCAGGCAGTGACAGACAGAGCTTACTTAGGATTCCAGGAAATAACAAAAACAAAGTGTTCCACTTAATGAAACTAGTTCACTGCTTGAGGCTGGGGGCTGGAAAATGCTACTTTGGCTCTGAAAAAGAGATTATAAAATGTGCTTACAATAGTTTAGGATTTTTAGAAAAGTTACAAAACTAAGAATGGGGGAGGACTCTGATAAAGTCGCAAGCCCAGGAAACGAAACAAGTTAACTAGTGACTCGGTGACTTAAATCTTTGATATCCTTAATCTAAAACACCATTTTTACACCTATTCTTACTTGGGGGGGGGTGAGTGCTGGTAGCGGTAACAGGAAACCTACCAAATAGAGGTGAATGTAGAAGGGAAAGGAGAGAAAACAGAACTCAAAAATTCCTACTCAAAATGAACATATAAAAAAATGCCGCACACATGGAAGAAAAACACTAACAAAGCTAACAAAAATCAACAATGAACATGAAAACTCATTCAAGGAAAAACTAATTTTACATAACAGCTCAACAAAGATTCTAAATAAGTTTAAAATGGACAAAGAGGTAAAGAACCAATAACATCCTTGAAATAAAAATTGAAATGAAATAAAAACATGTGAATATGAAAAGAACTTCATTACTAATCAGACATGATGCCCACAGCCACAGGGGTTATTTTGCAACTATGAGACAAGAAGAAAATTAGTTGTTATACACACTAAGGAACAGAGTGGAAACATAGAACTTGGGGAATTCCAGTTCAAGTAATGGCATTTTAGGTAATCAACTAACTCTCACACTGAAAACAGCTAGAAAAGCTAGAAAAAATATAAAATTATCTATTTAAAGCATGAGAGAACAAGGCACTGAGGAATTATGGAGCCAAGAACCAGGAAAAGGAGGAAACACAGAGAACCCATTTTGAGATGTTTCTCAAGGGACAATGGACAATTCTGGAAGAGATGGCTGACAAGATAAGAAGCTGACCAGAACTTTTAATAGACTCCTTGGGCTAAGGAGACAAAAACTAGAGTTCAGAACCACCAATGAGGAGGGTCAAGGTAATCCCCACACTTCAGACTGGGACCTTAAAGGGCTACATTGAGGAGTTAAGGGTGAGGTTTACAGGAAATAGACGAGCCTGGGTAGGAACCAAACCCACAGTTTCAAGTCAGCTCAATTCTTGATTGCGTTCAAATGATCCTAGATTGCTACCGTGTTTCCCCGAAAATAAGACCTAGCTGGACCATCAGCTCTAATGCACCTTTTGGAGCAAAAATTACTATAAGACCAGGTCTTATAGTAAAATAAGTGAAATAAGTAAAATTAATTTTTGCTCCAAAAGGTGCATTAGAGCCGATGGTCCAGCTAGGTCTTATTTCGGGGAAACAGGGTAGTGGCCCAAGGTGCGTGTCAAAAGTACTAAAACTCTCTGGAGGAAGATACCCTCCTCAGTCTCAAATTGTCTTAAATTGTCTATATACAATGTCCAGCTCTTATTAAAAATAATTGGGCCTATATGATGACAAAACTACATGTTAAAAAAAAAGAGCAACATCAGATAATACAAAGACATCCAGAAAGGATCTAGATAATGGAGTTATTAGGCACAAACTTTAAACAACTATGATCAATATATTCAAGGAAAAAAGACAAGCTTGAGAGTTTTCAGCAGAGAATAGAAATTATAAAGCAGAACCAAATGGAAATTCTAAAACTAAAAAAATACCTGAAACCATGAACTCAATGAATGGTTAACACCAGATGAGATAGACTGAAGGAAAAATATCAGTGAACTAAAAGAGAGTTCAGAAGAAAATACCCAGAATGGAGCATGAGTAACAAAAACACACAAACAAAAAAAGTGCCAGATACAGATGTACAGTGAATATATGTGATTGTATTCAAAGAAGTGAAATGATGGGCAGAAGCAATATTTAAAGAGATAATGTCTCAGAGACTTTTCTGAAACTAATGAAAGACATCAAGTCAGATTCAAGAATCTCTATGAATCCCACCAACACCCCCCCCCAAAAAAAAAACAACAGCGCAAAGAAACCAGTGAGGTTTAACAAAGTGTAACTCCTGAAAACTAAAAACAAAGAGAAAATCTTGAAAGCAGCCAGAGGAAAAAAAGATTCCTTTTGAAGGAGTAAGAATAAGACTGAGATGACCAAAACTGTTAGAAAGCTGACAGGGAAGGAAAAAAAAAAAAAAAGGAAGCCATGAAAAATGTAGGCCCTTTGATGACAATGTTGAATTAACAGATCGCATCACTTCTTGTTAATTAAACAATAAATGTCTTAATAGTTCACAGCATAGCAAATCATAAATTGTTACTTGTAGAAGAAACTATTCTTGATCTAATGTTTAACAGCAGTTTCAGAAGAGATGTGAAAGAATAGTGCTCAAATAATACTTAGAGATATAAATGGTAAGAATTTTCCTGAATTAAAGAAAGGTATGTATCCTCGGGCTGAACACTGGGGTACTGAGCATGAATACTGCAGCTACTCAGCAGGAGGGAAAAAATATAAATGTGTAGACGAGGCTGACAACTTAAGTTCACGAACTCATCCTAGAAAAAGTGCTGCATACCTCATTGCTGAATACCACTACAGTCACCTTCGAAGTACTCCCCTTGGGAAGGTTTGCACTGATGCCAGCACCTAGTCCACCCTTCAAAGCAACTTTGGAACGCTTTTTCTGGAATGGCCATCAGAGCTGTTGTCGTATTCCCCTTGATGTCCTGAATGTCATCAAAATGTCTTCCTTCCAATATTTCCTTTATCTTTGGGTAAAGAAAGAAGTCACTGGGGGCCAGATCAGGTGAGTAGGGAGGGTGTTCCAATACAGTGATTTGTTTACTGGCTAAAAACTCCCTCACAGACAGTGCCCTGTGAGCTGGTGCACTGTCATGATGCAAGAACCATGAATTGTTGGCGAAAAGTTCAGGTCATGTAACTCTTTCACAAAGCCTTTTCAGCACTGCCAAATAGTAAACTTGGTTAACTGTTTGTCCAGTTGGTACAAATTCATAATGAATAATCCCTCTGATATCAGAAAAGGTTAGCAACTTCATTGCAACAAATTCGTGAACTTAATTGTCAGACTTTGTATATACTTTTAATATAGTCATATATACCATGTTTCCCCCAAAATAAGACTGGCTCGGTATTACTTTCCGGGAAACACAGTACATAAAATGTACATACAAACCTAAGCACTAAAATACAAAGTATAAAAACTGTTGGGTATCCTAAACACCAAATAGGTGCAGTAGTTACTGCAGGAAAGAGGAATGAGAGAGTTTATCTGTTTCTTTAATTTTTTTAAAATCTGAGGCAAATCTGGCAAAATGTTATTTCTTAAAGGTTGGAGTGAATGCACATGTATTCATCATCTTACTCTCTATCGGTCTCTATGCATTTAAAATAATTCACAATGAAAAACAGTGGGGAAATGGTTCATTTTACATAAACAGAAATTTAACAAATGCAAAAATAAAACCTCTCTCTCCCAAAGAGCTGTCTAGATTTTTTTAGTAAGTCAAATCACTTATAAAAAAGGTAGTACAAAGTGTCACCACAGCTTAACCGCATAATTAAAGCTTATTAGTTGCTAAGTATTTATTATTATTAAATTAAGTAGCTGTTGTGTTCAAGCATCTTAGCGTTTAAATAAAAGATTGCAACATTTTGGAACAGAGCAGAAATACATTCCATTATGTTAGGGATATTTGTATGTTAGGTGTTGTGACATTCGAGTCTAATCATCTGAATTAAGATGTCCAGATCCACCCAACGCAAAACACAGAAGGCTGTGAAACTCTTTTCTTTATCCTGTTCCAATTTTTGAGTTGTAGATCTATTTAATACTGACTAAAAGCAAACAAAAAACACAGGCCTTGGAAAAATCACACACTATTTTACACACTGAGGCCATCCAAAAGCCTCAGATTTAGAACTCCCGCTTTAAAGTTGCTTCTCAAAATCTCTGCCCGAAACGTTGCTGAGTTATGCTGGAAAGGAACGCAAAGTGTAGTGGCTTAGGTTCCAGCTGCGTAAAAGTGACCTTTTCGGCTTTCACCAGCTCACAGAGTAAAAGCTTTAGAGAGACGGTTCTCCCCCTCGAGCTGGAACTAGGCAGACGCCACTCTCCTGCTACAGATCAAGAGTCTAACGCTTTAAAAGGGGGTCCAGCGGCACCGTCAAGGTGTCACGCAAACAGAAAGGGGTAGGAAGCCGCCCTCTTTCTTCCAAGCACTGGGATCCAGAGAGACACCCGGGAGCTCCCAGAAGAACGTCGCTACCGAGAGAAGTCGGGTCAGAAACTGCTGTCAGACACCGAAATTCTCCTCTTAGGCCGCCCCGGGCCCCACCTCTACCCCGCAAGGTTGGGGGCTGGTAGAGAGGGGGAGGGGAAACCTGGCCCCAACAACGGCCTCAACCGCCTCCAGCCAATTCCCCGCACCGGCCCACCAAATTCGCGGCCCGAAGTATCCCACACTTACTGGAAATTGGGGCCGGGTCCTGGTCCCGGCCCGGCCCCCGGAATTCGGCGGATCTCCCAGGGCTTCGGGGGAGGCGGCGGCTGGGACGCCATCTCCTCCGCCTCCTTTCGGCTGCCGCTGGGAGTTTGGACTCTCCAGGCCTGAGTGCACCAGCACCTCGCGCACCAGGCACAATGGGCAGAACACCGAGCCTTCTACCCGGCCCACACCAGCAGTCAATACTTGGCTGTGGTGTTTTGCCAGCTAGGACCAGAGGACAGGAGGATGTCACTAATTCGTGGGGGGTAGGGCGGGGGAATGCTCTCATTTGCCCTAGAAAGAATTTCTATTCTAAACTTCACCGATAAGGTAAGGGTTCATCGATATTTCGGGCAGCCGCTACAATGTCTTAGACAGCGGAGTCTCTCGGAGGCTTCTCTGCGACTTGTCTTGTTTAGGCCCGGAATTGCGTTCCAGGCACCCCTACACCCGCGGGAGAGGCGGGGTGTGTGGCAGCAGGCCAGGCGGTTTTACTGGTATTTCTGCTACCAAGCAGGGGACAGTTCACTCAGTCCTCCCGAAAGGGGGCTGGTACTTTCGTTTCTAAAGTTCTCGTTTCCTCGGGGAACACAATTTCTAGCGCAATAGGTGCGTTGTCTTTAGTCTTCCCCGTTCCCTATGAGGACCGTAAAGGGTTAAATCTCAGGCTCCGGCGTCGTGGGAGAAGGTGAGGCAGGGAGGTCTGAGGTGAGGGGCTGCGGACTGGGTGCAGGAGAGGTGTGGATGGAGGGGATCGTTTTCTTCCTGCGTGGAGGATCTTTGTTAGCAAGGATGACTGAGTGGGAAGTTTTTTGAACTTGACCGAAGCGGGGGGAAGGTCTTGCCTGGCTAAAAAAAGAGAGTCGAGGTTAGATCTTGGATGAATTTCCGGGAGTTTAGAGTAGATTCCACAGCTAAGTGCATGCGTAGCGAAATGGAGTTGTCAGCGCCTCCTTCTTTGGAAATCCACACCCCACCCCACCCCCACGAGACGAATGACACCCTTCAGTATGGAATGAGTTTTAAAATATCACGGGAAGTGAGCCAGCCTGGTTGTTTTGGTGGTTTTTCACATGCCTTGCTCCTTCCCTATTTGCAATGAATTGTTTCTGTAATATTCCGAGAGGTGAAAAAAAAGTTCATCCTTTCCTCCAGTAATCCAGAGTCTGGGCTAGTTATTATTGGTTTTGGAGAAAGGACTCTGTCCCATTGGGGATCTTGACACATGGGAGGAAGTTTTGTTGCAATGACTGGTTCCATTTCCTTCTGTAAAACAAACACGTAAACAGAAAGCAAAAAATCTTAAAGGCAACCAACAATGGGATGCATTTCTCAGGGCTTGCTTTCAAAGATAATAAACATATGGAACAACTGATTTCTGATGTCTTTATGAAATCCTATCATTTCAGTGCTGTACATTAAGATGAAACAACCAAATTTAAGGCATGGCGTGTTTCCTCCTTTCAGTGTTAACGTTCTTGTGAAGCCGCTAGATTGTTGCTAAGTGAAAGTGTTCTTGAGAGGTTTGTTAAGTCCATTCAATTAATAACACATACACACTCAATAGTGTTTTTGTTGTTGTTTTGTTTTGTTTAAGACCTCTTCAAATTACTCAGGACGGGAGGTTTCCTAATTCTCAAAAGGTGTGGGAATTTCTCAGAGCAAAGAGATTGTAATGTATCATACCTTGCATGATAGCTTTATTCTAGTGAACCTATTGGAGAAATAAACATTGTCTTTAAGCCGAAGGAAAGAAAGTATACATTTTAATAAAACTATTTAACTTCAGTCCCCAGGGAAATCATTGATACAAACTGTCTTTTTAAGCACTTACTCATCCCTTTATTTATTGGGGAGGAGGGTTTATTTGTTTCTCTTTCTGAGTTAAAGGTTAATTTTGAATTAAATGAAATCCTCGACTGTAACCAATGGAAAGGAGTAAAGATAAAATAAAGGGTGAAACAGAAACAGTTTGTCTGTGAGGGGAGTGCAGTGAGGGATACACTTTAAAGGCTGATAATCAGCTCCTCACAGAATCTCAACCCTTTCTCAGCATCAAACTAGCAGATTAAAAGGACTGGGAAAGGATTCAGATCACTTGTCAAAAATAATGACCACACAGAGTTCATCATGTAGAGTGTTCTCCGAATATTGTGTACTTTCATGAAAATTTCCTGGAGCCCAGATTTACTTACACAACCCTAAATTAGTGTTTCCCAGTCTGGTGTGTCCTAATTTTCTTCTCTTCCTCTCCCTGCCAACTCACATATTCCTCTGAATTAGAACCCAGCGAGAGGCAATCTGTTTGTTGTTGTTGTTTGTTTTTTTGTAGTCCTGGCTGCTGAACTGTTTTTTATGGTGAAGAGTTTTATAGAATTATATACCTGTCTTCCTCATTATTTTGTGTCAAGGATCTACTCTTGATAAGTGGCCACAAACATTTAGAAACTTGCAAGTAAGTAGTGGGTTTTAAAGGGCTGAAAAACACAAATTCTTAGAATCACATTTTCATAGTAAGCAGTTAATAAGAACTTCACCCTCCCACAAATTTTAAGCAAGTTCATTTGAATTAATGAAACTGCACAAATTAAAAGGTACCACTGTCTTGTATCAATGTGACCACAGTAAACCATACCACATTACCATGCAATCATTGTTTTACAAAACATTGCTAGTTCCTCATTGTAAAGTAATGTGGACTGCTTCATTAATCAGAAGAACATCTATTTTTGCCAAACAGACTGATTAGGTAATTTAATTTTTAGTACCACTCCTTCCTGGCAACAAGAAAGTTACATTGGATTCCCTCTTCTCTATGTAGTATTTGTTTCTAAGGGAGTTTATTTTTTAAAAAAGTTGCAAAAAGTAGCAACTTGTTTCAGATAACAATTACTCTTAAATATTTTGTGTTTAATTTGTCTTTGTTGGAGGTTTTACTTGTGTGTGAAAGAAGATTTGTCTCATTTTGCTGGTGGTTGTCATTTAGTTATTTCATCAAAGTAAAATTGACATTTTTGGATCTACTGATCAATTTGTTTTAAATACTTGACTGCTTGGCTATCATGAGGGTTAGTCAAGTATTATATAATATAGATTTATGTGATTTTTTTTCTAGCAAACTCATTTTTCATTAATAATAGGAAAAGTTTATTGAATTTACTATTCTGTGTTCTCAAAAATACTAAATGGAAATAAAAAGCAAATTTTTACTCTGTACTCTTGTTTTCATTACCCATGTCAGAGAAAACCATTCTTTATTATTTTATTTTTATTTCTTTTGATTGATTTAGTTATATTGATGTACTTTATCATAATCCAGAATGCTAACCTAAATTCCTTGACAATTAGAAACTTTTACCTGATTCATCTAATTTCCTTCACGCTTATGTTTCAATATGCACATAATGAAAGGGACATTATTGGAAAGTATGAAATAGTGTTTTTCAAATAAGAGCTAGTTTTTATCCCTAAAGGTGATAGCATATTTATTTGTGAAGTAAAACACGAAAGATGATCATTAGCTTTACTTTTTATTTCTTTCTAGTTATAATTATTCAATATGTTCCCGCTGACTGAGGAAAACAAGCATGTGGCCCAGTTGTTGCTCAGTACTGGTACATGTCCAAGATGTATCTTCAGATTCTGTGGTGTGGATTTTCCTGCACCTTACAAACTTTCCTATGAGGTATTTTCATTTTTTTTAAGTTAAGAAAGGTTTTCTATTTTTAAATGAATACCTGTACATTAGAAGGCAAATATCTATCCATAACTTCATTAAATTTAAAAAACTATAATAATTACTGATAATGTTGATTTTGGAATTTCCATTACCATAAAATGTAAGTTCTTTCTTAAGTGATTGTATCTAGCGTTTAATATAGTCTGATCTTTGTGGAGCAATTCTCTGGTGTGTTTACTGTTTGTATAGACCTTTCCTAAAGAGTATCTAGACAGAATATCACAAAATAGTGCTTCTCACCAGATATTAGTGAGATGTAACAGACGGGGGTGATAGTCCTGAGATCTTCTATTAAGTGGAAGCATTGTGGATTTGGTTGCCTTTGTTTCTTTTTCTGTTTTCTATATTATCATTTTACTTACAGAGGCATTTGCAATCCTCTAGAAGTAAATATTATCAAAATCATTATTTACTGCTATTAATAACAACAAAAGTAATATACAGAGATCTTTAACATTTATGGTAAAATACAGAGAGCGTTGACATTTAATAGAATAATTCCACATAAAATATGTAATATATTTGATCCTAATAGTGATGTTTTTTTAGAGGCAGATAGTAATTATATACATATATATATATATATATATATATATATATACACACACACATATATAGCTGTATAAACATGAACACACAGTTTCTTATAATTTTTAAAAATTGCCCAGGAGTTAGCAACAGTAGTCGTTTTTCCTATGTATTAGTTGTTTCTATTATTTTGGAAATAATAATTATATCTAATATTCTTATAGCATTATTATATGTCAACCTCTCATATAATCCTCATAGTGATCTATTAGGTAAGTACATACTATGATTGTCTCTATTTTCAGATGAAGAAACTGAGGCACAGAGAGGTTAAGCAACCTGCCCAAAGTTACACAGCTATTAAGTGAGCAAGCTAGGATATGAACTGTCTGTCTGAATCCAAAGCCTAGAATTTGGAGCTAGAAGACACGGATTTGAATCCCAGTCTCATCACTTTCCATCTTCAGTTTTCTCCTCTGTAAATGGGAATGATGATAACATCCACCTCACAGGATTTTAAGGGACAATGTCTAATAAAGTATGTGAAAACACTTTGAAAACTGGAAATAGTACATATGCTATGATGATTAATATATATGTGTATATTCATGTATACACACTATGACCATAAAATAATAAGACTGGTTTCATGTAACTGTCCTTACACGTTTTTTCAGACACATAATCTATTATTCTATACATGGTGTAATATTTAAAATGTATATTATATAAAGAGACTTAGTGTTACCAATTTTTGTTTGTATCATTTTATATAAATAAACCTGAAAATATCTGAAGACAATTTTCTTGGTAAATGTACTTGAATTTTGATCTGTTCTATTCATATAACTATATGTGTACACATACATATATGTATATATACTGTTATACTGACATAATAGATCTAAACATACGCGTATTTGTGTAGGTCATAATATACCTGTCTGTATGTATATCTGAGTATTTCTCTGTTAAACATAAAAAAGGAGAGCTGAAATGAATTAAATTTGAGTGAAAGATTTTTCCTTTTAGAATCAGTAAATTGTAATCTCAGTGAATTTCAAAAGGATATTTATTCAACAACTGAATAATAAAGCCTGTTTAATTTAGACAAAGTAGAGGAAAAGTCCTCTGAGCATTTGGATGAGTGGAATGTCTGCAATATGAGAATGGTTTCAAAGGAATGCCACTTGTAACATTTTGACAGAAATCAGGCAAAGGAGAATGTAATAGAGGGTTTCTTTCAATTAATGCATATAAATGGCTCATAATTATGGTGCCAAATTTCAGCGTTGCAGCATCTGTTTACCTTTGTTTAGTAAATTTGTCTTGAAATTATTTTTACTTGATAGACTTCTAATCTTTGTCCAATTTTTCACATTTCACATTAAATAAATATTGTGCATATGAGGTTTTAGTAATTGTGAGATTAATAACCTAGCAATAATGTAAATTAAATTTGTATTTCTATTTGTTAATAACTAGAATGGAAGTTTTTTGTTGTTGTTGTTTTTAACTGAAATTAGCAAGTGAATGACCCCACAAGAGAACCACAAACCTAATTAATAAATTTCTTAATGGAGTCTCTCTGCCTCAGATTTAGGATGGTAGCTTCACTGATATATGAAACTCTTTTGCAAAAACATTCACACATTTATTATAGGAGTTAGGTAATTCTCTTTTAAATTCCCTGGAAAACCAATGCTAGCTAATAAAATTAATTCATTGCTCCAGATGATACAAATCAACATTGTGTAAATCTGTGATATATCATAATTTTGACTCCTGTTTTCTTGCTTCATGTTACCCTAAGGGTTATTACTTTTTTTAAAATTAACTTTCCAGGAGTTGCTCGGTGAACTACAGAAATTTCTGGAAACTGAAAAAGATGAATTAATTTTGGAAGTTCCAAACCCACCTTCCAAGAAAATTCGACTCCAAGAACTAGAAGTTGGGATTGATGGGATTGATAATCTGAGTCAAAATGGAGAGGGAAGGGTCTCTGTTATTGAAGATGGAAGCACTGCTTCCAAGAACTCAAATTTAAATGTATGCAATGTATGCCTAGGAATTCTTCAAGAATTCTGTGAAAAAGAGTTCATTAAAAAGGTAAATAATCTGTTTTTGTTGTTATATGTGCAATTATGTAGAGATTTTCAGTCTCAAGGCCTAGAATTCTTGTATCTAAAGGAACAATGCCATTTATTTCAACTTTTTCACGCTAGTGGGTCATTAAAACATTTTCTTAATTTAAAAAAAAAGCCTCTTTATCTCATATTACCTTTTTAGTCAATGTGATATCTGAAAATTAATGATATATGTATCCATCCATCATGACTATTTCTGTCATGAGTGCCACTCAATTGAAAAATATAGCAGTTTTCCTGTTGCTATTTTACACAGTAAGGAGTTAAAGTTCTTTCTTAATTGTACCTACTAGTGTCTATAAAATATAAGTGTTACAGCCTGTGGAAGGTATATGATTGAATATGGGATGCCTTTTATTTCCAGGTGTCAAGAGTGCCATATTTGGCTTTATTTTGTTTAAAATCTTTTTTAAATCATGGGATAACCTAATAGAAAACTATTTTGACATTCAACAGATTGTTCTGCAGGTGAATCCTGGATGTTTTGAGGTCAGTCTTCAGGGTCATAGTTAGCAAATAATTCAAGATGTTAGTGAGAATTCCCTACTCAAAGGTGAAAGTTTGGAAGTTTTGCAGTGTCATCTGAGCCAAAAATTTATGTTATGAAAATTAATGAAATTTTTAGCCATTTCCTGGAATTTATGTAATACTTTTTTATGTAATAAAAATAATTTTTATGTAACACTATTTTAGGTGTGCCAAAAGGTTGAGGCCTCTGGATTTGAATTCACCAACTTGGTATTTTCAGTCTCCTTTCCACCACAGCTATCTGTAAGAGAGGTAAGGTCTTTACCCCCATAAAACTACGTGTGAAGTACAAGCTTAGTTTCTCAAAAAATAGCAATGTAGAAAAATTCCTCACCATATTATGTTTTTCACATTTTGTGTACTTATTGAGTAATTGAAAACATGATGTTATTAAAGCTGCTTAATAATGTTGAGTGAATGGATGAAAAAAGGAATTATTGGTTCAAGTTAGTTTATTCATCACAGGACTGTCATATCTTTTCTTTTTTTTAAAGAAATTTTTATTGGGGAAGGGGAACAGGACTTTATTGGGGAACAGTGTGTACTTCCAGGACTTTTTTCCAAGTCAAGTTGTTGTCCTTTCAATCTTAGTTGTGGAGGATGCGGTTCAGCTTCAAGTTGTTGTCCTTTCAGTCTTAGTTGTGGAGGGTGCAGCTCAGCTCCAGGTCCAGTTGCCAGTTGCCATTGCTAGTTGCAGGGGACACAGCCCACCATCCCTTACAGGAGTTGAACCGGCAACCTAGTGGTTGGAGAGGACCCGCTCCAACTAACTGAGCCATCCAGGAGCTCAGTGGCAGCTCAGCTCAAGGTGCCATGTTCAATCTTAGTTGCAGGGGGCGGGGCCCACCATCCCTTGTGGGACTCGAGGAGCTGAACCGGCAACCTTGTGGTTGAGAGCCCACTGTGGGAATCGAACCTGCAGCCTTCGGAGTTAGGAGCATGGAGCTCCAACCGCCTGAGCCACCGGGCTGGCCCCTGTCATATCTTTTAAACGTGTGCATTCAATAGCGGATATTCATTGAGGATTAGCTCTGTGTGAGGCATGTTGGTCAGAGAAAGATATTTGACCAGGACTCCAGAGATCCTTTGGGGCATATTTATAATGGTCCTAGGATAGGGTCATTGCAATTATGATGAACCTTCTGATTTTCTGGAGTAAAATATAAAAAGTTAGCATCTCTTTTAGTCAGTGGGAAAAAGGGCAATAGCCTTATGTTTATTTTAATATTTTTCCTTTACTAGTGAAAAAAATAATAGTAGTCATTACTATAATATTCTTGTGTGTCAAAACTTATGTGAAAACATAAAACTATCTTTGTTAATACTGTTACAAGAAGTATAGGGAGAATGACCTCTGAAATCTCAAATTACAACAGTGAGTTCTAAACATATCCATTTATTTGTATGTATAAGGTGTCTTTTCCTTAAGAATCCCAAAGCATCACCAGCACATTGCATCTTATATTGTTACTTTCCTTGGGTGAGCATGTTTATTAGCCCCTGAAAGGCTGAAAATTGATTTAAAACGTGTTGCATGATAGATAAGAGCTGAGAAATGAAAAAAAGTAGAATGATTTTAAGTAGTACCTCTGTTGATGACAAGATAACTAAGCGAATGGAAGAATAAAGGGGACGATCATGACATACTGAGGTTTATAAACACTTAAAGTCATTTTTTAGTCAGTCATCATCAAAGTATTTCTCACTGATAAGTCATCTTCAGTGTCCAGTTTTGGAAGAGAGAAACAGACTTCCAAAAGTGAGTGACTTACAAAATGTTGCAGTGTTTGAGTAACAAAAATAAGAATAAGAAATACAGTCGATCCTTGAACAACACAGGTTTGAACTGCATGGGTTCACTTATACACGGATTTTTTTTCCAATAAATAACTGTAAATGTATTTCCTCTTTATGATTTTCTTAACATTTTCTTTTCTCTAGCTTACTTCATTGTAAGAATGCAATATATAATATACATAACATAAAATATGTGTTAATCAACTGTTATTGGTAAGGCTTCTGTAGGCTAATAGTCAACAGTAGGCTATAGTAGTTGTTTTTTTGGGAGTCAAAAGTTATACATCGATTTTTGGCTGTACAGTAGGGAGGGGGTGCACCTCTTACCCCTACATTGTTCAAGTGTCAGTTGTATGTTTTCTAAGTGTGTTTATATATCTTACCACCAAACTCCTCCTCTCAAAGTTTATATTTTTATATTAAAATTTGCATTGTTTGTATCACTTATGTCAGGATTTTAACAATATTAACATTAATATTGTTAAAATTATATTGAATACTTATGAAGCATTTATATTCCATATCAGAAATAGAAGATGCTGCTTTTAAAAATAGAATTATTCTGCTTAAACTCTACTTACTTTTTGTAACTGATTTTAACCACTAAATTATTTAGCAGAAATATGCGACTATTCCAATTATTGGGGAATTAATACTTTCCATAATTTAGTGTGTTAAGTGACTCATTGTTTTCCTTTTTGTTAATGAGTAGTATATTTTTATCCATTCATTTCTTAAGAATAATAATTATTTTTAAAATATGCAGTTTTATATGCAGTATACTATTTTTCACAACCTGTATTTCTTCAGCAAGTTGTGCTTATGTTTCACTTTGTGATTTTCTTTTATTATTGTGCTTTGTTACTTTCTTTTATTGCTGTCTTTTATTATTTCTTTGAAGTTGAGATATATGTTATTGGCCAGGCTGGATATAAATTGCTCTTTAAACCAGTTAATTTATTTGTTGCACATCCCAATTTAAATTAATTATACATCTTCAGAATCTTCTTGCATTTTGAATATAAATTCTGTCATTTCTTTAGTGACATGTTTCTTCTACATTGTAGTTTTTTTTCAACTTACATCTTGTAAAACTTAGAACTAATTTGTCTGTGTGTAGAACAAACATATTAATATACATGGAATTGATTGGTGCTTGTTATCTCATAGTTCAGAGTGGAATATATAATTGAGTCAACTTTTTTCCACTTCTGAAGAAGAAAAATATGATCACAGAAAGCAAATAATTTTTTATCAACATGTTAGTATTTATTATATTCCTACTTACAAAAGAACCAAGGAAGAGATTTTTTTTTAATCAAATAATGAAATTTGTATTAATCTCTCCATATTCCTACCCCTACAAATTCCTTTTTGGCTATAGCTATAGTTTTTATTTATCATCATTATAAAAGCACTATTACATTGTTTTGTACACCTGAAACTAATAAAAAATAAATAAAATAAAATAACAGTAAAAAATAATAAAAGCTTGTGAAGAAAAGCTTGCAGTTAGCATAATCATTATCATCATTTTACAATATTATTGACTATATTCCCTTTGCTGTCTGTACTTTATAGCCCCGTGACTATTTTTATAACTGACAATTTGCCCATCTTAATCCCTTCCCTTTTTTACTCTTTCCCCAAAACCCCCTCCGACGTGGAAACCATCAAAATGTTCTCTGTATCTATGAGTTTATTTCTGTTTTGTTTGTTCATTTATTTTGTTTTTTAGATTCTACATATAAGTGAAATTATGTGGTATTTGTCTTTCTCTGACTTCTTTCTTTCTTTTTTCTTTTTTTATTTCATATTTATTCTGTGTATTTAGTCCTAGTATTTGAATTTCAGGCACCATTTTAAGGCTATATCATTTTAATTTTTCTTTATTATAACAAATAAAAATAAGCCTATTTTCTATAATTAAAAATAAAACCAGTTTAATATGTATATTTTCTTCTAGACTAATCAGAGACATAATCACCCAAACTGATATGACTGTTCAGGATTTCTTTTCTAACAAAATATTTCAAAATAATGGCCATTCTTTAAAAAGCTGTTTAACTTGTTTGTGCTGGCAACAAATCTATCACTTCTGATTTCAACATCTTACCCTGTGTGTCAACCACAGCATTCTTAGCTGTAGTCTTAGACTCATGTAATATATTGGAGCACTTAATCCATTTACAATTAAAGTGATTGTTGATAGGTATGTAGTTATTGCCATTTTGTTATTCATATTTATAATTTTGTTCTTCTTCTTCTTAAAGAAGTCCTTTTGACCTTTCTTGTAATACTGGTTTGGTGGTGATGAACTTCTTCAGCTTTTTCTTGTCTGGGAAGAAACTCAGATTTGTTAAAGGGAGGGATATAATAGTGTGATATAGCAAGAAATTATATACCTTCATTGAGAGCTGAGATACTGCGAGTGGAAGGATACTAAACACCATCTAGAGTAGAATTTTAAAAAGAGAGAAATGGGATAGATATAGGAGTGGAAGGGTGCTGTATGCTCCTTGGCCAAGGGAAGAGGTGATGAGTTGCAGACATAAAGTCGTCACAAAGGTTAATACATACAGTAGCATGAAGGACTCCCAGTATTCTGGCACTTGATGGAAATCACATTTGGTTAAAAGCACATTGTCTGACAGCTTTTGAATTGGAAGAGTTTCTTCTCCTAAAGCAGTGGTTCTCAAACTTTAATATGCATAGGACTCATTTGGAGAGCTTTCCAGGCCTCATCCCCAGAGGTTCTATTATAGTAGGTCAGTAGACCCATGAATTTGTGTTTCTAACAAGTTCACAAGTGATGTTGGTGCTACTGGTACAAGGACCAAACCACTGTCCTAAAGAATAATGGGGGCACTAATGTAGTCCTAAATAGAGACGGACAACCTTTCAAAAGGTGTATTCCTGATAAGATGGGAGAAACAGGCATAATTAATATATCCTAGACTTTTGATAAGTGGATTTTGAGCAGTCCAAAGAAAAGGCTGTAAAAGAAAAAATGGCATAGGAATCTGTGCTGGAAGATAAAAGGGTTGGGAAGTGCAGAGAAAGTGCAATTCAGACTTTAAGTAAAACCAAGTTATCCCAACCAATAAAAGAAAGTTTAGTGGAAAAAATATATCCCAATGAAAAAGAAATGGGGAATACCCCCCATTTCCCCTCCACCTTTCTCTATTTACAAACATTTGTATTTAATTTGTATTTATATAGATATATTTATTTGACTTTTTATTTTGGAAAATTTCAAAAGTAGTCAAACTAGCCTAATGAACCCCTATGTATATATTATCTGACTCCAACAGTTAGATTTTTTTGACAACCTGAGATCAATTTCAAAAAAGAGATAGATGAAAGGTGAAGTCAATTAATGCAAATATAAGAAGGAGGCTTAGATCTATAAGAAAAGCAACTAGAAAATAAAATCTCTGATGGGTAGTCTTGCAATAATGGCTTAGGAAGACTTGGAGTACTTAAATTTATGTTTAGAGCAAGAAAGATATGGAAAGGGGGATGGATCTGCTACTTGGAACTGATGGTATACTGCTGATGGATGATACAGAGAAAGCAGAACTCTGAAAATCCTGTTTTGTTTCTGTCCTTTCTGTCAAGGAAAATGGTCATCAACGAAAAGGGTAGAATGATCATTGGTAAGGAAGAATGAAAGCTCCACATGGCGAAGCGTCTCCACATGGGTTCAGGTGTTCGGGCCTGGATGAATTACATTCAGGATAGATTTAGAAACTTCCAGCTGTCCATGACTTTGGCGAGCTTTTAAAAGATAGCAGATTTTCCAAATGACTGGAAACAGATAAGAGAAGTTCCAGTTTTCCAAAAGCGAAGAAAGTTGGTTCTGTTAACTACCAACTGGTGACCCTAAAACCCTGGCAAGATTCTAGATCAGCAGGTAAAGAATAAATTATGGGCACTGAGAATAAGGAAAACTTGGTTCTCAACACACCAAACAGGTTCACTAAGAACAAATCATGTGTGCATCATTTCTTCCTTCTACAGGGAGCAGTCCTGGTAGAGCAGGGAAATACAGTAGCACCAGTGTGATCAGAAGTCAGCTTGTCATTGACCAGGTTTCTTCCTCATGATAACTTCCTGGAGGGGGTAAGAAGCATGAGCAGGATGTGAAGACAGTTGGGTGGATTGTACCTGACTGACCAGCCCCCAAAAGGAGCTGCTTAATAATTGGTATCGAACTGGACCATGTTGCTCTAAATGTGCTCTGCCAATCAAACACCTGAAACCTACTTGGGGAAAGGTTTTGATTGCTGGGCCTCGTGTCAGACCTCCTAAATCGGACTCTCTAGAGATGGGGCATAGAAGCCCCTTGACAATTTGTGTACACATTGACATTTAAGAATCACGGAATGTCAGGGAGATTTCTGAAGTGCTGCAGGACTCTTTTCATACCTTGTCCTGTTCATGACTTCTGGCAGTGATGATATCATGGTAACGCTCACTACAGGAGTACGTGACAAGAGTTGAGACAGTATAGCAGGTAGGTTGAGTGTTAGAATTGAGATCCAAAAAGATCTCAAGAATAGGGAAAATCTAATGAGATGAAATTTAACAGGAATAAACATAAATTCTTATACTTTGGTTTAGAAAAACAACTGCCAAGTAAAGAATGAGGCAGGAGTGGCTTAAAAGCTGTGTTTATAAACAAGGCTTAGAGGTTTTTGTTAATAGCCCAATAAGAATTAGGAGTGTGATATAGATAACCTCTTTGGATTTTAGTCCAGATTTTAAAAGTATAGTATCTGGAAAGTGACAATCCTATTTTGACAGTGCTGGCCATTCCTGGAGTGCCATATTCAGATGGAACATTCTACTTTAGGAGGAACAAGGACAAATGGGAAGGCATTTTGTGGTAGCCCACATCCTAATTTCCTGAAATTTGAATATGTAAACCCATGTTGGACTTCTGACCTAAAGAACTGTAAGGTAATACATTTTTGTTATTTAAAACCACTAAGTTTGTGGTAATTTGTGGCAGCAGCAATAGAAAATGAATACACATTTAGGGAAGCGCATTCAGAATGCTGAAGACACCTGAAACATGGTCACAGGAGCCACTGGGAGGAACTTGGGTTATTTAATTTGAAGAATAGATGATTTATTGGGATGAATTTGCTCTCCTTAAATATTTGAGGGGTTTTCTGCTGCAGAGGTAGAATTAGGAGGGAAATAGTTTTCAGCTGTAAGGAATTATCCAGAATAGGATAGACTGTTTTCAGGGATGGTGAGTTCCCTATCACCAGAATGTTTAACCCAAGGCTGGGCAACTGCTTAACATATATATAGAAGGAAGATGTGCACCATATAGTTGGTTAGACTAGAGATTTTGTTCAGCCTTGTCAACTCCAAGATCCTATATAGTTTGAAGGAAAACATTTAGTATAATAGTTACTTCTTTATGTTACCTTATATTCATGATTGATTCCTCTAAACTTCTACATCACATTAAATTAGTGCTACACTAAAATTACCATAGAATGAATGACTCAGACTTATGCTAATATTAGGCTAAACTTGCATTTATGGGAACAGCATTCCATGAAGTCCTTTTATTTTTTTTATTTTTTTTATTTATTTGTTTGTTTTTAAATTTTATTAGTTTCAGGTGCACAAGACAAAGCAATGCTTAGACGTTTATCATTTATATCCCACACATTGTGTCATGAAGTCTTTTTAAAAGTGAACATTTTGAAGTCCTTTTAATTCTTTTAGGTTTATCTTTACTAGTGAAGTCCAGTAGAGGGCAATATTGTTCTATCAGCTTGGCTTATTGGTTCTTCCTCGGAGGTATGTGTGGGAAATAGCTTGCTCACTCTACCGACTTTAAAAACATAGTCTCTAAATGTGACTTTGGTTGTATGAAAAACACCTACTTCTTGATATGCAAATTGATATGGTTGGCGTCTTATTTGTCAAATCAAACCTTTTTTCCTTTCATTTGTTACACTTTGTGGTATCTCCATGGTTTGTTCTAAGCACTATAAATTATAAACAGCCCTAAAAAGTATCCAAAAAATAAAAGCAGTACCATTTCTATGGTAGCAGTTTATAGTTACAAAATTTTTTCTTAAAATCTGACAAATGGATATTCAAAAGACTTCGGATTTTTACTTAAATCTGTGGATTCTTAATCAGTTTGGGATCATCATCTCATTAAGAATATAAAGAAAATGTAAAAATGCACATATTCAAAAGTTTTGCATGTATTTATAGAGGCCTCTTAAACTGTCAGCCATTAATCTAGGATCTGTCTTAATTGGATACTCCAGTAATTTTCCCCCTGTGTAATTGATTTATGTGCTTACGTTTTCTGAAGAGCAGTGGTTTTCTAATTATGTTTAGCTCATAGGGCAGAATATGACAAAATTGCTTTGACTTCAAGTACAGAGAGCTACACTTTAAAGTTCACATTGTGCATACAGACCTGAGCTGGCTTTTTTCATTTATTAAACCGACTCTCTGATTTAGAATGTGTATTTTCTGCTTTTTGTTTATTTTCCATGACTTTCAATTTTTATTTTGTATGACAAGCACTGTGCCTAAATCAGTTTTTGTTCCCTGTCACTCACCATTTAAGACCAACTCAAGTTTCACTTTAATCAACAAACTTTTTCTGAGCTTACTAAGGAATTTTTAGAATTTGCCCAATTTTTTTGTTGGGTTTGTTGGTTAGAATCGGCTCCAGTCCTTCTGTCATCCACTTGTGCATGCAAAGCACATTTTTACAAAGTTGTTGAATAAGACACTGAAAAACACACAAAATTATAGAGATCACTGTCTCTGCCCTTTCAGGATCTTTCAATAGACTCTTCATGAATGTGTTGGGGGGATAATAACCTTGTTAATGTTTTGGATATACAGGCTGTAACTTTTAAAGCCCTTCAGAGGATATGCAGCAACTCAAACTCATCTTCCTAATGAAAGATAACTCTAGTAGCATGACCCTGTGAGTACAAACCAGTATATGAAAGCCTGCATTATTAGAATCACAGAATCATAGATCTTGGTGATTACCTAAAACAGGGATCCAAGTTTTTAGGGCACTCATTGAAAAGTGATGATAGGTATATGATTGTGACTTGTCAGTGCTCTGGTCATACCACTACCCCAGGTGTAAATCTGTTCATATTTATTGAGAATCCCGGGTAAAGGGTCCATGAGTTCCCAACCTTTGTATATGAGGTTATCCCCTTTTAATATTTGAAAGTTTAATGGATCCCCAGTATCTGTGAAT
Source organism: Rhinolophus sinicus (assembly GCF_036562045.2). Taxonomy (NCBI): domain Eukaryota; kingdom Metazoa; phylum Chordata; class Mammalia; order Chiroptera; family Rhinolophidae; genus Rhinolophus; species Rhinolophus sinicus. The sequence continues at coordinate 42,988,830 of NC_133755.1, read as the reverse complement.
TGGATGGAAGACATACTTGGATGATTTTTTTAGATCGAGACCACTTCACTGATCATATCACACACTCACCCTCATTTAAAGAGGAGAAAACTGAAGCTTGCCCAGTGTGTCACATTTATTGGAATTTGGGTTTACCTCCTCCACCACTTCATACTTCTTTTTCTTTTTTTAAACCACACCAACTAAAGAGTCATATTGTTTTTATTACATCATCATTTAAAAGCTATTCATATAAGTAACCTAAAGTATTGATATGATTGAAAACCTTGATTCTTTTTTCTGGTGAAATCTGCTTTTCTCTGAAAATGTTACTGTGAGTATCTGGGCAAAGATAATGTGAGAGGAACTAACTTGGGTGGGAAAAAAATAAAATAGATTTTATTTACAATTTTAAAATATAGATTTTATTTAAATGTGGTCTTGAAGCATACAAAAGGAAGTGAAATTGATAGAAAGGTATCAATACAGGTAGCCCTTTTAGTCTTATATTAAGAATCAGAATATAAAATGGTTTCCATTTAGAATTCAATTCATAGCTAGGATTTAAATTTTCTGTGAAGCTAGGGTGTTATGATGTGTATTGACCATGTGGTATTCATTTGATATTATCGCTATAAGTTGATGTTAGAAACCATGAGACAGTGATTTTAGTAAGAATTTGGGTCATATTTCTGAAAGCATCACAGAAATCCTCTGCCTTTCAAGGAAGTGCACTCATGCCCTATTGAGTAAATTGGTAACCAGGCATAATGCTAAATTGGTATTCCAAAAAAACATTTTTTAATGTAGACATGTATTCAGGGCACTTCTGTGGAGTAACATTTTTAGTCATGATGTAACCCTAGTTACAAAAAGCTTACAAAGAATCTTATTTTACAAATAAAATTAAGATGTCCCACATGTGTGTTCTGAAGAGATTTTAATCACACTTGTTACAGGTGAATATTCAGATAAACAATATTCCATTAGCACAAGTGACGCTCTTTTTCCTGAGCCTGTGATATAGTTTGTCAATTGGTTAGCTTGTTGTACATCTGGATAAAGTCTTATTTCAGTTTGTTTAGTCTTTCATATTTTTCACATTTTAAGTAATTGCCTGATAAAAAAAAGCACAGATTACATGATGTGAGTTCTTGAAGTTGAAATCAATCCTAGACTTGAAGTATTTGCATTATCTTTTTAATAAGTTTTTGTTTTTATGTTCACCAGTGGTTAACCCTTTCCTTTTCCTCAGAGGTAATCACTGTCTTTACTCCTAAAACTAGAGTTTAAATGGGCCTGATTTTGAAAAATGGAATCATAACACAATTTATCTTTTGTATCTTGGCTTTTTTCATTTGATATTATTTTTAAGAGGTTCACCCATATTGTTATGTGGAACTGTAATTTGTTTTCATTGCTGTACAGTATTCAGTTGCATGAATATACTGTAGTTTATTCATACTACTATTAATGAATATTAAGGTCATTTCTAATTTTTGGCTACTTTCAACAGTGAAACCATAAATGTTCTTGTAGCTGTATTCTAATGCACATCTGCAGGAGTTTATCTAGGTTATATGTATGCCTATGAGTGGAATTGCTGAGTCATAAGGAATACATTTCTTTGACTTTACCACATTATGCCAAAGTGGTTGTACCAGTTTACATTCCCATCAACAGTGTATGAGAGTTACAGTTATTTTGCATCATCACTGACTCTTAGTTTTGAGAATATTTTTTATTTTAGTATTTCAGTGGGTATTGTTATCTCATTGTATGTGTTTGTTTTTACTTTATGAGTTATAATTATAAATAATAAACTGCACCCATTTAAAGGATATAGTTTTTGAGTTTTGACAGATGCATACACCTAAATAACTATCACCACAATCAAGATTTAGAACATTCCCATCACTTCCAAAGTTTTCTTGTGCAGTTGAGTACTTTCACTCCCAGTTCTTGCCAACTACTGGTCTACTGTCAGATATTATAGATTAGTTTGCATTTTTTAAGAATTTCATGTAAATGGAAACATACATTATGTTATTTTTTTAAATCTGGTTTCTTTGACACAGCGTGATTTTGAGATCCATCCATGTTGTTGTAAATATCAGTAATTAATTCCTTTTTATTGCTTTTAATAGAGTTCCATTTTATTCCTTTTAACAGAGTTCCATTGTATGAACATATCACAATTTGTTTATCCATTCACCAGTTGATAGAAATGGGTTGTCCCAATTTTTGGTTATTATGAATAAAGCTAGTATGAACTTTTATGTACAATTCTTTGTGTGGGTATATGTTTTTATTTTTCTTGGGTAAATACCTTGGAGTAGAATATCTGGGCCCTAGGATAGATAATATGTTTAACTTTATGAGAAATTGCCAAACAATTTAAACTGGATTAACCAGTTTAAGTTTATATTCCACCATAGTATATGAGTGTTCCAGTTGTTTCACGTTCTTGCCAACCCTTGGTATTGCTATTCTTTTTCATTTGAGCCATTCTAGTGGGTGTATAGAGGTTGTGTATTTATTTTCCTGATGACTAATGATGTTGAACATCTTTTCATGTGCTTACTTGCCATTCATTTAGCTTTGTGAAGTCTCTTCATATTTGACTTTGTCAAATCTTTTGACTGTTTTTTAAAAATTGGGTGGTTTGTCTTCTTTTCATTGAGTTGTAAGAGTTCTTAATGCATTCCAGATACAAATTTTTATTATGTACATGTATTGCAAATATTTTCTCCCATACTGTAGCTTGTTCTTTAATTTTCTTAATGATAATTGTCAAAGACAAGAGTTTTTATTTTTGATAAAGTCCAATTCATCAGCCTTTTTTTTTTTTTTTTTTTTTTGATTCATGTTATTTGTGCCCTGTCTAACAAATCTTTATGAGTTTTGGAGAATTCTCATTTATTATCTCTTTAAATGTTTCAGCTCTATTCTGCCTTTCCTCTTCTCCTGAGGTTCCAATTGCCTATATGTTAGACATCTTCACTGAATCTACTATGACTCTTACATTCCCCTTTCTTCCTTCTTTGTTTGTTTGGTTTTCGTAATGTTAAATCCTTTAGATTCTATTGTATGATTTTGGGTATTGTCCTCTAACCTGTTTTCCAGTTCACTTATTCTCTTTTCAGCTATGTCTAATATTTTGTTAAACATCTCTACTGAGTTTTTAATTGCTGTTATTGAGTTTTTCATTTCCAGAACTCCCATTTGTTTAGTTTATGTAATTTTCTGTTAATAGTTTTCTGCCAAAGTGTTCAATAGTCTCATTTATTTATTTCCAGTTTTGTTGAGACATAATTGACATACAACAATACTCTCTTTTATTTTCCTGGATGTATTCAACATTACTTAACTTTTTTTCACATTGGGAGATTCTTATTAACTTTAATTGACATTGTTAATTTTGTCTGCCAAGTCCTTAAGAAATAAACCTTTATTTGATACAAATCTACAGGTTCTTCTCAATACCACATGATCATGAAAACTTGCAGTTATTGGTATCTTGTAATGATTAAAACAATGTTCAAATAATTAACATGTTACTTCACTGAAATACTTAAAAGAATATTCTGGGGAGTGTTTGAAAGCTCTGTTTATACAATAGTGATTGATATATTTAGTTAGGTATTTGGTGTTGAAGATAAACACTTCTTATATAAAACATTTTTAATACATTGCTCCACTAATGAAGCTAGTTATTAGATAATAGTATATTTCTAACACTGAAGAATAAAGCTTCATCTTCATATTTATTTTATTCATAGGACTCATATTGATGAAGAATGTTACATCCAACAATAATAAACTGTCATATTGCAAGTGTCATTCTCTAGAAGTGAAAAAAAAGTCTGCAACAAAAGAAACTAGATAACTGCATTACACGTTCTTTATATAAATAGCCCATTCTCACCAGTAAATGTAGACCAAATGCTTTGAAAAGTTTTTGTGCCTAGATGGAAATTATAATCTTCATACACTAAAGAGAAAATGAACAACAATAATACAGAACACAGTATTTTTATTTTTTTTTAATGATTATAGCACTTTTAACACCTTCAGCCATCCATTGGATTCTCAGATCAGATTGGCAACTGAAATTTCACATCCACCTGGGCTTGGTGAAGGTCACTATTTCATAGAGTTTTACAACAATTTTAGCAGCTTCGTCCAAGTCTTCACAAGTAATAATTTTAAGTCCATTGTCTATTGTTACTGCCTTAGCATCATCAACTCATGTACCTTGTAACTGTACCACAAAACATGTTTTAATTTCCAGATCCTTTACTGCCATGACTATACCCTGTGCAATAACATCACACCGCATGATTCCTCCAAAAATGTTGAGCAGAATAGCCAGTACCTTTTTATCTGAAGTGATACGCTTAAATGCTTCTGTCACTTGATGGACTGTGGCACCACCAACAACATCAAGAAAGTTGGATGGAGTCCCGCCATGAAGTTTTTTATATTCCTTGTGGCCATAGCCAAGCCAGAACCTTTTACTAGATAGCCTATATTCTCATCGAAGCCAATGTAGTTGAGATCTGCCTTAGTTGAATCTTTGCCCCTTTCATCTTCCTGGGTCCAGTCCTAAAGGTCAAAGATTTTCTTCTGATGATATGCTGAATTAGAATCAAAATTGATCTTTGCATCCACATACAGCACAGCTCTGAATCCTCTACCATTGGATTTATTTCTACCATGGTTGCTTCCATTTCAGAAAAAGGTTGTAACATTGGACCATGTTTTCTGCTGCAGAATCACAACATTAGGTGGAAATTCCGTCTTTGCAAGACGGACAGCTTGTTCATTTTTGATGCCTTCTACAACAGCAATAGGATCTTTAACTATGGTCTCAGGAGACTCTGCAGCAACATCTTCAATGTTGGCACCACTTTGAGAACTTCCTATTAGCACAGGACCTTGAAAAGGCCATTGTTGTTGCAAAGTAGTAGTATTCTCTCCTGGGATATCTTCACTCACAAACCAGTACTTGATTGCAAATTCTGCCCTTTTCTCCTGTTTGCTTGGTAAACAACTTTTCCCCAATCATTAGTGAGGAAACAGGTTTTGCTTCTTCTGGAGAGAGAACTATATCTTCACTCCTCCTTTGATGCCACTTTCCAATGTTCCTTTTCCTCTGCCACCAGCTAAAACCTGTGCCTTTATCACATCTTTTGAACATAATTTTTTGGCAGTTGCATTGCATTAGCTTCATCTGGTGACTTACCCACGTGTCCTTTGGGAACAGTTACTCCAGCATCTTGCAACAATTCCATACTCATGTGTTCGTATAGTAAGAGATGTCTTTGTTATTGCTGCTGTACTTGGAATTCATAGTTAGTAAACAATCCACAATTTCCCAGAATCTGTGTGTCAGTCCCTAGCATTGCCCAGGATGTGTGGCTCCTAAGGATGGTGGCAGCGGCCAACAACTGACTGTAGAATAAGGAGGCTGCCATTTCTGAGTCCAAACTTGACTTTTCGGTGCTGTGTGCAAGCCAATATTACTTAAATTTTAAAGTTTTTCCCAGATAAGAAAAAGCTAAAGGAGTTATAACCACATATCTATCAACATTTACTTTAAATGTAAATGGATTAAATGTTCCAATCAAAAGATGGGTGGCTGAATAAATAAGAAAATAAGACTCTTATATATGCTGCCTACAAGGAACTCACTTCACCTCAAAAGACACATACAGATTGAAAGTAAAGGGATGCAAAAAGATATTTCATGAAAATGGAAACAAACAAAAAAACCTGGGGTAGCAATACTTATATCCGACAAAATAGACTTTAAAACAAAGGCTATAAAAAGAGACAAAGATGGACCCAGCAATTCCACTTCTGGGCATTTATCCGAAGAAACCCAAAACACTAACTTGAAAAGACATATGCATCCATATGTTCACTGCAGCATTATTTATAATAGCCAAGATATGGAAGCAACCTAAGTGTCCATCAATAGATGATTGTATAAAGAAATATATATATATATATATATATGTCATCTAACTGCAGGGCGTGCAGTGGGGATTTGAGGATCTACTTCTTTCCTATTTTTCAAACAGATTTCAATCAATCTTATTTTGCTCCTCCTACCCCTACTTCCAGAATTCCTTTTGCTGTTCATTCTCAAACTTTTGCTGATTGTGGAGTATCAGCTTGCCCTGCTGCCAGTTTAGGAACCCCAGCTTTTTTGGGGGTCTGCTAAGTCATTTACCACTCCTTTGTCTGCTTTCCAGCTTCCAAATAGTTGCTATTCCCTACACTCTCACTGTTCCCATCCTGGTGGATTTTATGCACTTTTAACAAATCTCTTTACTGTTGTTTTAGAGGATTAACAAAAGTTCATCCCTGAATTTAATCTTCTCTCTTTACCTACAAGTCCAAATATATTTATTTATTTTTAAGATATAATTTTTGCATTTCTCATTTAAATTTTTATTATAATTACGTTATTTTTATTTACTACATTAAAAAAATCACCAAAACCAAAGTATACTGACTTGTTTCTTTCATCTGTGAGGTTAGAAATACTTTTTTGCACTATAACAATCGTAGTGGAAATCTATCAATTTAGTTTATATTTTACAAGTTAATTATACAGAAGAATATGAAAAGAAAACATATGAAAAAATATTTACAGCAGTTAATAGTAGGATTCACACCCAATGGTAACCCTTAGAATGTCTGCAGATTTTAAGGTTATGTAACAGAGTGGGTACAAAAAATTCATTACCAATTAGATTCATAAGTGTATTTACTAAATTTTTAAAAGATTTTTAAAAAATTATTATTGGGGAAGGGGAACAGGACTTTATTGGGGAACAGTGTGTACGTCCAGGACTTTTTTCCAAGTCAAGTTGTTGTCCTTTCAATCTTAGTTGTGGAAGGCGCCATTCAGCTCCAGGTCCAGTTGCCGTTGTTAATTGCAGGGGGCTGGGCGCAGCCCACCATGCCTTGCGGGAGTCGAGGAGTCGAACCAGCAACCTTGTGGTTGAAAGCCCACTGGCCCATGTGGGAATCGAACCTGCAGCCTTCGGCATTAGGAGCACGGAGCTCCAAGCTCCAACCGCCTGAGCCACAGGGCCGGCCCCAGTAATCATTTTTGACATGTCATGTACTTTAGGTCTTTTTTATTTGTTTAGTTATTTTAGCCTCTATTTTTATATCATATTGTACAAATTAGTGGTGGTGTATGAATAGCTCATCACACTGCCATTCTCTAGAAATGTACTTGAAATTTCCCACACACCAAAGCTGTCATTTGATTTTGCTTTTAGACAGATCTTCACCAAATTATTCTTAGGAATCTGTGGTTCCCTTTTTCTTCTTTCTCTCTCACTGTCTCGATCTCTGTCTTTCCCCACTCCCTACTACCCTCTCCCTCCCTTTCTCACTTCCTTCCTTCCTAATACTACATCAGGTGTCTTAATAAAGATATTAGCAGGATTTACACTGGACAGGGTTTAAGGTCCAAGGGGCCACTGCCTTTCTCATTTCATCAGTGTCGTACTGCATTTTGTTGTTGGGTGTATGGTCCGATCTGTCTTGATCACTTACCTTTATGTCTTGCTCACCTGTTAACCAGCATCCACGGCTAGAAACTGGCCCACTGCAGATGCTGTTCCAGTCTCAGATTCACAACAAAATTTTTAAAATATCACCTTCTTTAAACTTTTAGACTAAAACTAGAACTGAAAGTTTGGAAGGGACAAGGGTTAAGGAAATCCCCTTTTATGTTCAATGTGCTTCAAGAAGTAGCTTAATAGATTTTTTTAAATTACTAAACAGTCAGGATACCCATATTATAAAAACAACAGTTAACATTTTTTGGGGGTAGAATATCTCCATTAAACTTCCAATTATACAAGAAACAGCATTCTCCCTGTTTTACAGATGAGGAAACAGCACCAAAAGGACACTTAATTGCCCCATAGCACTAGCTGCTAAGTAGAAAGAGAACTTGAACCCAATTCTTTCTATCTTGGAATTGCATATTTTTTCCAGGATACTTTATGATCTCCTTTCCATCTTGGTTCTGACTACTTAGGCAAGCCCCTGGAAAGAAAAGCAGATGACAGGCACGCTAACCCTTAACAGATCAGAGGATAAAACAGATCAATTTATTCTTTACTTGGAAAGAATTTCTTTGAAGTTTTTAGTGCATTGCTTTTATAAATTTAGAAAGACAAATATCAATAGCTTGACATATAACTTTATTATATTTTTCAAATTATAATAAAATTCATTAACTTGGAGAAAGATTTTTCTTTAAAACGAGATGCTATATGGTGTGTGTGTGTGTGTGTGTGTGTGTGTGTATGTTTTACAGTTTACAGAGCATGCATTCATTCTGTCATCAACATCTCTAAAGGTAGCTATTGTATTGATGGGGAATGAGGTTTACATTAAAAGAAATGGGCAACTTTTCTCTTCGAATTGATGAAAATTTTGATAAGCATTTCCAAATTGCCCTCCTAAAAGATGGTACCAGTTTACAACAGTGTATTGCAACTTCATACCCTTCCCAACTGGGAATTATTATACTCTTTTGTATTTTCTAGCCTGCGTGCAAAAATTGTCTAGTTTTAATTTGCACTTATTTGATTTTCAAGTATAGTTTTACATCTTTTTATATGTTTACTAACCGTAAGAGTTTCTTCTTATCTGGTTATTTGGCTTTTCAAAATTAATTAGTTAAGAGCTCTTTGGACATAATGGTTATTAATCTTTAATCTATTTTATTTCTTCTAGCCTGTCATATGTCATTTACCTTTGTTTATGATCATTCAACAAACTTAAATTTCTAATTTTTTCCCCCCACACCTTCCTTATGCCCCACCGTCCATGTCTTTGGACACCTCCAAATGCCTCAAACTATCTGGGCCCAATTCACAACCTCTCTCCAAGACCCAGACCATTGTCAGAGAGGACCTAGTCTACAGGGTATCCAGGCCTGGGGATTGGTTAGCAACATTCCTTGAATTTTTCTGCCTTATTCCTGGATGGAGGGGTGGTGCTTGGAGAGATGGACTTTACAGAGCATTGCTGGTGGCACATTTCTTAAAGGGGAAGCACAGTCTCTGCTTCTGCTTCCCCACCAACAATGCTTCAGGCCAGGAGTGAGAATTTATTTTAATATACTAGCCAAGTCCCTTGTTCCCTCTGGCCTCGGTTTCCCCATCACTAAAGGAGGTAGGGTGTACTGGATTACATGTTTCTAAGAGAAACATTCAAGAACACAGGGTCCTTATCTCCCAGTGCTCCCCTGAGGCCCGGCAGAGCTGAGAATAAGCTTCAGCGATGACAGAGGCCCCGGAGAACAGAGGGAGACCCGCAGGAGGGACCCTCTTTCTGTCACCCCTCTCCCCATTCTACCCCATCCCACCCTGACTCACTTGCAGTACAGCACTCCCTCAGGAGGTAAATCTGGGATGTCCCCTAAGGCCAGACTCTTGAAAACTGTGTTCAAGCTGGTGTGCTCCTGGGCAGAGGAACACAGCTTTGAGAAGGAGGCAAGGGTTATTTGGGTGCCTGCTTGCCGACCACCCTTCCCGCTGAGCTCCTAGAGCTTGCCGACTGACGACCCTGCGGCCCAGAGCTGTGTCCAGTGCTAGCTCCTTCCTGATTGCCTCCTCTCAAGGCCTCGAGGTCCCCCAGGAAGCAGACCAGGGTGCAGGTCATGTTGTCCAGGCCGCCCGAGACAAGGTGGAGGAAGGAGAGCCTGGTTGAATGCCCCAGCACAAGGCTCCATGCCCTTGGAAGCAGAGCTCCCGAACAATGCCTGTGTTCTTAAATTTCTAATTTTTATGGAACTTTTTGTCTAGAAACCAATTTCTCTACATTTAAAAAAAAATTCTTTGTTTAGGTCTTTTGATTGGTTGTAGTTTTTATCTTACATTTTATAAATTTATTCCTATGTGTTTTGGGTTTTTTTGTTTTAACATGTTTTCATTCTAATTGCAATTGGAGTGGGATTTTTTTTTTCATAACATTTTCTATTTGGTTATTAGGAAAGTAATGTGTATGATTGTGTGTTGATATTTATCTTGTAACTTCTTAACTTACTAGTCTCTATTATTAATGCTAGTGGTTTTGTAGTTGATTCATCTAGGTATGCAATTACCTTATTTACAAATAATGGTAATTATTATATGTATGTGCATGTACGTGGTTGTATACATATGTATGTATGTATGTGCATATCTTATCTCAGAATTGACTAGGATCTCCAAAGCATGTTACATGTTTTGTGTTGATCCTGGTGACCTTTGTGTTGACCCTCAGTGACAGAAATATTTCTAGTTTTAATATTAAGTGTACTGTTAACTCTTTTCTAATAGGTATTTTTTATGTATTTAAGGAAGTTTGGTTTTATTCCAAGTTTAGTAAGTTTTTAAATCAGAAATGGAGGGAACAGGTAGTAAACTGACTTTCTATGTGGAAGGACCATATATAATTATCTGAAAGTTTTTCCTCAGAAACTATCCAGTTTCTCCAAAGAAGAATCCTCTAATCCTCCAGAGAAAGGTATAAGCTGAGCTGCCTGAGTATGCAGAGCAGAGTAGGGAAGGGACTACAGGTCTCTATTCAGACTGAACCCTTCTGTTTTTCCTTGTAAGCCTTCACTCCAGCCATCCTCTTGCGAGGGGCTCCTGAGGGTAGGTACCATGAGTTCAGTTTACAAGAGTATAAATCTTCTGCTCTTGCTTCGTGTCAGGGAGGGCACCTGGGAGTCAATGCGTTCCTTCTACAAGCCTTCGACCACTCCCCCTCTGTAGCCCCACGTTGTACCCTCTGTTGTTTTATGCCTCCAGTCCTCAGCGTTGCTGATTCGGAGGGCAGTGCTGGGATCTCCTTTTGCTCACACTTAGGGGTCAGCTTCCTGGGTTCTGCCACTTTCTACCCTGTGTCCCTTTTCTGTCTTCATATATCGAGACTTGGGGTGATGAATTGTTTTCTTGTTTCATTATAGGTGGAGTTTCTTTTTTCTGTTTCTCATTCTCTATCTTATTTTAAGATGATTTTCAGAGGACAGGTGGGCAGAAAGGGCTTTTCCCCCCACCATCTTAAAGCTAGAAGTCTGACGATTTTATAATAACAAATTCCTTTAGTATATTTAAAAAGAAATATCTAAACAATTAATTTAAAAATAGTCAAATAATTTCTTATCCCTAAGAATCTATTTAGTGCAAATAAAGTTCAACACACAAAATGATTCCAGTCTTGTAATTTTCCTGTGATAACTTGGACTAATTTTAAACTAGTTCTCTTTATAGAGTTTTTGAGTTATTTATTGAAGTGACTTTTTTCAACATTGTTAGATTCTCAACAATTGACAATTAATATGTCTCCTTGGAATTTCAAAACTTAAAATTTACTTTTAAAAGCTGTTTTTCTTGGTAGTAGTTTTGAAGTGAACTTGTATTTGTAATTTTTGAAATTGAGCCAGTTGATAACATTGAAATCTCTTGAACCTGCAAGTTCACTTTATGTTAACTGGTATTTCAGTGAGGATGCCAGTTCTCTAAAATCAAATTCTAGGAGGAAATACATTTGCCAAACCCAGTTGTTAACAGATATTTGTTGAGATGCCTTTGCTTCACTGATGTTACTAACTCTACAGTTACCTGAAATTCAGTTGCCAATTAGCGTGTGACACTAAAGGACAAGACTGAGCCATATCTGTCCTTATATCTATCCCAGAGCCATTCATTCATTGCACCTGCTCTGTCTTCTGATCTGCCTCCCCACCATCACTCCTACCCCACCTTCCCACCCCCATAGAACTTCCTCTTGTGATTATTTCCAATCAAATCCTTCAGAGCTAGGCAAACATCAGCACCTAGAGTATTGCAAAATGCAATAGAAATTCTCCTTCTTAAAACTCACAACACAGAAATAGCAATTCTCCTAGGAACTGGGACAGTAGAGCTGCTGTACAACCTAACTTTAACCTGCAGATTCCATCTATATTTGCTGCTTTGTCTTTGCTTTTCCCTTTGCCTTGTCAAAAATGAAACGTTCAACCTTTTTAATGCTGTCCAACAACAGTAAGAAGAGCTGGAGTTAAAAGGTCTTATGTCTCACTTCCTTTTCTTTTTTCTCAACCTTGTAGGGAAAGATAATGTAGAGATTTTGTAGAGGTTTTTATAGAGCTGACATAAGTTTTATTCATCATAAGAGATACCCAGACTCAGTCTGTTAGTCATTTCATCACAGGTCTGATATCAGAGACTCCAGGAAAAGAAGAGTGGGCTTGAGGCAGGGAGGTGGTGGAGGTGAGATGTGGAGGTAAGGAGACTGGGGATGAGAAGAGGTGGGGGAGGAGTCTTCAACTCAGCTACCCTGGTTCCCCGAAAATAAGACCTAGCAGGACAATCAGCTCTAATGCGTCTTTTGGAGCAAAAATTAACATAAGATCCAGTCATATTATATTATATTATGTTATATTACATTATATTATATTATGGTATACCCAGTCTTATAGTAAAATAAGACTGGGTCTTATTGCTCCAAAAGACACATTAGAGCTGATTGTCCTGCTAGGTCTTATTTTCAGGGAAACACGGAGGGTGGTAAGAGTCCCACAGTGGTTAATGGAGTGTACTGTCCCATCCTCTCTTACCTTTCTCTTTTTGCTACCGCACTTGACATCAAACCTGACACAAGGTGAGGAGCTGGCTCTGGAGGGGTAGATGCTCAAAGTTGTAGCAGACTGGGGAGTGGGGAGGAGGAGGAGGAGAAGGAAATCTTAGGCAGTTGTGCAGGGTAAGAAAGAAGAGGGAAGAAGAGTTTTTATTGTTGCTAACTTTATTATTGAACCTAGTTCCCCATTGGCTATTTGTGTGCAAGAAAAATACATAAATGTGTATATGTATGCATGTGTGTATGTTGGGAGAAGAGGGAAGAGGGGTAATAACCCTAACTGCCATTTCCCTGTTGTCATTTCCCTGTTGGTACAAGTCTATACAGTGGTACCTCAGTTTTTGAACATCTCCGTTGTCGAACATTTCAGTTTACGAACACCGTAAATTTTATGGATCTATGGTATCATTAGATAGTAAAATTTATGCTAAATTTGCAGTTTTAGGGGTTGATTTTGAAGGTCTGGATTAATCCACTTTGCATTACTTTGTATGGGGAAACCATGCCTCGGTTTTTGAATGTTTCAGAACTCGAACGGTCTTCCGGAATGGATTACGTTAGAAAACTGAGGTACCACTTTATTTGTATTGTCTATTACAAGTGAGTCCAAGAGATGTGTAGGATTCAAAGGACTTTAGCGTTTTAAGGACATTATTGGTAATTTAGCAACCTCAACATCACTGCTAATCACCAAGTTTTGTTGGCTGTGAGCTCATTATCTCTTAAAGCTGCCTACTCTTCTCCATCCCCATCAGCACTGCCATAATAAACAATTTCTTGCTTGAATTATTGCTTTAGTATACCACATGTCTTCATTTCCCTTAGTTCCCATTTTCCTCCTCTAATTCACACTGCAACCAGAGTAGGCATTCCTGAAGACAAATACGATTATGCCACTCCTTTGCTTAAAATCCTTCTGTGGCACTGTGTTGCTTTCAGCGAAAAATCTAAACCCCTTAGCATAGGTATAGTAGTTCTGTGATCTAAGTCCTGCTTCCTCCTTTCCACTCCCAGCCACATGTCCTCAGCTCCGTAGGGACCACTGACTCATAGTTCCCAGAACCTTCGTGATGCTCTCTGGTGTTTGCACCATAGGGTTTTCTTTATTTGGAACATACGTTCCCCATTCTACTCAGTTAATTCTAAGTTACTAATCCTTCAGAACTCAGATTATGTGTCACTTCTCCTATAAGACTGAGCTGAGGATGTCTTACATGTTCCCTCTAAATATATCCCTGTCATAGCTACCACCTTTCAGTATTTTTATTTTTATCAATATTATTAATTTTTATTATTAAAGTTTATTATCCTTTTACTCGCCTTTATTTTCTCTTAGTTCATAGGTTCCCTTATGGGCAGAGACTGGTCTTTCATCTCTGATTCTCAGTGAAGATCTCACCACAGGCAGCTACTCCCAAATAATGAAGTGTTGAGCCCCTTCATGTTATAAGTTGAGAAACCAACGTGCAGAAAGATAAGACACCACCTTGCAAGTGATCACATAATATTTAGAGGCAGAGCCTGCCTTTTAGTCTAGCGTTTGTTTCCCTTTATCAGAAATTACAGACGCAGGTGTCTATAAGGGCCAGATCGGCAGCAGATATGAGAAAAGTAGACTGTCTTTTTCACAATCATTCAGTCATTCTTCTGGAACATGTGCTTTTTTCACACTATTTTCCCAAGTATGATAAAGAAATATTTTGAAGGGAAATAAAGAAATACCAGAAGTATTTTATTTTCCTTTTAAGCTACCACATGAGAAAACTGATAGTGTGAAGGTGATGGTTATACTGGGCCATGGGAGGGACTCTGTGGATACGTAAATGAGGCATTTCTCATGTTAGGGTTTCAGTCATTGGATTCATGGCCTCGCTTGACACACAAAACCTGCTGATCTTTCCGGTTTCATTTCTAGCTGGTGAATGTCTGCTCACCTCTGTGCACACATACGACATGCCCTAAGCTCCAACTTTCCTGAATCGTAGTTCCCCAAAATGCCATTTGTAGTGCCTCTCTTCCTCTCTCTGTCCTTCCTTCCTGCCATCTCAATCCCTGGCCCTCTATCACCTACTCTCATTGTGTGATGCTGGCTGAGCACCCACCCTCAGAACTCGAAGCTCAGAAGCCATTCCCAGTCATAGGCTTTCCACGGTGTGTGTGTGTGTGTGTGTGTGTGTGTGTGTGTGTGTGTGTGTCCAGAGTATACAGGCACTTGAGCAAGTATGTTATTCAACTGCCCCATTTAGGACTTGCTTAGAAGTCTCTACTAATGGAGAGCTCAGGATTAAATTGTGTGGTTCCTGAATTTTCAGGAGGTGACATCCTGCCTTTGCTATCAAATTTGATTCAACTTGAGAACTTTAATGCCATTTGGATCTGTTGGGGAGAAAGAATTAAATTGCTTACTCTAGAGAATGATTTTTTTCCCACTGACTAAGGAATAGACATTTATTAAAATTATCGTGGTGACCTGAAAGGAAAAAATGTACTCCTTTTTCCTCAGCAGAAGCAGGTTGAAGGCATTATTAGCATGTGGTAAAAATGGAATAATTGAGCAACGCTGATGTCTTTGGGATTCAGCTTCCAGCCCCTGCTGTGTGATTAGTTCTGTCTAACCTGCTGGCGTGCTTGAGCAGGGAGCCTGCAGAGGGTTAGGAAGGAACAACCCTTTAGTAGATCTCAGGTACGGAAGACATTTAATTTAATTTTACATGTTACACATAGTAATCTGGTTTCCCTTGGCAACCTCCAGTTCTGCCCTACTTTATATAATACGAGGATGACAGGAAACATTGCAGACTTCATGGCATCACCTGGAAGCGAATGTTGAGAACAGAGTTTGCCTCAAAAGAGGAGAGGAAAACAGGTCACTAAAAAAGGACAGCAGAGTCTGAGTCCCCTTAAAGAAGGGACAGATAGTTATCTATAGCTCAGATACCTAAGAGGATTTAATTGATGAGGAAGGTTCCAGAACTACCTATAATAGAGGAGTTTGGCATTTAATGGAAAAGGATCAAGTCTTGTATATATTTTAAGGGATAATAATTTTATTATTTATGAATTGCCTTGAGATAAGGTTTTAATTTTTAAACGACAATAATAGCAGTTATTAAGTACATGCCAGGAGTCTTACTTGGTTCCTTACATACACAATTTCATTAAATCTTTACAATGTTCCTGCAAGAGGAGTATTAATATCCTCTTATAGATGACAAAACAAGTATTTATTGATCTCTTAAAGTATGAAAGCCCAAAGTATGGAAACTTTGACTACAAGGTTTCAGCTTGAGGAGATCATTATTCATTTTTTCTGTGATCTCCAAGTCCTATAAGTCTGAATAGCCTCTATTACAAAAGAGTATACTATGTCCATTAAAAAATGGCCTTTAGCCATCCAGAAAAGCTTAAATTACCGTCCTCTGTTCTAACTCTCATTTTACACATTAGGAAATTGAGTGCCAGAAATTTAGTAAAGCCCAAAGCTAGGTCTTCTGACTACTAGTAGATTGTGTATTAGGTTGGTGCAAAAGTAATTGTGGTTTAAAAGTTTTAAAATAATGGCAAAAACCACAATTACTTTTG
The DNA here is from genome assembly GCF_036562045.2 of Rhinolophus sinicus. Classification (NCBI taxonomy): domain Eukaryota; kingdom Metazoa; phylum Chordata; class Mammalia; order Chiroptera; family Rhinolophidae; genus Rhinolophus; species Rhinolophus sinicus. The sequence continues at coordinate 42,972,597 of NC_133755.1, read as the reverse complement.
TACAACCTAATATTATACCAAGCTCATACACTTTCAAAGAGGGCTTGAGTAAATGGAAGGAAAGATGGAAGGGGTCTGTAGTACTATCAATGGTACTAAGTTGAACTAACAAAGGAAACAAACTAAAAAATCAAAAGGTACTGAGGAGACATTTAGGCATTGGGAACAGTTCTAGTTCTTACCTAGCTAGTGATTAATTTATTCTGCTTGGCTCATGTCTGAAGGAAGTAGTGCACCTCATGTTTCTGAATGATCAAATGAGGTTTGACAATTAAGTTTGCGAACTTGCCACCATGTGCTTACATTGGCAGCACTGTACAAATAGCTCGGTAAGGTTTCATAACCTTGGTCTCACAGCTATGTTCGTGTCGATGTGTAGCAGTGTCTTTCTGAGTGGCGTTCATTACTGTTGTTGCATGTTTTTGTGTGCTGACACAAGAATGTCTGAGCTTGAATTAGAGCAACGAACAAACAGTAAATGTCTTGTTAAACTTGGAAAGAGTGGAAGTGAAATCAGGGCATGTTAGTCACAATTTATGGGGATAATGCAATGAAGAAAACGGCAGTGTACAAATGGATTAAATGTTTTTCTGATGGGAGAGAACGTGTCACTGAAGAAGAGAGGTTAGGGTGGCCAGTAATGAGCAGAACTGATGAAAACATTGCAAAAATTCATTGAATTGTGCGTCAAAATCATCGGCTAACTGTAAGAAGCATAGCAGACCAAGTAAACATCAATAGAGAAACAGTTAGGAAAATCTTAACTGAAAATCTTGAGGAAGGTGTGTGCAAAAATGGTCCTGAAGGAGCTCATCGATGAACAAAAGCAAAGGAGAGTCGAAGTTTGCCAAGACCTTTCGGAGAGGCAAGATGATGTTTTGGGCTGTGTTATCGCTGGTGATGAAACATGGGTGTACCAATACAACCCTGAAACAAAGCGTCAAAGTGCACAATGGAAGTCAGCCAGTTCTCCAGGACCAAAAAAGTTCCGTCAGTCCAAATCAAGAGTCAAAACGATGTTGCTAACCTTTTTGACATCAGAGGGATTATTCATTATGAATTTGTACCAACTGGACAAACAGTTAATCAGGTTTGGAAGTGCTGAAAAGGCTGCGTTAAAAAGTTAGATGAAAACGAACTGAACTTTTTGCCAACAATTCATGACTCTTGCATCACGACAATGCACCAGCTCACATGGCACTGTCTGTAAGCTGTTTTTAGCCAGTAAACAAATAACTGTATTGGAACACCCTCCCTACTCACCTGATCTGGCCCCCAATGACTTCTTTCTTTACCTGAAGATAAAGGAAATATTGAAAGGAAGACATTTTGATGACATTCAGGACATCAAGGGTAATATGACAGCTCTGATGGCCATTCCAGAAAAAGAGTTCCAAAATTGCTTTGAAGGGTGGACTAGGCGCTGGTGTCAGTGCATAGCTTCCCAAGGGGAGTACTTTAAAGGTGACCATAGTGATATTCAGCAATGAGGTATGTAGCACTTTTTCTAGAATGAGTTCGTGAACTTAATTGTCAGACCTCCTAAGTCTACATAAGTATCTAGTGCACTGGTCATTTGAAGTTTAAAAGGACAGGGTCCACCTGTGAACCACCTATGCCCTGTGTGTGTAGATGATAGATGGATGGATAGATAGATAGATAGATAGATAGATAGATAGATAGAGCTAGGTCTTGAGATGGATGTGAGTGATAACTGGCCATTTTTGTGACATGTAGAAGCAGAGACTACATGTGTTTTATTGACTTACACATGTATGCTTCTGTCATCTTCACAAAATGCCATTACTGAGGCAGGACATGTCATTACCTTTCTTTAAAGTGAAAGCTGTGGGGGTCTAACGACAAACTGAGACATCTTAGTGTCACACACTTATTATTCAATGCATTTTATGTGAATTTCATTTAATCCTCATAATGACCGTGATTGTGAATGATATTTCTTCATTTTAGCAATTTTTTCAATTTTCTATTAATCCTTCCCAGAACAGGATTCTCCCTAACATTTTATTATGAGTATTTTCAAATATATAGTAAAGTTGAAAGAATGGTACAGTTAACACCCATATACCCACCTAGATTCTACAATTTACTTTTTTCTATATTTGCTTTATTATATATCTAGCCATCAATTTATCTACCCACTCATCTTAGTTTTTGTTGTATTCCAAAGTGAGTTGCAGACATTAGTGCATTTTACTCCTAAACACATTGTGTATATCATTAATTAGATAGAGTAAAAATGCGTTAGCCCTATTCAAAGAACAAAAACAAAGATGGAGCAATCAGATGGCTCAGTTGGTTACAGCGCGAGCTCTGAACAACAGGGTTGCTGGTTTGATTCCCATGTGGGCCAGTGAGCTGCGCCCTCCACAACTAGATTGAAGGATGACTTGGAGTTGATGGCCCCTAGAGAAACACACTTTGTTCCCCAATATTCCCCAATAAAATTAAAAACAAAAACAAAACCTAAAACAAAAAGAAAAATTGAGACTTCAGTTCTCTGTTTTAGGCACATAGTATGTACTCAGTCACTTTGGGCCTTTCCCTATGAAATAGTAGGATATTTTAAGAATAAATGTAAGCTACCCATGTTAAAAAAAAACATGTACCTCATTAATGAGAAATAGAAATCTGTAGGGAGGTGGGGGATACCCCTGCTGAATTCCTAAGCCACAGCAAGCCAGCATTGAAAGTGGCATCTCACCTCATTTCTGATTTTAAATGAGGTTGAGGTCACTGCCACATTTCTGAACACTAACTTTTCTCCCAAAAAGGGAGTTTGATTAGCAAATTAGTTAAGCACTTTAGTAATGATATTGGAACTTAATTTCAATAAACATTTTTTTCCCTTTTCTTTCTGGGTGTGACTAAATTGCCTACAGCATGCTGCATGGTTGCTGGTAAAACAGGAAATGGGGTAAGTAATTTAGGTAGGGAATTTTTACTACCATTTAAATATAAGCTACCTGATTCTTAAAGTACTTTTACTACTACTATCTCTTTTTTTTAGAGTGAGTTCACTAGCTACTAGAGAACTTGGCACAAAAAAATTTTTATTGTATAAATTTAGGTGTCAACCTTATTTGTTTTATTTACATAGCATATTAATAGTCTATAAAAATGGATTCACTTTTTTTGTAGATTTAACCTGAATGTAAATGCATACTTTATATTTATTAGTCACTTATATAATGTAGTTTGGCAAGTTATTTTAAAAGAAGAAATTTTATACTGATCTTAGAAACCAATTATGAAATTCGTTATGCTATAAAAGATACAAAATAAAACAGTGAAAGCAGAACAGCAGTGAGTTTATACATAGATAAGACATAGAAAACATAGGTCCACAGTCCTTAATCTGAAACCCTTCAGGGCCAGATGTGTTTGTTTTGGAATTTAGAATCTTTTAGATTTTGGAAATGTAAAATGGTGTTAAATACCATATATAACATACCTTTCCCCTCCAGGACCTGGAGTGGAACAATATAATCAAACACAATATTTCTACAGTGAAACATATGAATATTCACACTAAGTTTGATAAAGTCTCTAAACAGCCTCACACATTTAAGTCATGGTTTCATTGCCAACTGTGTTAAGAAAAATATCTTTAATTTTCTGGAGCTTTTTGGATTTTGAAACTAAAAAGTTTTATACTAATATAAAAAGGGCCATGTGACTGTTGGACGTTCCTGTGTACTCTAGAGAGAAAACTCCAGAGAGAAATGTAGATTTCTGTATTAGAATCTCATGCTTGGTTAAGTGATTTATGAAAAACAATAATTGGTTTGGCTTTCTTAATTTTTTATAGTCACATCTTTATTTTTAAAAGGGTATTACCACGTATTTATCAAAGGGTTTGGGTCTTAGGTTATGTTAAATTCGTCTCAAATGCTTGTGATTCTGTCATAATAAAATGTGATCCTATGTTTGAGAAATTTTTTAGTGTAGTCAGGACGTGCTGTTTTCTAAATGTTTCCAGTTTCCATCCACCTTGCTTGTGAGTTGTTATTCGTTACTGAACGAGTCTAAAATAAGCCTAGTTTTCCCTAAAGATATCTTATTCAATATAGAGCTACTGGCACAGAAAAAAATATAGAACACTAACCTTCTTCCTTAGTGTCCCTGGTTCAGTCTATGTTTAAAAGATTGTGGAGGAATTGCCATTAAAGAATTGATTCAAGGTATTTAGAAAAAATTAATTGTGTTGGATATTTTGGTTCATCTTTGTCCTAGATGGTTGTCACCATGTATCTATAGCAAAAGTGATTGTAATTGACATTCTCATCAGTAGTTACCTGACAGAGGAGAGAGGGAACTGCAGTTACTAAGTACTACATTGGAGCTGCATTTACCTCAATGACTGCTAATTCTTCTAAAGAACCATCAGGCATATGCTAAGGATCTCTGTGAAAACACTTACCCTAAATTATATTAGGAAACTTATTAGCCACATTGAACTTGTAGGATTGAAAATCTGGCATGTTAAATACTGTATTTTTACCTTATATATAAGGTTAAGGTTTCCAAGATGTCTGTTAACCCTTTCCTCTAGTTCTTCAATCTGGAAAGAAAAAATACCTGTAGTTGAAGTTTTTTAACTGGGCTGAAGAGCTCTAAATATACTTCTAAAACGATGAAGGATTTAAAATACCTGTTTCTTTAAATACGCGATGAATAATGTTTTAACTCATTTTTAGGATTCACCTTTGCTGCAATCCTTTGTTATCTAGAGTCTAAACAATTTTTAAATAGTGTTCCATTCTTGTGTTTTCTGTTTCAACGTTTTATCCTTTAAAGTGTATTCTCACTCAGTAATTATTTGCTTTTCAACTGTGATGCTATTTTATACATATATCATTAAACTATTGATGCAATATCAAGATAGTCTTTTAAAATACCTAAAATGTTTCTGGTATTTATAGAATTAGGAACAGTTTATGAAGCTCAGACACTTAATGTTTGAATAAATTCTTGAATGTAGAGAAATAATTTGATTATTTGTCAGATATACGGCTTATCTGGGTATTTCATTATTAAACCACAATCCCAAAGCATATGAAAGCATTCCGTGTAACCAATTATATTCTCAGCTGGATACAGAATGCGTTAGATCAACTCTTTTTTAATTTGCAGTTTTAGAGGAACGGTGGTTTTGATATATTCTTTTTTTTAAGTTCAATTAAATTTAGCCATTAGCTAAATTATTTTTTTGTTGTCTACTTGCAATTAGTCATGTCTTTTAGTCTTGAAGAATTAAATTATAATGGATATTGACTATAAGTCATTCCTATCAGTGAAAATTAGACATTTAAAGAAATGATTCACAAGCTGGCCCTTTATATCTCTTTTGTTAAAAGTAGCCCTGTGAATAGCCAGCTGTAAGACTGATTTGAAGTTTTAATTATTTGAATGATGTGGGCTTGTTAGTTTATTAGTGATATTGCAGTGTTCTCAGTAGAGTAGAGCAGTTTTCATAATATCATACCATGTTTTTCTTTCCTCTTATCTCAGTTCCTTTCTATCACAATTTTAGGTTACAAACTAAAAACTAGAAATCATAATTGGGACTTCCCCAAACCTATTTATTGGCTCATGAGTAAATTTGGGGGGAATGTCAGATTTTTATTCATGTGTTTATATTAAGTTGAGCATTTCAGAACATTGATACTTCAGGATTTAATATTTCTTCTTCAGCAGTAAAGTAGAGCTTTTGCATCAATTCCCCCAAAGTAAGCCCCATTATCTGGAAGAAAGTAGATGCAAACATTTTTAGTTTGGATGAGATTATTGTAATATGCAGTTTTGTAGTTTCTGAGTAATAAACAATCCTCTCTATTCTGCCTTTCTGTTTTCTGATGTATGAATTCTGGAATCTGGCAATTCTAGCTCAGAAAAACTCATTAGTATGCTTTTGTCTTTGAAACTTTAAAAACTGTCTTATATGCCATTTAAAAAATCAGTTTCTTGATTCTATTAGAATGTAAGGTCCATGAGCTGTTGAATTTTTGTCTGCCTTGTTCTCTGCTTTCTATCTAATGTGTAAAATAGTAGGCACTCATTAAGTATTTTTTAATAATTGCATAATCTCTTGCGTTTAGTAGAAAAAGTGAAGTTTTTCATGTCAGTGAATTAATTTGTATGTTATTCAGAAAGCAGAGTCTGTCGCTGGGAAGAAATGATATAATTCAGCTAAAAGAAGCCTACAAGTGGATAACTCACCCCCTGTTTTCAGAAGAACTGGGTGTTCCCATTGATGGAAAGGTATTGGTCATCAACACTGTTAATTTTGTTCTCCAGTTTTACTTCATTATACGGCAAAGTTTTGGTTAGCCAAAAGAATCTTCTCTTTAAATAATCCAGTGAAGGATTTTTAAGCTTTTAAAAATATTAATTTCTAGTCTTAAGTTGAGGTTAAAGTGTAACAGGTGCAGTGTACCCTAATTGACCTTAAAAGGTTAGAAATGAACTATGCCTTAAATATATATTTTAATTGGAGAGACAGATTTACTGATACAGAGCAATACATAAATAACTGAGCAACTGTAGAGTCAACTCTAGACTATTTAAATTTGGTTATCTGTGGCTTATCTTGTTTTCAAATATGCAGACAGAATCTTCTTAACTATAGTGATCAGGGACTCAATCTCTCACACCTTGCTGGTATCTCAAATCTCTCTGTTTAGTTTTAGGCAGCGATTGCCTTTGAAGCCAGAACACTTACCTATTCTTGAGCAGAACTTGCCTCAGTCTCTAGAATGGATTGAATTTTTAGGGAAGAGCTCAACAAGTTTCTGGATGTGGAAACAGGACCTATTCCTAGCTCATCTCATCATTTTTCTTGAAGGAAATTACCTGAATATCAGACACATCCCTATTCAAGTAAAATCACAAAACCACCTTTCAAAGCTAAATAGTTAAAAAAAAAAGTCAGTATTTTGAATTATACAGCTCTGTTTCCCTCAGTTAGTAAGAATATACTCTGACTGCCCTTTAAACTGAGTACTGAGAGAATAGAAAATAAAACCACCACAGATAGTATGAAGAGGAAATGAGGTAATGAAAGTACTTTGGAAATTAGAGAAGTCATTGATGCAAAATGTTTTTACCTCAAATTTAATTTTGAAGCACAAATGATTTTTCACATGTTGAAACAGAACAGAAAATAGAAAACAAAAGATGATTCAGGAGGAGTGAAGTTTTCTTGAGTAAAAAGAATATGTTGTAATTTTAATTTTACTTTGTAGATTAGAATAGAGAGCAAAAAAAAATAAATAACTATTCACTATTATGATTCTAGAGTAGCTAATAGGCTTGCTGACGATCCAATGCAATCCATAAATACAGAACTCAATAAAATAAGATGAAATTGTTGTCTGGTATGACATTTCTATTTTTTCTCAATGTAGAATTTTGCATATTCTCTGTGGAAGTTAATGTACACAGAGTATGGAATTTTGCTTTTTTGTATACAAGGTTGTTCATTGTAACATTTTTTAATAAGAGAAAAACTTACTATAACTTACATGTCCAACAGTCTTCGAAAAGATGTCCATGACATGAAATTAATTGAATAAAGCAATTATCCGAAAGTATGTTTAATATCCTAAGAAGCATGTACTGTACATTTATGTTTATATTCATAAAAATGGCTTGAAAGAAACATGCCAAACTGTTACTAATTCTACCTCAGTAGAGTGGAATTGAAAACCTATCCTATATTTGGTTATTTTACAGTTTGTATGTATCACTTTTATAATAAAACAAAAATTAAGATCTCTCTTTTAAAACTCAAATCCATTAAGAAGTTTGAGCACTTAAGAAAAAGCCTTAGGATAGCCGGTTACCTCAGTTGGTTAGAGCGCATTGCTCTTAACAACAAGGTTGTCAGTTCCATCCCCACATGGGCCACTGTGAGCTGCGCCCTCCACAACTAGATTGAAACAACTACTTGACTTGGAACTGATGGGTCCTGGAAAAACACACTTAAATAAATAAAAGTTTTTTAAAAAAGCCTCATACAGAGTTTTTAAGCAAGTGGATACATGTTTTTTGCTTTATTGATAATTCTAGTCATAGTATTACCTAGAGTAGTTCTTTATTTCTTTCAGTTATCTATCTCCAATTCCATGAATTCTCATTCATCTTTACACCTAAAATAAAAAATCATACAAATGTATTTTAAAATTTCTTTTAAACTTGTTTTTTGGTAGCCTCACTAGTGATTGAACTTTTCAAGTTAAAAAAAAAAAAAGACTATTTCCTTTACAGCTGCTCTGTGAACAAGCTGATTTGAAAATATAGTATTTCTAGTTTTCGTTGTCACTCTTTCTGAGCCAATCTTTGAGAGTTAATTTCTATTTCCATTCATAAGTTTTTAGATGTTGGTTTCCTTTTGCTCATTTTTAAACTGTCTTTATAATTTTTAGAGCTTGTTTGAAGTGAGTGTGGTCTTTGCTCACCCAGAAACAGTTGAGGATTGCCACTTCCTGTAAGTTGCCCCGTAAACAACAATGTCAATTGTGTAACATTGTTAATGCTTTTTGGTTTTCATGAAAATAGTATTGCTCCTCTTTCTAATGAGTATATCAGAACTTGTCATGTCTTAAGTAAGTTTAAAATGTGCTCTTTAACATAAGGGTCTAGACAAACCAATGCGGCTCATACAGTGATTTATTTTGTCTGCTCCTGATATCCTCCTGAGTTCAGCAGCCATGTTGTATAAAATATATTTGAATTACATCCACCCCAAAATAAACTTATTAACTTTTTATATTAACTTAAATTTTCCTTAGACGTGCAGTATGTCCAGATTGTTTCAAGCCAGCCAAAAACAAACAGGTAAGGATTCCTGCTTCTTATTTTTTAGTGAGTTTTGTCTGAGCTGAATATTCAAATTAACAACAACAAAAAAAGGTATGCGTTAGAAATGTGGCAATCTATTATACTAAGAATCAGTCTTTAAATCTTTCCATTTGCTACATTTTTTTGTTTTTTTTCAACTATCAACACCTTTGCCTCTGGCTAGAAAGTCATAGTAACACACAAACATTCTCGTGTGTGTGTGTTTGTGTCACTGTCTGGGTTGTTCTGATATTGTTGAATTTAGAACCAGTTCTTCAATGATATTTCTGTTACCCCTATGTGGAAATTAAACTTTTAGATTTTAATTCCCAAAATTACATCATCTGGGAAGATCCAAACGGTAAGTATCAGCAGTATTCCAAACTTTTGTCTAATATCCATTTTCTAGCAATTGGTGTTTCAAAATATAATCCAAAGTAAATTAAGTTATGTAGGACAGTCCTGAATTCATAAAGCCTATTTCAAGCTACATTTGCAAAAGGGTATTTTATTCAAACTTCCCTTTACTGATGTGAGCTAGTCTTTATGTTAATGAGCAAGTTAGTTGGCATGTACTTTTAGTTTCTATTATGCTGGGATAAATGGGATGGCACAATATTAGCAAACTTTCACGTCCCAGTTACTTAGTTGGTTTTGTACAGACCCAGGTGTTCCTACTTTTCCTGATATCCATTTTGCTGTTCTGCTTGTTAAAAAGAATGTAAATTTATTGTCAGAGATACTTCATTTGGTCTCTCCTCTTGCTTTGGCTAATTGCTGGGCCTTTTAGAACTGGTGAGGGTGGGAGGTTGTGACATTTGCTGAATGCCCTGTGCAGAAATAATTAGAAATGAAGACCAACCCTAAAGCTGTGCTTCCCACCTTTTCTCACATCATGGTACACCTAGGACATTATCACGTTTGTTCAGCACCCTGATGTTAACAGTTGAAGTTGCCCTAAGTTGGAAGAATAGGCCTGGGGGTTCCCACTGTCCCAGACCCTGCCCCTCGGCCTTTGTGAAGTAAAGGGAGCGATATCTTGGCACAACTGTATATACCTCACTGCTTTGTCATACCAGCTGGGAAGCTCTGCCCTAACAACCTGTAAGCCATATTTATACAAGTATTGATAATCTAGTTTCATTTTTGTTATCTTTGAGGAATATACAAGTACCAGCATTAAATAATTGGATAAGGGAAGTTTTGTCAAAGTATCATAGAGACTACATCATTTGGCCAGTAACTATTATATAGTCTTAATTGTAGTTTTCCTGCCTTATAGCTGGGAGTAAATTGAATGACCTTTCCAGATTCTTTCAGGCCTTATATTTCATATCTTAACAAATAGGCCCTTAATTTTCAGTTCTAACCCTATGATACCTTGATAAACTGTTGAAATGCCTGCATTGTGCCCCTTTTCAGTCAAGTATAATTTTTTATAACAGAAGAAATAATTGTGATTTATCATAGTAAGCCATGTATATGTGCACCAATTAGTTCTAGTATGTCTACCATGCGGTTTAACTTATTTTAAAAACCCCAAGGTGGGACGTTTGTTGTAGATGCCCTTCTATGCAGTATAGTGGAATTATTTTCTTTGTGGCTGGTGAGTGGTGCTGAGTTACTACATGCCAGGGCAGGCGGGTTGGCTCTGTTTTACCCCTTACCCTTGCAGCCAACTCCTAAATTATATATTGTGGCCCGTGAAGGGATATAGGGAAAACAAAGGTAGATAGATCGATGTAAATTCCTTTTGTGGTCTGGGAAAAAATATTCAAAGCACATTTCCTGCAATGTCATCATTTTTGTATTTGAAGATTGCCACATTTTGAGGATAATGGGACAGTGAAATGAAGAAGACATGTTCTGCTAGGTCTACCTGGTATTGTGGACATAGACCAGACTGAAGAGAAGGGTTGTAGGGGTGTACCAACTGCAGAACTAACAGTGTGAATTCTTACGTTTTGTTTATTTTTTGAAGCATTAAATATTTTTCCCTTTTACATATAATTTAAGATGATATAATTTCTCCAACCATGTTCTGTGTTTCACCTCGGATGTTTTCTTGTCTAGATGATAAAATGTCTTTTCTTTTCATTTTACCCTATGTAGTCAGTATTCACTAGAATGGCAGTTATGAAAGCTTTGAATAAGATAAAAGAAGAGGATTTCCGCAAGTAAGTAGAAATATAGAAACAAGGAAGAATCATGAAATTTTAGAATACAGGGAATGTTAGCAATAATCTGGATTATCTCTAAGACAAAACTGGGTGTATTTCAGGGCCCAGGACTGTGCTTAGTCATCGTTATACCCCCATCCCTGGCTCAGTACCTGGCATGCAGTGGGGTTCAATAAATGTTTGTCAAATTAATATTTGAATTTATGAATCAAGTCCAGTTTCTTTATCTTTTAGAAGAGGATATTGAGGTTCAAATAGGGAGTTGACTTGCTTCAGATTTCAACTGGGTAACAGAAAGTAGTGAATTTAGAGCCAGTTTTCGTGGCTCTCCAGTCCAGTGCTAGTCCCATTATGTCCCTAATCCTGCATTTCATAGTATTATCTACCTCAAAAAAAAAAAAAAAAAAGGAGAAAAAAGCTCAGGAGTTTCCTCACTTGTTATAATAGGCTGCAATACAATAAGCTTTAAATTTTAATTCTCAGTGTGTTTGTTTTATTTAATAAAATATTATCATAGTTATCCTTCTAGAATGTCCTTGAATAAATTTCAAACAATGAAGTTATGAGGAAGGTTTCATATATTTTACCGACTAAAAATGAGTCTCAGGATGGAAATATTTTTATTAAATTTTAGAAAGTAAAAACAGTTACTCTCTACAAGCAGTAGTTCCTGAGTTCCTAAATGATATCTTTGTTGAGACATCTTGGGAAACTTCGTGAAATTTTCAGGCCAACCATTTTGGATTGAGTCCACATCTAGTCACTTACAGGTAGACTCCAGTCCATACCTCTGCAAGTTTCCAGATGGTGGACAGAAAATAAAGCCATACATTGATCTTCCCTATCTGTCCTCCATTGAAGTTTCTTAACTGAAAGGGCGGAGTCTGCCACATTCCACTTTTTCTGGCTGTGTGGTCTGATTCCCAAGATCATAGTTGGAACGAGAAGAAAAAGAATGAGAAAAAGGGAGCGTAACCTCCCTATAGGTGGGACTTATGTGACTAATCTCACTACACACCAGCTTTACCAAAAGATTGGGGAGTTTTGTAAGCTAGCAGCAGGTGTTTAAGGATAGCAAAGTGGCCAAAAAACCTTGAGAGGCTTCCACTTTGTATATATGGGTTTTTCTCCCAAACCTCAAGGCTGTTAGAAATTAACATCTGGGAACCTGAGGTCTCCTGAACATGGAAGGTAGTAGCAGAGCACTGATTTACTTAGTGCATTCTCATGTCTTAAAAGTGGTAATCTAGAGGCCTAAAAATCCCTTACGTTTCTGAAACTTCCAGGTTAGGGAGGGGCTTAGTCCTTAAGAGACTCAGGCTGTGTGTGTGTCTTGGATAATGCTGATCGTTGTAGTTATGTGGTTCAATATTATGTCTGGAAAATGGTAGCTGTAAAATTTATTTTGTTTTGCAGGCAGTTTCCTTGTCCTCCAAACTCACCAAAGGCTGTATGCACTGTTCTTGAAATTGAATGTGCTCATGGTGCTGTTTTTGTGGCTGGTAAAATATTTAGTCTAGAATATACTTACACTGTCAACTTATTCTCCTTTTTGAAAAACTCACCTGATTCCTCCTCAGTTTCCTTCTTATTGTTGTTATTAGGTTCTGATTACTTAACTCTTTTGAGAACTAGAACCGATAGCCAAGCTCATTTTAGGTTCTATAAGCATTCTTAGGGTCGTTCAAGAGATCTGTTATTTGAAATGCCGTGCTGAAGGGAAATAACACTTCCCAGGTTTCAAAAGTTTTCATCAGAAATGGCCAAGTGGAAATATGGGTAGATGTAGAAACCCAAAGTTGGTCAGGAGAAACATAGCTGTGGAGAGGATTTTTTTTTTTAATAATAGGAAAGCCAACTTGAAAAAATAGTTTTATTATCTGCAAAATGACTAAACACTTGGCTTCTGCCTGAAAAAAGAATTGTTACATTGACTTTTCCAAGAGGTAATCTAGCAGACAGTCTTTGTTTTGAAAGCTACAGCTGTTTTATAGTGATAGCTGAAATGAAATTGATCTTAAGTCTTGACTATAATACCCTGCCCTGAGGTAATGAATAAAAGCCACGTGCCTTAGGGTAGCTTTATTCATAAAGCAATGAGTCATAGTCTGTTAGGGTTTTTTTTATTATTATTATTACAAAAACTTCAAAATTTTCTGTATTTGAGCTCTTTGAAATCTACTGTCACCAATGACTATTATATTGAAAGTATTACTAATCAGGTATAAAAGCAGTCGCTGTTTTTTTCTAAATGATCTGTGGTGTGTTCTGTAATATTACAACTTGTTCAGTCAGCCAATCAGATTAATAAATACATTGAGCATTCCCTTAGAATTCATTTAATGATTCATATCATGTCTTTAGCCATCTCTTCTATTGTTACCTTAAATATTTTCATTTAGTTATCTATGTGTATGTGCTGGCTCCCCAACTTAGATTGTAAGTTAGTTGAAGCCTAAGCTTTGTTTCATATCATAGGACCTAGGATATTAGCATTCAATAAATAGTTGTTGTTTTTCTTTTTACCCTACTGTGTTAATCGCATCATGCCATCCAGACTACCTTGTATTTCTTTTGCAGGGAGATATAATAAATACTCCAGGAATCTACCACAAACTCCTTGGATAATTGATGGAGAAAGGAAGCTGGAATCTTCAGTGGGAGAATTAATTTGTGATCATCTTTTGACAGAATTCAAAGCAGAGAGTAAGTGTTATAATATTCATATTTTAAATACATTGTCATTCATGAATAGATTTCTTAGAGGTGGCGGGAAAGATTTCTGTATTTTGTAAATCACCACCAAATCTGGGACCCTTGCCTGGCAGCTTTCTGTGAATAGGAATTACCATGTCTTGATCTCCTCTGACTGGGCTGTATTTGAGCCAAGTTGCCCAAGGATTTCTTTCCTCTTTCAAGATGATTGATCTTTCCTGGGCAACTTCAAAACAGTTGAAACTACTTTAAATGAATGAACTTAACCTCTGACCTTGGGACACTTCAGCCTCCACTCTTTTGGGGAATATGAGAAAATTAAAGTACAACTTCCACATTTAGTACTGGTTCAAGAATAATCATTGGCAAATGCCTGGCTTTCATCATAACCACTAAACTATCCTGGAATCAAATTGAAGCGTAGAGAAAATAGACCAACAGCTACCATTTACAAAGACTTAATGGAAGTAGCGTTGTGTTTTTAATACCCTTTCCTAGGCAAAAGTAATTGCGGTTTTTGAAGTTTTTAACCTTTTAAACCGCAATTACTTTTACACCAACTTAATATTAATGAGCCCAGGTTTGTGGGATGAGCCACGGCCTGTCAGATTGATGTTTTCTTTGTCTCAATAGGCCTGTCAGGTCAAAGGCAGCATAACGATTTAGGATTCTACTAGAGGAAAGGGGCTAAGATTTCAATCTCAGGAAATCATGTTGAACGTCAGGAAAAACTGTAGGCAGTAAGTAAATCACTCTTAAAGTGGGTCTACTAGCATAATTAGAACACCTTTTTTGAGGGACCAACTAGACATCCATCTTTCTCTCTGAAAAGCCTGAAGACAAGCCGGCTTTAGGAAAGAGAAGCACTTCAAACCACATCCCTCTCGTAGTTTGTTGCCTCTCGGGTAGGTTGGCCCTCTTTTCAAGGGTCTTTAAGAATTGCTTACTGAATGAAGAAGAAAGTAACCTAGTATCATGCAGGGTCTCTGCTCCCACTCCCCGCATAAGAACGCAGGATATGGTGAGGCCAAAAAGGAACAACGACTGAGCTGTGGATAGGGGGTCCATACCACTATATTCTCGCTGGTGGGTGGGTTGGAGACACAGGAAGCAGGAGCCACACAATCTGCAGTCTGCTGTCCACTTCTCTGCCAACCAACCCACCCGCCTAGCGTAGTCACTGCAGTGATGTTAGGGGGCTAATGGCTAACCGGTAACAGCAGATGGCCATCCAGTTCCCGAGCCAGCACCTTTCCACATGAGGCCGAGAGCCTGGAAACTGCTCTCTGGGACTCTGTCCCTATACCTAGCAACCTAATATTTTCCAAAATCTTAGCAGTAAAGACTTTGGGTTATTGCCATGACCTTTTACCTACTTAGTCTAATATTTACACACTAGTTATCTTATGAGACTTACCTAAGTTACGAAGAAGTCAAAGTAAAGCTTTGGCACCAGAAAGTCTCTTTCAAACTCTCTGTGGGGCCACCTCACTCCCTTTCTTTAAGAGGATTCAAGAAACTTTCAGTTCTGATTATTTGGGTCCCAAGGAAGACCCCATTATGAGTAGGGCTGCTGGGAGCTCTGAAACAGCTGTATGTTTTCTCCTTGTAATCTTCCTAAAGGTAGGTTGTTGTCATTTTCCATTTGAGGGGGAAATTTGTCCCCACACTGAAAGTAAATAAAACTGTGTTTAGCATCTATAGTGATATGTTGAGGAAATTTCCTGAGAGCTGCCCTGGCTCCCTGTGCTCTCATGCTCCTTTCCAGGGGATAAACCCTTGATGTTTGAAATGCCTAATTAATAGCATCAATTCGCTAAACTTGTGCTTCTCAGATGCATTACTTGTTATTTCTGTGGTTCACATGTGACAACTCTGGGAAGATGGTTCTGACTATTATGCCTCCAAGTTTTACAGCTCTATGAAAATAAACCAGTATTGCATGAAGCAGCCTGGCTACTTATATAAAGGTTCCTTCCCCTAAATGGGAAATGCAAATTTGTTTCTCAGTTACTTCAAACTGGCACATCATATTATGTACTTGCTAATTCCCTAGTTAATGAGTAATAAACTTTGAAACACTCTCAAAGTCAACGTGTCTAAGAAATTTTCCCCTGATACGTTTATTACTTCACTCGTTAAATAAGTATTTGTCATGTCAGCTCCCTGCTGAAAATTGGCAATGACTAGTTACAGGATCAAGTCCAAACTACTTAACTGGATATTCTAAGGTCTTCATCATCTGCTCTCTGTCCATCTTTCAGTCCCATTGTCTGTCTGACCCCAGGTGTGAGGGCCCCTGCAGACTAGCTGAACCACTTATATAGTTCCTGATCAGTCTTACCCTTAGCTTTGTATTTGTTTTTGAAATACCTGTTCCTTTGATCAGAAGGCTCAAAGAAGTCACAGGATTTAGAAAACTCAACTAATTAAACATGTCTTTCCTAATAGTTAAGGCAGTGGCTCCGCTTCCTGTTTTTGTCAGGTATTATTCATAATTGCATATAAATAAAGTTTTAAAGTTTGTCCCCCAGAGTATTTCTCAATGTAGGGTTCAAATGTGAAACATTTTTCTAAAAGGTATAGTAAACACCCCTTTTCCCTTTGTCTGGATTGACTGTAATGTTTCTCTGGACTTCTCAAGAGCCTAGCTTTCTGCACCTCTTTCTTGTTGATGGGCTGGTATTTGTGGGAAGTTCTGTGGGCTCACTCATGAATGCGAGGTTTCTAATCTGACTGAGCAGTCACTGGTAGAGCTTCTCTGTGTCCTGCTCAGTCCCTCCACTCCCACGTCTCGCAGGTTATGGTTCAGTCATTGTGAACACCCTAGTTTCCTGGCATTATAGCTGGTTTAGCGATGGAGGTAGGCAAATATAAGACAAGCCACAGACCTACGGACTCAGACTTTTTCAGCTTTCCAGATGCCATTTTGAACTCTCCATCCCTCGTTAGTGCTACTCTTGAGTCTGTTGACTCTGCCTGGAAGCTACTAATGTTGCTGTGGATTTGTTAGCAGCTTGACAATAGAGTGTAAATGGGGAATGGAGGGTTCTTTGAGACTTAATGGTCCATAGAATCCTACTTCTTTTTTTTTCTTTTTTCTTTTGAATCCTACTTCTTGCCTGGCCTAGATTTTCCACCTGGAAAAGAGCCTGACCTTGCACCTCTCATGGCAGCCCACTTGGCCCGTCCTCAGGTATAACACAGCACAGGTTCCCCAGACTTATGAGCCTAACCAGCAACTCGAATTCTAGACTTACCATGGCTATCTAGGCCTTACCTAACATTGCTTCTCTCTGTGAGATCCACAGATTTGGGCCCTGGAGAGCAGAGAGGAGCCCACTTCACCATGGCAGTGTGTGACACACAATAGCTCACAGCCTGTGTTTCCAACAAGTTTTGACCTTGACTTGCTAATGGGATTTCTTAAAGGTGAAGGAAGGGTGAAATCCTACTGTATTCACAGCTAAACATCCTAGAAAGGAGGGCTAATCTTCACTATAGTTTTCATAGGACTTTTAAAGCTATTTAGCCTTCCTTTTTCTAAAATCTACCTGGAAACTTTGCATATAGAATCTTTCCTGGGAGAAAAATGGCTGTCAAAATGGTATTCACCCTCCTTCCACCTTTCCCATCTGTTCTTCCCAGCAGTCTTGTTCTTCCTCATCTTGTGCTTTCCAAAGTGGCTGGACGATTGAGGAATTACAAACCTCATAGCTCATATTGCAGTCATGCTCTAAGTATAGGAATGTTCCTGTGCTTTTCCTGTCCTAGCCCTGTCACTATATTATAGTCCATATCCCTCCATAAACAGTAAGCTCTGTGACAAGGACAGTGTGCATCGTATTTGCCTTTGTCTTCCCAGCATCAAGTAGCACAGTGCCTTGCACACACATCCTGAAGACATTTTTTCTTGAATGAATAAGTCCGGGTGTGAGCCTGAGTTCTAGCCTTCAACCTCTGTATTCAGAGACGTTAAACTTTGCCACTCTAATGACTGACCAGGCTTCGCAAAACATCCCAGCCTTTGCCAATCCTTGGTCCATGGCAACTGGTCTTACTTTCTCTGTTGGTGTGAGTCTGAGCATTTAGGGCTGTCTTTGTGGGGTAGTCTAGACCAGTGGTTAGGGAACTCTGGATGGAGCCAGACTGCCTGGCTCAGATCCTGACCATACCACTTACCCATGATGTGATCTTAGACGAGTTACTTACCCTGTCTCTGTCTCTCCAACCTTATAAGTAAAATGGAGGTAATGATGGTACCTACAAGAACCTTATAGTGTTAACATATGTGAAGCATTTGGAATAATGTCTGCTCATGGCAATGTTGCTATGGTGATGATGGTGAAATCATCAGTCCTATATCTAATAAAGTTGTCACGAAATGCCTCCACCCCCTCCTAAGACAAAAGTCTTAGGACTATTATGTCTCTGATTTTCTTTTCTTTGTCTGCTTTTCTAAGGTTTTAATTTTTTTTTTAACCATTTCCCATTCCAATATTTGCAGCTTTTAGTCTTTGATGACATATCTGTCTTAGAATGAACACTAGTTTTGTCATGGTTCCAGCTTAGGTTTGCTTATATAATGAATTTGCTTTTAGAGTCAAACCTTTTACCCCCTCCTCTTCCTTTCATATCATAGCGTTGAATTCTCAAATAAATGTTTTTGTTTTGTTTTAAGGGACAAGAAGAAGGTAGATGATAGGTTTTTCACCATGAGCTTATAGCCAGGGTGCTGATGGGGCCTTCCGCCAAACAGTGCTCTGTCTTTTGCTTTCCCGTGGGATGGTGGCATGGGATGGTCGTTAAGATCTGGCTTTGACATCAGAAGCACCTAGTTCTGCCATTTAGTCATGTGACCTTGGGGAAAGTACTTAACCTTTCAGAAGCTTGGTGTTCTTTTACTTAACACCTACCTTATAAGGTTATAATAAGAATTAAATGAAATAATGTATGCAAAAATTTTTAGCTCAGTGCCGAGTATAAAATAAGTGCTCAATACGTGGTGTTTATTATTATCATTGCTATTTTCAGGAGAGATTGGAATTAGAGGTGGGATGATGACTATCCTTTGGGATACTCCTATAAATTGTTAAGACAAACTGGGTTTCTACCAAAGGGTGGGAACAAAAGTCCTAGGACTATTATGTCTCTGATTTTTTTTTCTTTGTCTACTTTTCTAAGGTTTTAATTTTTCATCCTCTGGAAGAGAAGATGTAGATGTGAGAACATTAGGAAATGGTAAGATTGCAACAGCATCGCTTGACTAGAACTAACTTTCAGATATCAGGTTTACTGTAGTACTTGGTCAAAACCAAAGTGGGCAGAGCCCAGAGCTTTTCCAAGTGAGGAAGCTTTGTGGATTATGGAGCTACCTCTATACATTATATGATTATGTTTTAACAGGAATCATTCTTCAGAGGCTATCTTTATTGCATACCTGTAGACTGTAAGGGAATTTTATGTGTATTAACAAGGAGGTGCCTCATTTTTTCCAAAAGTTTGAATATTAATTGTTCCATTTAATAACACTTCAGCAGGGCCACTACAGTTTTTAAAATGCACATCTTCATTTAAAAAGTGATTCTGCTCTTTTAGCCTTCATGTCTCTCATTTTACATCGTTGCGTTACAAGGAAAATGAGAGTTAATCCTGAGCGGTTTGAGATTTGTAGTCCCTTCCTCTCATTGAATCACAGCTTTTCTGTTTCACTAGTGGATTAGGCTAGGATAGATAGATTTCAGTTTGGTATTCCTGGGCATCGCTGCATGTGGTAATGTTACACTAGTGTAACCAAGTTAATTAGCAGTTGTTTGGATTTTATTTTTTAATTAACACAGGCTTGTTCATGAGCCTTTGGGAAAGCAGTCATTTTCACATATTGCCTGTACTGGGGTTTAGCAGCCCCCAAAAAGCCCCTTGATTCTTTTCACACATTCTTCCCTCCCCCAGATGTAGTCATGTCACTAAACTTTCAGTCCTCTAGAGCTCAACTCGTTTTTTCACACCTCCTAACCCTCTTGCATTAGCCCAAATGTTAACTCCATCAACACGTTTCTGTTTCATGACGTGTGTGCTGCCAGGAAGGCCCTTTGCAATTGAGCTGGTGAATCCTCATAGAGTACATTTCACTTCACAAGAAATTAAGGAACTTCAGCAGGTAAACCACTTCATGACATGGAAATCGTCATGTTTCTGCAACTCTGTAACTGAACTAGAGTTGCTAATTGTTTTTCTTTTTCTGCTACTACAGAAAATTAATAACGCATCTAACAAAATCCAAGTCCGCGACTTACAGCTTGTCACAAGGTAAGGGTAGCTCACTGGAGATAATTTCAAAAGTGAAGTCTTGATTGTAGGTCATATATCTGATAAGGGAATTGTATCCATAATATATAAAGAACTCTTACAACTCAGTAATAAGTAAGCAACCCAATTAATAATAGGGAGATGATTGAGTGGGCATTTCTCCCAAGAGAATATATGAATAACCAATGAATACCTTAAAAAATGCTTAATGTCATTAGTCATTAGGGAAATGCAAATCAAAACCACAAGGTCCCTCTTCACATTCACTAGGATGGCTATAATAAAAAAGATGGAAAATAACAAGTGTTGGCAAGGATGTGGAGAAATTGGAACCCTCATACATTACTGTGGGATTGTAAGTGTGGCCACTTTGGAAAACAGTTTGGCAGTTTCTCAAAAGGTTAACATTTGACCCAGTGATTCTAATTCTAGATATATACCCAAGAGAAATGAAAATTTACAGCCACACCAAAAATCTACATGAATGTTCATGATAGTGTTATTCATAGTAGCAAAAATAGTAGAAACAACCCAAATGTCCATGGATAAACAAATTGTATATCCACAGCGGAATATTATTTAGTAATAAAAAGGAATGACGCAGCAATACATGCTACAATGTCAATAAACCTTGAAACCATTATGAAGTGAAAGAAGACAAGACACCAAACACCATATATTGTATGATTCCATTTTATATGAAGTGTTCAGAGTAGGGAAAGCTGTAGAGATAGAAAGTCTATTAGTGGTTGCCAAGGCCTGGGGGGAATGGGGGCTGGGAAGTGACTGCAAATATGTATGGAGTTTCTTTTTTTTTTTGGTGTGATGAAAGTATTCTAAAATTAGATGGTAGTGATAGCTGTATAACTTCATAAACATACTAAAAATCACTGAATTGTACAGTTAGAACAGGGGAATTGTATGTAAATTACATAAAGCTATTTTTAAAGAAAGGGAAGTGTAGGGCAACTCTTGTGTGTGTTTTATATATTCAGACAAACTTTCTTTTATTGTTTTTGTTTAGAGAGGCAATAGGACATATGAAAGAAGGTGAAGAAGAAAAGACCAAGACCTATAGTGCCCTAATATGGACAAATAAAACAATACAGAGGAAAGACATTGAATTCCTAAATGACATAAAGGTAGTTAAGTGCCCTAATTCTTTTTATTTTATTTTCCTACCACCTATAAAAGATTCCTTTGTCTTCTAGTTTATTACCAGTAAGTCAGAGAACATGGGTACTGGGGACAGTGAGACCTGGTTTGAAATCCTGGCTCTGCCATTTACTAGTTGAATGAGTGGGCAATTCATCTAACCCGTCTGGGAGGCAGTGTGCTACTGATTAAAGGGCCTGCCTCTGAGGACAGATTGCCTGGGTGTAAATCCTGGATCTCTGTTTCTTAACTGTGTGACTTTGGACAAGTTATGTAGCCTCTTTATGCTTCAATTTCTTCATCTATAAAATTTTAGAAGAATTAAATGCATTGAGTTATATAAAGTACTTGGAACAGTATCTAGCACATGGAATACACTCAGCAATACTACTATTGTATTTGACCATCTGTACAAAAGAAATATAAAATAGGACTTAGCTAATAGATTTGATGCTAAGATTAAGTCCATAAATAAAACATGTTATAAATAAATAAAAATAATATGTGTGGATCAGAAGTACTTTGGCACATGCTAGATTTTCTTTCACATGAGCGTGTCACTATAGAGGGTCTGCCTGTTCATTTGCATATTTCTTCCCATCTGCCCCTGACCTCTTCCTGTAAAGATAATTTACTTTCAAATGCAAGGAATGAGCATAAATGGGCACAAAGATGTTCATATACAGTTATTACAACATTGTTTAAATGGGCAATATTTTGTAATAATCTAAATGATCTACTAGAGGGGATGGGTTTAATCTTATGGCTTATCTATATGATGGGCTATTACAAGCCAGCTGTTATAAATTATGTGGTAGATGAATATTTATCGAGAAAGGAAAATGTTCCTGATAAATGCTAAGGGGAAAAGAACAAGCTATAAGCGTATATACAGGATGATACATTGTGATTTAAATGCATATATAAGCGTGTGTTTGTGTGTACATATATATATGACTATGTAGGAAACAAATTGTATGCCAAAGATACCATAAACAGGATTTATACTTATGAAAAATATAAACACCCAATAGAGAAAAATGGACAAAATATATGAACAAGCAGCGAAAAAACAGCAACTTCAGATGGACAAGAATCATTTGAAAAGATGTTCCACCTCCAGACTGAAGTAACAATAAGACCATCACTTTATTCCTCTGAGACTAATAACACCTATTGGTTGGAATAGAGGAGAAGGCCAGTTGCATCCATTCAGTAGAAGTGTAAAGTGTTTCAGCCTTTTTGGAAACCAATGTGGCAATGACTGTAAAAATTTAAAATATGCTCGTCTTCTACCCAGCACTTCCACTATTGCCCATCTTTCCTGAAGAAATAAAACTCCAGTGCACAAGAATATTTATTGATTTTGTTCAAAGTGGAAAAATCAACAAAACAAAACTGGAATCAAAGTGAATGTCCTTTAATAAGAAAATGATAGAACAAATTGGAATATACATCTATTTAAAAAAATGAAAACATGTGATCCCATTTAATTTATGTTGTGGTGTGTATATACGCCTAAATTTGTTAGAAAAAAAGACAGAGGTACGTCTACATCTGTGACTTGTAGGAACACCCATGACATTATGAGAAAAATAGTGAAGTGCAGAATAATGTTCATAGTATTGTGGGTGTTTTGGTGAAAACATACAAGTAATTTACCTGCTTATCAAAGTTCAGTTGTAAAATGAGGGATGAACTATATCATCCCCAGGGGCCCACCAATTCTCAGATTCTGTGATTCTGTATCTAAGGCTGTTTGTCTTTGGGCCTATTATCTAGGGCCCTTAGGATGATAGTTATAGTATAGTTATACTGTAGTATACCATGTTTTCCCACAAATAAGACCTAGCTGGACAATCAGCTCTAATGCATCTTTTGGAGCAAGAATATAAGACCTGGGCTTATTTTACAATAATATAAGACCTGGTCTTATAATATAATATAATATAATATAATATAATATAATATAATATAATATAATATAATACCCAGTCTTATTTTACTGTAATATAAGACAGGGTAATATAATATAATATAATATAATATAATATATAATATAAATAATAAATACTGGGTCTTATATTAATTTTTGCTCCAAAAGACGCTTTAAAGCTGATTGTCTGGCTAGGTCTTATTTTCAGGGAAACACGGTAGTTATACTATAGACTATGACAGTTGTACTATAGATAGTTATACTATAATTATACTACAGCTATCTTTAAGATTACAAAACAAATTTCTAAACCTCTATTCCATCACATGTGTACAAGTCATTCAGAATGCTGTGGGGAAAGTAAATTCATTTAAAAAATATATTCAAGTTTGGGGGTAGCTGTAGAGCTTATTCAGAAATAATACTGAAAGATGATGTTTATAGGTACAGCCTAAGTAATGAAAGGGTCTATTTTAATGATCCATAACCCAAGTGGACTACTGAGACTACTTTACTTCTAATATTTTATTAAGTGTTAAGGATAAAACAGTTTTCAAATATTACTACTGGTATAAAAAATATAAAAACTGAGTTACTGCCCCATTCTGAGAAGTCTCCTCTTTTGTAAGGAAAAAACTTCTAAGGAAAAGAACAATCATTTGTACGTGTTTGTATGTATTTCTGGAAATTCAGCAGTATGGGACAGCAAAATGAAACGTTCAAGGAAATGAAGTGGTTTCCTTCTGTCTGCTGAAAACAAGCAGACTGAAAAACACACATGAGCATGTGTTGATCTGAGCATTATATTGGGAGTAGTGGTGGGTCTACCGGCTCAGTTAGTACTTCCATGGACAGGCTCACGGGTCAAAGTCCTGGGAATGACTGGATGTAAAACGGGAGACGCACACTCCTACATTCAAAGGTCTGCTGTTTCTGTACTCTAAAGTGGAGGCCACATCTTTAGAGATTCCTTCATAGTTCAGCCTTGTCCTTCTTTTGGTCTCTTTGGCCAGAGAAATGTCAAACCTTAGGGAGACAGCTTATCTCATCAGAACAAAGTGCCTCTAAAATCAAACAATTATAGAATCATAAAACCCACGAGTTAGGAGGGGCCATTGACTCACTGCTTTGATAAAAGCAGTCACACTATTTCAAGGGTAGTCTTTGTGGGAACTTGTTCTTTCTCTCTAGGTGGAGAACTTGATAGAGGGGAGACTAGACAGAAATCTTTGTTCTTAGTATGGCTTCAGGCGTTCCCTGATCATGTAAATTAGGAAGGAGCTGTTCCAACAAGAAACTGCAGAAGATTCACAGTTCTTATGCCTACATTTCTGGTTATACCCAACATCTATTTTTAAAACTTGGTATTAGTTGGCCTTTTATAATACTAACTTCTATTTCTCAATTTATATCTTGTGACATAAAAGGAAATCTCTAGTTGTGAGAAAAATAAGCCTGTGTCCCTATAAATCTGCACGGGAAAAAGACATGCTGTATTATTCTCAAGTAACTTGAATTGACCTGAGAGAGGTCCTGGTTTATTGTACGCACTTACTTGTAATTATTATGTTGGAACACCACCCTAACACTGGGATGCAACTGTTAGTTTCCCAGATTATCCTTTAGTATAACAACAACAACAACAACAACAACAACAAAACAAATGAGTAGGTATACGGTTCTCCCTAACACATGCATACTGCCTATACACGCAAGTGGTGCCGAGGTCCCACCTTCTACACACAGCCATTTCTCACCTCTGCCTGAAATCCCCACTATTAGGTCACTCTGTTGGGTTGGGAGAGAGGGAGGGAGGTAAGAACATGTCTTCTAGATGAGCTGTTAAAGGGCAGGAAGAACTCCAGGGTCCTAATCAATTTGTTAACTATTAAAGCAAAAGACACCGTGGGAACCATTTATTTCAAAGCCTTTTTTTGTAGTTCTGGGGCCCAGAAAATGAGTAATCATGGACCAGGTTATGAGAAGTCCCACAGAGTACAAACCTTAGCGGATACAATTCATTATATAGTATTAGTTTCTACCTTGACAGTGATAGCTGGGGTCCTCTGAAGACAACATCTGTGGTGAGCCATGGATGACAAAGGAGGTTCTGAGACAAACTGCAGTGGGCAACACAGCTGATTCTTGGTGTGTATCATATCCTCTGCTAGGACTTAAAAATCGACCAGAAAACACCTCTCCGGGTCCTTCACCGGAGGCCCCTGGCTGTGAGAACTCGTATCATTCACTCCATGGAAACATGCTATGTGGATGAGCATCATTTCCGCCTCTATCTGAAGACTCAAGCCGGAACGTATCCTTTCACCTTCTGCACTGTAATAATCTAACCTGAACCTTATTGGAAGAGTGAATGCTGCCCTAGAAAATAGGTTCAGCTTGATCTGGGAGGGCAGGGAAAAGATTAAGTTGGAAAAGTTTTTTTTTTTTTTTTCTTGGTTTGGGTTTTTTTTTCCCCATTAAATTTGCATTTTTCAAAATGACATTTTAAACTATGAGGCAGCAGCCAGTTCGATGTGAACTTTAAAATATTTAGTGTGTGCTCACACCATGCTGAGCACATACTGTGTTGCCTTGAAAATAGGACCTAGCCGGACAATCAGCTCTAATGCATCTTTTGGAGCAAAAATTAATATAAGATCCAGTCTTATTTTACTGTAATATAAGACCCGGTCTTATATACTATACTATATAATACCGGATCTTATATTAATTTTTGCTCCAAAAGACGCATTAGAGCTGATTGTCCAGCTAGGTCTTATTTTCAGGGAAACATGGTAGTAAGTAAGTACTCAGGAAACACTTTTGACTGATTCAGTGCTGTCTTTACACATTTTGCCAGTCACATATTCATGACCACCTCTGGGTCCTTTCAGCATTTCTGAGTATTTGCCTCAGATGATTAAACACTGATAGTAGATGGGAGTGGCCCTACTTTACATATTGATCTTCACTTGTTTTGATCACTGGCCCAGAACAAGAGAATAGTCCAAGGCTAATCACTTGTTCATAACCTACCCTGCTTTGCATGGTTGTTTTATCAGATCTGAATTGCTGGTGAAAATATAACAGGGTCTGCCTTAGCTTTAATTTACTTTTCAAAGGTGTTCCTAGTTTTTATTTGTTTCTTGGTTTTATTTATTTTGTGATCCAAAAGCATGAAGTGACAAAATGCCTTCTAACCAGTATAAAACTAGTGATATATTTATGGACATAAGGGGGGAAAATGTCAAGTCTTAATCACCAAGTAGCATCTCATTATATCGCTGTAATTAGTTTGCCTCTCCTTCCCCATCAACCTCCTCTCCTTTCCTCCCCTCCAACCCCACCCCAAAAGTGACCAGGATTTTCCCCTGAAAATACGTATAGGTTACCAACTCTCAAAATCTCCTAAATTTTTACCATGTAGAACAAGAGATGGTCTATTTAAACTGCAGTGGACAGATCTTTGTATCTTTCCTGTTTGGAGCACATCTGCCTATTATGATGAAATGTGGATGGGATTTCAAAGAAATCACAATTTTTTTTTTTTCCCAATCCTTTTTACCTAATCTCAGCTTTAGTTTTGGTATGCTAGGGAGAAATGCAATTAGAAAAATGTAATGGTCTTTTGGCGAAGCTAATGTCATTTCAATCATTAAAATATTTTTAGAACAAGCCATGTACATGTAACTTAAGGCATCAGCCAAGACAGACTGGTAAAGCTTTAGATACCATGAAGTAATACACAGAAGTATGTACATTTTTCACATGTATTGCTCAGTACACTGAACTAATTCATTTGACTTACACCTCATCCCTCTGGCTATGAATAAGAACAATTCTGGACCTTTTCACTGGTTATTCTGGGACTTTTTGGTCATCTCCCCTTATCATTGCTACTCAGAAGTAGCATCTCTAAAGAAATTGAGAGAAAAATAATGACAATTTTTGAACAATTATGAATTTAGCAAAGAAGACAAGTTACTAGATAATTACAGGTTTTATGCTTGAATCAACACATTTAGTGAAAGTAGTATGAATAAACTTTCAGAAAGTGGGGATACAATATCAGCATAATATGGTATTAATTTTTATGTATCTGAGAACAAGTTTATTTTTCCTATTCAAATTACATTAAATTTTTATATTAAGTGCTGTTTTATAGACCACAACATAATGCTGAATGAGTTTTTACTGAATGCTGGTGAAAACATATCTTTCAGATAAATATTGTCAAGGTTGTAGTAGAGTTCTGTATAAGGAATGTTAATG
Organism: Rhinolophus sinicus; assembly: GCF_036562045.2. Taxonomy (NCBI): domain Eukaryota; kingdom Metazoa; phylum Chordata; class Mammalia; order Chiroptera; family Rhinolophidae; genus Rhinolophus; species Rhinolophus sinicus. Next base: position 42,945,165 of record NC_133755.1, on the reverse strand, counting down.
TAATCTTATTAATAATGAATATTAGGATTAGTCATTGGCTTCAAAATTTGAAGCCCTATGAGGGAAACACAAAGTTGTCCCTTTAAAAAGAGACACAATTAACAATTCTTTTGCAAAACAACTAGAACTTAGGTCCTTTGATAATCTTTCTAAAGTGCTTTTATCAAGACTAAATTGATAGTCTCACTATCCCTCCCATCCTATTGCCATTGTGTCACCAGGTCATATTACAAGGAAAGCTATCACTGAGGTCACTCTGTGGAAGCCTGTGGAAACCTACCATCTGGCAGATGCTGGCTGCCATTATTGAAAAATGGCACCAGAAAGATGTCAAAATGGAAGTTGTGCAAAGAAGAAATAGCTGGGTTGGTTTTTTTGTTTGTTTGTTTCATATATATAACATTGAAGTACAGACAATTTTGAAAATCCATCCCCAAACTTGGAGATGAGCCAAGGAAAAAAAAGAAAGTCATGACTCTTGGGAAGTTTGATGTAAATACAGGTCCTTGGTTGTCATGTTGGCTGCCAGGCTGATAGGAACGTTTGCTGTAGCTTATTTTCTAAGACATACATCACAAGTCACAGCTCAGAAATAACCTCTCTTTTGTAACATTTCTGCTTTTGTTATTCCTCTTTCACCTATCAAATCTGACCAAACAGTTGGTACTGCATGGCTATCTTATTTTTTCCTTAAACAAACTCCAGCTACATTAAAGAGTTTGTACATGGAGACTTTGGGAGAACCAAGCCGAACATTGGCTCTCTGATGAATGTGACTGCAGACATTCTGGAGCTGGATGTTGAGGTAAACCATTTTATTGTGGAAATGCCCATCTGCACTGAGAATTAAAGTTATGCTCTTTGGGCTGTAAGTCAAGCAGTATTACTCACATTAAGAGGTATTTGAAAATGGTTAAAATCTCACAGTAGCATTAATATTGCAGGGAGGGACTATCTTGGAATTTTTCTTAAAAAAATGCAGGTCTCATTTATCATCTTTGCAAATAGACAGCTAATTTATTAATTGTTCCTTACATATGGCATGAGATCTAAACTCCTAAACCAAGCAAGGAACTGAAGTTGTAAGTGCCCTTCATATGTCCTTTGGACTCTATAGTTCATTGCCATACCAATTTTGTCTTACAAAGAATTTAAGGTAGTCTAGTCCAAAATATATATTCAGGACAGGGGTAGAAAATGGGATGAGCCAATGGTTATTAATAAAAAGAGTTCTATAAGGGACCCCTATGATGTGGTCCAAATTTTCCACTCTTATAATCTGAACTGAAACAAGGTTAAAATCTTAATTAGAAGGATGGATAGAATGGAACTTTCAGGCAATTCTCCATAAATATTTTTCTCATTTGAGCATCCGTAGGTATTGAATCACAAATTGTGCTTCTTGACGAATATTCGATTAGGAATAGAGTCCTTCCCCACCCCCCAAAAAACCGCCAAAATTTTGGAGGCTAGCATTGTGCACTCGGGAATAGTATCCGTTATAAAAAGAAGTGTGGGTGTAGTTGCCTACTGTGAAAACAGCTATGGTAATCTGATGATCACTGGAGCATTATTACCTTACTGAATTCTCAAGTGCTTTCAGATTAGATTTTATACAGCTCAGCCCCGGATACCATAGCACCTTCAAGGCTGCAGGGAGCCTCCTCAGTGAGACTATCATTTTGATGAAAACAGCCTTCTGTTAAAATCCTAATAGCATTCATCTTCTTCACCCTTCTTAGAACAGCTTAGGAGTGTCACAAGCTAGTGTTTCTCAGCCCTGATTGTCCAACGGAATCAGCTGTGGAGTTTTTTTCCACACTACAATATGCTTATCCTCCCCTGCCCTCAACACATACAAGACTGTGGTCAGTAATGATTAGTTTTCAGGCTTGAGAAACCACCTAATTTATATGTGGGTGTTTGGTGGATGGCTACATTCTGAAACAGAACCAAAATATTTTCTTGGAATCTATGAAAGATACACACACATGTACATATGCAATAGTTATTTGGGCTTTTCTAATAAAGTTTTTCTGAATCTGGTATGTAAAATGACTCAGATTAATTTAAAAATAATTTTTAGCAAATCAGTTCAGGTTTTAAATTTTAAGTCTCAAAAAATTCACAGGTATTGTGGATTTTTTTTTTCTTAAACTTTCTCCTAAATTAGGCCCTCTAGGGTAGTTAAGATGAAGTACAATTTCATACTTCTAAGGACTGGAATGTAACACAAAATAGTCTAGTACTATAATTTCATTATGATTTGAAGGTCAAGGTTTTGTTTTAGAAAAGCCAGGGTAAAAATGTAGATATATAGAAAGATGAAAATGATTAGAATAAAAGTTGCTTAGACATCTGAGGGCAAGTTGGTGTTGCCACCTGAATGTTTGCTACTTTACGCATAAAAAACAAAATAATTTTAAATGTTCTCTAGGTTTTTATCAGTCAAAAGGCACAATTAATAACCAGTTGACTAACCAAATACTCAGTGAATTAAGCCACAGACCTCAGGCCCAAGAATCTGAAGTCCTAGAATTGGTTTTAGTGTTAAATTGCTGTGTTTAATGGCTCTTCTTTTTCAATGCAGTTTCTTCTGTTATTGTATATTGAAACTATTACATTTATACAGTGTTACCAGCAATGCTTCCTAGAACAGTAATGTATTAATGACTCGTTTTCTTCTTTCTAGTCTGTAGATGTCGACTGGCCCCCTGCTCTGGATGACTAGCTTTCAAATTTGGAAACAGAGACGAGGGTTTTCATGGCACGATGTGGACGTCCATTTTGCATACACTGCAATATGGCTGTTTACTCACCATAAGAGTGTCTTGGAAACTATTTGGATCATGTTGATCTATTTATTTTTAAATTTTTTGTACTATCTCAGGCTCTATATACAGTCTATGTATATTTTCTGTTAAATTGTTCTAAGGATATCTTATGATTTTTCTTATTCCCTCTCCAACCCCCACAAGCCAAACTATGAATAATGAAACCATTCTCTCTTAATTCTTTCATTTAGAGAGGTGCACAAACAGGATATATTCTCTGCTAATCTGAGAAGCTATAATTTCTTTCAGCAAAATTTCCCTCCACAAAGGAAATACCACCTTTAAAATCATGTTCTACAACTTTTAAATGATCTTGATAAAAATTATACCTATATTTATGCAGCACAGTATCTTATAATAAGATATCAAATGCAAATCTGACACCATTAATATTTTTTCCCTGTAAGCTTCTAGCAAGCTATTACCAATAGAAGTACTTTTTGGTGTGATTTGTTACAAATATTAATGACTTCAAGTCACTATTTTGACAATCTAAAATTGTCAATAAATTTCCTGGGGAAGGAAAGTAAAACCTTAGGAATTGAGGATAACATGGTAAGAGACTTTCATAAATCTTTTAAATAAGGAGACACAAGTGCCTTCAATACCTTCAATGCCAGGGATAAGATTTTGAAAAATTGAGATTGCCAAACAAAGGTAAGCTGACATTCCAGCGTGCTTCAATAAAATTATATAACTTCCAACATCCTCATCAGGTAGATAGGAGATTTGTCATCTCCATTTTATAAATATGAAAACCAAAGAATAGAAGCTAAATGATTTATCTAAAATAGTTACTTACATAACTAAGACTAGAACTGAAGTTTCCTGGTCTTTAGGGTCCTTCCTAATAAACCTTATTATTAAGCACCTACTGTGTGAAGGAGGCTCGTTGAAACGCACATAACCCTGAGAATTGATTTTTGGAATTTAGATGCCAAATCAAAGAGCTTACCAAAAAAAATAGCCCAACTCTATTTCATATGATCTCACTTGTCAATACGTTAATCATTAGTTGGTACTATGAAGTCATTAAAAAAAAAAACTTTCAGAAAGGAGTCTCATTAAAATTTCAGTCTTAAGTGTAATTTCTATCACCCTGATTGAACTATGTGAGCTCAGTTTAAAACACATATGACTTGGATACAATTGGATTAGTCAGTCTCCCATCTCTACATTAGACATAGCTCAGAGGTACTAAGATGTATTATTCACTTCAGAAATCAGGAAAATGGTTTGACATGAAATTTCATTATGTGAATAATAGCAAATAATTTTTTCAATGCCAGAAAATGAGAAAGGGATAATAGAAATAAACTTGATAAAAATATAAGAACTTTTGTGTGAACGTTTCTCAGTTTCTGCGGCAATTTTGCTACAAAAGAGATTTAAATAATTTGGGAAGATAGTCTTTTGCACGTTTCTTTTGGGCTCAGCTTTGAATTCAGTGGATCTGCAAAATGGGAGAACTAGAAACTCCTTAGCCAACTTAAATTAGATGACTTCTATTAAATTTCTATTCCTGAGATTATGCAAAATTTAAAACAAGGAATAAACATTAGCTGTAAATACTTACTCCAAATGTTCATATGAGACACAGGTTGTTAAAAATTAATGTAGGGGCCGGCCCGGTGACTCAGGCGGTTAGAGCTCCATGCTCCTAACTCCGAAGGCTGCTGGTTCGATTCCCACATGGGCCAGTGGGCTCTCAACCACAAGGTTGCCAGTTCAATTCCTTGAGTCCCACAAGGGATGGTGCGCAGCGGCCCCTGCAACTAAGATTGAACATGGCACCTTGTGCTGAGCTGCCGCTGAGCTCCCAGATGGCTCAGTTGGTTGGAGTGCGGGCTCTCAACCACAAGGTTGCCAGTTCGATTCCTCGACTCCCACAAGGGATGGTGGGCTGCGCCCCCTGCAACTAGCAATGGCAACTGGACCTGGAGCTGAGCTGCGCCCTCCACAACTAAGACTGAAAGGACAACTTGAAGCTGAACGGCACACTCCACAACTAAGATTGAAAGGACAACAACTTGACTTGGGCAAAAAGTCCTGGAAGTATATACACTGTTGCCCAATAAAGTCCTGTTCAAAAAAAAAAAGTTAATGTAGGTTTTTGTTTATACAAAACTGGAAACATTAAGTAATGTGAGTACTATAGTTTCACTTTTGCTTATATAAAAATATTTTACAATTAGTTTTGTGATCTCCTCTAATAGCTTTGTTTAAATTAAGTTAGTTTTGTGATCTCCTCTGATAACTTTGTTTAAATTAAGTCTTTTAAATAACACTTAGAGAAAGGGCCTTTTGTACTTCATAGCATCTCTTTGTCTATAGTTTAGTTTAGGAAAAACATCAATTCTGAATACCTGGAAAAGTGAAAAAAAAAAATAAAGTTGGTAAAGTGAAAAATTTCCAAAATAAGATAACTAGCTACATTTGTAAATTATGTGAAGTAAATTTAGAAGTTAAATTTCCATTTCCAGAGAAAAATATCTTACTTAGGAAGATATTTTTTTTGGAGCTTTATTGTTTGATTTTTAAGTCCACATAAGAGAATGAACTTTGATGTAAGCTTTTCTGATTTTTAAAAATGGTACCTTTTTATTATGAAAAAATATTACTTTTATATTTAACTTTTTTCACTTTGAAATAATTTCAAAGTCACAGGAAAGTTGCAAGAGAAGTACGAAGAACCTTTTCCCTGAATCACTGAGCCAACGATGCCCCATCACCCGAATACATTAGTGTGTAATTCCTACAAACAAGAATATTGTTCTACTTCATTCACCACTGCATAACTATCAAAATCAGGAAATTAATACTGATATTACTATTATCTAATCCACAGACCCCATTCAAGTTTCACCAGTTGTTCCAACAATGTCCTTCAGAGTCAAGGGATCCCATTTTGCATTTAGTTGTCTCTTTAGTCTCCACCAATCTGAAACGATTCGTCTTTTCTTGACTTTTATTACTTTGAAGATTTCAGGCCAGTTATTTTGTAGATTGTTCCTCAATTTGAGTTGGCCTCATGTTTCATTATTAGATTCAGTTTGAACACTGAAGAGATATTATCTTCTTGCATCTTATAAGGTGTCACACAATCTTGATTTGTGCTATTACCGATGATTGGCTTTGATTGGTTAATGAAAGTAGTACCTGCCAAGCTTCTCTACTTTAATACTTAAATTCTTTTTTCCCTTTGATTAATAAGTATGCTGTAGCAAGACTATCCAACTTTCACTTACTAGTATTAGCATTCATGGAAGATTTTCACCTGAATCAATTATTACCACAATGATTCTCAAATACTAATTTTCTAATTCCATCATTCTTTTACATTTATTGGTTGGCATTAGGTAGAACTAGGTTCTATATTAGGTAGAACTTTCCTTCTTGTGGATTCATGGCTTCCTATTTTATTCAATGGGTTATATTTTGTTACTGATGTTTGATTTCTAAATGTTGATTTGCCAGTGGGTGCCCCTTCAAGCTGACTCCTGTGTCCTCTTGATATGTCCCCATCATTCTGGGAGGATGTTCTTACTTTCTAATACAAAAAGACACTCCAGGCTCATCTTGTATTTCATCTGCACCAGCCCTGGATTGGGCTATTTCTCTAAAGAACTAGTTCCTTTAGGTGGAAAATGAGATTTAGAAACCAAGATCTGAGCACTAGGTATGTTCACTGCTCTTGTGGCACTGCTGCTCCCAAGCCCTCCCATGGCACGCGTGTCCGCACAGGCCTTATCTCTATAGATTTCTTCACATATATTGAAAACTCTGAGTTATACCTGTACTTCCAATTCCAACCTTCTTCTAGTTTTCTCTCCCTTTTCACATGTGTAATTTCTTCCTCTGACACTGAGAAATGTGGCTCTCATTCGGCTTAATATATTTATTAATAGATCAGTCCTCCTCATACATCTCTCATCGTCGCATCCTTATTCCAGATCACTGAGACTTCCTTCCCCACCACCCTCACATGTGCTCCCTACGCTCTACACACTGTAATCCTACACTGGGCCACCACCTTCAAACCCCATGGCAAGACCTACCTGTACCTTGCTCAGAATAAGTGAATGACTTTTGTCCTCAGTTATTCACAAAGGGAGAGAAACAGGCAGGAAATGAGCCAGGAAGGTAGAAAATAAAAATCTTTTAAAAAGGCATTTCAATATTCTACAAAATTATCTATCATTTCAAAGGACAGTTACATATGCAAGTATACTCAGCTATAGCGTTCCATTAAAATGCCTAATCGTTCTAAACAAAACTACTTTTCCCTGTAAGGTAGATGCTATAAATACACAGGAAATCTGGTTGATATTTTTAAAATCAAATAGCACCAAAATTTTAGTAAGGGTTTTAGAATTTTCTCCATTTATTAACAAGAAAAAAAAATCACTGTATACAAAGACATTACAAAGGCAATAGTCTGTACAATAAAAGGAATTTTTACATTTTAAAAATTATTGCATCCTTACATCACACTTAGCTATTAAATAATTGAACACTATCTGAGAACTTTAAAAAATCTCTTCAGTGCTTCCAAATTCGTTAGTCACTAAGAAGCGCATAATATACTTAGGAGACTCAAAAAAATACAATAGTGGCATTCTGTGGGGATCGGGATTCCTCAGTTAACAGCATTTTTAAGTACATTCTTTTAAATAATTTCTAAAGTGTTCATCTAGTCTGAACCATGCATTTAAGTATGTCCATTACCCAAAAACTTTGTTTTGTTTTCCTTTCCATCTTATCTTAAAGCTACCTGAGCTATGCACCAGTGACCAACATTTTCGGCTAATTATCCAATACAATCGAGTGTGTCATCAGTGAAGTCTCCTGAGACTGAATTCCACAAATGGATCCCAAAATACTCCAACCTTATCTAATTCTTACTATATTTTATGCAAAGCTATCATGTCTTGATTAGATAAAAAAGTTTAAGGAGAAAAATAGGCAAGATGAGTGTTTGGTATTTTTACCAAAATTTATATTTTTATTTACCTGTTTATGTATGTAAAAATTCATCAAGCTATACACTTAAACTCAGTCCACTTGCACAGACACTAAAGACTCAATTTGTTGAAGCACCAACGCTTTGTACTACTATGTATTACTGTTCACACAGAGGGGTTTAATTAATATTTTGTTAATTCTTTAAATTTTTGAAAGTCAGATAGTAAATTGAACTTGTGGAAGCAGGTGATAAGAATATTAGAATATGATAAATTCTACTCCCTTTATATAGGTAATTACTAACAGGTGGTATTTTTTTCCTGAAGTCTTTCGAAAAAGGTAATTGTTTATAAATTATATCTATATTTTGTTTATTAATGAGGGTAGTGGAGACATGGGTCTTTTATTTTTTTTAACTTTTATTTATTTTAAGTGTGTTTTTCCAGGACCCATCAGCTCCAAGTCAAGTAGTTGCTTCAATCTAGTTGTGGAGGGTACAGCTCACACTGGCCCATGCGGGGATCGAACCGGCAACCCTTGTGTTATGAGCATCGCGCCCTAACCAACTGAACTAACCGGCCACACCATGATGGGTCTTTTTTTGGCTGGGATCTATGCTTTGGTTTGCACGAAAAAAATTACAGACACAATTACTTTTGAGATTCAATCTTATCCACCAATGTTAAGTTTGTGCCTTAAGTAAATTCTGCTAAGATGCATTAGTTAAAATATTAATTTGACTAAGTCTTAGATAAACAAAGGCATAAAACTGGATATAGACAACCCATACATTTATCTCTGATGTGGTGAGCTACCCACCCCTGGGCTTATAATGTTAAATAGCATGACATTTTCTAATATATGTGATACAAAAAAATATCCTATTTACACCCCTTTCATACTCAACCTTTGAAAACAAAACAGATAAGAATTCTTACAGTGGCCACTCCATTAGCTATAATGTGGCCCCCTTTTAAGGAGACAGTCATGTTACTCCTGATTCATAATCAACTTTGGCTAAGAAATTAAGAATCATAGAATTTCAGAACTGGGAGTCATATGTTGACCTATCTTTGCTATACAATTAGAAATAGTTCTGGGTAGAATAAGGCCAAAAGAAGGCCCTCCAGATGTGGGCAATAGCTGGCCACTCTAAAGAGAAACCCATCTTAGGATTCTTACCAAAGAATATAATCCATAGTGATTTTTCACTCTGTTATATATTAGACAACTGGAAGGGATGTTTTAGAGATTAATCAGGGGCTGCAGGACATATACAGATGTTTTATTAACCATATTTGATTAGCACTATACAATTTACAGTGTTTCTTCTTATGAATGATTTATTTAATATAACATACCTTGTGAGGTAGGTAGGCTGGGTATTATCTGCATTTTATATCTGAAGAGATAGGCCCACAGAAGGTGTGAGTTGTTAAATATCACACAACTTCTAAGTGGCCAAGCTAAAGATTCAAACCCAAATGTTCTGACTGAAAATTCCCTATCGTTACCATTTCTTCATGCTATTTAATATCCCATGGCAATTTCTTTAATCCCTCTACAAATCAATTTATGATATAACAATTTATTTGGTGCTATTAGGCAGCCTCGATCACCAATTCCAAATCTTTCTTTTTTTTTTTTTAATTAAAGTTTACTGGGGTGATAATGGTATTTTTCTGAAGTATTAGGTTAGAAATAGAGAACCCAGCTGTTTCTGTTCACTAAGGTTTTCAGTAGAGAAGCCCAGTTACCAATTTAAAAGACTATTAAAATAGCGAATTCTGATGACAGAAATCAGAACAAGGGTTTTTGAGGATCAGGCAGACTGGTGATGGGCATGAAGGAAATTCCTGGGGTGCTAGAAATGATTGTTTATGTTTGTAATAATTCATCAAGATGTCCAGTTAAAATTAGTCCACTTTATGCACATTACTGTATATGGTATCTCTCAAAAGAAAAAGACTGACATCTTTGAGAAAAAGAGTTTTGTCTTCTTCTCCTCTATATCATTTCCAGCACCTAACTTGGTACTTTGCACACTAGATGTTTAAAAAATGTGATATGTGATTTGATTCCATGAATACTTCAGTGTCTGTGCGAGGGTAAGGTGCCAAGGAAATGCACAGAGAGTGAATTGAGATTAAACCTGCTACATACAGTAGAGAGAAGAAACAAGGTCAGGCATACGAAATAATCCTAATAACTGTAAAATTTCTACCTAATACAGTTGATACTACAGGAGGCAGAGGGTAAAGTATTTCACGAGCTTGAAAATCTAAGCATCACTGCTTTTCCTGCCAGGTTAAGTATCTTTCCCTTTAAGAACCATATCCCTGTCCACATTGTTATAACCATTCCTATGTCAATTTCGCCCTTGAGTCTCTAATAATAGCTACCATTTATTGAGCACCAACTATGTCAGGGATTGTGCTAAGTGATGGAGTCCCAAAGATAAATGAGACAAACATATGACTATAATTTAGTGAGTAGATTTCTGCAATAGGGACATGTACAGTGCTACATCTGAACTAGGGAGGCAAGACCAAGGTTCACAGAGGAGAAGCCCAGTCTGAAAAGCTATGTGTGTGGTTGTAGAAGAGCAGAGGCAGAGTGGATAGCAGGCTGAAGGCATGGAGGCCCAGGGGCCTGAGAAAGTGTTTCCAAGGAATGCTAACTACGCAAAAGGCTATATGGGCGGATGGGATGTTCTTTTTCACTGAAGCATAAGGAAAAGAGATTCTTACTGGGGGAAAAAAGAATGAAGGCCTATACCAAGAATGCAGCAGGAATAAAGGAGGGACTAATGCAAGAGATTTTTAGGAGGCAGGCTCAAAAGGACTTGACGACTAAGTGAATGTGAGGTTTCTTTTAAATACCGTGTGGCAGGGTAAATGGTAATGCCATCAGAGTATACAGAAAGAGTATACAAAAGGAGGAGCTACTTACAAGGGCATTCAGACAGCGTGACAAAACGCTGAAGCTGTGGGCACTTACCCAGGGGAAAAATAGCACCAACTGAGCGCTGGGGTTGAGAGGGGGGTGGGGTGGGCGGGGGGGTCAGCTTCAGAGAGGAATCTTGTGTACCACAGAAACCTTGGAGGAGCATCTAAGGAGGGAGTGGTCAAAGGGACAGAAGGTTACAGATAGGTTAAGCAGGGTGAGGACTGATTAGAAAGATACTAGATTGGATAAGAGAGGGTGTACTCTGGTCACTTTTCCCAGAATATCATACGAAAATAGTAGGAGGTAAAGAGAGAGAGGGTAGATGACTGGGAAGTGAGGAACTAGAGACTGAAAGCATTTTGTAAGTCTGGATGTGAAGGGATGGAGTATGAGGGTAGAAGGAGAGGTTTTTTTCCTTTCTTTTTAAGCTAAAGAATACATTTCCATGTTTATAAAAAAATAAAAGACACAAAAGCTGATACAGAAACAGGATGGGAGAGAAAGGAGGGGAAGGATCCAGTGAATAAGTAGACTTTAGAAAAGCATAGTGTCACCTTTTCCTCAAAAACTAAGAGTGAGGTGTTATAAGAACAGGTGAAAGTGTAAACACACTTAGAGATAGAGGAGAAGCAGGTTGTCAATATTTTTTTAATTATAAAATATATTCTATGATCAGTAAATAGCACCTGAAAAACAAAAAATCCACTAGAAATACTCTTGACATAGATATAGCAGTAACTTCATTTGGCTTACACAGAAAAAAATTGCAAGTCAACTGCTTATTTAAAAATACCCATTTAGATTTCCTAACAGTGTTTAAGCTGATCAATGCTAATTAATACAAAATTATAGGATTTTGTATTTTTCAAAAAATGGACCACCTATCAACTGCTATCTGGAGATACCTTGGGTTCCTATTTTGAACAAGAAAAGATGCCTTCAGGTTTTTCTTTCTCCCTGGTAAGTGCTACTACACTACGTTATGTGCTTATGATTTTTAAAATTGTATTAACAGAAATGTTTCCTTTTGAAATAATAATTTCTGACATATTAATGGTACTTAGTTATCTTCAATATTTTTCTTTTGCTTCCTAAATATCCTGACCCCAAGTCTTATCTTGAGCTCCTCCCCATTTCCCAGTATCATTCAACTCAGAATTTTTATTTATGTAACCTTTACTCATTCCCTATTTTGACCAAGTTGGCTAGTTTTAATTGTTCCAGTAAATTTATGGTTTGGTTGGATGCTATATAAGTGAAAGACATGTTTCTAGCTAGGAATATGTTCAACATTTATGTTAGGTTCTAGTTAAAAGTAAACTAGGTCTTTAATAAGCTAGTCAGCATCATGAGAATCCCATAACAACTAAGATTTTACCCAAATTCTACCATCATTTTGCCACTGGGATTACTTTGCTCTCAAATATTTTGGATTACCATTATTAATCCTTGGGACTTGAATGTACATGACTCTGATATAAACCCAATGTTACATTAAACAGAACTATAAAAATCATAAACATCTAATAATTAAAGCTATTCTTTCTTTCAAAAAAAAAGTTGTATCCATAGTACTTTGAATGTTCGGTAAATACTTACTAAGTGCCTAATATGAGGCAGACACTTTTCTACAAATTGGGGATTCAATGAATGAAACACAAGTATTTCTGCCCTCATGTAGTTTATATTCCAGTATAGGAAAACAAATAGTAAACAAAAGAATGCTTACATAAGTACTATGGACAAATATTAAGGAGGGGGGACATGAAGTGCTGATATATAGATATATAGATATATATTCTGACATATTCTGACTATACATATATATATAGTCAAGGAAGGTGTTGATCAGGTAACAGCTGATCGAGACTGAAGGATGGAAGGATGGAAGGAGTGAGCTATGGTTATATCAGAGAAACACATTCCAGGCAGAGAGAATACTAAGTACAAAAACTCTTAGGCAGAAGTGTACTTGGTGTTTTTGAAGAGGAGCACTGAGTCCAGAGCGAATGGAGAGGGGAAAATGGCAGTAGATGAGGACCTCTCCTCATCCACCAAAGACTTTGGTCTTTACTCTGAGTGAGATGGGGAGCCACTGGATTGTTTTGAGCAGATGAATGATATGATTTGACTTGTCTTAAAAATCACTCTGGCTACTTTAGGGAGAACAGACTGTAGGGAACACCATGATATAAAGAGGGTTTCGGAGCCTATAGCTTCAATCCAGCCAAGAGATGATGGTGGCTTGGAATAGGATATTCACAGCAGAGGTCAAAAGAGGTGGCCAGCTTTGGATATATTCTGAAGGTAGGGCCTACCAGGTTTGCTGATAGATTTGGATATGGGACATAAAAGAAAGAAAAGAATCAAGGATGACTCTACAGTTTTAGACCTGAGCAACTAGAGGCATGGCATTGCCATTTACTGAGTTGGGGAAAGACTGAAAGAGAAATAAGTTTGTTAGGGAAAATCAATGATATGCTGAGTCTGACCTTTAATTAGGTTTTTAGGTAGAGATGTCAAATCAGCAGTTTTATACACGCATGTAAACTCCAAATCTGGAGTGCAGGGGACAGGTCTAAGATAGGGATAAAACTTCAGGGCGGACAGCATGAAATTGGATGAGATCACAGTGAATGGGGACACATAAGAAAGAGGAGCGGGCCAAACAAAGCTTCTTCCTCTTAAAAACATGAATATAAACCTAAAATCATAAGCAATTTTAAAGGTATGGAGAACCTCCCATACCTTGAAAGCATACTTCTACCTAACTTATCATTTTAATGAAATTTTGATTTACATATAAATCTAAGAAACTCCAAGAAGCCTCAGAAAACCCCTTAGGGGTCACCTTGGCCCATGCGTCTCAAAAATAATAAGGCATTAATTTTTCCAATGACATAGCCATTACAGGGTTTACCTTAAATTTGCTTAAAAGCAAATATCAGTTAATTCATTAACTAAGAATACATTACAAAAGAAATATAAAAAAGCATTTTTGGAAAAACTAGAGCTTTGCTATAATGTTCTCTTCACTCTGTTCTGGGAAAATGTGGTGCGACTCTAAAGATGGAATTCGCACCACATCCAGTATCAGGTCACATGTTTCAGAAGAAGAAACAGTAAAGCCCTTTTAAATTTCTATTTCTGAATTTTCCTTTTCTGAGTTTCCAATTTTGTATTCTACATACCCAAAATTGTGTGTGTGTTTTTTTAAATTGGAAAAATAATTTTTTTCCAATATTTTATATGTCACAGATTCATTATATAGTTTTTAGACTCAAATAATGATTTAACCTGCAGTGAAATATGTACTAGTTTATATAAACCTGCAGTACACATAGCATTCCACAGGGCATCATGGCCTACAAAGTCAGTTTGTGTGGATTTATCTACACTTGAAGCAAAAGGCTTCTGTGAATACTAAACTTTTTCCAACTCTTCCTAAAGTTGGGAAATGAGTTCATTACTCTCTTTCAGTGGCAGCTTCAGCACTAAGCATTTATCTTTTATTATGTCTTGACAAATTCTCTGCCAACTAAATGAGAAGCTCCACAGCCAAGACTAACTCTGACTGTCTGTGAGAGAAATCCCCTACATACTCAAAGTTTTTGGACAATCATTTCTCAAAAACAAAAACAAACACAAGTGTTTTGTACAGGCTTGGATGGAAACACATAAAATGCTGCATCCATATAGGTAATATCAAAATGGCTGCAATATTTAAACGGATTTAAATCTTGAATCACCATTGAAATCTTACAAGTTAACTTGAAAAAATTCATATGCAAATGAGTCATTCAATTGCTCATTCTGCATAGTGCCAATACCTGAATACTGACTACTTTGAACAAAACCGTGAGTGTTTGGATTAGTACCGTTTGAGGGTCCTGACTCATTTATCATGCCGTTATCTGCACAATTGAAGTCAGATCCCTCAAATGCATCTGATTGTGAAACGAAAGCAGTAGTACCAGAACTGGCGCCTGCTGACAAACTGGAAGAGGACATCTGATGGAGCTGCCTCAAGTCCCTTGGGTCTAACACTGAATTACATGAGGGGTTTTCAAGAGTCATGCTCACAAGTCTTGGATTATCAGTCTCCCTCATGCCATCATTACTGGGCGTCATCATATTCACAGGGCAATTAGGCAGTATGTTGGCATCAGAAATACCATATAAGTCAGCTGGTGACATGGATGATGCTTCCATTCTGCCTATGTCATTAGTACTGTTATAAATGCAAGCATTAGAAGCATTTAAATCACTCACAACAGGCATTTCCAGGAATGATGGGATACCCTGTGAATTAGAGGAAAGTGTCCCTGTTGAGAAACTACTCAGTGGATTTGTGTTGACTGAGCATGAGGTGGGGTGGGCCACTGAGGACCAGCTTGAAGAAGGCTGAGGCACCATGGAGGGTATGGCTGAAGCATGAGGAGACAATGTACTTGAGATGGACACAGATGAGGAATAGTAGGATTCTGCTTGAGTTGAAACTCCTGAAGGCCTGGGCATTTCTGTCAAAACTGCACCATGAGAAAACAAGTTTGACTCTGTGAAGGAGAAAACGTATTTTCACAAAACTGAAATGAACAAAATTATTAAAAGTACTATTTTTAAAAATTGCATAAACACACTAATAAAGAACATTTTCAAGGAAACTGATGTAACATTTCAAATTAAAATGTTAAATAGCACTGAGATGTTTACATGAGCCCAAACTGAATTCTGTGACACCTGTTTTACAAATACCTATAAAATAATTTCGGTAAATTATTTTGGGACAAATAATTTCACTCCAGTTAAATATGAAAATCTAGCTTCTGAGGTCTATAAAGGTATGGGATTCTAAATGGCCCCAAATCATTTCATATTCCCCACTTTTAGGAAAAACTGGAGGGATGGAGGAAACACTCATTAGGGATGATTGAAAAATCCACGTAACTTTCTAAGCTATATTAAGATATAACACTAGGGTACTACAAATTTCCAGTTAGAAAGAAATTAAAGATTCTGTGTTTATTTACACATTACGTGACTGCTGTACACTACCAGGAAAAAGAACTGGCATAAGAATATAAGAGGAAAAGACTTTTAATTAACCCTGGTTGATGGATCTAAACCAGAAGTTGGCAACTTTTTTTTATATATAGGGCTAGATAGTAAATATTTTAGGCTCTGTGAGCCATTCAGCCTTAGCTGGAACTATTCAACTCTGCCACTGTGGTGCAAAAAAAGCAGCCATAGGCCCTATGTAATCAAATGAGCATGGCTGTGTTCCAGTAAAACTGTATTTATAAAGACAGGCTACTGGCCAGATCTGAACCATTTCTTCCACGACATACAATAATTAGTAAAATTATCACCATATAAACAAAATGTAATTTCTCAAACAATAAATTCCCAAAACACAGTTTCTAACAGGAACTTCAGGAACCAAGATAAATTCATTCAACATTCAAAGCATGAAAACATTTGTAAGAATGTAAAATATCAAAGAAATAGTTTTATTCCTAAGAATGGAATTCCAATATATTGTGCAAGCACTGGTCTTTCTGGTCACAAGGAATCCTCTATGGGGAATAAAATACCTTTTTTGATAAATCTTCCTTCTCCAGTTGATCCCAGGGGAACAGGTCTAGGTCTTTCAGGAAAATTAACTGCTGTGATAAAGTTTTTCCATTATTAAATGTAATTTGAATAATAACATTATCAGTTAAAATTTGAAAAACTGAATAAAGCAAAAAACCCAAAATCTATTTGAATACAAATCAATTCAAAATATTCTTACCACAATCCTGCCACAGTTTCTGGAAAAGTAGAGTTGTTTTTTGTTTCTTTGCTTTATTGCCATAAGTATCTGGATAGAAAGAAACCACGAAAGCATGTGAATCATCATAGGATTATGCTTCATCTCCTTCAATAAATAAATAGCTGTTTTATTCCTATATAGAAAATGCTTTCAATTAAGTACATAATATGGATTTAATAAGTGTTACAGAGTGTAACTTAGGTCCGTAGGAAAGGATATTTGTCTTAGTTAACAATAGTAACATATTCATCTTGTTTTCTTATAACACCTATAAATCAACAATGTCAACTAATGCATTAAGGGCAGAAAAGGACCAAAATGGAGACCACTCTTTGACTGGCAAGTTTGCCATCTATAAATAGGACACAGTAAGGACTAAAAAACCCCTCAAATATAAAACAGATTTTGATAAACAGACACTTTGAAATTATTCCAGATTTCTTACCTAAGAAAGAGATGCAAAGAGCATAAAGGTCAGTCAAAAATCAAATGAAAACTTTCAGGCAAAGAAACGTAAATTATGAAGAAAACATAATTATATTCCCACCTATCTTACAAGAAAATATTATTAGCAGGATTAACTTTAAGAAATATATAAAACACTACCACAAAGAAGTCACACCTTTTTCATCTGGCAGGTATCTAAAATCCATGGATTCACTAACTTCCTGGTCAGAAGGTCTCCGCAACTGCATTTTTACTGTTACTGGTTCTGTTATAGCTTTGCAATATGGTGGAGTCTTGAAAACAATGGCTACTTGACGGTGTACATCAGCTTGTGAAAAGATACCTTTTGCTTCCCAATCATTCAACACAAACCGAACTTCTATGTCATCTAGTGAATATGAAAGCAAAGAAATATCAATGGGAAAGCAAAGTAAAATGTATCTATTAATCTAAAATATATTCTGAATTCAATGAAACAAACAAAAATAAATAAATACCTTTCTGAACTTTGTCACAGAGTAGAAATATTTCATCTCCTCCTCTAACACTTCCACAGTTCTTGTTTACACGACAAATCCTTAACTCTGCAGTATTAGGAGCACCTAAATATGAAGGATTTTTTTAAATGGGTTGCTACCTTAGTAATATATTTTACTCATTTTTGATGGAGAGAATTTTAGGAAAACAATTTGTACACTAAATAAAAGCTTTACTGTATAAGTAAATTAAGGATACTAAGTATTAGGTTGGTGTAAAATAAATTGCAGTTTAAAACGTTAAAAACAATTACAAAAACCGCAATGATGTTTGCACCAACCTAATACATTAATCATCCACATCTGCCCCTTTCCTTTCTAACTGCATTGCCCAACCTGGTATAGAGCCTTGTGACTTCATTTCTAGGCAATAACATGTCCTCTTTTTTTTTTTTTTTTTAAATTAAATTTATTCAGGTGACAATTGTTAGTAAAATTACATAGATTTCAGGTGTACAATTCTGTATTACATCATCTATAAATCCCATTGTGTGTTCATCACCCAGATTCAGTTCTCCTTCCATCACCATATATTCGATCTCCCTTACCCTCATCTCCCACCCCCCACCCCCCACCCCCCTTACCCTCTGGCAACCACCAAACCATTGTCTGTGTCTATGAGTTTCTGTTTCTCATTTGTTTGTCTTGTTCTTTTGTTGCTTTTGGTTTATATACCACATATCAGTGAAATCACATGGTTCTCTGCTTTTTCTGTCTGACTTATTTCGCTCAGCATTACACTCTCAAGATCCATCCATATTGTCACAAATATAACATGTCCTCTAATGAAATCTTCGTGCTTCTAAATTCTGATTCTTCCAACCGATCCTACACACTGTGATCAGATTAATCTTCTTTTTTTGGCGGGGAGGGAGTGCAGACCACAGTGGCCTATGTGGGGATAGAACCGGCAACCTTGGTGTTATCAGCACCACGTTCTAACCAACTGAGCTAATCAGCCACCCACAGATTAATCTTCTTAAATTATGACCACTGTGGCAATGCAATTTTTATGCTTCCTATTATCTGGCCAATATTATTCCAATAACTCTCCCTGGCATTCAAAGCTCTCCATGATAAGAATACTCTGATCTACCTTTATAGCCCTATGTCCCACCTATCCTTCTACATGCAAAACAGGTATAGTTATATACCACTGGTGATCATACATAAGAATACACAAACACACACACACTGAGGGCAATTTCATACTCTTTTAAAACTATAAATATCTGTACCCTCTGATCTAGTACTTGCCAACATTTCTACTTCTGCAAATTTATGCTAGAGATCTACATGTACCTGCAGGATATTTATTACAGTATAATTTGTTATAGCAAAAAGAAAAAAAAATTGAGAAGGAAACAAACCAAATGTCTTATAATAGGGTAATGATTTAATAAAATTATGATATAGCCATGTAAGGAAATATGCAGCTACTGAAAAAGAATAAGGTGCCTGGAAGGGAAAGAGATTCAAGATATATTGCTAAAAGGAAAAAAAGTAAGTTTAAAAGAAGGTCAGGGATGATTTTTTTAAAGTTGCCAAAAAAATATGTGTGAATGATGATGATGTATCTGCATATACATGAAGAAGAAACTGGTGAAATATGTACCCTAGGACAGTGATTATCTTTGGAGAATGAGGTTTGAGGAGATTTACTATAGGAAAATAACCCTTGTTATTTATTTCAGGAATGTTGACTTTTACCTGTAATAAACATACTGTTTTTCTAATTACCAAAATACTTAAAAAAATTAAACTTGTAAAAAAAAAAAAGCTAAGGCTACAAATACAAGAAAATAAAGTACTTACGGTTGTCATAAATTGGGTTAGAAACCACAGGAGGTAGAGTAGTTGTCAAATTACCATGTTCATCATGGAGGAAAACTTGGAAACATAATCTCACCACATTAAGGTCGCAATCTTCAGTATCAAGCAGTTGTGCTTCAGGGACTGAATGGTACATTTAAAAAAAAAAAAGAATGTAGAATAATCACATAGAACTAAAATCCTGCTAGGTCCTCCTCCCTGCCCAATTTGTCCAGTAACCCTGAGTAGCACCCAAATCTGCAGTAACAGAAATAGAATGGTACACAATCTCAAAAATACCTGTTATCATTAGTACGTCATGTAGTCGTTATCTAACAGTATTCACTAAGTTATGGCCATGGTCAGGAGGTAACTACCCCAGTCATCTAGAATTTAGAGAACAATCCCAAATTGACATTAATACTAAATTTTTGCAAAGATGGTTGCAGGTTATATACAACAGAGAATAGGCATTCATTCATTCATTCGACAAGCATGTATTAATCTAGTTATTGTGTTAAGAACTATCTCCTAAACCTGTACAAGTATGACTATCATCCCCATTTTACAAATGAAGAACTGATTTTAAAGAGATGAAATTACTTTTCCAAAGTTTCACAGCTAAGAAGTAGTAGAGTAGGAATTCAAACTCAAGTCACTAGAATCTAGAGTCTATGCTCTTAAAAATTGAACGTTATTAGAAAATGTTACATATGTTTTGTATAAAAATGACAAAAGGAATATCTACTCAAATTTAGATCAATATTTAGCAATAAAATACCAAGAGGATACTAAATGATATAATGTAGCTAGTTTCTGTAAGAAATTTTACATGCAAAGACAAACTCTACAGCAGGAAAATTTTACAGTTCTAAAAAAATATATAAAAACCCATTCTTTAAGAAATAATACGATGAGTTTGTTAAATTGAAATATTGACATTTAAAGTTTTTAAAAAATCTTACATGATTATCCTCTCTGCGTGCCTCTTCTAATCTATTATGGTTAAGTTCCATGAAGGCAGATTGAGTGTGTGATGCATGTTGCATCTCAACTAAGCATGGAACACAGTGGTTTACATATAATAAATATTTATTAAATGCCAGGGGGGACAAAAAATGTGTACACATGACTTGTATTCATCTTCTGTTATCAGCATATATTATTATAATCTTAATACAGTTTTCTCCTTTCTTAAAATGTGGATTCTTAGTTAGTGAGTGACTGAAGAATTAAAGGCCTATTGAACAACCAAACATTTAAACATTTCCATAAGTTGCTGTAGAAAATAGTAAAGTAAAAATCAACAAAGGGAAGTTCTACTTTTGGTAATGGCAGGTGACATATGTATTTGGGGCCAACTCGACCATGAGAACTAAAACAGGTGCACAAAATATGAAGCAAAAATCCTCTAAAGGCATCAGAGAGCTAAGAAGATCATAAGGAACCATGGGGCCAAGATATGGAAGAAAGAAATTGTAAGAAAAACATTCCTGTTTCTCACTACTCACTAGTCACCAACACTTCTGATGTATGTATGTTTTTTCACACATAGCAATTCTCCAAACTCTCAGGACACCAACTGTGTGTCCTACAATTTAACTTAATTCTGACACTAACCACCTGGAGTTAGCTGTATCCACAAGTAAGGGCTCAAGCCCACAAAACTGCTCCTCTCCCCACACACTTAAGACACCAATCACAAGTCCAGGTTATCACCTGTGCTTCTGACTGGCTACAAATTGGGGGTTCCATGACCCACTCCTTGGGTTTGATAATTTGCTAGAATGGCTTAAAGAACTCAAGAAAACAATTTACATACTGGATTATCAGTTTATTATAAAAGGAAACAACGCAGGCATAGCCAGATAGAAAAGATGAAAAAGGAAGGTATGTAGAAGTGGCAATGAGCTTTCATGCCCTCTTTGGGAATGCCACCCTCCCAGCACCTCTGCAAGTTCACCAACCCAGAAGCTCTTGAACCCCTTCAGTGAGGATTTTTATGGAGGCTTCATTTTGTAGGCATGATTGATTAAATTATCGGCTAAATTATCGGTGATTAATTCAACCTCTAGTCCCTCCCTTTCCAGAGTTAAGTGGATGCGGTTGAAAGTTCCAACTCTAGTAAGTGGTTAGCTCCTCTGGCAACCAGAGCCCTCTACCCCCTCATTCTTAGGGGTTTTCCAAAAGTCATCTCATTAACATAAACTTACCTATGGTTGAAAGGGACTTGTTATGAAAACAAAGGACACTCTTTTCACCTTTTTTTACTCCTATCACTTAGCAAATTCCAAGGATTGCAGGAGCTCTGTGCCAGGAATGGGGATGAAGATCAAATACACAGTATTTCTTATTATAAATCACAGTATCACAAAAACCCAGAGAGGTAAATTCAAAAGAAGCAGCCTCTTTTCTCCAGATATAGTCTGCCATTTTGTAAGAGGTGTGGCTAAGAGGATGAGAAGTTGAGATGATCTCTCAATAAGACTATAGAGGAGCCGGACCAGTGGCTCAGGGGGTTGGAGCTCCATGCTCCTAACTCCGAAGGCTGCCGGTTCAATTCCCACATGGGCCAGTGGGCTCTCAACCACAAGGTTGCCAGCTCAATTCCTCGAGTCCCGCAAGGGATGGTGGGCTGCTCCCCCTGCAACTAGCAACGGCAACTGGACCTGGAGCTGAGCTGTGCCCTCCACAACTAAGATTGAAAGGACAACAACTTGGAAAAAAAAAAAAAAGTCCTGGAAGTGCACACTGTTCCCCAATAAAGTCCTGTACCCCTTCCCCAATAAAATAAAAAAAAGTCCCAAATCTCCCCCCCCCAAAAAAAAAATAAGACTGTAGGGGGAAAATAGATGGGTCTGCTAAGGATGGAGAACCTAATAAATGCCCAATGCTTTCGTTGGGGCCTCGGAGCTGTACCCTAGAAGTAAGGGTGAACTGGAAAGATACTAGACCTCACAGGGATGAAAGGCTAGTTTCAAATAATCTAAATCATTCACTGATTTTAAGTAATCTGGGAGTGCTAGTAGGAATAGCCACCTACAGCAAGAAAAATTTCTGAAGGGAGATAACACCCTAAGCCAAAAATCTTTATAATTTTTCAAATATGATGACTGGTGTTCTATATGACTGGTCTATTTTAAATAAACAGGCATACGAGGAGACAAAATAAGGTAAATTGAAAAGAAAAGAAAAGAAAAGAGGAAAGAAAAGAAAAAACAGACTATAGAAATAGACCACAAAGTATCCAAATACTGAAGTTTTCAGACACATGACTTAAAATCATTATACTTAATGTATTCAAGGAGTTAAAAGACAAGATTGCAAGTTTATTAAAGAAACTGAAACCATTAAAAAGGAATCAAATTCTAGAACTGAAAAATACAATAAACTGAAATTAAGAATATTCACTTGAAACCTGTGTAATTTTACTAACCAATATCAACCCAATAAATTTAATAAAAAAAGATCATCAAATTTATCAACTGTTTTATAAAAAACTTTTTGTGTCTTATCTCTCTATGCCCCAAGGACTAAAATCTATTTACTAATATTTTCTACCAAGAGTTTTTAAAGTGTTGATTTAAAGTCTTTAATCCATTATCAGCTGATTTTTGTGTATGGTGAGAGGTAGGAAACCCAACATAAATAAATAACCATTTTTTTTTCAGTTTCATATATCAAACATTTCCTCCCTTTCTCTTGATCTGACATGCTGCCTCTATCATATACTAATGTGTCATATTTTCTTAGATCTGTTTTGGGTTCTTAATTCTACTCCACCAGTCAATCTGTCTATTGTTACTCCAGTACCACACTGCCATAATTAATACTTTCTTCATAATAAACCCCAATATTTGACAAGGTCAGTTTCTCATCACTTATTCCTCCTCTATAAAGTGTCTTCCTTTTCCTGTTGGGAATCATCATATATTTAATGAAAAATCTTGTTGGGAGTTTGTCTGGAATTGCATTGAATCGGTTTATCAATTTGGGGGGGTAAAATGCCACCTTTATAATATTGACATTAGAGAACATGATATATACCTCTCTGTCAAGTTAGGTGTTCTCTATATCTCATAAAACAATTTTATAATTTTCCCTAAGGAAATCTTGATAATTGTTTCTTTCATATGTTGCTATGTACTTCATATTTTCTAACAATATTTCCTTTGATTATTTGCTGCCGATGTATAGAAACAAAACTGATTTTTGTATACTAATTTTACATTGATCACCATTTTAAGTTTATTATTTAAATAATCTATTTTTAGATCCTTTTGAGTTTTCACTGTAAATAACAGCTGCCCATAATTACAGCTTTATTTCCTCATCTTCAATCAGATCACGCTGCACTGGCTACAACCTCCACTAACACGCTGAGTAGAAGTGGTGAGAATGCACATCCTTTTCTCACTCCGAATTTCAAAGCGAATGCTTCTGATGTTTCTTCCACTGAGGCGAATGCTCACTGCAGGCTTTTTAATATATACATATCATTTTATAATGCAAAATGTGGTATTTTATTCCACAGTGTGAAAAATGGCACTCAGTTTTAACATATGCGAAAATCTAGCAAAAGGAAGAATAAGACCAATCAAATTCCTCTGAAACTAGTTTAAAATTTCCCTTTAGACTTGATCAAAAGGACTCAATTTCCCTTTAGACTTGATCAAAAGGACTCAAGGTAAAAATTGTTCTCCCTAATATAGCTTTAGAAATAAATATTACTCCTTAGTCCTCAGAGCAGGGTGTATGTGTAATAAGAATTTCATTTTTATCAAAAAGTTATTACCACGATGTATTTTCTTTTGAAAGTAGGGATTACATTTTTAAAATCAATTATAACATCTACTAGCTCTAGAAATGTGACATTTCTAAAATTCTAATGCTGTGACAATTCTAAAATTTAGTTAATTACTGAAATAAGAGTAAGCAACAGGACAAAAATACACAGTATATAGAGTAACCATTTTAAGAGCTATGCCTCATTTAAGAAAAAAACATAAAGTTTAGTTATAATTTATTTAATTTGTTACTTAAAAGATACAGATTATCCCATATATACATATATACAATACAAGCTAACACTTAAGTGTCCATGTGCCAGGCAAAGATAAATGGTCACAGCAGTCTATCATTAAGTTATTTCTTTCAACATATTTATTGAGCTTCTATTCTGGAATACAAACTAATAAATGCCAGATACAGGTATGAAAAAGACGATGTTTGCCCTTAATGAGATTAGTGTCTGGGTGAAAAACAGGGACATAAACTAAAATTATATAATATAACATGAAAAGTCTTATAATGGGATAATGGTCAAGGAGTATGAAGACATAAAAAGAGTGCCCCAAGTTCTTCCTAGGGTAATCAAAGAAGGCTTGGAAAACTAACATGACTGCAATGAAGAAAGGCTAATGAAGCACAAAAACCTTTTTTTTCCTTCTTGCTTTTTAAGCTTTAGGTTTTAAGTTGTGAGGAAAGGCTCTTATATCTTATTTTCTTGTATTAAACCAGACTTCAGAGATAAGAATCTATGTTAGAAACTGTGTCTTTCTAAACGGTATTCCTTTTTAGACTACCATTAAAAAATAATTCCTCCAAACTCAACTGCAAAACAGTCTTTGTGCTCTCGTAACAACTCAATGTCCTCTGTACATGGAAAAATCGTAAAATGCCTAAAAAAATGGAATTGAAAACTTTTTGTCAAAATCCTATGGATTTTAATCACGGAATACTAGAATTCCTTGTATGTCATTAATTACATAGCTAGAAAATGAGAATTAAACTAAATTTTGCAGTAAGAGTCCTTTGTGAAATCTAACTGGCATTCTTTTGTTCCAGTGAAGTGGACACTGATAAAATTTGGTAATGGAGGCTTTAAAGTCCTCACCCAATTTAGACTTTAGCACATATTAGAAAATTTGAACAATATTTCACATGAAGCCTCAAGTTTAACACTACTTGATTGCTATATATCCCATTTGCAATAGAGAATTCCTGTTTTAAAGAACTAATGGCAAAAAGATAAGGACAGGCCTTAAAACATACTAGATGATGCAGTACTCAAAATAATCCTATGCAGAGTAAGAATAATTTTTAATAGTCTTTGTATTCTCATATGATATTTGATTTTTAGAGAACATACTGTCACAATGAGATAGCATCAGTCTATAGACTAGAATTTGTAGATCCTATTCTGCTAAACATTTCCAATTCCACTGTTTCTGTATATCATAAATGTGTAACACAAAAATAAAGTCAGCTATTCTCTTGTGATTCTTGACCAATAGAATTTTCCTATGTTAAGTGATACATCTACAAAAAATATCAGTTCAGCTTTGACAAATTCCTATATAAGTGGTATAATTTGAACTAGTATCTCCTGAAAATAATATAAACTACCAAAGAAAGGATAATTCTACAGTTGAGTTCAGGTCATTTTAATTAGATTTTAGTGTCTTGAGTTTTTTCAGGGGGGTGAAATTTGACTGTTTTGCTTAGTTATAAAAAAGCACATTTTAGGTTTTATTCCAATATTCTAGAAAAAAACAATAAAATACTTAATATTTCTATTATGAAAACTGCACCAGAATAGAGAATGAAGTCTACTCCAACCATCCTATTTAAATGTCTAATCTGTCTCCCTAGGTATAGATTTCCCAGCTCCTTACATTGCTGTTTTGTTCCCTTCCTTAGCATTTTTACTCATAAATCACATAATATATTTATTTAGTAAATTTGTTAATTGTTGGTCTCTCTCCACTAGAATATAAGCTCTTCAAAGGCAGGAATTTCTTTCTGTTTTGTTCACTGACTTATCCCAAGCACCTAGAACCAACTAGGACTAACGAGGTAAAAATCCGTTGAATGAATGAATGCATAAGTAGTTAAAATGAATAACCTATTACTTATAGGTAGGAAACTCATTACCTCAAGGCACTTATCTGTGAAGACAGATATTTAATGTAACAAAAATACAAATACATTGTTTAGGTGCCAAAGTGAAACGTGAGCAAGTTCCACATAGACCCTGTCCACAATCAGCATGAAACTCATCTTAGAAGACAACTGCTGAAGAATTAAATGATCCAATAGACGTCACAAAGCTTTTCATGATTAATTGCTGCGTGATGGTATAATAAGGAAGATATTACCCTGGGCTGAGAGAACTAAAAAGGCTTTCAGGACATTTCAGGTAAGGAAAACAACTTGACTATTTTTGGCAGACAAGTACAAACAAGGTATGTTCAGTCACGTGTTCATTTATTCTTTCAAAAAATTTTAATTAAGCTTCTACCATGTGCCAGACACAGGCTAGGTGCCAGAGATGCATATAAGACAGTTCCTGCCCTCCAGAGTCTCATGATTTAGTGAAGGAGAAACATGTACACAAAGTTAGAACAAACCATATTAGAAATGTATACATCATCTTTGGAAAACAGAGAATATTTCACTCTGGGAAGGTCAAGGAAAGCTTGAAAGAAGTGACCCTTAAACTTAAAGTTGAAGCTTGAGCAGAAGAATTCACCAAGTAGACAGGGCACTCCATGCAAGGGAAATGCATGTGTAAAGGCACAGTGGCAAGAAAGAATACGGCTCTTCTAACATGGCAAATAGTTCAGAATGGCAAAAATAAAGCGTGCATGTGTGCACTCAGTGTTTAGAAGTTGAGGCAGAGGATGAAAGATGGAGATGAAGCTGGAATGGAAAAAAAGGATCAGATTATGAAGGGCTTTGAATGCCATGCTTGAGAGATTGAATTTAGCAAGTAGATCAGAGTATCTTAACGTGTGGTCCACGGACCACCTGCATTAGAATCATGTACGGCAGAAACCTTCAAACTGTAATTTGGGACCATTGGTCATAAAATTAATTTAGTGGGTTGGATAAGCATTTTCTTGAGGGGAAAAAAGAAATGGAATGGAAAGGAATGGAATAGAGGATATACTACATGTAGTAAGAGTATTGGTTTTTATCTTTGTGTGCACATGTTATGTATTGGGCAGAGATATAAATCTATTTCCCTCTCTGAGTCACAGTCAAATAAGAAACACGGACTTAGGTGCTTGTTAAAATGTAGAGTTGCAGGCCCCCAGACCTATCAAATAGGTGGGATTGCAGCCTGGAATCCACTTTTTAAACAAGTCATATAGGATTCCTATGCACATTCGAACTGAGAACCACTGCTGAAGATTGTTTGGAGCCACTGAAGAGTGATAAGCAGAGTTCTGCAATGATTCACACTGGTTTTAGAAGGATCTTTTTGGATACAGCGTGTATAAGCTGCTTGGAGCAAGATCAAAAACAGAAGCAGGGACACAAGTTTAGAGGCTATCAATAATGGTCCAGGCTGAAAATGATGCAAGCTTACAGTCCTACAGTGATACTGAGAAAACTGAAGAAGGTGGACTGAGAAATGGTCAGGGAGGTGAACAAAACAGTTTTTCTGGAATAGTGAAGGGCTCATGAAGAGGAGCAGTGGAAAACAAGGTATGAAAAATCTTCTGGAGCTACCATGTTTCCCCGAAAATAAGACCTAGCCAGACCATCAGCACTAATGTGTCTTTTGAAGCAAAAATTAATATAAGACCGGGTCTTACATTACATAATATATAATTAAATGACCCAATAGATGAGACCCGGACTTATTTTACTATAATATAAGACAGGACCCTGTCTTATAAGTCTGGGTCTTATATTAATTTTTGCTCAAAAAAACACATTAGAGCTGATGGTCCGGCCAGGTCTTACTTTCAGGGAAACACGGTACACGTGGATGACTTTGAATTCAGGGCCATTTAGTCTTTCAACTATTTAAAGACTCATTGCAACTTTTTAAGCACAATATGTGAAAGCACTGTTCCAAGATTATTCTAATGGGAGGAAAAACTACAACTCAAATTATGAGATAAATTCCTAAGCTAGAGAGATAGCAAAAATGCTAGGGGAAGGAATGGCTGTTAAATAAACAAACAACTAAACAACAACAGAAAACACAAATACAGTGAAGGATCAATTGGCAGGATTGTTCCTTCCCCAAATCTGTATTCATCTAACAGCGTAGGAGAGGTAAGACCATGAGCCTGGGAATCAGGCAGTGTTCACATCCTAGCGCCACCACTTACCAGCTGTAAGACCTTTAGCAGATTACTTAAATTTTCTTCTACGTTTTCATTTCCTTATTTATAAAATGGAGATAATAATAGTACCTACCTAATAGGTTGCTATAAAAATTAATGGAGTAAAATATGTAAAGCACTTATGATGTACTAAGAAATATTCTAAGTGCTATATGAGTGATTGTTATTAACGTCATGCCTGGTTCTGGATTGGTAAAATAAACACCTCCCCCCAAAAAATAATTTTCCTCTTGATTCCTGCATATTCCTTTTTTATGCCTCTTCTACTAGAGTCAGGAGATCTGGACTGAAGTTCTAGCTCTGCCACTGCACTTGCTACACAACTTGGGAAATGCATGTAAACCAAAGCTTTGGTTTTCTCTTCTGTGAAGCAGTGTTGTTAATGATAAATAAAATAGTGTACGTGAAACACTTAACATTTACTCCTTCACATACAATGAATGATAGCTATTATTTATAATCTCCTTGTTTCATACTACATTATCCCCATTTTACACTGCATCTAGATTTAGATGGCCTCTTTAATTTAAATGTTTGGTCTTTTACTTTAGCAATGAATCAAAATTTTAAATGAGCATACTCTTGACCTAGAAATTCCTGAAAATGTATCCTAAGGAAATAATTATACAAGAGTTCAAAGTATATATTCAATAGAGCTTTTTTAAAACAAAATGAAAATACCCTAATTGTTCATTAATAGATAACTAGATAAACAGATTATGGTCTACCCAAACAACAGAATACTAAGTATTAACATGAAAGATGTTTAAGATATAGTCTTGAGTGAAAAAAAAAGCAGCAGTTGAATAGGAAATTAGCATGATTCCATTTATACAAAAAATATGTGTATAAATGTTTATACATGTATTAAGGAAATTCTAGGAAAACATACATCAAACTTTACAGTAGTCTTCTCTGGCGAGATAAGACTGAAAGGGAAGTTGAATGTCAACTATAATTTAAAAAATAGTCACGGGGATATAAAGTACAGCATAGGGAACACAGTCAATAATATTCTAATAACTATGTACAGTGTCAGATGGGTAATAGTCTTATTTGTGAGGTATATAAATGTCTAATCACTATGTTTTTTTGTACACTTGAAACTAATAATAATTTTTTAAAAAAGACTTAAGGGGAAGAAGGGAACTTTTACTTTTCTCATTAAACTGAAAAATATGAAAAACAAAGACCTAGAGAAAAGAGATATAGACTTTACGGTTCATAAAAAGACAGTATTGCCTATAAGCATATTCCTTAAATTATCATATCCCTTAAGTAATTTTTATACACCCAGGAAAAATACAAACCTCCAAAATAAGAATATCTTAAATATGACAAAGAAATCTATTCTTCAAAAATTTTATTGTTGTTCAATTCCTGTACTATGTGTATTTCAGTAGTTGCGGAAGACTTTACAAGGAGTGTAGGATGCTAGCATTTATCTATTAAAACAATATACAGTGCTTGTAACTGCCAGGTGCCACACGAGATAGTGCCATCCCCAACAAAATCCACTAACCAGTAAATATCTATTCATATACACAAATACGACATGAAAATATTTTGTACAGCTTCTACTATTTCTATAGTTTTTCCACGGATTAATTCAAGTTTTTCTGTTGAATATGCCCTTCAGTTAAATGAAGTCCAATACCTTATAACCACAGTGCCTTTTCAACATTCAGAAAGGGGAGTGAGTTATACACTGTATTCTGGAGTGGCAAAAGGAAGGCCACATTCAAAGACAATCACAATGTTTCTGAGGAGCTTTTCTTATTGAAAAGAATGACATTCTCCACTGATACAGGAAAGCCTCGTCTGCATGAGAATTTTTTTTTCATATTTGTTTTTTCAGATTTTAAATATACAGGTACTTCATTCCTCAGACACAGGTGTAAGTCAACAAGTAGAAAAGTGAACATAGAACTTAAGGTAGCTTTTAAAACATAGGTTTAAGATACAAATAGAAAACACACAAATAAGTCAATATCCAAATAATAGAAATGATTATATCAAACATATTTACCTTTGAAAGGATTGATTCCTGCCCTTATTCTTGAAATAATAGCTTCTTTTACTTCTTTTTTCTTTACACATCGAATACCCAAATTTTGAAAACTAGAAAGAAAATACACAACTTTCAAACTGCATTATAGTTAAACACAAGGGCACATAAATGAGATTTTATTAAAGAATACTACAAGTATCAAGTATACTTGTATATCCAACACTGAAAAGCCACCATACTGTCAGATGGAAATACTAAAGCATGAAATACATTTCCAATTGCTATGACAGAGATGTGAGGGTAAAAAAAAGTGTGGTTATATTTCTAAGAAAACTGTTAAAAGAAAAATAATATATACTATATAATTTTTACATAGAGTATTTTACAACTACACCCTACTAATATGCCTATGTCAAATATACCACAGTAGATGAAGAGTAATAGGAAAGTGACACCAAAAAGCTAAAATTCACCTCCCAAGCAAATTCATTATCAAATCAATAAAATATGTATATTTGATAATGTAAAACTAAAGTTGTAAAAAGATGCCCACAGGCTGAACTGAAGCCCACAGGTTTGTCTACGTTTTTTAAAAATGACCATAGACTACCAACATTTAAAAATCAGGTAATTATTAGCATATAAACGTCTGGATTTCTGGCTTCTTGAACATTTAAAGGTCTGGCAACAGTAGGCTGGCACAGAAACATCTGGTTGGAGCTGAGAACCTGTGGCCCCATTTACGCAAGGCTCTCCAGTTTTCTATGGTGCCTGCTGGGCCTCTTATACTTGACCCACTCCATTCCACAGACATCTAATTTCTGAGCCCTGACCTCACTGCTAGTAGCAGCGGAATATGTTTTATGCCCTATAATATGAAGTCATAATAATCATTCATCATAATAAAGCACTGAAATGTGTTTTTTTAATTAGAAAGATGGTTGATACTAACAATAATATTTAACAAAAGTTTCAAAATGTCATTTATGGAAAACTTCTCAATAGCTACAAATATTACTAATTTGCATGTGTAGTACAGATGAGGGTTGGGGGAACTCCCCTACCACCACTAGTCATACTTGTTCCAACATGGAAAAACCATGACATCATTAAAGTTGGGTGGGTGTGAATAAGGAAGCAAAACTGATTATAATAACATTACTATTTGTTCAAATTTCACATGGCACTTTGTAAAGCAGGCTGCCTGCCTTGTGTGCCCCTCTCCATGCTCATGCTGTCATATGTTCTCACTCTTCACATTCGCCACCCTGGTGATTTTATTAGCACCTAAAATATCTTTGACATTTCCTTCCTCTGCCCCCAATAATTAAAAAATAAAATCTTGAATTTAAGATCCTTTCTTGAAACCCTGAAACCACAATCCTCTTCTTCAAAAGTATTCCACTTCTTTGAAAGATTATTAGCTTGGTTCTCATGTTTTCTTTGACAAAAGATTTTAAAGAATCCTCCATTTTAATATATTTATACAATACCTGACTTTGTTTCATCTGTATTACCATATTTGACTGCTAGTCATAGAATATTAGATGTAGTAGGGATTTTTTAATTTCTGACATGAAGAAACCAAGGATCAAAAGATTACCTGAATCAAATTATTCATTCATTCATAGTCATAATAAGTTTTGGTGTTCCTACCATATACCAAAAATTCTGGAAAGTAATGGGGATATACAATTCTTCCCCTCATGGAGCTCACAGTCTAGTGCAGGGATTGGCCAACTATAGTCCATGGACCAAATCTGGCCCATCATCTGTTTTTTTAAGTCAAATTTTATTGGAACACAATAAACTGATTTTTTTATGTCTGTCTACGGGTGCTTTCAGGCTGCAACAGCAGAGCTGAAACGTTGCAACAGAGACCATATGGTCTGAAAAGCCAAAAATATTTACTATCTGGCCCTTTACAGAAAGAATTTGCTAACCTTTTGTCTAATGAAGGAAATAGACACATTAAGTAATCACACACACACACACACACACACACACACACACACACACACAAATGCTAAACTGAAACCATGACAATTTTTATAAAGGAGATATTCATGATGTCATGGGAGCCCTATGATGGGAGAGAGTTGATCAATTCAGGGAGGGCAGACAGGCTTCTTGTAGGAAGTGATACTTACTATGAACAAAAATGAACTATGGGAAGAGGAGAGTAAAGAGACTTCAGGCAGAAGAAAGGTCCCTACAGAAGAGCACAGTGAGCATAGGAAAGTAAAGGAAGGCTTTTGTGACTGGAGTATAGAGTTCAAGGAGAACACAGAATAACAGATGGCTAAAAATACAAGTGGATCACATGGGCTTTATAAGGAATGTTGTCCTTATTCTAAGAGTCACATAAAGCCATTAAAATATATTAAGCGGGGATGTGACAATCAGATTTGTATTTGACAAGATCACTGAATAAAATAATTACATTTTTAAAAAGAGCACTTTGGCTAAAGTGGAAGACATACTGGGGAGAAAGAGGCACAAAAAGAGTGAGTGGTGTCAAGGATGACACCTGTGTTTGGAGCTTTTATAGCAACCACTAAGATAGGTATATTGGAAGACCAAGTATGAGAGGAAAGAGGTATGACCATGTACAATCATGGTTTAGGGCATATTCTATTTGAGGTTTTTCTGAAATATTTAAAAGAATAGTTCAAAAAGGCAATCAGACTAAGTATAATCCCCACTGAAAGAAAATAGGGATCCTTAGAAAAGATTTTTGATTTCAGTGCTAGAGCAAGAAAAGTACAAGTCTTGAATACTTTGTTGTGTCAGAAAGTAAATAAGTGCTTAAAGAAAAATGGGGGCATGTCAAAAGGCCACAGGAAACAGTCTGAAGGGGCCTGCCAGCACTGGTCAAATTTGGGTCAATTCGAAAATCAAAATAATAATGTGAACACTGAATATAAGAATGGATCTGTAGTGGTATTTTTGTTAATAGGGGAGGGTAAAGAGGGAAAATTTTTCTTTATAAAGAACGCCAATTAATATCACCAATGGAAAAAACTAGTATCACATGGTTCCTGGAGGGATACTCTGAGAACAATACAGCATTGCCCTCGCAGATTTCTTGTCCAAAATGTTTCATGTTAACATGAAAATATCATTCATGCTATTCATGGTAACATGGATATAATCATGAGTAGTCACTCAGACTAATCCATATTGAACAACAATCTTCAAAACAAATAGCCTAGACTCTTCAAAAATGTTAAGTTATGAAAGACCAAAAAAGGCTGTGAAACTGTTCTAAATTTAAGGAGACTAAATACGCATGACAACTAAATATAATGCGCTATCCTTAATGGAATCCTGGATTGGGGGAGGCAGGACAGCTATATAGGGTACTATTGGGACATTGTTGAACATGATTAAGGTAGTCCAAAAATTTAACTGCCTGCAACTAAGATTGAGAAGGAACAGCCAGAAAGTAGAAAAATAGGACAGTTTGTTCTCATAGAAATCAAGGAATCAGAAAGGAGTGGTCTACAGTGTAAAATGTTGTTGGGTGGTCAAGTAATGCAAAGAGGAAATAGTTCTTGACGGGCTTTTATTACTAGATATTTTATGTTTTATGTTCTTATTACAAGAGGAACATTTTAAAGTATGTTTTCTAAATGGTTACTACTAATATCTAAGGAGGATATTATTTTTTCTTGTTGTAATTTGTTTCATTTTCCCCCAAATGCAGTACGTTCATTACAAAAAAAAAATGAATTATAAACCTAAGTTAAAAGAAAAACATGAAACCCTACAATTCCACCAACCTAGAGACAACTACTATTAAGACCTTAGTGTATATACTACCATGTGTATGTACACATTTTATTTTAAACAAAAAGATTACTGTTTTAAATATATTTTATTTATCTAATATATTGTGAATATCTTCCTATAAAGACATATCTGCAATGTTATATTTAAGGCTGCATAGCAGTACACTGCATAGATGTACCAGTTCATTTAATTAATCCCCTTTGTTTATTGTTTGGATTGCTTCTAACTTTTTGCCATTACAAGCAGAGCTGCAATGAATATCATCATAGCTAAGCATCTTAACGTGCTTAAACAATTGTTTTCTGAGGATAAATTCCTAGAAGTAGAATTGCTGGTTCAAGAGACATTCATATTTTTCAGACTTTTGCTATGTAGTTGTTAAAATGCCTACCAGAAAGATTTTATTAATCTACTCTCTCACCAACATGATGAATTGGACTCATCTGCTGGAAGTCTCACCAACAGCAAGTGTTACATACTTTTTAAAATTTTATAACTATTGTATGTTATTTTATAACCTGCCCTTTTCTAAATAATAATTCCAGTTTTCCAGTTGATTTTCTTAACATCTCTGGCAATTTTGAAGTTAACTATTAATGAAAAGATAGAGTAAACATTTATTAAAAAAACCTTTCATAAATTGCTCAAAAGAAAATCACAGCATAAAATAATTTATGTTTACTTTAGGCAACATAAAATAGTATTCCTGATACCATAAGCTATGTCTGCTTGTACAGAAGAAAAGGGTACTTCTAATGCAAATGGTAAGAAAATTTAAATGTACACTTATAGTAAAGAGTAGAATGAGAAATTAAGTTTATTCTAAAAAATAACAGATGTACACAGTTAGAAACCAGAACATCCTATGTTTATCCTATTCCTGAAGATGTCTATGACTGTATACTTACAATAAAGGCCTGCGTTCTTGTCCAAATTCTGCTTCATAAAAGCCATCTCTGCAGTCTTTTCCTACCAAATCATGAGGATGAGGTTTATATGGGTCGTTCTTTGTTACTAATGTAATTCTCACTTTTCCTTTTCCATAATAGTTCATAATCTGAAAAAGGAGGGAATTAAATAGATGATCCATAAATATTTTTTATTAAGAACTGATCTACTGAGAGGTCAATTTATATAATTAGTTAGCAAGCACTGCGTAAATAAACTCTAATTGTCTGGCAACTGGAGTTTGGGTGAAACTTTCCAGAGAATACCAGTAGGAAAGAATTTACCTCTCAGTTCCTTGGCATATTATTTTCTGCCCTAATTTCAATTGGTCATATCATCTGATTCTGCTTATTTTCCTTTTAAAAACAAGAAAAATTATACCAAAATGTTATCACAGAGCATGAGAAAATACTTAGATGTTAAGTCGCTGAATGCCATGCTCTTAGATTCACTGTCATACTATAAACATCCTTTCAAAGTATATATTTAAGCCACACTGGAAATGACAAGACACCAATACATATACTTGTTTTACTTAATATGTGACATTTCATTTCACAAAAATACTTGTTAATCAGTAAGCATATTCTAAGAGTTCACTGTATAATAGGCAATAAATCAAGTTGACTTTCACAAAATTAGGTTTTCCCGCAGTAAGTATATCTACAAACACTGAGAACAAAGAGAAGAGTTTAAGCATGGGAAAGGAAGGACATTCTGAGCATGAGGAGGAAATAAGGTTTAGTTTGGAAGCTAATTTGCAAGCACAAAGTAGGGAATATAAAAACCAGCGTAGGAGAAGGGAGCAAGGTAGTTAAGTAAGACGGGGTAGATTTACAGGTAAGAGGGCACTAGAATCTGTAATTTTGAAAGTAAACTTAATTTGAACAGTAACCAGGAAGTATTTATTGCCTTTCTGAATGAAAGAGAGGGTAACCACTTAAAACTGTAAGATAGGCTGATGTAGAACTCAAGCTGTATAGTGTTGAGGACTGGAATGGTAAGGCTACAGATCTTAGAAATATTTTAGAGAAAGGACAGAATAAGCTGAATTATGGAGAAGAGTTAAACATTGCTCTTAAAAGATTAGAAGAGTAGTGTTTTCTTATTTACCTTTTATTAGTATGTCTCTCATTTTAACATTTAAGTAACAGGACTTAGATAACTCAATTCCATATTCTACCCTAAAATGTGATAAAAATTAGGAACCTGGGATTCAATAATTTGCCATTACCTTATTCTATAATTTATTGCCTTATTCTGTAATTTAGCATTTTGTTTCAACTCCCTTAAGTTCAATAAACTTTGTAAATAATCTAGTTATAAACCTGTGAATTAAGATCTGTTGATGAAAGATTAAATAACACTTATCAAAATCCATTAAAAATCAAATGAAATATGAAATATCAATATAGTACATTTTATAAATATGTAGTATATTACCAACATCATTTTGGATCAAAAACTACTTTCAAAACTTACACTAATATGAAAAA
Source organism: Rhinolophus sinicus (assembly GCF_036562045.2). NCBI lineage: Eukaryota > Metazoa > Chordata > Mammalia > Chiroptera > Rhinolophidae > Rhinolophus > Rhinolophus sinicus. The sequence goes on along the minus strand of NC_133755.1, from coordinate 42,908,411 downwards.
ACTATTTTTAAAAAGTAAGTATCAAATCAGCCAATGCAATCAATAGTATCAGGGATAGGCAATAAAAGTAAAGAAAAAAGGAGGCAAAAATGTTCCTTCCCCTTTCCCATAGCCCTGAGATTAGCCAAGTGACTGTAAGTAGAAGAATTCTAATTGAGTTCTCAAATCCACGTTTTTAATCTACAGAACAATTTTGCTCACTGCTTTAAGGAGAGAAAGTCTTTTTCTTCATTAGCTCTGTGTTCCATGAGAGGAAACACCAACCAAGGCTGCCAATGGACACTAAGCCCTGTGAATCGCTACTTAGATTAACATACAATTCATGTATAACTATGTTCAGGGATGAAGAATCCATACTATCTTTAAGAAATGTAAATAGACATCTATCTAATACAGATCAGTTAAGAAGAAAAGCCCATGGAGATGACTGTGAAAAAAACTTGGCCTTTAATGTGATTGCTGCACCTAAAATATGAAGCAAATAAGAGTGAGACACAGAGGAGAAAGGTGTGTTACCTGGATAGATGGGTACGTGCGGTTGTTGTCTGTGCTGTGCTCCCCGGGAATGCTGCCTGCGGAGCGCCCTTCACATTTGTATCTAAAACGCATTCCCCTCTGCCTGGGTTGCTCAATTATCTCTATGTAGGGGTTATATCCACCTGAAATTATAAAAAAGGGGTGAGTGAGATTTGGATAGCAATAATAATGGATTTTAAGCATTTTGTTATTTTTTCAAAACAGACTAAAAGATTTTCCCTCCCAATATTAAACGGCAAGGTTGAAATGTAATTACCCAAGATTAGGTGGTAAAGACACGTTTTTTTCCCCTATACCGAGCTCTTATACCATGTTAACACAAGTCATTCAAATCATATTTATTGGTTAGCACTGTATCACTCAATATCTATAGCTAGTGCCAGTGTGATGTTCTGGGAGCCACTTCAGAGATACCCACTTCTCACGGGAGACCAAGCGAAAGGTCTTCCCCAAGACTCCCCCAGGAGGGTCTAGAAGAAAATCTTCAGAAGTACAATATTATTCTCCAAAAGTGAGTTTAACTGCTGATTTTACATTAGACTCTTGAAAGTTTATTGAAAGACTACTCATTGAAAATGGAAATACATTTAAATCCTTGCAGAAGGGTATGTAAAATGTTTGTATCTCCATTGGAATGTTAACGGATTTATATCAAAATAAATTCCAGAAGGGAATTTAGGCTCAACAAACTTTTCAGTCAGTCCCATCTAAGCCTTTTCTAAAGTATAAGACACAACAGAGCAAAAGAAAATAATTATTTACTTTCTATAACAAATACAATTCAAAATATGCACCTTTAGAATGAACTACTGATACACACAACATGAATGAATCTCAAAATAATTATGCTGGGTGAAAAAAGCCAGACTGAAAGAGCACATACTGTATGATTCCATATATATAAAACTCTAGAATGTGAACACTAATCTATAATGAAAGAAAGCAGGTTGCCTAAGAAAATGGGTGTGAAATGGATGGGGAAACTCTAGGGGATGAGGGATATGTTAATTATCTTGATTGTGGTGATGATTTCAAGGTTGTATATATGTCAAAACTTATCAAATTGCATACTTTAAACACGTGCAATTTACTGTACATTATTATATGTCAATAAAGCTGTCTAAAACATATACACCTTACTCCCTCTTATCCAAATCGTGGAAACAAAAGTTCAATAAAGACACGCAAGTGTGCTTACAAATAGGGTACTCAGGAATCTGTCTTTATTTTAGGGATGTGAAGAGAACTTTCTTTGAGGAAAAAAAAAAAAGCCCCCTCAATCAGTTTAGTGATTTCTAAACTGCCACAATTAGATATCCATTTTTTTGACTATAGGCTTATCCTTTGATAGAATGAATGCAAGCAAATCTTCAGAATGGGTAACACAGTGGGTCTTAGTGCAGTATAGGGAAGAGGCCTTTTGAATCCTACGCAGCGAAATCTTAACAATGAAAACCTTTGAAATGTTATTAAATCTCTCATTCTGTAAAATGGGGATAATAATAACAATACTACCTCATTGGGTTGTACAATGGATGATAAGCAATGTGTTCTTACCAAGTATCACGCATGTGGCAAATAATAAATGGTGTCTATTATTTCAGAAGCTTTCTGGAAAACAATGATTTATAGTGATACCATGATGGTATCACAACTGCTATTTTCAAGAATTCTACAGAACAGTGAGGCAAACAATACAAATTATTAGAGTATAAAAGAGACGAACAAAATTTTGTTTATGCCAACAAAATTCTGCATAAAATGATAATAAAAGCAAAAGAGTCAGGAATGCCTAAATATAAATCAAAGAAAAAAAAGAGTTAATGAAGCAAAAGGTGAGGAGGGAAGAAGGAGAAGGAAGACAGGTAGGCATTCTAGGGAAAGGGAACAGTGTCCAAAGGTGTGGCAATACAGAAGCTATAGCCCCAGTGGAAGAGAAGAGTTTTTAAGAATCGTACATTTCCACCCTTAGAAAGAGAGCCAAAAGCCAGAGAACATTTGAGAATTTGGATATTCTATGAGTGACAGCGAATCAAGGAATGGCCATATGCAGGAGAATCAATCACAAGACCAGTTTGGAATTTTAGAGTAAGAATTCTGGTGGCAATGGACAGATTGAAAAGAGGAAGTAAGGTGATCAGTTTTAGACGGCTGTTACAATAATGTAATGATGAGGGTTATTTTGAAATATGGTATGAATAACTATTTAAAAGATAAAATTGACAGTACTTGGTGAATGACTGAACGTTAGGGTTAAGAGAAAGAATCATTGATGGCTCCATAGTTTCTATTTTGGGTTACTGAGTAAAGAGTAAAGAATTACTGTTGCCTTTAATTTTACTCTGTTTTGTTCAGACTCCTTGTGATTCAATCTACCACTTATTTATTCAAAAGACAAAGACCAGAAAAAAATGACTTTAATCAAGTTCATAAAACTCATTTCAATTTTACTGAAAAACCTAAGGCATGCAGATGAGTATTTCACAAATTCACATCCTTATATATCCTTGTATATTTCAAATAATTCAAATTCACATTTCAGTTTCAAATATGTCACATGCTTATATATCCTTGTAGGAATATTTAAAAGAAAGTACGTTTCCCTCTTAGTAGCTCAAAACACTCCACAGTATTTTTTAAGTGATATCTTAAATCATTTATGTGGTTGAACTAAAGGTCAAATAGATCCCGGCCCACTACTTATTTAAAGGTGTCTGGGTGGGAAGTTGATATAGAATGACATCATTAATGGTAAGTGGCTAACTTTTGGGGGAGGAGTGAGTGTGAATAAAAGTGCTAGGCTCATAGTGAGAATTCAAATAATTTCATTGGTTACACAACACTTCCTTAAACTAGAAAGTGTGTTTATGAAGAAAGTCTTTAGACAAAAGAACAGAAAAACAGTTGTTGAAAGATTAAATAAAACATTTTAAAAGATTTTAAAATTATAAAAATGATGTAAATAATTGTCATATAACATCAAGTACTTTTAAAACCTTTGAAATCTATTCTTTCTATTGTAGGAGCTCTTTATTGGTAAAAAGTCTTACTAACAACCAAGTAACAGAGTTTATTGTAATATTCTACATTCCCCCAGCTGGAAATAATCTCCCCCTCCTCTAAACTACTATTGTATTTTGTTTATGGCACTTATTCCAAATAACTATAATTTAGGGAAAATTCACTATTCTTAAAAAAAAGCTACTTGTTTTATTTCTTCAAACAACTTGAAGACAGAAATTGTGTCTTACTCATCAGTGCCTTGCACACACATATTCAGTAAATATCTACTGAACAAATGACTAAAAATCTAAAGATTGTTTTATTTGTTTAAGATGCAAACAATGAAGCACTACATACATGATTAATCAGATTCCATTACTATGGAAAAAAATAATGCTTTGTAGGTACTAGAATTGCTACATCTTCATATTCCTCATACCCATTCATATTCTGATTCCTTTATCTGTATTTCTGTTTCTTAAAAACTTCCCAGCAATAAATCATTTATATCATGTATCAGTACAATGTATCAGTTACTTCCTTCCTTAGTGCTCTGTTTTGAAGTACAATTCTTCCTGAAGATAAAAAGTGCTGAAATATAGTCATCTATGGAGTGGAAGAAGGTAAAATATAAATCAGGGACTTATAGGGAAAATGAGTACTCTTAACTAAGACTGTCTTAAATCACTACAGTGTTGAAAAGCCTTGCAAAGTCTTCAAAACTGGTTCTGAGCAACTTAATTACTATACTTTTGTTTAATACTACGCAAAGCTGGATTGACCCCTACCTTTTGAACAGTACTGTAAAAAGCCAATACAGACCAGAACAACATTTGAAATATAGCCAATGTTTGCAAGATATACTTGTTTTTATTTGCACTAACATGAAAAAGGTGCTATTTTAAAACAGAGCCTAATAAAGTACGAGTTTTTAAGATAAAATAAGAAATTACATGGAAATAAAAGTTAAAAATGGATCAACTGTCAGAAATACACACATTATAAACTAAAATCTTCTAGCTAGAATTGGGAACCAGTATTAATTATACAGTAAAAAAAATGTTAGAGTATAACACTGTTTTAAAGCATTTTATCATTTCTCATTTGATCCTGAGGTTTAATCTTCATAAAAACAAAACAGGAATTATTATCCCACTTTACAGATGATAATACTAAAGTTCAAAATTATATGAAATTGTAAGTAAAAAAATTATGAATGACATTAGCAAATATGACAGCTGGGATCCCACAGTGTCAAGTTCAAAGAACAAGTGTAAAAGCAGCTGGGGGTTATTTGCTGTATCGGTCACAATAACTGATACAGCAAATAACCTAAAATAAATGCAACTTAGTTTAAGAAGATAGGCATCTTGGTATAAGCAAGTAAGTACTTAGATCCAATGAAATTCCTGGAACACAGTTCATTCTGCGGTTGTCTATCAGAATCACCTAGGTAGCTTTTTCAAAACATACACTGCCTGATGCCACCTGCGATCTCCTGCATAGAAACAGAGACCTTTTATCTAAAGCCCAGACATGTTTCTGAAAAAGCCTTCCATGCATTCTAATACACTCCTGATTAAGAACCATTGTCCTAAAACATAAACAAATGGAAACAATGATGCACATATCTAGAGAAGCAATCCAAAAATCCACATGTGTGGGCTGCGTGATGGATAAACTAGGCAGAGAAATTGACTACTTGTAACTCCTTTCTCTCTCCCACTCTAAAGAGCTTATCCAAATGCAAGCAAGGGGGGGAAACAATTATTATAGGGCTAACGTTCAACCACCCTGATTTATTTAAAAAGTAAATTGCTTGCAAAATTAATATTTTTAATATTATAAAAACAATTTTAAAATACAACACACAAATGATTGTAACAGGCCAATGTGTCAATACCACAGTTGAGAATAACTGACTAGAGACTGCATCTCCCTCACAGAACTAGATGACAGACTGCCTAAGACCCAAAGGAGCAAATGCAGCTAATATATACTTTTCCAAATATCACCTCAACTCACTTTGGAGAAAAAAAGAAAATAAAATCTATTCTCCTTTCCTTAAACCTAGGAACCCAACTGAATCATGGTGATGATCTTCTTTACCTTAAGGCACAGATGAGTTTTTCCATTTTTTCTTAATTATGATAAAAATTTAGTTATCACTTCGTATATAGCTAGAATTGCATGTAATTAACGAAGGGACAAAGAAAATTTAAGCCTTTTCCCACAAGGACAGAAAAAGACTAACATAGAAGGTGCAAAAGAAATCAAATGGAGGGTAATTTACATCAATCAAGTTAGCAAAAGGACACATGGTTTATCTACTAAGCAATTTTTTTATTTACTTTTTTTTTTCAGAATGCTTACTATCATTTAAATGGACAAAGGAGAAAAAATACACTGCGTCTAAATATCACCTTCAAATTCTATTCCACTATTTGAAATCTACACAAAACCATTTCAAATTGTTTAAAAGTAAATGAGCATTCTTTTCTTATATATCCTTGAAAGATATATTTTCTATTTAGCATCTAATCTAGTCTATTAATATAAGTTTTAAGGTTTCATAAAATTCTAGAATCATCAGGATACTTAAATAGTAAGTGTCTCTAGTAGTTCCTGTTTCCTAGATGTTTGAGTCCCAAAAGTGCTCCACTACAAGAGAAAACTAACATTTACAGGCATGCATTATATCATTTGTTCCTCAAAAGACACTGCAGTAGTTAGTCCCATTTTTATATCACCGAATGGCAGAACTAGAATAAAAGCCAACCCAGGTCCATCATGGGCTAAAGTCCAGGTTTATTCCAATATATCAATCTGACTCTCAGTTGGGTCTTAAGAATCAAGTAAGGGAATTTTCAGATGAGTATTTGACTGATGTATATAGTCACATACATACATCACAAGGTAGTAAATAAAAGACATAAAAGATTTTGGCAATAGAAATTCCACTGCTAAAGATTTCACTGCTGTGCGGGTAAAAAAACGTGCTGAAAAATTTTAACTTCCAGGGTGAAAAAGTAGAGAAATATTTAAAATCTGTTCTAGATTTTCCAGGTATTTAACTAAATTAAAAATAGATGGCAGGGCGAAATCATCTGTTTTAAATAAGATTGCCAGATTTAAAAACAAATATTACAGGACGCCCATTTAAATATGAATTAATTTCTTTTAGTACATCTCATGCAACTATTTGGGTCGTGTGCCTATAAACACAATCACTTGCAGAGAACACAGATGAGAGAAAGATGGAACAAAAGGAAATGCTGAGTCCCTTAAATTTTATTTGAGAGCCTACACCCCCCCCAGGTGTTCCCAATTATGAATCATCTGATTCCTCTCTAGTCATTTCATTCACTCACTCCCTTCACTCTATCATATATCACCTTCATTCCTTTCTACCACTGTTATCTCTACATTTTCATGTACTGCATTTCCAAAACAGCCTTTATGTTTACATGTGTAGTCTTTTACATTAAAAAAAAAAAAGAAGTCATTTGCTTTTGTTATCAATTCCAGCTTCCAGCTCTATCATTAAAGATTGAAGTTGCATCATACTTACATTCATATTTTTCCCCCTTACTCAAGGGAAATAGTTCTCTTGAAATTCATACAGCAGACAAAGAGTTGGTAAGTAGTGTGCGGTTTACAAAAACAATTTCTTAGTGTACTTCCTACTACGTGACAAAGCAGAACTATACTAAAGAAAACTAGGAATAAAAATTATCTAAATTTTAAAACGTATTTTACCAAAGACAGTACTATTTATTAGTAAATAGAGCCATGTGCACACAAGAACATTTTACACTTTCTACTGGAACAATGAGAAGCTTTAAATTCTGATATAAAAGAGTTAATTTTACTTAAAATGTACAAGAGTAATGATTGCCTAACTATTGCCTAACCTAGATGGGTCTGGGTACATTTTTCTTCACAATGCCTATTTTAATTCATCATGTCAAAAGACTGAAATCAAGGTGTAATTTTAAAAAAGCAATAAAGACAGCTTAATAGAACCTAAACTGTGAAATCCTAAATAATCTGACAACTTACCTGAACAAAATTTAGAAATATATATATATATCAAAGTCCCAGTTACTCATGGTTCTTATAAATTTGCTTATGAGACTATGATGTTACTTTTTATGTTATGCAGATCACATATTCAACTACACACACATATTTACATACGACATCCGGGGAGAAATGTAGAAATGGTCTTAAAATCTTTGTAATCAATAAAAATACTTTTTGAGGTTTTAATACTACCTTACTACAAACAGAATCTAAACTAGGTAATGATAAAGTAATTTAGCACTTTTTTTTCCTGTGATTCTTTTGGTTAAATTACTGTTTCAAAACACGATAGGAATTGATAATTTAGTCACTCTTCCTCTAAGGTCTTTAAAACTAATTAAGGAAAGTACACCCCGACTTCTTTTTTAAAATTTGCTTAGCAGTTTTCAAACAATTGAATTACAATTTAAATAACATGTTATGATTACAACTTTCCATTCCTTAATTTTTTCCCCCGTTCAATTGAGGATCCTCATAACAGCACAAAAATATAGTGTCATTAAGCAAGTTTCAATTGTATCAGAGTTTTAAATGATGTAGGTCTTACAATACGCTATATAAATATGGTTACTTCTTTTCTCTCTTTTGAAAGAATTGGGAGTATTACATTCATGCCATGTATCAACCAAGTTTGCTTAAATTGCCAGCAGGCTGACCTTTTTTTTTTTTACTTATAATACTCGCTATTCTTTACTACTTTCATACAAAATTTCTTTCTGATAACCAATAAATTAACCAAACATTTCAAGTCATCTTTGCACTTTTAATCTAAACGGCCTTTGAATTATCTGAAAGTTTGGGAGTCACTGAAGTGGGTTAAGAGAAAGTTGAAATATTTTAAACTCCACTTGTATTCTGACATGAAAACCACAGACAAACTGAAATCAAATTTCGTGTGAACTACCCCAATTTCCCGTTTTAGCTTACAGCAGTAGCTATGACATTGTTCTGTTCAACCCTTTAAAAAGTCCTCTAAGCTTTCTACTTCCTCTTCTCTGCTAGACATCAACCTTCTGCTGAGGGTCACTGTACCAGGGAGTTGGGAGGATGCGGGTCAAGCATAAACAAGCCCCCCCTCTTCAACTTTCCAGTACAGCGTTAAGGAGTAACTTGTAAGCCTCCGTGACTGCTCACGCTGCTCCCTCTGCCGGGAAAGCGCCCCTAGGAACCTGGCCAGATCCTGTAAAGGATTCTTGACTTACTTCCCTTCGGTTACAGGCTGACCTAAACCATAGCCGTATATTCCGTACCGGTATGAGATTCACCCCCTTTCCTCTGAACTGTTCCTTGGTAAACTCGTTTCCCCTCAAAGCAAGAGATTCACGCATTTATTAACTGAAAATAAACATTTACACAAGTGATAGGAAATTCTTTTAACCCCTACCCATATTTTGAAGCACAGGTATTCTAAAAATCCCCTTTTCCCCTTCTTTCCAACAAAGGAGGAAAAAAACCAAAACCAAAGCAACATGACTTCTGCTCCGTAAATTAGAACGTACGCCCCGTACAGTAAAAACTATCCACTGTGTTGAAGCAACATTTCCACTTAAGACCTGTTAAAACACTACCGGTGACTTTTAAAGCCACACGTTTTGTACAACTGTCAGCACAACAGCGATCACCTCTTGGTACTTGATGAAATTAAACTAAAAACTCTGAGCTTTTCAGAGGTCTGAAGGTTCCTCATTCCTGTTGTAAAACATAAAACCACCATGTCGATGTAAATCAATTTTTAAAGACGCGAACTCTTAGTCCTCCATTTAGATTCTCATTACTTCCCTAATCCTAAAACAGAGTCGTTGGGAATTTCTAAGGTTCCGGCTATTATAATGGCATCAAATTACAGAGCGTGACTTTGATTTCGCAGGCAAACCCCCGAACCACCTTACTTGTTACAAGGTTGACAATTTGACAGACGAGGCGATTTCAGAGCGAACGCGCCACAATCAAAACTGAGCGGCAATATCCCGGGACGAGCTCCGGGTTCCCCCCAGCTCGGGCACAGCCGGGGGCGCCCAGAACACTCACCCGAAGCCATGACTCCGCTCACCGCGCCGCCCCGCTCCACTCCAAGCGTCTGGACCGGAGGCCGCCGCTGTCAGTCAGCCCGCCAGTCAGTCCTCTGCCGGCGGGACCCCCTGTCCCACTGACCACCGTCGGGTCCTCCTCCTCCTTCCCGCCCTCCTTTGGTTTGCGGCTCACACCTTCCCACCCCCTTAATTCTCGAGCTCCGGCTCACCCCGGCTCGTGCGTCCAGGGTGCGGGAGCCAAGGGTAGGGGGCGGAGCGCGGCGAGAGCCCAGCACCTCAGGGCCAGAGAGACGAGCGCCGAGGCGGGAGGGGGATTTCCCGCAGCTGACGTAGGCTCCACACCGCCGCCTTCTCTGGGGGCGGGGGGGCGGGGCGGACCTCGCGCAACCGCACTCGACGGCCAGCGCTCCGCCCCGCCCTACCCCGCCCCCGCTACCACCCCCGGCGCTGCAGTGGGCTCGGGACCCCGTCCGGGGAGCTGGAGCGCGGGATCTTCGGGTATGCAGGGAACACGCGGGGCCGAGAAGTGACGGCCCGGAGCGTGCGAAAGCCGCCAGCTCCTTAGAAATCCCCCTCCTCCAGGCTGTACTTGGGCGCGTGGCTTAAAGTTCAGAAGCGGGTAGGAGGGTGCGGTGACGTCGAGAGGGCCGGCCGCCGGGGAGTACTTGGGGGTGGGCCCTCCCTGGCTGGAGCGGGGCGGGGGGCGGTACTACGGCCCGGGATTTTCGTTGGGTGGTTCCCCCTCTTCTAGATTTTGCACAAGCAAATCTCCGCCTCCGCACAGGGGCAGTGCGACGCGACGTTCGCGGAGCGCTCTCGAGGGGAAGTGCGGAAGCGCCTGTCGCCAGCGTTCGTGTGTAATGCATGTATTTGCGTATGGGGACCCCCGCAGTCTGATTTTCCTTCTTTACATCCAAATTGCGAGGACTCAGTTAACTTGACGGATTTTACCTACTATTTAAACTTAAGGTCCGCACTGCGAGTTCATTGCCTCATTTAATGCACTGCTCAAGATTAGTGGGGTCGACACTATCGTGGGATTTGACAGAAATACCCATGAGGCGCGGGGGGGGGGAGGAACGAACTGTGTAGTAAGTATGTTAAAGGAATCGAGTAAAACTGTGTTTCCTTTATGTGCTAAAAACCTTGTATGTATCCGTTGATTTACCTCATTTATAACATATTACCCTCATTTTATAGATGAGGTAATCGTGGTTCAGAGAAGTAGTACTTCAGAGAAATTAAGTTCAAACTTCAGAATGCTGGTAAAAAGAAAAGCACAGTTTAAACCCAGAGTCTCACTCCAAAGCTCCACGCTCTTTCCAGTGTCCCTTGCAGTAGGAAATGACAAAGAGGGGGGAACGTGAGCCTGCTATACAAGTGCTGAAGTTGGAGAACACAGTGGGGAAAGGAAAAAAAAAAAAACACAAAAATTTTCTACGAACCCCAAAATATCCTTTCCACAAAATGCAGAAAAGTAGAAAAGAATGAAACGATTGAATAAGCATTAAACCTTACTGTGACGCACTTTTTTTGCAAAGACAAAAAAGAAATCTCACTTGGAAAGGAGGATAGATTTTATTCCAGTTGCACACAGAAAGCTATGAAGAGTGATTGACATTACATTTTGAGATATTTACTCTGAGTAATGTGTTAAACTGTTAGTATACATTAACTAGGGGCAAGGGTGAATGAAGGCAAAGCAGTTAAGAGGTTGTTGCAGTAGTCTGAGAAGTAAAAGTGGTTTCAACTAGTGTTTTTGCAGAGGAGATGGTGAAAAGAGGTCAGATTTAGTAAGATATTTTGGTAACAGAACCAGAAGGCCTTGGTAGATGAGAGGGGAAAAAAGGAATCAGGGAAACTCACATTTTTGGTCTGAGCAAGAAGGTAAAAAGGAAGGCTGGTGAAGAAAAACGTTTGAGAGGGAAAATCAGGAGCTGTGTTTTGGATACCTTACATTACAGATGCTTATTAGACACCCCGAAGTAGACAGTTGAATATGCAGAACTCAAGCTAAGGGGAATCAGGGGTAGAAATAAAGATTGGGGAGTCAGTAGCATTTCATTTACGATAGTACTACCTAAAGAAATAGTGCAGATAAAAAAATTAAAAAGAGCCCTTGACCCTCCAAGTAGAGAACTAGTAGAAAAGAGCTGCCAGTGAAGTAGAAAAACCAATAGACTAGTGTCCCAGAGGGTTCAAAAGGAATGAAAGTCAGCCGTGTTAAATGATGCTGAGAGAATGAAAAAGATGACAATAAAGAAATGACCTTGGGGCGGTAGGTTGGCTCTGGGTTAGAGCACAGTGCTCATAACTCCAAGGTCACTGGTTTGATTCCCACATGGGCCAGTGAGCTGCGCCCTCCACAACTAGAATGAAAACAGCAGGATGACTTGGAGCTGATGAGTCCTGGAAAGACACAGTTCCCCAATATTCTCCAATAAAAATTAAAAAAAGAAAAAAAAGAAATGATCTTGGATTTGGCAAGATGAAGGTTGTTAATGACCTTGATAAGAGCCATGTCAGTGGAATGGTGGGGATGAGGGCTGAATTGGAGGAAGTTGAGAAGAGAATGATGGAAACGATGAGTATAGACAACTCTTCAAAGAGTGTTAAAGGAAGTAGAAATGGGGCGATGTGGAGTTATTTTAGACTAAGGGCTATCACTAACAACTACAATCTCAACCAGTTAACATAATTAAAGTTTATCATTTGAGTCACAGTCCAGTGTGAGTTGAGTGACTTTCTTCCAGGAGTAACCCAGGGACCGAGGTGACTTCAATCTTGTAGCACCAAAATGTGGCCTTCAAAGTCACGTTGGAAAAGGAAAGAGAGAATGAGAGATTTTTATGGGCCAGGCCTGAAAGTGAAATACGTTACTTCTGGTCGCAGTCTACTTTCCATGTGGCCTCCACAAAGGGACTGAGAAATATAATTTGAGAAATGTCATTTAGCTGTGTGCTCTGGAAGATGAGAAGAAAATGGTTATCAGCACTGGCAAGCTCTGGCACTATAGTTTATTTTGTTTCTAGAGGGTGATATTGAGGCATATTTGTATAACAGTGAAACTGACTCAGTAGTGAAGGAGAAATGGATGATAATAGAAAGGAAGGGGTTGATGAGTAAGGAACAAAGGATGAAATCTAGAGCACAGGTTATAGGGTTGGCAGTAGATTGGAATGGAGACACTTCTGTGGTAACAAGAAGGAAAACAGAGCAGATGCAGAGAACATGGTACTTGATGGTATGAAAATGAGGTAGTTAGTCAAACTGCCTTTTTTTTTATAGTGAAATATGAGGTCAAGTTCAACCGAGAGTGAAGGGCAGCGAGGGAATAGAAGATTCGAGGAAGAGGAAAATGTGGTCTTGAGAGTGGAATTTTATAAGGTATATCTGGCTGTACTGAATGTCCATTTGAAATTTGTGGTCATAAATGTAATTCGGACCAGTAAACAGTATTTCTTATATGGTTTTTAAACCAAGGGTTATCGATGGGTAATAGTATGAAAAATAAGACAAAGAACTAGGAAAATTTAAGTCTGAATGGGAATGCTGTGTTTCCCCGAAAATAAGACCAGGTCTTATATTAATTTTTGCTCCAAGAGATGCATTAGGGCTTATGTTCAGCAGATGTCATTATATTAACTAATTTGAGTATATATTAGGAAATATAGAGAAATAAGGTTAAAATCTGGTAATGGAGGGGTTAGAATGCTGGGAAGAGTATGTAGTTTAGTTTTATATTGCAAGTTTTAAACTAGCGAGTGCTGTGATGGAGGCAAATGTTTCAGGCAACTGGGAGCATAAAGAGCCTCCATTTAAGAGGTTATTGCAGTGAAACACATGTGAGCCTGAAACAGACCAGGACATTGAACATGGAAATGAAGTAAAAATGAAGAAGAAGGAAAACAATTCAAGAGATATTACAATAGGCTTTGGTGACCAACTGGATATTGGGAATTAAGGAGAATGAAAAGAAAAGTCCCAGATTTCCAATCTGCAAAACTGCTGATACAACAGGAATTGCTGTCAGGAAAATGGAAATATGTAGATTAACTTCAAAAATTCATAAATAGTTTGGAGTGTGGCTGCAGACCAAGATCCTGCCATCATCAGTTTTTCCTGTTCTCCCTTCTATCCAACACCCGTCCATATATCACCATTTTTAAAGCAAACTTGAGGGGAAAGGGGCAGTCCCTAATGTAAGAACTATAGCTATAAAGAAACCTGCCCCATTCACCTATTTTCATTCAAGGAACTGAAACATTAGGTTTGTAAACACCCAGATAAATGAAATCTTAGTACATGATAACTCAAAGCAGTCATCAAACGCTCATTTTTTAAATGCCTCTTTTTAACCTTTATGTTTATATTGCATAGATCCTATATTATATACATACATGCTAGTTTTGCAAGTATAGTACTGTTTGGAAGTATGACACAGTGTACTAACTTGGTTTCTGTAATAGTAATAGCTGATGTTTCACAATCACGAGATCCAATCATTACTGGTACAGATGTAGAATTAGGATTTTTCAGAACTGGTAATAAAGATCAGAAGGTACCCTATAGATTATTTAGTTCATTCTCATTTTGCACATGAAGAAATCGAGGCACAGAAAATTGAAGTACTTTGCCTCCATTCATACAAGTAGTTTCTGAGCTCAGACTTGAAACTAGACCTCTGAATTCTTAGTTTGGATATTTTTTCCCTATACTACACTCATTTCTAAATTTGATCTAAGACATAAAGCAATATAAAAAAAACTTGTTAGCTAACTAGCAGCCATAATCTTACAAATAAAAATGCTAACATCTGGAGTGCTTAGTGTTCACAGGCTCTGTATCTTTTAGGCTCATTTCTGAAAAGTCCTCAATTCAACATCTCTATGGAAAAAGTAAAGACCAGTCTTTGAACTTTTTAAAAGACATTGACTGTCTTGTTCATTGTTTATTCCCTATTGTGGTTTGTACACTGTCCTGAGTATTGTACATGCTCACCAAGTATCTAATGAAATAGAAATTGTTATTCACTGAATCACTCCAGTATTGATATGAGTGACAATATATCACCATTGGGCATTAAACAATACTACTACTACAACAACAACAACAAAAAAAGGCACAAGGTGTAACACCTCCCCCCAAAGAGGTAAGTAACTGTGCCTGCAGAGAGAGATAATATGATTATGTTCAAACAAATACCAAAATCATGAATTTCATATCAAAAGCAAGCTAAGTCAGCCAGTTAACAAGTAAGTTCTTTAACAATATTCAAAGTCCTTAATTTTTTACTAAAATTTTTATTTTAAAATCACATAAAAATATACATATAAAACATTACAAAAAAACACACAAAACATTACAGAAAATTGGAGAAAAGAAGAAAAGTGACCTACAATTCTACCTCACTAATCCAGGTGTCACCTTTGTGCATGTGTGAGTGTGTATGTGTGTGTATTCCCTTCCAGAGCTTTTTCATATGCAGGCTTTGATTTGTTTCTTCTGCTATTACTTGATCATGGTAAAAAAAATTAAAGCAGAGAAAATGAGAGTCAATTAAATGACATCACTCCCAATGCAGTGCAAAAAATATCCAAGAATGACGGTTTGGAGTATATCCTCACATAACTTGAACTGCATATTTTATATAGCTATAAGCATGAATACTATACATACATAAAATTTGGTAGCCTGTTTATTTTTTCACTTGATACTATACTATTCACATTTTCCTGTGTTGCTACATAGTTTTCATACTAAGTTCTTTAAGGAAGGAAATGGGCTAGTGAATGAATGTCCTAGGAAACTGGGAATAGTTCCAAGGTTTATAGATTTTAATGAGGTTAAAAACAGATTTTGTGTGACCATGGAGGGAGAAAGTTGGGAAAATAGGAAATTATGAGCAAAAGATTGGGCTTTCTAAATTACTACATAAGAAAGAAAGGCTTGTTTTGTCAACTAACAACTGAGATTGAGGACAAGCTAACTTTTATTTAATAATGTAAGTATTTCATCTAATATTTACAGCAAACTCAAAAACTCTAATGAAGTTCAAAATATATTAAACCTAATTTTGGATATCCAGTGGAACTTTCTCATTTTCATAGTAAACATATGCACATTCATTTTTATTTAGTGCTAATTAAAAGTGATAGATCAATGTTATAAATAATAAAATTGTGCTTTCATATTACTGGATATATGTTTAATACATTTTTTGCCTTAGACTTTTGATATGATCTTAGTCACATCACTTCTCTAAGTGGTTGTTGGGTGCTATATACCGGGGATGCCAAAAAAATGTATACACATGACTTCTGTTATTCATCTTCTGTTATTGGTATATATTGAGTATTTCAATTTTAATACAGTTTTTTCCTTTATTAAAATGCATATATACACACACACACACACACATTATATATATGTGTGTATGTATGTATATATATATATATATATATATATATATATATATATATATATATATATGTTTGGCACCCTCTGTATATAAAATAGAAAGTTAAATTTAATAAATGTTGAAATTAGTTGGTGGTTAAGTACTTACCACATGCAAGCACTGTGCTAGGCACTAGACATACAAAAGAGAAATTATGTCCAAGCATCAAGGACTATACAGTCTAGTGGGGACACAGATCTGCCGTTCTAGTGTAAGCATATAGTTAGTATTGAAATAGGAAGGACAGAATATAATAGATCATGGAATCTTCTCTCCTGCTCTGCTGAGCCTGGAAGACCTCCCCCTCTGTCCAACAGTATACCACGCTTTGTCACCTAGGCTTCAAAAAGGACTGCTCTGCCCAACATTTCACAGAATCTATCATGAATACAGTTCCTTTATCTTTTGGATCTAACCCCTTTTTCTACTCTACTGTGACTCCAAACCATCCTCACGCTGATGGTAGAACAGATGCCATCCCATCTCTTCTACTGTCCTTACTTTCACATCTGTCTGTTGAACCCCCTTGCACGAGAACTCTTTCATACTTTGGCAGCCACAAAGCCAGTTACACATGTTGGAGGAAGTGGACAGTGAAAGTGGCATCTAACTCCATTTTTAGCATTTGAGCTCCATTGAGAACACCCTGATAATCAATCCACGAGAGAAATCTTACCCTTTCAACAATGTGGAAAATGGATTGGGGGAAGCACAAGACTGGAGGAAGGCAATTGGTAGGGAAAATAATTGTAATAATGGGAGGGAGAGAAGATAAGTACTTGAATTAAAACAGTGTCTTTGGGGAATCGAGTAAAGACTACTGCCAGGTTTCTGCTTTGAGCAACAATATTAATTGTGGTGCCATTTAATGATCTAGGAACTCCAGGGAAAGGGGATACTCCCTTTGTATCACAGTAAATCCAGATATTAAAAGTCCCCCTGTCTGTTATTCTTTCTCTCCTTTCCCCTTTTTGATAGAATGTTGATTTTGTTAAGGTAGTCCTCCCTGCTACAAATGCCAGTTGTGTCTTTAAGTCAATCATAGCAATCCCATTTTTGAGCCAGAGAGTGGTGTAGGAATGGGCAAATGATACAATTCTGACCAATGTAACAGGAGGGGAAATTTGCTGGGGAGATTCTGGAATACATTTTTTTTTCATTCATAAAAAGAGACACCAAGGAATTCATCGGACTTTGCTATATCTGCATGTGACAATAGAACTATAAAAACCATTTTAAGAACCATGAGTTAAAAATAAAGTCAACATGCTGAAAATATTAGAGCAGAACGATTTAGAAGGAATTTGAGTTTTTGAGTTAGTTGCTGAGTTGGAACCATCCCACCTCAGACTCCTTGTTATATGCGATAATAAATATTCCCTTATAGTTTAAGCCAGTTGAGTTGAGGTTCCTGTTGCTAGCAGCCCAAAACAATTTAAGAGATACAGAACTGTCCCTAAAAGACAGAATTCTAATTAGGCTTGTAATCACTTGGAAATGAGATCTTTGGGGCTGGCTCCTCAATTGTCCAACCAATGGCCCAGACTAGTTCACCACTGAGAAGGTGAACTAACTCTTTGAGGTCTGAGCTCCTGAAAAGTGGTCTCCACTAAAATATGCATTTCCATAAAGTGGGCATTTAATTCTATTAATATTAAGACATAGTATTTTTAATTTTCACTTCCTGTATTATACTTACAGTTACTCTACAGTTGCTCAAGACCACTGGCAGATTCAGAAATAGAACACAGTACCTAGGCCAAAATGGAAGTATACAACTTTGACAAAACCCTTTAACAAGAATACAGGAAATAAGTCAACCAAACAGGAAGTAGGCAGAGTAGAACAGAACAGCCGGAAATATTTGGGCCTGGCGCAAGAATTTATCTACAGATCACATAAGTACTGAGCAAAATATTTAGAGCTGAAATCTTTAATTTGTAAACAATTTAAGGAGATCAGGAAAGGGAATAAAACACAAGGAAGTAAAAGGAAGAGAGAAATAATGTCTCTCACCAAAGTAATTATTATGTCAACCAAAGAATGTCTTCTGCATAGATAACAGCGGTTTTAAAACTTTTCTGCAAATTCCTTGACCCTCCTCCCATGAAGAGGTGAGTTCTGTGGGCCTCTCTTTGAATCTGGGCCAAACCTTAGTGACTGGTGGACCAGTAAAGTATGGCAGAAGTGACATTATGACTTTCCAGGCCTGGTCTTAAAAGGTGGTCATATTCTACCTGGTTTGCTGGATCCCGCGTTAGAGCCATGAGCCACTGTGTAAGAAGGATTCTCACCCTGAGACCACCACGCTGTAAGGAAGCACAAGCTAACCCATGGAGACAGACCACATGGAGAGGGCTCCTGACATGGAGAAGGAGAGATGTGCAGCCACCCCAAGCTGCCCCAATGCCCACTCCCCGGATCCTGCCACAGACTGACTGCAACTGCAGCTGACAGCGAGATCCTAAGGCAGAACCACCCAGTGGGACTCTTCCTGAATTCCTGACCCACAGAAACCCCAAGAGATAATAAATTGATTGTTGTCTTAAGCCAGTGAGCTTTGGGATGGTTTGTTATGCAGCAATAGATAACTAGAACAATAGATGAGGTGATTTAAATGCTATGGCTCTTTAATTAGTAAGGAAAGAACCCAAGAGCCCATTAGAAGTGATTATAGCTAATTACTATGACAAGCACGGTGAAGCGGTGGTTTCCAGAGGACCTATTACCAACAGTAGAAGCAAATCATTAGTTGGTGAGGCCAAGTAAGATTTTTTTAAAATCTTAATTCTGAAGGAACTTCACTTTAGTTAATATAAAATATTTAAAGATTATGCCATATTTCTCAAGAGCAATTTGTATAAGTACTTTTCTTTTTACTACTTTTTCTTCCTGACTCAGAGATTCATATTACCAACAATCTATGACAGATATTTGGGTTGATTCCTGACATGTCACAATTCAGAAAGCTACACGCTGGGAGAGTTAGTATCCCTGTGCACTGGATAACAGTTTCCTGACCCCAGGACATTCAATGATGTAACTTTTCTGTGAGAGAAAGTCCAGGACATTTTTCATCTACACAGTACATATAGCCAGTCGGGTAAATTTCGTGATGGGAAAGGGATGTCAGAGAAATCTAAACTTTCTGCAGTGCACACTTCTGGTATTAATGCTTTTGTGCTTGTTGTAAAATATGGAAAGAGTGAATAAAAAGATCAACCAAAGCAAATGTAGAAAAGTAGCATGGAAAATGTACAGTTGACCCTTGAACAACACGGGTATGAACTGCATGGTCCACTTACACATGGATTTTTTCCAATAAATACTGTAATTGTATTTTCTCTTCCTGATGATTTTCTTAACATTTTCTCTAGCTTCCTTTATTGTAAGAATACAATATATAATACACGTAAGATACAAAATATGTGTTAATCGACTTGACGTTATTAAGGCTTCTGGTCAGCAGTAGGCTATTACTATATTAAAATTGTAATACTCAATATATACCAATAACAAAAGATGAATACAGGTCACATTGGCTTCTGCAATTACAAGAGGTGTTCAAAGTGGTTACCATCAGCATAATTTAGTGGTTACAATCAGCATAAGACAATTTTTTCCTTTCTTAAAATGTGTATACATTTTTTTGGCACCCTTGGTATATAAGGGTGAGGAAGGTATCCAGAATGACTTTCAGGTTTCTGGCATGAGCAACTGGGTGGAGAATGGTACAGTGGAATGAAATAGAACACATTGGAAGAGGTTTGAGATGGATAATGTTCTGTCTGATTGAATGATAAGACAGCTGTCTATGTGGTTCTGAAACTAAAGATGTAAATTTGAGAGTGGTTGTTGGGATTTAAGGAAACCAATGAATAATGCCCCCTACCTTCTGGGTTCAGAACCAATGAACAAATAGATCTTAGAGATCAAAATCTCAACTTTGTTACTGGTTAAACTGGATTGTAGAATACATCTTTGACCTATAGACAAAACTGGACTTTTTAATACCTTCCCCCTGAATTTGACCTGTTGGCCCCCAACTGCAGACCTCCCGATTGCAGAAACTGAGCCTGGCCCAATCAGATTATCTCATGTAGGAGAGAGGAGTGGGTGGCTGCATCCGGGGGTCCAGATCCAGAAAGAAAGAGCTGAGAGAGGCACTCACGGTATCCCTAAGTCACTCCTCCTGCAGGAAGGACTGAGTGTTTCAGCAGGAAACAAATAGTGTACTCAAAGAAGTGATGCAAGGAAGTATGGCAAAGGGATTATTTGCAGAGGTGTTCTCAAGGTTAAGGATACCAACAAGGAGTGTACAAGCATCCAGGAACTACATACAGGGAAATTCTAATAGGGATGGCGGGGAGCTCTTACCAGAACTCAGTGAGAGCTATAGCCCAGGCAGAGGTCGCCCAGTAGGAATGTGGCAGTGGGAAGGAGCCAGTGCCAAAACTGAGGGCCTCACTGCCCAGAGAGTTTGTTGCGGGAGGGAGATGGGGGGGAAGACAAATATCCTGCCTACTTGCTCTTCTCACCTTTTGAACTCCCTCCCATGGACCAAATCCACAGGAAGCCAGGGGACTATAATGGCCAGAGAATGCAGTCTGAAGCAGTCTGCCTTCCCCAGGCACAGAGCAGGGCAGAAAAGGGTGGGGAAGGAGCAATCAGAAAACGACCAGCACACGGTTGTTAAGGACTGGAGAGAGGGAAAGAGGCCACTCTACTGTCCGGCAGTGAACTTCCCTGAGGTGAGGAGCCTGCTGTCCCACCACTATGAGGCTAACCTCTGCACGCCATCCCTGACCACCCCCTGCTGCCGCCTGGAGTCCCTCCTGTAACCACTGATGAGTAGTTTAGCCTTTACGCCAAGAAGGCTCTGAAGTGGGAGCAGAACAGTTCTTTAAAGTATCAATGTTCACAGCACCCTAGGGTGACAACTCATCACTATCCTCTTTCCTGTCTCATATTGGCTCATCTGTATTGTCCAGCTGGTTTACGAGAGGATATGCAAGGGATCAAATGACAGTGTAAACATGTGACAATATGATGTTTGACAATGATGCAACGCTAATAAAATGGAAATGTCCCAAATAACCTTCCACTACAGTATTTCGTTGGTTTTAAGATGTGAATATTTTTTTCATACTTCAACCTCTCTAAAACTGGAAATCATGTTACAGTCTCATCAGCCAGGCTTCTGTTAGAATGGAGGTGTCATTGCCTGCCAGGTGCATCAAAAGTGGCAGAATGGGTGTCAGCACTTTGGAAGAAAACACGGAGGGTAACACCACCTAGGATCACACGGCCACTCTGAGTTTAGTGGTTCAGCCATAGAAACAGAAGGTAGATTCATGATTGCAGTGGCTGGGAGAGTGACAGTGGAATGGGGAGTGATTGCTAATGTATACAGGGTTTCTTTTTTGGATAATGAAAATGTTCTGGAATAGGTAGTTGTGATGGTTGCTCAACTTTATGAATATACTGTATATTTTAAAAGGATGAGTTTTACGGTATGTGACTGATACCTCAATTTTTTTTAAAAAAAAGTGATTCAGAACACTGAGGGAAGTTGGGTAATAGATATGTGGGAATTCTGTACTATTTTTCTAACTTACTGTGAGTCCAAAATTATTTCAAAATAAAAAGCTTTAAAAAAACACCTTTTAGAATACTGTCCAAAATGGAGTTCTTGTATTAAAAAAATCTGTAGAGTATGTTATAGACTTGTGTGAAGTATCCCTTAAAGGAAAAAAGTAAAGTGATATTCAATAAAAGCTCTTTTCTAACTTTGAAAACAAACATGATTCATATATTTGGATTCTGAACATAAAGAACTTATTCTTAGAAGCTCTTTATGTTCAGAATCCAAATAATATGAATCATATTTGCTCACTATTTTGCTCATATTTTCCTTTTTATGTATGCACAAGAACAACGTATGATAAAAATCTATCTCTAAGTCTAAAAGAGCTTGTTAAGTATAGGATAAACATTTTAAGTGACAAGCATATCAAAGTGAAGTTGGCAGTTTCTCCTATTTTCTTGGTATACATTAGATGTTATTAAATACAGTATTGCATTCCCAAGGAGGAATAAAAGCTCCCAAACTAAATCTCCTTGCTCTTGTAAGGTAAAGACCACAGACATTAAAGCCCACAGTTTCCCACACAAACTCTCGTCTTGTTCAGCCTCAGCCCAGGGGCCTCACTCAGTACTAGGGAAGAGTTGGGACCTCAGCGGTTATCACAATCTCTTGTATGTTCCGCTTTTAGAGTCCAAAGGGTTAACAGGACCTAGAAGATTACCCAGCAGCAGCTCCACCCCAAGAAACTTAGAAAACTGGAGCAAATCTGCTGGCCTCTAGGGCATTTAGACCAGTTGTGTCAGTCCTGATTCTAGGTTATGAGCTATAGAAACCGACTTGGCCTGATTTAAGCAGAGAAGGAATTTATTGATAATTTTTTGGGCAGTTGGGGGAATTGCAGGGAAGATTGGAAAACATGGCTTTGAGTAAATATGACTTATATCCTGGTCCGCTGAAGGCAGTGTGGTCAGCAGCTGAGCTGTGGATCCATTGTCATGAGGAATTCTCTGCTGGGCCTGGATTTGTGCATCTCTGACTCCCAATTCACAGTCCAGGGTGGGTGTGTCTCACTGAGCCTTGGTCGCATGGCTGCACCCTTGTCATATGGCTGTGAGGGAAGCTGGGAAAGTGAGTGCATTTTCTGCTTCTATAAAAGGAGATAGACTCTGTCTCCCACCAAGACATTTAAGGAGGGGGAAGAGGTTCAGGTGACGGGCAGCCAAAATTCATGACGAATGTCTACTTCAATCAAAATACAGTTCTTGGAATCCCAGAACATACACATACCGAAGTATTGGCACCAGCTGAAGACCCTGGCGGAGGCCCGGCAGTATCTGAGAGAAGGAAGGAAGACTGAGAAAACATGAAAGAAAATCTTGTCGATATCAGCCTTGTCTGAACACCTCTCAGTCTATATGTCAGTTTTCTTAGTTATTCACATGTGAACCTTACACGGTGTTGGGAAAAGTCTTTCAAGATGTTAATGATGGCCTTTACCGTATCATATCCAGAAATTGAAAACTTCTGAGCCTCTTGCAAAATTTAGAAAGTTTTAGTTGTGCTTGTCGTGCAGGGAGGCCTGCGGGGTCTCTGCTCCCGCTCCCCACACAAGAACGCAGGACACGGTGAGGCCAAAAAGGAACACCCACGGAGCCATAGGTAGGGGAGTCATAC
The DNA here is from genome assembly GCF_036562045.2 of Rhinolophus sinicus. NCBI lineage: Eukaryota > Metazoa > Chordata > Mammalia > Chiroptera > Rhinolophidae > Rhinolophus > Rhinolophus sinicus. Next base: position 42,885,034 of record NC_133755.1, on the reverse strand, counting down.
CACTATATTCTCTCTGGCGGCACTATACTCTCACTGGAGGCTGGAGCCACACTGTCCGCAAACCGCCATCCACGCTTGCCAGCCCAGCCGCCATCTTCTTGCTAGCCCCCATTCTTCTCTCCTCCTCCCTCCTCCTTCGTAGCCGCAGCAGTTATATTAGCAGCTAATTGGCTAACTGGCTACAGCTGACGGCCAATCAGCCATAGCTGACGGCCATCTACTACCCGAGCCAGCACTCCTCCACGTGAGGCCGAGAGCCTGTAAACTACTTTCTGGGGCTCTGCCCCCACACTCCACCCCTACAGGCTCTCGCCTCACAATCTACGCGACAAGCATCTTCCGCGAGGGTCCCTGTGCGAGGAGCCTGAGGGTGAATGCAACATCCTGGACACAGCCAGGCTCTCTGGGCACAGCTAGGGTTTCTCAGGGCACCACCAGTACTTCTGGGCACAGCCAGACTTCCTGAACTTCTTAGGGTACCACCTGTCTTCCCGGACACAGCCAGGGTTTCTCAGGGCACTGCCACTCTCTGTGGGCACAGCCACACTTCCTGGACACAGCCAGGGCTCTCAGGGCACTGCCACTCTCTCTGGGAACAGCCCGACTTCCTGGGCACAGCCAGGGTATCTTCAGGGCTCAGCCAGACTTCCTGGACTCAGCCAGGGCTCTCAGGGCACTGCCACTCTCTCTGGGATACAGCCCGACTTCCTGGGCACAGCCAGGGCATCTTCAGGGCACAGCCAGACTTCCTGGACTCAGCCAGGGCTCTCAGGGCACTGCCACTCTCTGTGGGCACAGCCACACTTCCTGGACACAGCCAGGGCCAAAGGGAGGAGGAGGCGGCCCTGGAGCGGGCTGTGCCACAGAGGCCAGGGGAAGAGCATTATAAGGAGTGATCAACAGGGTCCGTTTCTTGAGGTAACAGTAAAATGAGGAACAAAAACTGTTCATTAGATTTAGCACTTGGAACCCACTGGTGACCTTACTGAAAGGTAAGAAGGGCAACGAAGCTTCGGGGTAATCCCTGGAGGGTGTCCAGGGGAGGATGTTTTAAAGGGGACAAAGTTTGTTTGAAAATTGATGGGGAAGAACAGCTGCATGTGATTGTAGAGGTGACAGGAGCAAGTAGCCTGTGTGCCATTCTCTAGGCCCGGTCGGTGCCTTAGATGCAGGGCTCTGTCTGTCTGTCTGGAGCACTTTTCCTAATTTGCACAAAGATGCAATGTGAGCTAACAGCAGCCCTGGACAGGAGGATGCTGGTTCCCAAGAGGGGATAAAGGATTGTAGGCCATATATTCACCTGCAAAGCCGGGACTAGAAGCTAAAGGCTCTGGCTTCAAGTTCAGAGATAGCTCCAAACCCCACTAAGGGCAGAAACAACAAAGGCTATCATCAACAAGACAAATAATAAAAAGTGTTGGAGAGGCTGTGGAGAAAAAGGAACCCTCATACACTATTGGTGGGAATGTAGATTGGTGCAGCTGCTATGGAAGGCAGTGTGGAGGTTCCTCAAAAAATTAAGAATAGACAGGCTGGCCTGGGGGCTCAGGCGTTTAGAGCTCCATGCTCCTAACTCCTAAGGCTGCCGGTTCGATTCCCACATGGGCCAGTGGGCTCTCAACCACAAGGTTGCCAGTTTGATTCCTCAACTCCCGCAAGGGACGCTGGGCAGCACCCCTGCAACTAAAATGGAACACGGCAGCTTGAGCTGAGCTGCCACCCGATGGCTCAGTTGGTTGGAATGCATCCTCTCAACCACAAGGTTGCCAGTTCGACTCCCGCAAGGGATGGCGGGCTGTGCCCCTGCAACTATCAACTGCGACTGGACCTGGAGCTGAGCTGCCACCCGATGGCTCAGTTGGTTGGAATGCATCCTCTCAACCACAAGGTTGTGCCCTCCACAACTAGGACTGAAAGGACAACAACTTGAAGCTGAATGACACCCTCCACAACTAAGATTGAAAGGACAAAAACTTGACTTGGAAAAAAGTCCTGGAAGTACACACTGTTTCCCAATAAAGTCCTGTTCTCCTTCCCCAATAAAAAAAAATCTTAAAAAAAAAAATTTAAGAATAGAATTACCATATGACCCAGCAATCCCTTTCCTGGGTATATACCCCAAAAATCTGAAAACCAAGGTTGCCAGTTTGATTCCTCAACTCCCGCAAGGGACGCTGGGCAGCACCCCTGCAACTAAAATGGAACACGGCAGCTTGAGCTGAGCTGCCACCCGATGGATTAATCCGTAAAGATACATGTACTCCAATGTTGCAGCTTTATTTACAGTGGCCAAGACATGGAAACAACCAAACTGTCCTTTGATAGACGATGGGATAAAGAAGATGTATTATATACAAGTATACACAATGGAATACTACTCAGCCATAAGAAAAGGTGAAATACTGCCATTTGCAACAACATGGAGATTCCTCAACTCCCGCAAGGGACGCTGGGCAGCACCCCTGCAACTAAAATGGAACACGGCAGCTTGAGCTGAGCTGCCACCCGATGGCTCAGTTGGTTGGAATGCATCCTCTCAACCACAAGGTTGCCAGTTCGACTGGATCTTGAGATTATATGCTAAGTGAAATAAGTCAGACAGAAAAAGTCGAGAACTATATGACTTCACTCATATGGGATATAAAACTGAAAGCAACAAAGGAACAAGACAAACAAATAAAGAAACAAAAACTCATAGACACAGACAACAGTTTAGTGGTTACCAGAGGGTAAGCGGGGAGAGGGGCTGTTAAGAAAGGGTAAAGGGGGTCAAATATGTGGTGATGGAAGGAGAACTGACTCTGGGTGGTGAACATACAATGTGATATATAGATGATGTATTACAGAATTGTACACTTGAAACCTATGTAATTTTATTAACCATTGTCACCCCATTAAATTCAATTTTTTAAAAAAGAAACAACAAAAGCTCTTCCTCACTGAGTTTGCCTGTATTTCTGACAGTCCCTGTCAAAAATTATTTTAGCACCAATTGACCATGTACTTAAATCCTGATCCAATAAGATCACCAGGATGGTCCTAACCCTCCCCTAGTGACAACCCCTGAGTTCCCTAGAGACCCACGCTGTAATGGTGAGGGGACCTACAGACCAGCCTCTGATTCTCAGGATAGGAAAGTGTCTCCCTGGACCAGGTGGTCTCTCCTTACTGTCCATCATTAGTCTCAGAGCTCAAATTCTCTGAGAGTTGGTCTTCATACACAGTTTTTATAACCATGGACTTAACCCTTAATTTACAGTCTCTTACCTTTTTAATGAAATAATTTCCAACTCTGATACCATAGAACTGTTACCACCAGAGACTTCTTAATGATAAACTTCCCCCTGCCAGTACCACACTCTTTCTGTCAGTTTTCTAAACCATTTATCATATGCCTTTGTATCTGGAAAACCAAAATAAGTGGACTTAGAAGAGAGTGGCAATTTTTCTAAGGATCTCATAGGACTCTCAATATTTGTTTTTCTTCTTAATGTGTTTTCCTGTAATATGGATCAATTCCATAAATAAAAACATTACTACAGAGGTACACTTAGTTTATATTAATAATTAAATCTGCTATTGAAGGAAAAGTATTAGGATTGATGCTAAAAGTTTATTTTAAATTGGGCTCTGGACAATTTAGATATATATATTTAAAACACACACACAGACACACACACACACACGCACGCACCAATCCTTTCAAACAGATTTTAAAAGTCTAAACTTTGGATGCTATAATTAGGAGTCGATTAATCAAAAATTTTAAGTTAGTGAAAATCTACCCATTTTTGGTGTTCAAAGGTACGTGAAATGACAATATAAAGATTTATTAGGAAATAATTAGATAAAGGAGATAACTGAAATATGCAAGAGAAAGTATGGTAATCAAAATTACTATATATGTGGTAGCCAGAAACTTAAAACAGACTGTTTCCTGAGAATAAATTAGTATGGAAACATTATTCTATCCAGCATATAACATTTATGACACTCTTCTTTAGGAGACAAAATATTACAGTGAGGTGTCATAAGTTTCAAAATAAGATAACAACAGGGACTTAACTTCTAGATGAAAACAACTGTTCTAATGAGATTTTAGCCTTGCCTTTGTACGGGGTCCAAGGTAAAGTGATCTTTACAAAAGTCCTTTCTAGGGGTACAGAGTCTTGTGCCAGTTTTAATGTGTTTCTGTTCCTCTTCTGGGGCTTAGGAGGGAGATAACTAGGTCTTATACTGGATATCCGGGACACATGGTCACCTCAAAGACACAGAACAGGGCGATGCAGAAGAATGTTTGCATGATTCCGGCGGGGTGGAGATATGGGGCTATTACACCCAGAAACGAAGAGAGAGGAGCCAGGGTGGCCCTCTCCATGTACAAAATACTCTTTAATGTATTAGAATGGTTGCCAGTGGGGATTGGGGAGGAGGAATGGGAAGGAAAGGAAATAAGTACATAAATATGTATTTATTTTACCACCCAATGATACAATAATAATGATAATGTACCATGAACTGGGAGTAACATTAATAGTTCAATAAAAAATACATCATACTTACAGAAATAAACCCAAGGTTAATTATAAAGTAGGTTTGTTTTGGGTGCCTTTTCACTTTCCACTCACCTGCTTTTGCAGGTCTTCTTTCCTGACTGTCCTGCCCCCGCCACCCTCCCTGGTCCTTGGGCTGGCCCCCTGGCGACCCAGGGACTCTTCACTGAGCCTCTGCCCAGGCAGCATCTCATGCTGGCTGCATAGTCCTCCTTTCTCCCTCTCCCAGTACTTTTCTGTCCTCTGCTTCACTCCCTAGAACTGGGGAGCACTCCCCTTAGACCTGCACTTTAGAAGGCTGCACCTGCCATGCATCTCTTCATGGGGTGAGGAGTTTTTAGGGCCAAGGGGACGTGTCCTCTTGTCCCATCCCAGAGCCCAAGCTCTCCTTCACATTCTGGGACCCCGGGACCCCAAAGAGCCCCAGCTGATCTTCAGGCCTATTCCCATGGTGGGTCCTAGTGTGTGTACCCAAAGCCAAAGGTGGCCAAAGGGTAGCTGTTTGGGGAGGTTAACAGAGATTGGAAATGCAGACTGGGGTGACACATGCATGTGCAGGGGGCCCCATAGGGTGTGGTGGGAGGGGAAGGGAGGCTGGACCTGGGCTGGGAGCCAGGGGCTGGCCCTCAATGGCACCGCATCTGGTAGAGAAACCCAGAGTCTGAGAATTCTACATTTGAATCCAGCCTTCCAGGTTGTTTTCAGCATGGGAGAATAGAACAACTTTATCAGTTTGTTGGCTTGATTTATACCTTTTAAACATTTAAACATGTGTTTTGTAGGCTTCCATTTGTACTCTTGCCCTGGCAAGTGTGACTGTCTTGGATTGGCCTCTGCCTTCCACAAGACATCTGGGCTTTGATAGACAACCTTGGAGACACAGCACCTTAACCCAAGGAAGAGCTGTTCTAATCAGAGCAGGGCAGATGCTGTGGCCCATGAGTAGTGCCACAGTGTTGGGTGCCCCTTAAATCATGCCAGGTGAGTGGTTCGCCTCATCTGCCTTTGCCTGCTACTCCTACTGGAGAACTGTGGTTGGCCCTTCTCAATTGCACTGAGGCGTGCAATTAAGGAAAGCAAATGGCCCCCTCCCTGTCAGGCACTGGGGCGGTCAGCATCTCTTCCATCCTCTCTCACCTCTAATGGGAGAAGTTTATACTGGCTCTAAATAGTTCTGTATTCTTTCTTAACACACACCATTGCATGTTGGAAATTTTAAATGGGAGGCTGTGATACAACCTAAAAGAAGCTTCATTAGTAATGCAATCAGCCAGAAGGATTCTTTGGTTAGGAGGAGTGATGAACTTGGGAGGGGCCAGAGAGCAGAAATGCAGCTGGGAAACCTGCTTCAGGACCGAGTTGAGGCAGAAAAGACCCAAGGCAAGTCCAGTTCCTGTGGGTCATGCATTCCATGAAGCACTGTACCCTTCATTTCTTTTCCTCTCCTCCCCCTTTTCTCACCCCTCCCCAGGCTCCCACTCTTCATTCTTTTTTGTGTTCTCATTCTCATCAAGGCAGATTAAAGATTACAAGGGGATTACTGGGGCAGGCGTTTGTTAAATAGAACCTTTCGAAATAAAAGAGAAAACCCAAACATTTCACCCTTCAAATAAGTTGTATGTCTCTCATGCCAAAGAACATGTGGGGATTTCCCCCAGGATCTTTTTTCTCACTTTCTTTCTTTCTCTCTCTCTCTCTCTCTCTCTCTCTCTCTCTCTCTGTCTCTCTCTCTCTCTGTCTCTCTCTGTCTCTCTCTGTCTCTCTCTCTGTCTCTGTCTCTCTCTCTGTCTCTCTCTCTCTCTCTCTGTCTCTCTCTCTCTCTCTCTCTCTCTCTCTCTGTCTCTCTCTGTCTCTCTCTCTCTCCTTCCTTCCTTCCTTCTTTCTTTTTCTTTTTTTCATAAATGTTATTGGGGAATATTGGGGAACAGTGTGTTTCTCCCAGGGCCCATCAGTTCCAAGTTGTTGTCCTTCAGTCTAGTTGTGGAGGGCGCAGCTCAGCTCCAAGTCCAATCGCTGTTTTCAATCTTTAGTTGCAGGGGGCACAGCCTTGTTGTTGAGAACTCATGCTCTAACCAGCTGAGCCATCTGGCTGCCCCGCACCCAGGATCTTTTTTACCAATGCCGTTTGTTTTTTTCATTTGTGAGTAGGGACTAATTCATTCATTAAACCAATATGTACTGAGCTTGTATTATAAGGAAGCACCATTCCAGGTACTGGAGAAATTAGAGGGAACTGAAATGACAAAAACTCTGCCCTTGCACGCTGTATATTCTACTGGAGAAAACAAGCAATAAACAAGAGAAATAACAACAATAGTAGTGTGTGTGTGTGTGTGTGTGTGTGTGTGTGTGTGTGTGTGTGTGTTGTGTTTGGTGGTGAAAAGTGCTAGGGAGAAAAAGTATAAAGTAGATGGTCAGGGAAGTCCTCACTGAGAAGGTGACATTTAAAGACCTGCAGGAGGTGGGGAAGAGGCACAGGGTGTCTGAGGTAAAAGCATTCTTGGCATGGACAAGAGCAAGTGCAAAGGCAGGAGGCAGAACCATGCCAGGCAAGTTTAGGGATCAACAAGTAGGCCAGTGTGAATCAAGAACAGGATTGGCACAGGGAAGGGTAGAAGATGAGGTCACAGAGCTGTGGGTGCATGGGTGGGGGGATCACGGAGGACCTTTCGAAGCACTTTGATTGACTCTGAACAAGATGGGAAGTCACTGTATGCTTTAAGCCAGGGAGTGACATGATCTGATTTGCTGTGTTGAAAATAAGCTCTAAAGGACAAGGGTGGAACCAGTTAGGAGGCTACTGAAATAATCCCAGGAAAAGAAGAAGCTATCTTAGACTAGGGCAGTAGTAATACAGATGGTGAGATTCTAGAGAGTCGAAAAGATTTGCTAATGGATTGGTTGTGGGGTGTGAGAAAGAAAGCAGTCACATACAACATCAAGGTTTTTGACTGGAGCAACTAGAAAAAGGGAGTTGCTATGAACTGAAAGGGAAGCGTTCAGGGGGGCAGGTTGGGGAGAAGATCAGGAATTCAGTTGTGACAATTTACGTCCTAGATTCCTATTGGACATCCAAGTGGAGAGGCCAGGCAGGCAATCAGATCTATGAATTTGGAATTCAGGGCAGGGGTGGGGCTAAAGATAAACTTTTGGGAGTTATCAATGAATAGGTGACATTTAAAGCCAAGAGATGCTGAGATTTTTAAAGAAATTACAGTACATGGAAAAGAGAAGTCCAAGACATGAGTCCTGGAGCAGTCTTGTGTTTATAACTGGGGGGAGGAGGGAAAACAAACCAATAGACAGAAGGGCCAGCCAATGAGATGGGAGGAGAATAGGAGTGTGACGCCTGTCCTGGAAGGTGAGTGAGGAAACGTCAGGGAGGAGGGAGGCATTGACTGTGCTCCTTGCTGCTGATAGAGCAAGTGAAGTGAAACTGAGAATCCTCCAAAACCAAAGTTATTGGTGACTTTGAAAAGAGTTGTGTCAGTGGAGTGGTGGGGGTGAAAGTCTTGTTGGAAAGGTTCAAGAAAAAATGAAGAAGAATTGCAGTCAGTGAGTACAAACAATGCTTTGAAGGCCATTAATTTCAAATGGAAGAGAGAAATGGGGCTCAAGCTAGAGGAGGAAGTAGGATTGAAGGAGTTTATTTAGAGATAGGAGAAATAATCACATTTGTGTATTGATGGAAAAGATTCAGCAGAGAGGGAAAAACTGAAGATTTAAGGCTAATGGGCTCTATCTCGTAATATTAAGAATCTCTACATTGGATTGAATGCTTATGTATGTTAGGTTTTTAATATACGCTGTTCACTCTTTAAAACATGAGAACTATATGATAAATATCCTCTGCTTTTCTAAAGTGCGTGTTTCTGCCATTTCGCTTTTATGAAAGGTCTACATTAGTACTGTACTGGTTTTCACTAGCCAAAAGGAATCCAAAGAGGATTTTCACTTTTACAAAAAAAAGCTCGGGCCGGCCCGGTGGCTCAGGCGGTTAGAGCTCCGTGCTCCTAACTCCGAAGGCTGCCGGTTCGATTCCCACATGGGCCAGTGGGCTCTCAACCATAAGGTTGCCAGTTCAATTCCTCGAGTCCCGCAAGGGATGGTGGGCTCTGCCCCCTGCAACTAAGATTGAACACGGCACCTTGGGCTGAGCTGCCGCTGAGCTCCCGGATGGCTCAGTTGGTTGGAGCCTGTCCTCTCAACCACAAGGTTGCCGGTTCGACTCCCGCAAGGGATGGTGGGCTGTACCCCCCCGCAACTAGCAACGGCAACTGGACCTGGAGCTGAGCTGCGCCCTCCACAACTAAGACTGAAAGAACAACAACTTGAAGCTGAACAGAACCCCCCACAACTAAGATTGAAAGGACAACAATTTGACCATTGTTCCCCAATAAAGTCCTGTTCCCCTTCCCCAATAAAATCTTTAAAAAAAAAAAAAAAAAAAAAAGCTCACCCCGAGAGCGAGTGGCACTGCCAAGTTCCTTCCCCGGGAACCACACGCAGCAGCTCAGCATCAAGCTGCTACCTCTTTGACCTGCGTCTGGGAGCATCTGTGCTTTATCCTGATTTATTTTGGGCATCATTAGCAAGATGTGTCCTAAGGTGACAGAAAAGCTGAAGCGAGCTCGTAAGGGTGTTACATTTAGTGTAAAACTGGATGTAATTAAGCGTTTTGATTGTGCTGAACTAAATAAAGACATTGGGCGTGCGTTGAATTTGGGGTCTGGAAGTGCTCAAAAATGTTTCCATATAAGTTAATGGTAATTGCTTCTTCCTTTTACACCCTTTTGGCTTAGGAAAGGGTTCATAGGAATGCTCTACTTTCGAATAGTGGGGGAAACCTGTATTGTTCCTATTTTACCAGTGAGGAAATTGAGACTCAGACAGATTGAGTCCTTGGTCCAAGATCACCCAGCAAGGATAGAGAAAAGCTGAGTCAGAGCCTTCTGTCTGAAGGAAGCTCAGGCCAGTATTGCTCCAGGAGGCACCGACAATTCTTCCACCCTTGCCCGAAGGAAGAGTGTGTGTGCTTCTCACACCATGACCAGAGACTTCGGTCACGGGCAAAGCCAGAATCTTTTCTTTCTGCTGTCTTTTCTTTCTTATACCTTGGGACAGGAACAATAGAGAAGTGACCTTGGCATCTGGTTTGCCCCAAATCTCTATACATTATACATCTGATGAATAATGTTGTGTTGTATGTTGGGACAGACATGGAATGGAAATCAAGTCCTGGGGTTTAGCCTGACTGTCACTGTATGGCTCTATTACTTCTGGTAAGTCAATGAAATTTGAGTCTTAGTGTCCTCATTAGCAAAATGGGAATAAAAATATCTGTCCTGACTGTTTCTTGCGTGGTTATGAAAAAATCACACTGTATCCCCCAGGCCACTGGTATTCCAGCCATATGTGAGATCATATGCCATTTCCAAAGTGTAAAACATACTGTCACTGGAGAGTGGGCCCTTCTCGGAGTGACAGCCAGGCTTGGTTTCCACACCGGGGATCAACCCCGGTGGTGTCCAGGCTCGATTCCCAGACCCCGAGTCAAACCCGGGCCTCTTGCAAACCTGGGAATCCTAGCCGCTCAGTTGCCGGAGGGTGGGCCCTCTGGGCGCGGTGTCCAGCTTCTTGGCCTCTCAAGCAAAGAATTGATCGAGACACAAAAATAAAGTGTTGAAAGAGCAGTTTATTAGAAGGAAAAGTACACTTTAAAGAGGTAGAAGCGGGCCCGAGCAGAAGGCAGTGGCTCAAGGGCCATTATTAGAAGAGAAAGTACACTCCAAAGGGTTAGGAGCGGGCCGCTACTCAAAGGCCCAAAGGGCCAAGGGCCAAGGGCAAGGGCCAGGGCGTCATTATTAGGAGAAAAAGTACACTCCAAAGACTTTGGAGCAGGCCAAGCTGAAGAAGGGGCTCAAAAGACCCTGACTGGCAAAGACTTGGAGTTTTTAATCTCCTTTTTTTCTCTAGAATGGGCTGTTCCTCTCTGGGCGTGGGACCACTTAATTGACACTTGTGATTGACAAGAGGGTATTACCTCATCTTTTTAGACTGCGCATGTTCCTTCCCAGAATTCAGTCTGTTATAATGATATTAATGAACTTCCGGGCATTTGTATGATATTATAATGGTGGTATAATGAGGAACAGATGAAATGAAGGTTGTTGTGGCCTTTACTGCACAAGTGTGAGTGACTGATCTAATCTAGTTGGGTATTTTATACCCATTTGTTTCCTCCTAGGGGTAGATAATTACAATGAAAAGGAAGTGTTGGGCAGAGAGGGGAGGTCTTTTGGGCAGTAATGCAGAGACCCAATGTCTATCTCTAACTGCCTGCCTTGTTTTCCCCTTGAGAGACAAGATTCCCATAAAATCCCTATGGGAAGTTGAGGGACTGGAGGTCTTTTCTTCTGTATCTGCTTCCTGCTGGGCAGGGGTTACAGCTGTCCCTACCTATTGGGGGATTCATGGAACTCTTGCTCTATCTGATCTTAGATGAGAGGAAGGGGTCTTCAGATCCACCTGGAAGACCATATTGGCTTCTTTGTTTGGGACTGGTAATCTTGCTAGGGTAGCATCTGTATTGCCAAGGCCCCTGAATGAGGAAAAATAGATTTTAATTAGTAAATTTAAAAGTGTTGTCTCAAAGAGCAGAGCTCAAAGCTATTGATGCTGGGTGGCTACGTGATGGAAAATCCATTAGCTCTTATGGAGCCCCTGGCCATTCAACCTGTCATTCAGGTGGTATTAATTGTCCAGGAGCTGGGCCCATTAATGGGTTGAAAAGAACATTAGGCTGCAATGATTACAATCAACAAGTCTAAATCACAAGTTTTAGGGTAATTATTATGATTAAGAAACTGATTTATAAAATAATTGAGAAGCAGGGGGGATAGGAGCTAAAAAATTGGGGAAAAGGAAATTTTAAGGAAAAGGAAACTTAAAATCTCTATAGGAAAGAAAACTTAAAGTTTTTAGTGAAAGGGGGGAATATTCATTGGCCCGTATCAATGCGATAGCACCAGTCGTTCTCAACCTGATGCCCAACAGGGCGCTTTTCAAATACTGCTCTCCTGCTAGCATGTCCAGCAACTAAAATTCACCACTGTTGCTAACAGGAGTGTAAATTGGTGTGACCACTTTGGAAAGCAGTTTGGAAGCATCTGTTGAAGTTGAATCAACACCTCCCTGTGATCCAGCAATACCACTCCTAGGTTTATACTCAGGAGAAATGTGTGCACACGTGCACCAAGGCATGTACAAGAATGTTTGTGGCAGTATTATTTGCAATGGTTCAAACCACAAACAACTCAAATGCCCATCAACAGGAGAACAGATTAATGAATTGTGGTGTACACATATAATGGGGCACTGAACAGTATTGAAAGTTTGCAAACTATGGCTCCAACCACATGGATGAATCTCACAAATATAATGTTCAACAAAAGGAGCCCGACATAAAAGGTTTTCCTCAAAACATGAGAAATCAGGAAATCATGAAAATCTTAAATCTCTATGGTGTTAGAAGCCCAGCAGGGAGGGGAGTTACCTTTGGGGAGGAGGGAATGGATAGATACAGGGAGAACAAGAAGGCTTCTGGGTTGCTGGTACTGTTCATGTGTGTGTGCCCCGTGTGTGTGTGTGTGTGTGTGTGTGTGTGTGTGTGTGTGTGCGTTTACTGCAATGATGGTTATACAAATAAAAAATACACACATTTTGGATAGTTCAGTGAGCTGCACTCTTATGACTTGTGCACTTTTTTGTCTATGTATTTTACTTCATTTCAAAACCCAAACTGCTGCCAGTTCCCATCTCAGACAAATTACATCAGATTCCCGGCAAGTGGGGCGGGGGGGGGGGGGGGGGCCTGGCAGGGGCATTTTCAGGAATGCATCAGGGAGGAGGACACCACTCTCCACCTTTGTTAGTACGGTCCCTGCCAGAGTGAAGACCTGTGGCTGTATGTCTGGGTGCTGACGGGTGTGCCTGAGTGGTGGGGAGGAGGGGACTGTCTGGGGAAAGACGGCTGGAGGAGTCTGTGTGCAGGTGGCCAACAGCAAGAAGGGCCCTGGAGGACTCACCTCTGAGGGTGAGGTTAGGGCTTCTTACCTGGGGCAGTGACATTAGACCCACCAAGAGAATATCAGCCTTCAGGGACTGCCAGTGGCTACCCACCCTTGAGAAGTGATTCCTGAATTTAATTTCAAGTTCACTATTCAGAGCAGTTGCTACAGCTTTTCATGATTTTTATTTGTCCCATTGTGGAGATTTTGCCTGTTCATTTGTATTTTTCCATTTTACTATAGTGCCCTAAATTGTTATTTTAATTCTTTTCTGTCTTTTTGATATATAATCTTTTATCCCAGAAGCGATACAGCCACATTCAATGGCTGTGTCATCACCTGCCAGGAGGTTATCTAACTCTTATCCCACATGTGAGGGACGAGCAAATTCTAAGTGCACTCCACTCTTAATCTTTGCTTTTCTTGACTTGACTCAATTGAGAAAAGGGTTGTAAACAACAAAAATCTTGAGTATCTCTTGATCATTACTCTGAGTTTGTAAACAGAAAACATTTATGGTTCAGGCTCTGTAGGTTGATAGAAATCCTACCCTTATAACGTTGCTTCAGAGGCTTTACCAAAATACCTCTAGAATTCAACCTAAATAGCATTTTAACCAGGCTATCACTTCTTTAACTTTTATTTCAGTACTTTTCTAAACCTATTTTTATTAAAAAGATTCAAGGTATTATCAAAAAAAATAAACTATTGTAGCTCTAAACTCAAAGCAAAATTCATTATATATTGTGATATAAGGGACGTTGATACAAAGAATGCATAAATATTTTTCTAGATGCGAAATGTTCTTCATATGACCATCATAATTTCTGAAAAAATCTGTATAGATACATATTGATTGTGTAGGTGAAAAGCTGCTGCTTATGGTGGTTTCTCTTTATAGATTATGGGTGATTTCAATGTTTCCATTTTTGTTTGTCTGCATTTTTTTCTCCAGTAAAAAGAACAACAATAAAAAACAGCTGAGACAAAGTAGAAAATATGAAATACAGGCATCCTTCTCTATATGTAGTTAAGGTCTTAGTAGTGAAACAACTGAAGTCCTGGAACTAGTAGAATCATCGTCACTGGGGACCTTGTTAAAAATGCAAATTCTCAGGCCCACCCCAGACTTGCTAAATTAGAAACTGGGGTGGGGCCAGCACTCTGTTTTAACAAACCCTCCAGGTGATTTTGATGTCCTGAAATTGGAGAACCACTGCTCTAAAGAATAGTACAGAAACCCGTTTGGCCAGTTTGGCAAACCCACAGGAGATCCATTCTGGGAATAGGTGTTTTGTTTGATAACTTTGGTTTTTGCCCCACCCTGCCTCCCATTTGTCTTGCCCCATATCTAACCTATACCCGTAGTGCTCAACCCTGGCTGGGGAGCTTTTAAAAATGTCCCTCTCCAGATGGGTCCCAGGCATCCAGGTGCTTCTGGTGTGTGCCAGGGTTGATAAACTCTGTTCTATATTCAGGTACTTTTGTGGTTGAGACCGACAATTGTTAACACCTGCCCCCAAATTCTTTGGGTTGTTTCCTGCAAGCCCTGTGAAGCAGAACTCAGGCCTCTTGTCACTGCTTGTCCAGATCTAAAGGTGTTTCCTGAGGGCCGGCTTGGCCTTGCATGCAGGTACCTCTGCAGACCACAGCAATACACAGAAGATGGGACACTACCTCCTGGCACGAACAAAGCCCAAGGGCCAGCTCCTCTGCTAAACATCAAATACCAAGTCTGCTGTCCATGCCGGATGCTGAGGGAGACAGTGTATTCGGTGCACAGAGAAACTACCATATCAACAAAACTAGTAACTGTCCTTATCTTCATTATCTAAAGCCTTTGGATCCCTTTCGTTTAAGCTCACAAATATACCTGCTTGGAAGACCCATCTTGGTGGTTTCATTTGAATTCTCTAACCCCTCCTCCCTACTTTCCTGCAAAGTCCAGGAGGGTCCACTCACACTTATGAGAAATGTTCTTAGCTAGTGGTTCTTAAAATGTAGTGGGGGGTGGGTGTGTCAGTGGTGTGAGTATCACCTGGGAACTTGTTAGAAATGCAAACTCCTATTACCAAAAAAAAAAAAAAAAAAAAAATTATAATAAAGAGGGCAGGAGGAAACTTTTGGAGGTGGTAGGTATGTTTATGACATAGATTGTGGTGATGGGTCCACAGATACTTATCTTCAAACTCATCAAGTTATATATATTAAATATCTACAACTATTTTTTTATGTCAGTCATGCCTCCATAAAGTGGTTTTAAAAAGAAAGAAATGCAAACTGTTGGGCCCCAGCCCAGAACTTCTGCATCAGAACTCAAGAGGTGGGGCCCCAGCCATCCGTGTGTGCTTCTCATGCCTGCTCACTTTTGAGAACTGCTGCTGAAGCCCTTGCCTCTGGATTGTTAGAAATGCAGACCCTCAGACCTCAACACGGGCCAAATGAATGAGAATTCCCAGGTCATTGGGATGCACAGGAAAATTTGGAAAACACTGCTCTAGACTCTCTCCCATGGACCCCTTTTGATTTAGAACACCACAAAGGTGCATTCTTAGTCCGCAGCTTCTCAGCTCCCCACAGAAATGTCGTCACAAGGCAGTAATTTAAGCATAAGAAACGGGTGCATAAAAGACCTTTCTGTATCTGGAAAACAATTTCTACTGCTGTTCACCACCCCCTCACTTAAAGATGCATCCTATCAATTTTCTTAGAGTTTAGAATGTGTGTCTGTTTTAAAGAGAAGTTGAAGTTACGAAACTCATTGTACCTAAATTGCCAGGACGCTTAGATTTTACCTCAATTCTAAGAACTAGTCTAGATTCTCTCATACAGCAATCCCTTCTCCTCCTCAAGGTGAACTTTGTGGCTACCAATTATCTTGAGGCTGTGTTTTTTATTGTAAGTAGCCTTAAATGTTGTGTGAGAAGATAAGGGGTTAGTAAGAAATAAGCATCTGATGCCTCGGATCATCTCTGCCTGTAGAAAGCACAGTGATTTCAAGGGCTTGATGCAAATCCCTCCTGCTCCATGAAGCGTACTTGGCAGCTCTCCTTCACAGCTGTAATTAATATGGCCTCAGATCTCATGGTTTGTTATTTGTCATCATAACATATAGCAGGAATTGCCCAATATTTTGTGAATTAACGTTTGTAAAATGCTCGAACAGTAGAGGAACATGGCTTATACTCCAATTATTATTATTATCATTGTTTATACAGATTTATGTGTCCTTCCTACGAGGTAGTAAGCCTCTTTGGAGTGAGGAGAAGGCCTTATTTATTGTTGGCTTCCCAAGTAAGCTTGGTCTGTGTTGCACTCATAAGAGATTCTTACACGTAACATTAATGAGAGTAAATATGAGAGTGCTTTGAAAAGGAAAAGGTGACTTATTGACATTATCGGGGGTCTCAGCCAGTCCTATCCCAAGAGTGAAACTTGTGCCAACAAGGGTAGCACATCCCTTAGCCTCAGTCCCAGAGGGCATCAGAAAAAAAAAAGGAAGTGGAGGATAAATGTCACCAAAGTTGTGAGTGAAACTCAGTTCAGAAGAAACTCTGACCAAAACCAAAATGGAACCAACTGGAAATGGTAATGGTCATTTTTAGTAAGTCACAAGAATTTGAAGAAAGGCTATTTTAATAAGTAGAACAATTTCATTTTCCATACAGCCTAGGAAATTAAGAGCTAGATGGCTTCTTTTACATATTCTCAGGTCAACTTTACACTTCTTTGAGAGAAAGCAGTATGGTTTCATCTTCAATCACTTAAGAAACTAAAGAAGCAAAAGGGACAGTGTCTTAAGTATTTGTTTACAAGAGAAAAACACATTGGATGTCTTATGTGGACTTATCTGACATGGTATTCTGGGGGGGGGGAATGTTCAGGGAAGAGAAGAAAATTGAGCAAAGAATCAGGTTTGTATAATGTGTAGAAGTAGGTTCTTGGTGGAACTAATGAAGTCTGAGATTCAGGGCACCTCACTTAGCTCCAGCCTCTTCCAAAGCCCCATGAGGGACCCTAGCAATTTTGCATTAATGTTCATAAATGGGCTTCCCAAGTGTAGAAGTTTCAGGTTCTATAAAACTGGAAATTCTGATGAAATGCCTCGCTCCTTTTGTAGCTCTTGCTTTTCAGATTTCTTTGTTTGCAATCATTTAGCTCTGCCTTGCCAGGTAAGGGGATGCAACAACTAGAGGATTTGATAATGAGGAAGAAGGTCCCTGGAGAACTAGGGGGGGAACTAGATCACCTAGTACCAGGTATAAGTACCAGGATGTTTTACTTCAAGGATTATTATTGTCCTAGGATAGTGATTCTCAATGACAGGCAATTTCCCCCATCCCCAAGAGACATTTGGCAATGTCTGCAGACATTTTCGGTTGTCATAGGTGGGTTAGGGTGGGGAGGGCAGCCACTGGAATCTAGTTAGTAGAGGCCAGGGATGTTGCTAAATATCCTACAATGTACTGGAGAGTCCCACTGATATGGGCCAAGTGAGTAGCCCCCCGCACTGAAAAACTTTTAAGTTTTCTTTCCTATAGAGATTTTAAGTTTCCTTTTGCTTAACTTTCCTTTCCCCCAGTTTCTTAGCTCCTACCATCCCTGCTTCTTAGTTATTTTATAAATCAGTTTCTTAATCATAAACAATAGATTGTTTTTAACCTGAATCATAGAAATCTCCTACCCCTTGCTTTAGATAATTACCCTAAAATTTGTAATTTATACTTGTTGATTGTAATCATTGAAGCTGCTCTTTAAGCCAACAGTTTTAAACTTTTAATTAAAATCTATTTTTCCTCATTCAGTGACCTTGGGGATACAGAGGACACCCCAGCAAGATTACCAGTCCCAACCAAAGAAGCCTGCGGGGTCTTCCATCAGGCAGATCTCAAGACCCCTTCCTCTCATCTAAGATCAGATAGGGCGAGAGTTCCGTGAATCCTCCCAATAGGTAGGGACAGCTCTAAACCCCTGCCCAGCAGGAAGCAGATACAGAAGAAAAAACCTTCTGTCCCTCAACTTCCCATAGAGATTTTATGGGGATTGTGTCTCAAGGGGAAAACAAGGCAGGCAGTTAGAGATAGACATTGGGTCTCTGCATTACCGCCCAAAAGACCTCCCCTTTCTGCCCCAAACTTCCTTTTCATTGTAATTATCTATGCTTATGAGGAAACAAATGGGTACAAAATACCCAACTAGATTAGACCAATCACACCTGCGCAGTAAAGGCCACAACGACCTTCATTTGACCTGGGCCTCATACCATTATTATAATGTCATACATACGCCCGGAGGTTCATTGATATCATTGTAACAGACTGAATTCTGGGAAGGAACATGCATAGTCTAAAAAGATGAGGTAATAGCCTCTTGTTAATCACAGGTGTCAATCAAGTGGTCCCACACCCGGAGAACAGTCCATTCTAGAGAGAAAAAAGGGATAAAAACTCCCAAGTCCTGGCCAGTCAGGGCCTTTGAGCCTTTGAACTGCAGCCTCTCG
Source organism: Rhinolophus sinicus (assembly GCF_036562045.2). Taxonomy (NCBI): domain Eukaryota; kingdom Metazoa; phylum Chordata; class Mammalia; order Chiroptera; family Rhinolophidae; genus Rhinolophus; species Rhinolophus sinicus. The sequence continues at coordinate 42,866,912 of NC_133755.1, read as the reverse complement.
AGCTGCTTTTCTATGTGCTCTGGCCCGTTCCTAATTCTTTGGGAGTATATTATATCTTCTAATAAATTTCTCTTTCACCGGTTTATTTCTGTGTCTCATTCAATTCTTTGCTTGAGTAGCCAAGAACCTGGACACCGCATCAAGGAGGGCCCACCCTCTGGCAACGTGGCGGCGAGGATTCCCAGTTTTCCTCCAGGAGGCCCGGTTGGATGCCCTGTGTGGGAACCTAGCCAAGACTCCACCAGGTTCAACCCCTGGTGTGAGAGCCAATCCCAGACACCGCTGGAATTTGACCCCCAGATAGCTCCGAGAAGGGCCCGCTCTCAGGTAACACCACCCTTCCCTTCATCAAAGAATTATCTGGCCCCAAATGTTAATAATGCTAAGAAACCCTGTTCTTGTATAATCTTTTTATTGCAGGTCACTTAAAACACTACAGGAGAATCTAGGCACAGAGTGATACTCTTGTGCAAATCCTGATCAAAAGACCAGCTTCCTTAAAACTAAAATAATCAGCCACTTCTGTCAACAGCGGGAATACCAATGCAATGTTGATGAAAATGTCCACACTTTGAAAATGTTGATCCCACTCCCAGCCTGCTTTGCCCTACTACTGTGTTTCCCTGAAAATAAGACCTAGCTGGACAATCAGCTCTAATGCATCTTTTGGAGCAAAAATTAATATAAGACTCGTTCTTATGTTATATAAGACCAGGTATTATATTATATAAGACCCGATCTTATAGTAAAATAAGACCGGGTCTTACATTAATTTTTGCTCCAAAAGAAGCATTAGAGCTGATTGTCTAGCTAGGTCTTGCTTTAGGGGAAACAGTAGTTCAAGTCCCAGAGTTACCAATAGATTGCCCCAAATTCCTGCCCTCTGACCTCAGCTTGTCCTTCACTACTTCTTGGCTTTCCTTCTAGTCACCTTCTGATTGTGTATCTGTCACTGGACAGATACACATGGTGGCTCACTTCCCTCAAGGCCCCAAACCATTCTCTCCCTATTTCCCTTCTGCAGATGCCCGTGCCTCTTGCTTTCCTGAGATGAGTAACAGAATAATCATAGCTGCTATCTTATGCAGCAGCCACAGGCAGTGGGCAGGTGCAGTACGTATGCTTCATCCACAAAACGAGTATCAATAACCAAGTCACAAGGCAGGCATTGGGTCCCAGGACTGCCCATTTCCATTATGAATCCCCGATACTTCTCTTTTCTCTGAAAATCTGTCTCGGTCTTGATCCCCAGGTGTTGTAGGAAGAAAAGTTCTTTCAACTCTGTTTTCTTCTCCATCTTGAGCTTGGTTTCCTCCTGTCTCCCATTGCACTTCATTAACTATTCCCTCCCTCTCATATAGGTAGCTCCACTCCTCTCCTTACTGCCTTCTTCCCCTACAAATGCATGTGGTCCACCTGGCTTCACCAACACACTCCTGGTTCATCTGCCTCCTTTGCTTCACTCTCAACTTGTTAAAAGAAAGAGTGTCTCAGTTTGGTCTTCTCCCTCATGTACTCATTGGCCTCCCCTAAAGTAAGACCTCTCCAGTCACCCATTCCAAGAGCAAAGCCTTGCTCCCTTCCCTGGCTGTGTTCTTGAGTCCCCTCTGCTCCCTCCTGGATAAGCACCATGTCCACCTGTTACCCTTTTGTTTCTCAGTGCCTGAAACAGTTCCCTGAATAGCAAGGGTGATGGGGATGACCTCACATTCAGAACTGGGCAAAAACAAGACAAACACTTCCCAGGCGCGAGGATGATGGCTGAAGCAGGGCTCCCAGGGAAATTCCTTTGGGCTGGAGTTCTGTTCAGCAGAATGACGACACACAATTGCTGTTTTTAGAGCAGTGATTACCAAATGGAAATACCCTGTTTCACCAGAGACTGAGAATCAAAGTCACTAGCTTCATATCTAAATGTCACTCACCTCTTCACTGTAATTAAGGCTCTGAGAAACAGAAACACATGACTACATGCTAGGGGATTCGATTCCTGTTTTTCCTTCCTGTTTGTCCTCTGCTAAAATTAAAAAAAATATATACCTAAAAGAAACTTCTTGGTATTGCTATCCTGATAGTATTTTACTGTTACTTATGTAGAGATAAAGTTAAATGAAACAATACTAAGTTTTGAGCTGTTGTCATCAAATGCCATCAATCTTTAAAAGGCAAGAACCTCTGAGCACTAAAACTGTATTTGAGGCAAGGATCCCTTCTCTGGGTAATTCCATTTTCATACCTTCTCCATTGACAGGTCTGTAGGAATTTCCGCAAGTTGGTATTAGTAAGCTTTTGTCTAACATTCATCCATCTATTTATCTCTTGGTTCATTCCTTAATTCTTTTAGGGCAGAAGAAATTTCCCTTTACCCTTCTCAGTTCTTCTGGCTGGTCTAAGAATTACCACTCTCACTTCCAACAGACTCTGCAGGTAGAGATCCAGGAGACTGACATAGTAAGAACCTGACTTCCTGCCAGTGTTTGTCAGATGTCCCAGGATCTCTGTTACAGCTGCCCGAGTGAGCAGCATGCAGCCAGTTAAATCTGCCCCACATTGGGGCCACTCATTGGGGAGGAAAAACTTTTCCTCTATCCTCCTAGATTGCGATGATCGATATAAGAATTAAATTGACATGAGACAGATTAACAGGAGAAAATAACCACATTTAATTATGTATGTACATATGGGGGTTCCCTAAGAATATGGGCCTAAGAGCAAGGTGGGCAGTTGAGGCTTATATGCCATCTTAAGCTAAGGAGGAGGGGGTAGTGGTTTGAGACTTCAAAGGGGAAGAAAGCAATTCACATGAAGATGGAAAAGTAAATGTTTGGTAAACAAATGCTTGCTGGGCCATGCAGAGACAATGGGACACAGAGTGGACATGGATCTCTAGGCCCTGCCAAGTTTTCCCCATCGTATGTAGTTCATCTTATACTATAGTTGTCTATGGTGATAGCTCCCTACCTGGTGCAGGTCCTTTATCTAAATTATTTTAGTCAGTAAAGAGGACAGTCAAAGGTTCTTCCTGAGTTTTCTGTTTCTTAAAAATAAAATAATCCTCTTGCCACAGAGACACATTTTGAAGAGTGGCATATTTTGTTTTCCTGTCATTCAACAGATATTTATCAAGGGGCGGCCAGATGGCTCAGTTGGCTAGAGCGTGAGCTCTGAACAACAGGGTTGCCAGTTCGATTCCCGCATGGGATGATGGGCTGCGCCCCCTGCAACTAAGATTGAACACGGCAACTGGACTTCAAGCTGAGCTGTGCCCTCCACAATTAGGTTGAAGGACAATGACTTGGAGCTGATGGGCCCTGGAGAAACACATTGTTCCCCAATATTCCCCAATACAATTTATTTGGAAAAAAAAAAAAAGAAATCCGTTCTGTAAGACTGTTCGAGTTATGAAACGTTCAAAAACCGAGGCATGGTTTCCCCATAGAAAGTAATGCAAAATGCATTAATCCATTCCAGACCTTTAAAATCAACCCCTAAAACTGCAAATTTAGCATGAATTTTACTATCTAATGATACCATAGATCCATAAAATTTACTGCGTTCGTAAACCGAAATGTTTGTCAACCGAGATGTTCAAAAACCGGGATAACACTGCGTGCGTGTGTGTGTATTAAAAAAAATTAAAAATATTTATCAAACCTTTGTGCTAAATCTTTGGACAAGACAGACAGCAGTGTCTATGCTGAGGGAATACAGTCTAACCTGGCACTTTAAAATTCAACGTGATGGGTTCTGGGTAAGAGAAATGTGGGTGTGGTTGGAATATTTATTCAGACACTCACCCCAGACTTGGTGGTGGCTGGTCGAAGACAGTTCCAGGAGAAAGTAATATCTAAGGTAAAACCTGTTAGGTGAGGGTGGAGAGGTGAAGTTGGGGAGAAGGGTTGTCCCAACAAGAGAGAAGAGCATTCTAAAAGGCTCGTGTCAAGGGGCAGAGAGGAGAGAGTTTTAGGGAACTGAAAGTTCATTTTCACTGGATCAGTGAAGAGGACAAGAATAGAGACAGATCATCGTCATTGTCATAGCTATTACCTTAGGTACATAAATTGGGTGCCATTATTATCCCCATCTTGCAGATATGAGATCTGAGCACTGAGAGTTTAACTTGCCCAGGTTCACCCAGCTAGTATCTGTGCCCTTAACTGACACAGTACTGTCTCCCATTCTGCATCTGAGATAATTTCCCAAGCTCGTTCCAAGCAAAGGTTTGGAGGTGCCAGGAGAAAAGAGTTGATTGAGGCAGTGATTTTATATTTAGTGGGAAGTCTGAGTGGAAATATTAACCAAAGAAAGCCTGCCTTCCCCCATATGCTCCCATTGTAAATCAGATTAAGGTAAATGTACTGCTCTTCTGAGGAGAATTTTTATTTAAACAGGGGAAGCAACAACAAGTTTATCACCCGAACTGGTAGAGTGGGATGGAGGAAGACATTCTGGGGTAGAGGCCCAACTGTGCCCCCCAGGGGAACAAGGAGGTAGTGTGTAGGGACAACCTAGTCATATAATCAGAGGCATCTTTGTGGCATAGAAGAGTTGGTATGAATCACTAAACTTAATTTTCTATCAGGGAATGACTTAGGTTCTTGAAAGTTGCACATTCGAAGGTTATTCCCCCCTCCAATTACTAATGACATAAATGAAAATTACTCAAGTTGACTCAAGGAGTAAGTTGGCTTATTCAGAGGTAGATGAGTTTTGTTTAATGCAGTGACCCGATCTAGAACAAACAACAGCTTCATATCCCTTAAGAAGGAAGTCAAAAAGGACTTAATGCCAATACTTTGTAATTGAAGACTTCAAAGAGGAGAAATATGTGGACATTTCACCCAAGCATGGTGCATGGTGATAAGACTTCTCATGACCAGAGAATCTCTCATGGACAATTACCCATAGTAAGATTAAACCTTGAGCCAATGAGAAATGTAGCATTTGCTTATGACTAATTCTTCCTAGAATAAAATTATTTCAGTTTGAAAAGTACTGTATACCACCCTTCCTGAATCAAATGCTCACTTTTCCTGTTTCATCCTATTTGCCTAGTTTCTTCTCAAGAGAGCAGACAGGGATAGGTAATATTAATATTTTTAGCTGCTGAGACTGGTTTGAGTTAAAATTCCCATCTCTATGACCTCCTATGGTGAAATGGAGGTGAAAAGTTATTTTTCATGTTTATTTCCAACACTGGTAAAGTCGATGGTTTCTGTGTATGTAATTGGATTGGATTGTAGAAGGAACTTTGGAGAAACATATTTGGCCAGTGATGGCCAATGTGAATGTGAACTTGTTGGTTTAGTTAGTTGCCAAAGTAGAAAGGATGTGTGTTACATATCATTGTTTATACCAGTATGTGGGGAACTCAAAGTTGTGTGGACATTGGATATGGTTTATCAATTAGTCCTCTCTACTCAAACCATTCCCCAACCCCCACCAAAAAAAAAAAAAAAAGGACAATAGATTTATTTGCCCTTTCCTGCTGCTTAAAACTCCTTCTTTCACTTGGGCCAGATCTGATTTTGCTGTTCTTGTCATGCATGTGGATAGAGAGCTTGGTTAGCAACTTCTGTCTATTGAATTATTATATAGATAATTAATTGATTCATCACCTTGAAAATTCAGGAATGTCATTTATATAATGATTTACACTTTTTTTATTGGAACATAGACTGTATCTACCCTTAGGTACATATTGTGGTCAGAAACACAACCATTAGCAATGAGCCTTAATCGTTGTTTGATTCTCTGTTGCCATCGGGTCTACTTGTCATAGTAATTAGAAGATGATGTACGATGGTGCTTCTGCCTTGGGGCCATTAAGAAAGTAACTGAGTGGAGGAGAAGAAGAGAAGTGAGTAATAAACCTAAATCTGACCAAGTGAATAACTAAATGAGCTCAACTCTGACCAAGCCAATGGTTTCAAGACTAGTCGAATAAGCATAACACTGTAGTTCTCATCTCATAAATATTTATTTATTCAGACGAATGGAGCCTTTTATGAGCCACACATTAGGGAGATACAAGATCTGACATTGAAAACTCACATTTAGGACTCACCCCAAAGTGGGCCCAGCAAAGGTGATGAAAAGACCTGAGGCTCATTTACAATCAGCAGCTCCTCCCTCTTTTCACATGATGCAGTAGATGGAGTTATTTTTCACACCCCTTAGGATTCAATTTGCCTATATTAATAAACTATAAAGGGACAGGCTCAAAATGATTTAGACAAAATAGAGGGTTTATTGGAAATCTCAACAGCTCAATCGCAGGAAGGGCAGGATATCAACTATGAGGGAACCAGTGAACTCATTTCTCCCTAATCTCTCCTCCCCATCCCACAGTCCTTCTCTCTGGGTAACTCTCTGCAAGGAGGCTTTCTTCTCTCTCCCTGCAGATAGGGGTTCTCCCCACAATAGTGGTGGCACAGCCTTACATTTCTGTTTCCATCCCTCTCTTTGTCTCTTTGGCAGGCTAAGCCCCCTACTGTCCATCAAATGTCAGAGTTCCTCAAGGTTCTGTGGTAGGTCCTCTTACTCCTTCCCTCAGAGATCTCGTTCATGCCCACACCTTCAGTTACCATCTCTACTTAGAGAAATCACAAATTTATTCTCTAACACAGACCTTTCTCCAAGCTCTAAGCCTGTATGTATATCCAAATGCCTAGCTAGCATCTACTCTTGGGTGTGTCAAAGGCATCTGAAACTTGCCCCTTCTTTCTTGCTAACTGAATCCCCACGTTGTTGGAAGTGACAATGTACCGAGATGAAAAGAGCACATTTTCCAGCTTTCCTTATAGCCAGGGATGGGCAATGAGATTTATGCAGAATTAAGTGGAGCTCCTAGGGAAAGTCCTTTACAAAAGGCTGAGTCAGCTGGAAGTTTTGCTGTTTTTGCCCTTATGCCTTCCTCTTTCTTCTCCCTGGAATACGGATGTGATAGTGCTACAGTGGTCATCTTGAGGATGGAAAATAGCACAAAAATGGCAGAGAAATGATGGAAGGAGCCTGGGAAAAAGATGTCTACTTTTAATCTGTAGACAACTTTTAGGTGAGAAATGATACATTTCAATCTTATTGAAATTAAGGTGGATAAATTAAGATAGAATAACTCCTATTTCATATCTCTATAACTAGAACCAAACACAATTCCTAACAGATATAATGACCTCTTCCTACACCTCTTTCCTCATCTGGTACCAGACCCCACACCACCCTTCTCTTCTCTAATCACACTGTCCTCTCTCCCTACATTCACAATGCTTCTTTGGCCCCTTATTCGTCTCCTGTGCCATTTCCAATTCCTGGATCTCAGCTCAGTCATCACCTCCTCAGGGGAGCTATCCCTCCAATTCCCCCATCATAGGTTCTCAAAGCACCACCAGCCTCTCCTTTGTAGTAACATCCCCATTGGAATTTTACAGTCTAGTGGGAGGGACTCGTATCTCTCCCTCCTACAAGGTTGTAAGCTCCATGGACGACTATGTCCTATCCTTTTATTTCTATTGTGTCTTTTATACCTAAGCAATTTCGTAACAAGTCTTCATCCCTGAAAGGAAAAATGTTGACTAAATGAATGAACCAGAAGTTACTCAGGCCTCTCTAGTTCATGTTTTTAAAATCCTAGGGAAGTCTGACTGGCTTAGCTTCAATTGTCAGTGTAAAAAAAGTCCAGACCTGTAGAGAATTTTTATAAATTTACTTGAGCCAAACTGACAACATAAACTGGGGAGTAAGATCTCAAATGCTCTGGAGAATAATAGTTTTGCAGTTTCTTTTTAGGCATTTGAATTTAAGAAGGGGACAGAAGAAAGACTGGAACAAGATTATGTTCTCTCTTGAGGGTAGTTACCTCTTAGAAGGAAACAGGCATTTTCAAAGGTGTGCTAACTAGATGCACAGAAACAATGGACAGGGCTTGCTTAAGGCAAAGATAGACCTTTTTACTAAAGAAGTTATATGTCTGGGGTGTGACTACCCACCATGACCTGCACAGTTAGGAATTTGTGATCAGATCATCCTGTGAGGATACTTTCCATAGAACCCTTTTTTTTCATCTGCACAACTTAGGGCCAAGTTTCTACCTCAGGACTGTGGCTGAGAGCAAGGGTCTATAAGAACTTGGCAGCCGCCATTCAAGTCGCATGATTGGAGTAGGGAAAGGCACAATCCCAAAAGAAGGGAAAGGGGAGAGATAAACGTAACAAATGTCCATCCCTTTGAGGCCATCCTTGATGCTAATTATAACCTGATTTTACCTGGAGGGGAAAGGAAGAGGAAGAAGGGTTCACAGTTTAATTTGGCTCAGGTACTGCCGGCCCTGGGAGAGGACCTGGTTCCCAAACTTGTATATAAGGGGATGAACTCGATACATTCTCTCAGGGTCTGTTCTCTATTCATTGTCAATAAATAATGACAATAAGAATGAAAGACTTTGTTTTATCCAATTTTATGACTTCCATTCAATTCAACAAATACTTAAAATATAAGCTCTTCACTTAACTCAAAACCCTTCCATTTCTGGTCCCTGCTGCCCTCTCGGACGTCCTTCTCTCCTGCCACCCCTTCCATTCCTTCCCGCCTTCAATGAATTCCAGCCACCCTGACCTCCTATTTCTCAATGTCTGAGCTCAGTCCTGCCTCAGAGACTTTGCACTGCTGTTTCCTCTGCCTGGGACTCTCTGCTCCTAGTTCTTTCTCAGTTCTTGAGAAAGCTGAGCCAAAAGGCCTACTACGAACAGTTCTGCAGTTTGTGCACAAGATGCCAGACTAAGCGCTGAGATTCAGTCCCAGTGCTGCCCACCAAACTGTGTGCTCTGAGGAAGACGTGCATTTTTCTTCACCAAAGAGCATCCTGCAGCAAACCCAAGGGTCCTTGGGGCTGCATCTGGCCAGAGGGGTGTTGGGAAGACTTCCTTGAAGCAGTGACTCAAGCTGAGAATAGAAGGATGGGGAGGAGGTGACCAGGCAGAGACAGGATGGGACCTGATGCGGAAGGTAGCCTGGTCCAGAGAAGAATAGACTCCCGGTTCCTGAGGCCTGAGTCCCTCGCTGAGTGCAGGTCACTCGAGTACCCAAGCTGTTTCCAACAATGCTTTTGGGCTTTTAAGAGTATGTGGTTATTCATTGCTGAGGTAACATAGATCATTCGGATAAGTCATCTTTCAGGCTCTGGAGTAGAGCCTGACTCAGTGCTGTGTTTGAGCAGGTACCTTTCCATCTGCAGGAGCTGACTATGCACATCTCTTCCCAGCTCTACATTCAGTGCATCACACGGGCAGCTTGAAATTGGTCGTGGTGGGAGTATTTACACCAGAGAAATTGGCAAACAGATCAGGGCTTTTTTTTTTTTTTTTTTTTTTTTTTTAATTGGAGCACCAATTTTAAACATTTACTAGCATGCCACTGAGCATGAACCAACTCTCATAGCCCTAGAGAAGTTACCCAATTTTACAGAGAGTCACAAGTTTTCTTGAAAAGGTACCGTATTTTGCCGTGTATAATGCTCACCTTTTTGCCCAAATTTGTGAGGGAAAAATAAGGATGCACATTATACATGGGTAGCACTAATTCTGTTTCTATCTAAATGTTTTTAATTATTTTATTTATGCTTATGAGTTAAAAGTGTAACTCTAGAAATCAATAATGGTATCCATATGCAAAATAATACTCTGAAATAAGATAATTGGTTTTGTTGAACTTAACTGCAAACTTGCAATGACGAACAGTTCTTGGCCTTCTGTGATATGTAAATATTGCAAATTTGTCACCGGTACTTAAAATTTCTGGTAACTTGTATCTGTTCTTGTGTTTTGTAATTATTTGTTACATAAAATTTCTTGTACCATAATATGTTAAAAACATAAATGCTAAAATTCCTCTATACTACAAATCAAATACCCAAATGTAAACAAATAAAAATTTGAATTAAAAACGTGGGTGTGCATTATACACAGGAGTGCATTATCCCCAACATAATACGTAATTGACACGGTGGCCTTTAGATCCTGCCTGAAGTAACTGGAAAAAGATGCTGCTGATTCCCCTGAGATGGAATGTGATTTCTGTCACTCATGAATGTTTCCTTACAGTTGACCTTCAAGAAGCAGAACCTCATAAATGATGTAATTGAGGGTGATAAGAGGGGGTTGGACTTGGCTGGTCAGCAGTTTGCTGACACTGCTGTGGTCAGAGACTATTATTACCAACTACTGTGGGCATGAACCAACTCTCATAGCCCTAGAGAAGTTACCCAAATAGTGAAGGCACCCAAGACCTTGTGCCTCCCTTCTGAGAACTAGCAACTGGCTAGTACCATAGGACAGGTACAAATTATGTGTGTAATTCCAGTCCCCTGCTTTCTACCACCCTAGTGGTTGGGGAAGATTTGATTCAGATGACAGGTCTCCTGAGAACATGGGCTGTCTTAGTCACCCTCGTGTTTCTCACGGTCTCTGACCCGGCGTCTGACACACACAATCTCTCACTAGATGCTGCTTTTGAATTAATGTGCCCCATGAAGGAGAACCCAGAAAGTTTACACAGCTAGATCCCCTCCTCACCCCAGGCCTCTGTTCATCCTTATGACTTGCCTTTCTGGCAACTTCTGTTTATTCTGCTAAACTCAGTTTGGGGGAACTCTGAGAAGCTGTCGCCAGGTCCCTGAGACTGGGGGAACACCTGCACTGTGAAGGGTATCCCCAGTACCTGTCTTCCCAAGTTCTTTTACCCACCCCATCTACTGGGAGTGTCTACATCTCATTCATCCCTCCAGCCCCGGCCCCTGGCACAATATGTGGCACAAAACAGGTGCCCAATAAATATTTAATGTGTGAATAAGGGGTGGGAGCTACTGCAAAAAGGAACTTAAATTTCAGGAGAGATTGGAGAAAGCCACATGTAACAAGCTCCCTCTGCATGCCAGACATATGAATGAATGGTAGCAGAATATGTCACCCCAAAATATGCCACTCTGGAATAAGGATTCTTTTGAGCTGAGAGAAATTGAGAAGAAGCAGATACAAGAAAAGCTCTCTGTTTCCCCCTATTTGCCTAAAAGTGGGAGAGAAATTCCTAAAGGTGTCCTCCACTCCCTTTCTACCAGGAAGGTCAGAAGTTAGTCACTGGAGACAACTCTGGACACTTATGTGCCCAGAGACGGCACCTACATAACAAACTTTACTAACAAACCTTTGTCTTTCATCAGTTCTTCCATATATTTGCCTTCCCACAATTCGTTGCCCTAGAAACTCAAAGTCCCTTTCCTTTTCACTTCTCTAAAAGTGTATTGTTCTTTTGTCAAGATGCTATATAAGCCCAAGTTCTACCCACGCCTTTGAGTTATCATCAGGGGTGCTCCCGTGTGTTTGTACAACGCACGATAAACTTCTATTTTTCTCTTGTGAATCTGTCTTTTGTTAGTTTAATTTACAGGGTCCCAGTTAGAGAACCTAAGAGGATAGGAGGAAAAGTATTTCTTTCTCCGCTACATGTGGTACAATGTCCTTACATTCGCTCTCTTTTCATCCTTATACAACCCCACAAAGTAAATTCTATTAGTCCCATTTTACAGAGAAGGAACAGAAGATCAGAGCTAAGTAATTTACCCAAAGCCACACAGCTCACAACAGGAGAAGATAGAATTGGGGTCCAAATATGATTCTCTGCCTTCCACTACACAGGGATTTAGGCTATGCCGGAACCAGAGTACTCAATGCAGCAATGAAAAACTGTTTAGCCTAAGGGTCCCTTTCTTTGCCTGTTTTTCCTGGCCTCCTACATCACAGCCTACATCACTCCTGGGGCCAGTTTGTCTGCACGTTGATTCAATTTAAGCTGATAGGACACCCAGGTCTATTTCTCTTGCGTTCCTCACAGCTTTTCAGGAAACTTTTGCTACATTTGTTCCCTTCTCTCCAAATTCTTTAGGTTTAAGGAATGAGAATATGTATCAAGAAGCTGGTAGAGCCAGTAAATACCTTCTGCTGAAACTCCTGACCAATGTGTTTTATTTTATTTTATTTTTTTTTTTATTATTATTTTTTTTTAATTAGATTCAGGTGCACAAGACAAAGCAAAACTTAGACATTTATCATTTATATCCCTCACACTGTGTGAACACCCCTCCCCCCATCCACTATCCCTCTGTACGTTCCCAAAACCTCTCACCTTCCCCTTATCCCCACCCCCCCGCCCCTCTAGCAACCCTCTGTTTTTCCTCCATGTTTCCAAAACTGTTTCTGATTAGTTCATTCACTTATTCTTTTCTTTAGATTCCGCATATAAGTGAGATCATATGGTATTTGTCTTTCTCTTTCTGACTTATTTCACTTAACATAATGTTCTCTAGGTCCATCCATGTTGTTGCAAATGGTAAGATTTCTTTCTTCTTTATGGCTGCGTAATACTCCATTGTATAAATGTACCACAGTTTCTTAATCCAGTCATCTACTGATGGGCATTTCGGTTGTTTCCAGGTCTTGGCTATTGTATATAGTGCTGCAATAAACATAGGAGTGCATAAAGATTTTTGAATTGGAGTTTTGGATTTCTCCGGATAGATACCTAGGAGTGGGATTGCTGGATCATAAGGTAGTTCCATTTTCAGATTTTTGAGATATCTCCAAACTGTTTTCCATAGTGGCTGCACCAATCTGCATTCCCACCAACAGTGCACCAGCGTTCCCTTTTCTCCGCATCCACGCCAGCACTTGTTGTTTGTTGATTTATTGATGATAGCCATCCTGACTGGGGTGAGGTGGTATCTCATTGTGGTTTTTATTTGCATTTCTCTAATGGTTAGTGAGGTTGAACATTTCTTCATATGTCTGTTTGCCATCTGTGTGTCCTTTTTAGAAAAATGTCTCTTCATGTCCTCTGCCCATTTTTTAATTGGGTTGTTTGTTTTTTTGGAGTTGAGTTGAGTGAGTTTTTTATAAATTTGTGATATTAACCCCTTATCAGATATATCATTGGCAAATATCTTTTCCCAATCAGTAGGATCCCTTTTTGTTTTATTGATGGTTTCCTTTGCTGTGAAAAAGCTTTTTAGTTTGATGTAATCCCACATGTTTATTTTTCCTCTTACTTCCCTCATGAGGATATATCAGTAAAAATCTTACTCCGGGTAATGTCTGTGAAGTTTCTTCCTATATTTTCTTCTAGGAATTTTATGGTTTCAGATCTTACATTTAAATCTTTAAGCCATTTTGAATTTATTTTTGTATGTGGTGTAAGGAGGTGATCCAGCTTCATCTTTTTGCATGTGTCTGTCCAAGTTTCCCAGCACCATTTATTGAATAGACTGTCTTTACCCCACCGTACATTCTTGCTTCCATTGTCATAGATTAAGTGGCCATATAGGCATGGATTTATTTCTGGACTCTCTATTCTGTTCCATTGATCTATGGGTCTGTTTTTATGCCAGTACCATGCTGTTTTGATTACTGTAGCCTTGTAGTATAATTTGAAGTCAGGTATTGTTATACCTCCCACTTTGTTCTTATTTCTCAAGATTGTTGAAGATATCCGGGGTCTTTTGTTATCCCATATAAATTTTAGGATTATATGTTCTATTTCTGTGAAAAATGTCGTTGGTAGTTTGATAGGAATTGCGTTGAATATATATATTGCCTTAGGCAGTATGGACATTTTAACTATATTAATTCTTCCTATCCATGAACATGGTATGTGTTTCCATCTATTTGTATCTTCTTTCATTTCTTTCTTCAGTGTCTTATAATTTTCTGAGTACAGATCTTTTACTTCTTTGGTTAAATTTATTCCCAGGTATTTTATAGTCTTTGGAGCAATTGTAAATGGAATTGCTTTTTAATTTCTCCTTCTGATGTTTTATTATTGGTATATACAAATGCAACTGATTTCTGAATATTAATTTTGTATCCTGCTACTTTACTAAATTCATCTATCAGCTCTAATAGTTTCTTGGTGGAGTCTTTAGGGTTCTCTAAATATAGTATCATATCATCTGCATATAATGACAGTTTTACTTCCTCCTTACCGATTTGGATGCCTTTTATTTCTTTTTCTTGTCTGATTGCTGTGGCTAGAACTTCCAGCACTATGTTGAATAGAAGTGGAGAAAGTGGGCAGCCTTGCCTTGTTCCTGATTTTAAGGGAATGGTTTTAGTTTTTCCCCATTGAGTATGATGTTAGCTGTGGGTCTATCATATATGGCCTTTATTATGTTGAGATATGATCCTCTATTCCCACTTTCTTAAGGGTTTTTATCATGAATGGCTGCTGAATTTTATCAAATGCTTTTTCTCGTCAATTGATATGATCATATGATTTTTATTTTTCATTTTGTTAATGTGGTGTATCACATTAATTGATTTGGATGTTGAACCACCCTTGCATACCAGGGATGAATCCCACTTGATCATGGTGTATAATCTTTTTAATATATTGCTGAATTCTGTTTGCTAGTATTTTGTTGAGGATTTTTGCATCTATGTTCATTAGCGATATCGGCCTGTAGTTTTCTTTTTTGTGGTGTCTTTGTCTGATTTTGGGATCAGGGTGATAGTGGCTTCGTAAAAGTGTTTGGGAGTCTTCCTCCTCTGGATTTTTGGAAGAGTTTGAGGAGAATAGGTGACAATTCTTTTTGAACGCTCTGTAAAATTCACCTGTAAAGCCATCTGGTCCAGGGCTTTTGTTTGTTGGGAGATTGTTGATTACTGATTCAATTTCCTTGGTGGTAATCAGTCTATTCAGGTTTTCTGTCTCCTCTTGAGTTAGCCTTGGGAGGTTGTATGCATCTAGGAAATTGTCCATTTCTTCCAGGTTGTCAAATTTGTTGGCATACAGTTGCTCATAGAAATTTCTTAGGATTTTTGTATCTCTGCGGTGTCTGTTGTCACTTCTCCTCTTTCATTACTGATTTTATTAATTTGGGTCCTCTCTCTTTTTTAATGAGTCTGGCTAAAGGTTTGTCAATTTTGTTTATCTTCTCTAAGAACCAACTCTTGGATTCATTGATCTTTTGTATTGTTTTTCTGGTTTCTATTTCATTTATTTCCGCTCTGATCTTTATTATCTCCTTCCTTGTACTCCCTTTGGGCTTATTTTGTTGTTCTTTTCCAGATCCCTTAAGTGTGAAGATAAACTGTTGATTAGTGATGTTTCTTGTTTCTTTAGGTAGGCCTGCAGTGCTATGAACTTCCCTCTTAGGACTGCTTTCGCTGCATCCCATAGATTTTGGGTCGTTGTATTTTCATTTTCGTTTGTCTCGAGATATCTTTTGATTTCTTCCTTGATCTCCTGTTTGACCCATTCATTGTTTAGTAACATATTATTCAGCCTCCATGAATTTGTGTGTCTTCCAGTCTTTTTCCTGTAGTTCATTTCTAATTTCATAGCACTGTGGTCAGAGAAGACAATTGGTATGATTTCAATTTTCTTAAATTTATCCAGACTTGCTTTGTGGCCTAACATATGGTCTATCTTGGAGAATGTTCCATGTGCGCTTGAGAAGAACGTGTATTCTGCAGCATTGGGGTGGAATGCTCTGAAAATATCGGTTAAATCCAAGTGGTCCAATGTGTCATTTAAGGCTGTTGTTTCCGTATTGATTTTCTGTCTGGAAGACCTGTCCCTTGTTGTCAGAGGTGTGTTGAAGTCCCCTACTATGATAGTGTTACTGTTGATCTCCATCTTTATGTCAGTCAATATCTGTTTTATATATTTAGGTGCTCCTATGTTGGGTGCATAGATGTTTACTAGGGTTATATCCTCTTGTCGAATTGATCCCTTTATTATTATATAGTGTCCATCTTTGTCTTTTAATATTTTCTTCATTTTAAAGTCTATTTTGTCAGAGATAAGTATTGCAACTCCAGCTTTTTCTCATTTCCATTTGCATGGAATATCTTACTCCAACCCTTCACTTTTAGCCTGTGTGTGTCTTTTGATCTGAGGTGAGTCTCTTGTATACAGCATATACAAGGGTCTTGCTTTCTTATCCATTCAGCCACCCTATGTCTCTTGATTGGAGCATTTAAACCATTTACATTTAAAGTGATTATTGATAAGTACATAGTTATTGCCATTTTTAAATTTGTGGATAAATTGTTTTCGTCTTTCTTCTATTTACAGAAGTCCTTTTAGTATTTCTTGCAATGCTGGCTTGGTGGTAATGAATTCCTTTAGCTTATTCTTTTCTGGGAAGCTCTTTATCTCCCCATCAATTTTAAATGATAGCCTTGCTGGATAAAGCAACCTAGGTTGTAGGCCTTTGTTTTCCATCACTTTGAGTATCTCCTGCCACTCCCTCCTGGCCTTCAATGTTTCTGCAGAAAAGTCATTTGATAGTCTTATGGGAGTTCCCTTGTATGTAACCCTCTGTCTTTCTCTTGCTGCTTTTAGGATTCTCTCTTTGTCTTTAATCTTTGCCATTTTAGCTATAATGTGTCT
Organism: Rhinolophus sinicus; assembly: GCF_036562045.2. Taxonomy (NCBI): domain Eukaryota; kingdom Metazoa; phylum Chordata; class Mammalia; order Chiroptera; family Rhinolophidae; genus Rhinolophus; species Rhinolophus sinicus. The sequence continues at coordinate 42,850,472 of NC_133755.1, read as the reverse complement.
TGGAGTGGACCTGTTTGGGTTTATCCTGGTTGGAACTCTCTGCACTTCCTGGACTTGTATGTTGGTTTCCTTCATCAGGTTAGGGAAATTTTCAGACATTATTACTTCAAATATGTTCTCAATCCCTTGTTTCTTCTCTTCACCTTCTGGTATTCCTATGATGCATGTTGTTGCGCTTGATGTTATCCCATAGGTCTCTTAAACCATCTTCATTGTTTTTATTCTTTTTCTTTCTGTTGTTCTGTTTGGGTGATCTCTGCTAACTTGTCTTCTAAGTCGCTGATTCGATCCTCTGCTTCATCTAACCTGCTGTTAATTCCTTCAAGTGAGTTCTTTATTTCGGTAACTGTGTTCTTTAGTTCTAACTGGTTGTTCGTTATGATTTCTACATCCTTCTTGATGTCCTCTCTAAGTTCCTTAAACATTCTTATCATCAGTATTCTGAACTCTGTCTCTGACAGTTTGGTTACCTCTGCTTCATTTAGTTCCATTTCTGAAGGTTTCTTCTGTTCTTTTATTTGGGATATGTTTCTTTGTTTCCTCATTCTGGCTGACTCTCTGTGTTTGCTTGATGTATTAGATAGGTGCCCTGGAGTTCTTAGTTCTTGCTGGATTAGTATATAATAAATGTCCTTTATATTTGACTTGCACTACTTGTTCTTCTCCCCTCGTGTGCTCTAAAAGTGACTCTTGTGTTGTGTATATTGTCCTGTTAAAGAAGATCCTTAATTGCTTTTCGCTTGTGAGTAGGTGGAGTTAACTCCTAGGCTGACTAGTTGTAAGACTTGGCTTTGCCCACGCAGGGTATTCTGCTGCGTGAGGATTGACCGCTTAGATGTGGTTTGCCCTTTGGCCTCTATGTGCCTGTAAAGAATCCCCTCTGAGTGTGTCACTTGTAGGTCAAACCCGGTAGTACTCTGGCTTGGTCTGGAGTTGGCCGCTGGGTATGTTGAATCTTGTGCCTCTTAAGCTGGGCACTGGTAGGGCAATTACAGAACAAAGCAAATCACCAAGCACAACAATAACAACAAGGAAAAAGTCAAATACATTCACATGTAAAAAAACAATCGACAACCCCCACTCGACATAGGCAAAGATGTCAAAAATATAAAGACAAATCAACACCGAACAAAAACAAACAAACAAAAAACAAACAAACAAAAAACAAACAAACAAACAAAAAACACAGCGCCAGTTGTGGCTTAAGCCCACCAAGTAATCTCCAAGTTGTTCTCTGCTGTAGCACAGAATCCCCACTCGACACAGGCAAAGATGTCAAAAATATAAAGACAAATCAACACAGAACAAAAACAAACAAACAAAAAACAAACAAACAAAAAACAAACAAACAAACAAAAAACACAGCGCCAGTTGTGGCTTAAGCCCACCAAGTGATCTCCAAGTTGTTCTCTGCTGTAGCACAGAATCCCCACTCGACACAGGCAAAGATGTCAAAAATATAAAGACAAATCAACACAGAACAAAAACAAACAAACAAACAAAAAACAAACAAACAAAAAACAAACAAACAAACAAAAAACACAGCGCCAGTTGTGGCTTAAGCCCACCAAGTAATCTCCAAGTTGTTCTCTGCTGTAGCACAGAATCCCCACTCGACACAGGCAAAGATGTCAAAAATATAAAGACAAATCAAAACAGAAAGAAAAGAAAGAAAAAGAAAAAAAAAAAAAAAGACAGCGCCAGTTGTGGCTTAAGCCCACCAAGTAGTCCCCTGCGTATTGTGCAGGTAGAGCCGGTCACCTGATGCCCAGAGTGACTCTGAGGCTGCAGCTTTAGATGCGTGGGGCTGAGGGGTCTGGACAGTAGGTTTTACAAAGTCAGTGCAGTTTCTGCCCTTGCCGGCACATATGCACACCGAGAATAGCACCACCAGCCCTGTGTCCAGCTCTCCTGAGTCTTAGGGCACCTCTTCCCTGTCCTGACCAATGTGTTTTAGAGTGTAGTTCCAGGACAACCTGCATCAGAAGTACCTGGAAGGTTAGCTAAGATTCAGTTTCTCAGCCCTGCCCCATGGAGTAGGTCTGTGGATGCAACCCTGAAATCTGCATCTCAACCAGGCACCCCTGGCTGAATTTTTTTTCAGTAGTTTTCAAGGACCTGTTTAAAATTTAAGATGTAATTTACATGTTAAGTGTACACATTTTAAGGGTAGAGCTAGAATTTTTATGTAAGTACACACATTTTTTTTTTTTATTGGGGAAGGGGAACAGGACTTTATTGGGGAACAGTGTGTACTTCCAGGGCTTTTTTCCAAGTCAAGTTGTTGTGCTTTCTATCTTAGTTGTGGAGGGTGCCATTCAGCTTCAAGTTGTTGTCCTTTCAGTCTTAGTTGTAGCTCAGACTCCGCAGGGGGTGGAGCCCACCATCCCTTGCGGGACTCGAGGAATCGAACCGACAACCTTGTGGTTGAGAGCCCACTGGCCCATGTGGGAATTGAACTGGCAGTCTTTGGAGTTAGGAGCATGGGGCTCTAACCGCCTGAGCCACCGGGCTGGCCCCAGCTACACACATTTTTAACCCGAGTACACCTGGAGTACACCTGCATAACAATCACTCAGGTCGGGATAGAGAAGAAAATTTCCCTTTAAGTCTTCCCAGCGATAACTACTATTCTATCTCCATGGCTAGTTTTGCCTGATCTTGAACCTCATAGATATGGAATCATTCAGCATATGCTGTTTTGTGTCTGTTTTCTTTCACTCACATTATGGTTTTGCAATTTATCCATGTTGTTATGTGTAGCAATAGTTCATTCCTTTTTGTTGCTGGTGATATTCCATTGTGTGAATTCATTCTAATCTATTGATCTATTCTCTTACTGAAAATCACTTAGATTGTTTCCAGTTTGGGGCTATTATGAATGAAGCTACTATAAGCATCCTTGTTCTATGTGTTTTGGTCGATATAGGTACTCATTTATCTTGGGTAATTACTTAGGTATGAAATTGTTTCATGCTGACTGCATGAGGTAGATGGGAGTTTATATACATCCATGAACAAGAAATGCAGGGTAGCAACAATCACCACCCAAAAGGAAGGAAGTGCCAGGCCGGGCAGCTCAGTTGCTGATTTTAGCTCATGTGTTCTCAACAGGTAATATTAAGTGTACGAAAAATATTTTAGCTATTACATTGGTTTGTGGCCCTGACATATGCTGACATACAGTAATGTCATGGAGAAAAGGGCAATTAGGAAAAAATATCTGACACGTCTCCTTAGGGGGGTGATAATGAAAACAGCTTAAGCATATTGGTCGAGCTAAACCTGGACGATGTTCTCATATCTCCAAAATCTGGAACCTAAGGATCACCTTGTCTTTTGGTCAAGGAGGGTAACTTGAGAGTAAACACTACCCAGAGATACCCAGAGGAAAACACAGCTAAGTTCCTGTGTGCATGTGTTGGGAGGTGCTGGGGCTTGTAGGTACAAGGATATAATCATACTCTGAAAGAACAAGTAATTCACCTGAGTCTATACAGCTCTTCCTCTAATCAACACAGCAGCTGACTGGCCCATGAGAGGAAAAGTTTCTTTTATTAGCACCTTTTGTTGAGGGAGGAAGTGATGAATGTCTCCACTGGCCATGCTGGGCGTCATGTAAGATCAGCTCTTGCGTGGAGGAAGCTCAGGAACCACAATACAGCCACCACACTCAAGGCTTCCTCGGCACCTCAGCACCCATTGTTAGCCTCTAACCCGTGCGTGATGTTTCCGCCCTAGCAGACCTTCCCTTGTGAGCAAATGGAAAGAAAGTAAAAAATCTGGAAAGAATGAATGCATCAAAGAGAAAGCAGACACCACGAACCAAGCCAGGGGGTGCAGCACGCAGCCCCTGGACACCAGGCAGGAAGAGGGGGGGCTTTGAGAGAAGCCCCCGGAGTTCTCCTTCACCTGTGTTCTCTGTAACCCAGGTTTCTGGTGGGCAGTTCACCTACACTTGCACCTCAGATAAATGTGGTCGGTGTGAGAAGCGTCACTGGGGCGGCGTACCCCACTAAGCCCAAGGCACTGACTTCAATCCTGAGTTACACACAGGCAGTGTAGTACAGGAGCCAAAACCACTTATCCTGTGTGCTTGTCATAAGTTTTATACCCTTTCTTAAGCTTTCTGTGCCTCAGTCTCCTCGTCTGCAAAATGGGGGGTGGAGTGGGGTGATAATAATGGTACCTACCTCATAAACTAGTGAATATATGTAAAGTGCTCAAAACAGACCTTGGCACACAGTCTCTTCTGAGCTTGGCCTTTAATATTACTTATAATTGATACCTGCCCTCAAGCTGTTCCCATACTAGGAAGGGTACCACCTTCTATTTTCCTATTTAACTAAAAGGCTGACAGGCAAGTATAATTTGAATAATTCTTACCTGTTCCTCTCTAGACTTCAGGCAGGGATATTGCTGCCCCCTTGGGGTTGTCATTTCGTGATTGACTTGCTTTCCCCCTCCTTCTTCCCTCCCACTCAGCAGCCATGCTCCAGAAGGGGGAGGTGGTGCTAACCACTGTCCTTGGGGTGGGGGTGTGGTACATAGCTAAGAGGAAATTCTGATTGAGCTGATGACTCATGAGTCACTGTACATTTCGCTCAGCTGGTGAGGTCACAGCACAGATAGGGAGCCCAAGCTCAGGTCTGCTTGGTCAAGAAATGGCGCTGCTTTCCCATGAAGGATGCTGCAGAGCCATGGAGGTGATCACGGGCCATACACACCACATTCTCCTCCTTTCCATTTAGTTAAAAGGGATATGATGAGACGGGCTCATTCCAGCACAGGTAGGGTCGGTTCATCGGGTTGTTGGCATGGCTTTCAGAGGCCCAGCTTATTCTGTGTCCACTTTCCCAAAGATCCTTCAACATTTCTGGAAAGCCGTTGGATGATTTATTCTGAGCATCAGGTTGAGCTGCCCAGGTACATGGCTCTGCAGTAGAGATTTGTGTGGACAAGGTAAATTGGGGTGTGCTCTCAAGATCAACACCTGTGGGGGGTGGGAAGGAAGCAGGTTGGACAGAGGGGAAACTTGAACTTTAGATGCTGTCACAACAAAGGCTTCGAGGCACTCTGGAGCTAGGATGACCCTTTAAAATTGGAGCCTGAGCAGGCTTTATACCTCCTGACCACTGGATACAGGCTGTTCCACAAAGGGCCAGTGTCCTTGGGTGAGGTGGCTCTCCTTAGGGCAGGGCAAGCCCTGCAGAGGCAGCTGTGAGCCACTGGCTGCTAATACTCCCAGCAGCTGGGTAATGAGCACCCCGTCCTGAGGGGAGATCTGGGCAACATTCCTGAGCATCTACCACACTGAGCATGCACTTTAGACCTTCCTGCCTTTTACCATCTGTTCAAATTCTTCCTGTTCTCTAAAATCTGAGAGTGTAATGGCTGAGGGTATAGGTTTTGGAGTCTGACAGACTCGCGTTTAAACCTATTTCTGCCATTCACTTGACAATATTTATAGCATATATCTCAGGTGCTGTTCAAGGCACTGAGGGTACAAAAATGATAACATGCCAGCCTTTGGAGCTTATATTCTATGCGGGGCAGGGGAACATTGACAAAAAAATAAATAATACATATTTAATATATATTATATATAATTATGATCTGTAGGATACATATAATATATAATGACTAATGACACGGAAAAGATCACACAGGCTGCAGGGGTAAGGAAATGGTGGGAAAGCTATTTTGGGAGGAGGTCAGGGAAGGCTTCCCAGGGAAGGCGGCATCTGAACAGACATATGAAGAGTGGAACGTGTGGCTGTGCAGAGATCTGGGGAGAGTGGGTGTTACGTGGAGGGAACTGCAGTGCACAGGCCCTCAGAAGGGGGTGTGCTGGGAGTGTTCAGGGGGCACCAGGAGGCCAAGGTGTGACGTGTGGGTGGGGGAGGAAGAGGAAGGAGGGGTGGAGAAGGCGGTGGCTGGGCAGCGCAGGATCTCCTTTTGAAATGATGACAGTGTTCTGACGTTCGTTGAGGTGATGACTGCACAACTCTGAGAAGATGCTGAAAGCCACACAATTGTACACTCTAAGTAGGTAAAGTGTATGCTATATGAATTATATCTGAAAAAGCTATTTTAAACATCAGAGCAGTGACTGACAGGAGACTGAATTATGCCGGGCCTGGTACGTCATCATCAGGATTTGTGCTTTTACTCTGGGGTGGAGCACTCCTAGGAGGGTTTAAGCAGAAGAAGGAAAGGATTGGATTTACGTTTGAAAAGACCCTCTCTGCTGCAGTGAGGAGAATTGGCTGGAGGGGGGGCAGCTGTGGAAGTGGGGAGATGATAAAGAGCTTCCCGTGATAATCCAGGTGAGGGGTGCTGGTGGCTCCCAGCAGGTGCTGGAAGCAGGGCAGCAGGTGGTTGAATGTAGACACCCTTTGATGGCAGAGCCAGCAGGAGGTGCCAACAGAACGACCGGTGTGGGTGTATGAAAGAGAGGAGTCAAAGGTTTTTAGTCCTAACTGTAGAGTGGAGTTGCCATTTGCTAGGATGAAGACCACTGTGGGAGCAACACAATTTGGGTTTTGTTTTTGACTACATGAAGCTTGGGAGGTGTATTAGAGGTGCCACATAGGCAGGTGGGAGTTCTGTCTAGATTCAGCAAGAGAACAGTCTGGGCAGGAGATGAAATCTGGGAGTGATGAGCATATTCATGGAATATAGTCTTGAGACTGGTTGAGACCCTAGGGAGGAGTAAAGACACAAGCCATGGCCAAGTGTCTAAACCTTAGACACTTAGTTTTCCAAACTATGCAAAATCTACCTTGTGCAATTGTAGTGAATGTTGGCAGATGCACTGTGGGCAAAGTGCTCAGTGGATTGTAGCTCTCCCACTGCCTTTTCATCTCAGAGTTCCTCAGTCAGACTCACTGTCCACTTCACTTATTCAGTCTTACTATTTAACTATTTTATCCAGTTCAGTACAGAGCACTGACTGCTGGGAACATCAGCTACCTAAAGATCCTGGCTCACACATTTTTTTTTAAAAAACGTTATTTATCTTAAGTGTGTTTTTCCAGGACCCATCAGCTCCAAGTCAAGTAGTTGTTTCAGTCTAGTTGTGGAGGGTGCAGTTCACACTGGCCTATGTGGGAATTGAACTGGTGACCCTGGTGTTAAGAGCACTGTGCTCTAACCAACTGAGCTAAACAGCCGCCTCTAGCTCACACTTTCTATCCTCCAAGGATGTACCTTCCAACGGAGAAAACAGAAAACCCCATCAACCTAATGATAACATGTTAAACAACAGGACTGTAACAGGGGCGGTAACTGGCAGGGGGTGGGGAGACATTAATTCAGGCTGGAGACATTTGTGAGGACCTCACTAAGGAAGCAGAACATGAGCTGGAGGTGGAGAGTTGAAAAGGAATGTGTTTGGGAAAGATGAAAGGAATATGTTAGGGAAAGATGGGGGTGGAAGGGAGGGTACCCCAGGCAGATGTGACAAAAACAGAACCATTGGAGTCCTCTGTGGCTGAAGCATAGTATTCGTGGTGATGGGATAGAGGGAGCTCAGCCTGGCTTGAGTCAGACTGGAGGAGTTGGCAGAGGGCATGCCATTTTAGAAAACCACACCCATAGTCACACCCTGAGTTGTCTGGTTACCCAGAACGGCTCCCCTCTGAACATAGGCCTGGGGCCTTTCGGTTCCTCTCACTCTTAAACCCATCACATCAGCTCATCAGTTTCATTAAGACTGCCATTTTTCTGCCCATGCAACCATGACCTTCTAACCACCTCGTGTTCCCTTCCTGTGGTTCCATCACTATAGCCTGTCTCTTACTAGCATCTTCAACTGATTTGCCTCCTTGGCTCTCTACTGCATCATCTTACAAACTCCCAATCCTGGTCATTTCAACAAACCTTTCTCTTCTATTTCAGGATGTTGAGGTAGCTGGACAACAATTCCGTAACTGCATATTGCAGTAGTTTCGACTTCGTTGTCACCAATCTCGGTTGGGTCTTTAAGAGTCCTGGTCCATAAATTTCCGGTCTTCCACTGTGGCCATGCCAAACCTTTGTTCCTCTTTTCAGCTTATTCTCAGTATGGAACATGGAAAGCTTTGGGGGACATTCTCCCTCAATGTTTACCCTCCATGCATGCAAACTTATCTCCTTCTTATTAGTTATCTGCGTTCAAATTTTCGTGGCTTAAAATAACACACATTTATTATCTTACAGTTCGTGGACTCTGGATGTGGTTTAGTGGGGTACATCTATCTCCTTCAAGGTCTCTCATAAGATTGCAATCAAGCTTTTGGCTGGGGCAGCAGTTGTCCCAAGGCTTGACTGAGGCTGAAGGGGGCACTCCTAAGGTCACTCTTGTGGCCCTTTGGATAGGGCTGCACTACAACATGGCAGCGACTTCCCCCAGAGGGACTGAGTCAAGAGAGAGCAAAGACAAGAGTATCCAGGATGGAAGCCACAGTCCTTTTATAACCAAATGTCAGAAGTGGCATACCATTACTTCTACAGCATTCTATTCATTAGAAGTGAGTCAATACGTCCAGCCCCCACTTATGGGAAGGGGATTACACAGGGCATGAATTCCAGAGACAGAGATCATTGGGGGCCAACTTAGAAGCTGCCTCCCACCACTTTTCTCCTTCCTATATTCCTGCTCCTCGTCTAGGCTAGCTCCTCAAAATGTGCAAATGTTCCTGTCCTCTGGATCTAGCACTAGAAAGTATCTACCATTGTTCCATTGGCTTCTTCCCCTCAACTTTGAGGTACGTTCAGAAATCTCCCAAATTAAATATAAACCTTCCTTCCACCTTGATCTATGAGCCCTGAGCCCTGATCTCTCCCTCCTCCCCCCGCTGCTCTTCTTGAGAATGTGACCTTTATTCCTTGCATTCACTTCCACCTCCACAGCACTGCTCTGCTAAGGTCATCCTAAATGCCAACTCGCATGGCTACCTTTCAATCCTTGTCTTAGTGGACCTCTGCTGTATTTGATGTTGTTAATTTTCCTCTTTAGCATCTCTCGCCTTGCTGATTTTACCTTTTCAGCCCCTTCTTTTTTAACCTACCCCTAAATCTGAGATTGTGTAGACTTTGCCCATACTCTTCAGCTTCACTCCCTCTGAATTCCCACATTCACTCCCAGCACCTCTAATGTTCTGATAACTATTGTTGGAGCCATGAATTACTTAGCCTTCCACATCTCAAGTGAAGGAAATAACACACTTCTTAACTTTGTTTAAATCAACTTTAATCTGACATGGAGTCCCCATTCTACTGAGCTGACAAGAAATTAATCTCAGGAATCGTTGAACGTCCCGCTTCAATCCAGGGCTGTGCCAACATCAGCTCCTCCTGGGAGGCCCCTCTAGGCAAAGCCATTGGTCTTTGGTTCTGGCTGATAATTACTGAGACACTCCCTGGTCTGGCCACATGGTCCCTTCAGGTCCAATGGCCTTGTTTCTTGGAGCAAAGGATTCTTTGGCAAAGTGAGTGCTCCTGGGCCTGGGGTCCAGCCTTTCTAACTATCCTGATCAATCATCCTCTTTGAGGACTTATCACCTCCCTTGAGAGTTGACACAGAGTGGCATCCAGAACCCAGTCCTTGGGGGACCTGCTGATATTTCCCCTTTATCCAGTCCCAGGGTCAAATCTCTTCTCTCTCCTCTTGCAGCTCTCAAAGCCCCACCCCACGATCACCAAGCACAGACAATCAGCGATTGCTTTTTCACCTGCAAAATCATCTTAGGAAAGGAATTACTACAGGCCTGACCACCTGCTTGGAAGGCAAAGGAGGGAATAGTACAGCAAACCAAACATACATTAATATTGTTGGGAGTTTGGCAGTGGTTTCAGTAACTAACACTTTCTCCCTTGTGAGTTTGTAGGAGACAGATGGAGATCAAAACATTTGCTTTATTACTGATAAAGTTGGTTGGAGACCATAGCTTTGCGACTGCTGCAAGTGGGTCACTCTACAGACCAACCCACTACGGTCCCAGAGGAGCCACTCAGCCCAGGGCGGGACAGATCAAGAGGGGATGAGCCCCCAGGGACAGGGCTGTGCACGCTCAGTTCCTTCTTCTAGCTGACTCCTCCCTGTTTCTCTAGTAGGAGAACCTGTCTCATGAGGCTAATCTCCTCCCCACTTCCCCACTAACAAATATCTATATAGACAACACTGCCACACTATGAAATCTGGATTTCCAGCCAAGGCCTCTCTCCTGAGCTTCAGGACATTATTTCCCACTGTTATTGCACAGCTGCACGTGGATGAACTTGAGGCAATCCAAATTCAACACTACCAAACCTGAATTCATAACCCTCTGACCCAATCATCCCCTTATATTTATAGAGGTGATTAATGACAATGCACTCTGTCTTCCAACCCAAGGAAAGTGGGAAATATTCTCTACTCTTTCCTTAATCCAGTTTGTCAGCAGATTCCATCCATTCTACCTCAGAAACCTGTCGAAACATGTCCCCTCTCTTCCACCTTGTTTTTCTCTCTCCCCATTTCTTAGCTGTACCCTAACAAGAACCTCACTGTCTCCCTGCCTCTGCCCCTTCCTTTCCCATCCACAGAGAGTGTGACTCTGCCTACAATTCCAGCTTCTTACACCTTTTCCCTAAATGCTGCCAATACCCCTTCCACATGCTCCTACATCTAATTTTCAGAACCTCTATCCTTTGCACATGCATTTTCCTCTGCATTGCTCTCCACCCTCCTGCGTCTCCCAACCGTTTGTCTGTCGGGAAACCTCCTAATTTCCCTACAACATTCAACCCTGAGGTTATTCTTCCCCAACACCATCCCTGACAAAGGCAGGGGTAACCAAGATGTCAGCCAACTTCCCACCAGTCTGAGGGGTCCTCAGTGTAGAGACAAACCTAATTCTTGTTTGTGTCCTGGGTACCTACCTCAATGCCTGGTGAATGTTAGGGGCTTGATAAACATTTATGGAACGAATGACCTCATGGCTACTGTCCCCCTGGCCCCATCAACTTAGACTTCTCAGACTGATCTCATCCTTTTTTCCATCCTTCCCTTCCTTCCCCACCATCCCCTTTACCTGGTGACCTTGGTGCAGCTAACTGGCTCAGAGCTCACAGGGAATTTAATGGTGCTTTCCCTCTGGTGTGCTCAGCTGGAGGCAGGCAAAGCGGGTGTCTCTGCAGGCTGTGAGTGGGCCTTGTTGGAGGAGTGGCTGCTTTGTGCAACCTCAGGGCCTCCTGCAAATCAGGCTCAATCGCCTTCATTTCCTGTGCTCAGGGAGATTAGATACTGCCTAATCAACGCTGATTTTTTTTTTTCTTAATATTTGAAACTACCAAGTACCAGTTGCCATCCTAGTGGGTGGCTTTCAGAAATCCCCTCTTTTCTGGTGTTTGGCTTCTTGTGAGTTTCAAGAAACCGATCTATTTGGAAAGAACCTGCACTTAGAAGTTCTTTGAATTGTTGTGAAGCCCTGGCAGGAAGTGACTTGGGATCTGGGTTAGACAGTCTTGTCTCACTCCCAGGAGAAGTGGGAGTAATGAGGTATATAGGTGATCTGGGAATGGGTGTGGCTTTAGATCATTCCTGTGGCCGTTCCTCCATTGTGTGGAGTTACAAGGATGCATACTGGTGGTGCACTTGCTCTGCTAGGCATTCTGGGAGTTCTGGGCGGGCTGGGACAGCCTCCACAGGCTTCCTAATCTCAGCCTAACCTGTTGTAACCTTTAAGTAGACTGAAGAACAAGCCAGTGAAACCCTCTTTAAGAATTAGGTGAGTCTCTCCAAATAAAACTGTTCTGGGAAGTATGTTTGGAGAAGGACTTGGTGGCAGGGCAAGAAACACTATTTCCACATCATTGCACGGAAGGTAGTGATCTATTACTTCAGTCAGACTGGGGAGACAGACTCTGGCCTTCTTCCTTGATTCTCCCCATGTTTTTAGGAGAAGGGGATGCCCAGTATGGATCAAGTGCCATGTACTTTGTGTAAACCTCCTAATGCCTCAGAGTTATTTATTGAACTCCATTATGTGCCAGGAATTTCTGGATTATCTCTTTTAATCCATTTAGCAGCTCTTTGAGATAGGTTCTGTTATTATAATCACCTTTTTTTTTTTTTTTTTTAGCAGAAAAATGGAGTACTTTCTACAATTTCTCATAGTAAGAGCTAGAATCTGAACCTAGGCAGTCTGACTATGGAGCCTCTTAACCACTTTACTATATTTCTCTTATGAAATAGATACTGGTATTTCCACTTTACAGATTAGTTATCTGGATCCCAAAGAAGTTAAGCGACTTTCCAAAAGTCCTACAAGCATTAAGAGATGTACCTGAGGGCTATCTGTTCCAAAGTCTACAACATTCTTTCTGTATACTGGTTAGATAGTGGATACACTAGTTTAAAAGTCGAAATGTTCTACAAGTCTTCTTTTAAAAAAGAAAAATGTCCTTTCCTTCTTTCCTCCCCCCATTCTCAATTTCGGCTCCCTAGAGGCAATTATTTTCATTTTAAGACTTTTCTATTATTTACTCTTAATTACAATTTACTTTTCTCCTATTATTTCTAAATAACATGTTTACACTATTCTAGACTTTTCAGTTTTAGAGACTTTTCTATTTACCTCCCCTGAAGATGAGGATTTCGTTTTACCCTGTCCTTCCTCTCTCCATTCCCACCTTCTCAGTATAGTTACAATTTGGGGCTAGTTCAATATTCTCTACTTACATTATTACGACTATGTGAATATTCACAGCTGACCACTGTAGTTATATTTCCTTTTTATTTAGCTTTTTGATTTCCCTGAAATTAATGTGTTATTTTAAAACATTTACTTGGCTATTCTCAAACTCTGACAGAAATGTTAATATCCTTTCACTATGAGCAAGCTTATCAGGTAAACCTTCATTTTTCTTTTTCTTTTCTTGCACTATTTTTCCTGAATGACTTTTCTTCCTGCTCCAACCTAGACTGAGGGCTAAGGAATGTTATATAGCTGTTAACTTTCTATCCATCCTATCTGTAGAACCCTGCTAATCTTTTGGCATACGCGTACTTTCACATCACTGCTTTCTTGTAAGATTTGAAGAGCAAGTGTTTCAGATGGAAGAAAACAAAGCACAGCTGGGCGGGGGGGGGGCGGGGGGGTGAAAGTCAAAATTACACCAATGTAAGTGGCAGAGCAGGGCTCTAACTGGGCTTTCCTCACTCTTAGCCTTGGGCTCTCTGCAGGAAGCCACAGTGCCCCCTGCAGCCTGGCACAAATGACCATTGTTGCTGCTGGACAGGTTCACCTCAAAAGTTCCAGACCCCACAGAAGAATGCAGGGTGGCAGGGATTTGATCCACACCTCCATCTAACCTCTTTCATAAATGGGAGACATGACTGAGCTCTAGGCTTTGAGTCATACTTCCTGCGTCTGCCAGTTAAGTTATGCAATTTTAAGCTGGTCACAAAATCTCTTTAAGCCTTAATTTCCTCATTTGTAAAAACAGTGCTACCTCATAGGATCAATGTAAGTATTAAGTGCCATGTTTTAAAAGGTACATCAAAATGCTTAGTTAATGTTTTATAATTATGGTCTAGAATTTCTCAGGAGATAGTAATACTTTTATTGTTAGACCTGTTTTCTAATATCCCTGAGTTCCTCGACCATGCTGGGGTATTACATGAGAGCTGTGTACAACAGAATTTTCTGACTACTTTATGGGCCTCACATGAGTGACTCTTGGTTAATATGTCTGTTATTCACCCCCAGTCCACCCTCCAGGGATTGATAACATCCCTTGGCCAGCTGAGGTCAACTGACCGATAGTAAAATACCCCCAAAATGTCCCAGTTCCTGCTCTTTGTTGATTTTTGGTTTTTACATTTTAAAAAATTATCGGTTAATGCAAAGCTATTAAGTTTTCTGGGTAACATTTTTCCTTAGGAGAAAGCAGTATCTAAATTTCATCTACTCCCACATGCTTCATACTACTGTCCTTTCCAGTAGTACTTACTGTACCCGTTTACATTCTAGGACAGACTGAATAAAGAAAGATGATCCAAGTTTGAGATGAACTTTTGGGGACAGAACTAATGTCGTGTATTTTCAAACTGTAGGTTATGACTCAGGAGGTTGTGTAATCACCTTAGTGAAATCACAACTAACATTTAAAAAGAAATAAAAAGTATTAACCTGTATTACAGTAAGGGAAAACACTGTTTTGTGACACTTGTTTTATGTATATATACATATATAAATTATACACACATATTTGTGTGTATAAATGTGCTGACTTGCAATTTAAATGTATTTCACTAAGAGTTGAAAAAGCTCGAAAAACATGTCTTAATGAGTTTCACTAAGTTTTGTACGCCTCTGTGTCTTAGTTTTTTCATCAGGCCTCTCTTCTAGGTAATCTATTCAAATTACAAAAAAAAAAAAAAATCAACCAACCAACCAAACAAGACTCATGCATTTCCCTCTTCAGCATTTTCTGGGCACCCACTCATAGATTCTAGGATAAACTTACAACCTCGTCAGGGGGAACAAATAGGTAAACTGAACATTACAAAAATTAGAATTGAAATGTTAAAAGGTACAAGTAACATGTTAGAAAGGTAAAATGATTCACTCTGGCCAAGTTATCATTGAAGGCTTTATGCAGCCACTAGGCCCAAAATGCCAATAATCAGATTGTTAAGGAAGGGCTTGAAAGTATGTCTTTTTAAGGACTTTTGGCTGGATCACATGGTCTGAAAGATAGTTTTAGAACATGTGCTTTGAAAGCAATGAATTCTATTTTGCCCTTAATAAGTTAATGCATTCAGATCCACAAAGAACCTGTTATGATGTTAATTTACTTTAAAATATTTCAGCACAGTGTGATAATTGTGTTATATCGTAGGAGCGGTGAGTTGCCCCAACCAGAAAACCACACTTGAGATGGTCCGTGGGCAATCCAATCAGAAAGACCATGCTTCACAATTACTAGGGCCCCTTTTTTATCCATAGCTCCATCAACGTAGGCAGCTTTGCTAATTAGCTTAATACATGTCAAATGTGTCTCACTGGTGCTATGAGTGGCTTGCTAATAATCTTAATGATGTAGACACAGGCTCTTATTCATTAGTTCAATACTAGTATTCAAGATATGTGGACTGGCTGAGAAGTCACTGTTCATTAACAAGAATGAAACAAGCTCTGTACTTGTTCTTCTGTAGATGGTACCACAGGCATGACTGCTTCAAGGGACCTCTGTCTAGCCATTAGAAGAGGATTCTGGTCACCTGATGTTGACCACAAAGGTGACAGAATTTTGCCCTGAATACTTGAGGCAGATGCTATTGTGCTATTGCTTGCTAATGTTTAATACATCATTCTTGTGAGGCAAACTGAGTATGAGTTTTGCTTTCATATTAAGCAGGTAGTGGATACCATCATATGCCAAAAAAACAGTCTGAGTGGTAAATGACCAAACTGGCTGTCTGTTTGAAAAATAAGTAAAGACGTCTGGTACATTTAAGCTACTCCCAAATAACATCAATCATCAACATCTATTTATCAAAGCAAGTTTATTTTATTACTTATTCCAGACAAATAATGAGGCTCATGTGTACAACTAAGAAATAAGACAATCCAAATAAAAGGCAGGAAAAATTAATATGAACTACACAAATAGCTATCTAGAAAGGAAAAGCAGCTGCATTCATTTTACATAACACTGTGGAGTGATGTAGCACCATTTACTTCAAAGATATCCTAAGTACTTTATAAGGTAATTATGTGGGTCTGTGCTAAAATGTAGCAGTAGCTTAAAAATTATGTTAAGTTTGACGATAATCTTATGTTCAACTAACTTCAAATACAAAATTATATCAGAAAAATTATTTCAGAAAAAATAGGGAATTTGGGAAGGATCTGACCTTGTACAATTCTTTTAAAAAATCCTAAGGAAATACATAATTACCGTAATTGAAACTGGTATTCTTCCGTCATCTGCACTTACTTATCACTATCATCATGAGCTAAATGCTAAGCCTTGGAAGACTTAATAGGTAGTTATTTAAACATACACACAATTTTATTTATAAAAAATATTTTTTAAACCAAAGTTTTATTTATTGGTCTGTTCAGTCTGTTCTGGTCTGGACCACAAACGTGGAGGAACAAGAGAACTTCAAAGCTGCTGAAATCAAAGGATCAGATCTTTGATGATTAATTCTACTTTTTACTATTTCTAATGATCATTCTAAGTTATTCTATTCTGATCAATCTTAGGTTGAAATTTGTTGAACTGAAGTTTGACCCTGCTGATGAATCTAAATTAACATGAGAACATTTATAAACCCAAGAGTAAGCATTTTTCTAAAGACTGATGAAGTTTCATCTGAAAAAATATAAAGAAACTTGGAGAGAAATTTGGTGTTCCAGTGTCCTCCATCAGCCACTTGTTAAGAGCCACAGTACATTTTCAGAAATATACCACAGAAAAATTGTATGGAAAAAATTCCCAAGGGTCCGGGATTATTCAATTTTGGAAAGCTGTGGTTCCTACCTCCCCGCCCCCTTTTTTAGTCATGAACCACTTTGAGAAGATGAAATCTATGAACCCCCCACCCCAAGTAAAATGCATAGTAAACAAAAACTTCTTATATACATTTGCAAAGATTTCCCTAGGATCCATGACACCCAATTAGGAATTCCAATGTGAAAACTGTGGGACACAGTGGAAAGTTTAGCCCATTTCAACATTGTCTATCTTCATTTCATTGCTTCTACAGTAAGCATCTTAATAATTTACTAAACTGCCGTCTTAAGACAAAGTTATTGTTATCGCAAGCACCTAGTCTTTTAAAATTCATTCTCCTGCTCCAGTTTTACAAGGTTTTCAGCCACATTCCCTGTCTCTCAAAGTGTCCCTACGGTTAAACTAGCAGGTAATTGTTTTCCTTTGATACACACTATTTTTCAGAGCCCATCACTGAAAAACGAGATTAAAATCTAATACCCTTGTGAAAGTGAACATGTGTCTACAAAATGAAGAACAGGTTATCTGACTTTATAAAAATGTATTTCTAGGTATAGTTTCACACCTGAAACCAAACATATCTACTTAGTGCCTCTGAACATAAACTACAATCCCAGGCCACACTTTGCCTTTACTTACTTGGAATCGGTACAATGGGAGTCTCCTAAATAGTAACAAAATGTACTAAACATTTACCTACTGTTCAGAATAGAAAACTTCAATTCTGACCAAACTCACCGTCTCAAAAGCATCTCATCAACTCCCCAGTTACCAAACAGGCTGAAGAATGCTGTATTTGAGAAGTCTAACATGAACCACTGGCTATGTCTTAAACCCACGATGAATGGACCCTTAAAACAAGATAAATGACTACACTATAGAGTACAAGGGTTAGGCTTGTTGTTTTCTTATTAAAGACAAACTCTTCTAGTCGCTCCAAAGAATCTTTATATAATAGGGTAAACATGTATATAGAGGGGATTCTTAAAGAGACTTTGAAAACTGATAATGGAAGGGGATAATAGCTAGATATTAAATACGAAAATGCAAACACATCACATATATGAAATTTAATAAAATCCTTTACTAAAGAATTTTTCAAAGTTTGAAGTCAGGTGACAGTTCTCCAGTCTTTTCATCATCTTTCTCTTTTGCTCAAGTAGAGTATTTGTAGAACAACTCTCAAAATATCGGAATAAAGGAGAAGGGTCAGCTATAAGAACAGCTTTGCCAAGGAAGCTAAAACTTGGTTGTGGAATTTCATTCCTGTCTTTTGCTATGTAAACAGTGAATAATGGAACCATTATCCTTTCCTTGCTCTTCTTTACTTCTCAGAAGTTTTCCTTTGTATAAGTTAAACACTAGAATTTTCATTTCAGAGACTTAGGGGTCATAGCACAGGAGTGGGAGGAGAAGAATACTGTTCTCTGACAATCAGAATTCAAGTAGTTCAAATCAATAGCAAAGGGCTCACAAGAGAAAATGGACTGCTATTACTCCACTGGCTAAGAAGTGTCCCATGAGTTATAAAATACACAACCAAATATTTTCCCTGCACTATTCAAATGGACCATTTTGTGTTTTTCCTACTGGGCCTACTAAATGCTGAGTGAAAGCTGAAGAAGGTAACATATACCAGCATTTCTGGCTGTGCAACCTATACATTTTCATTTTAAGAATAATTCAAGCATAATCCATATTTAAAAAATTAGACTAAAGAGAGACAGTAAAGGTTTTAAAGTTTTCTCTTTGAAAAGATGGTATCTTACAGTACATACAAAAATACTCTGAAAATACATATGACTTCATTTACAAAACACTGAATCAACATATTACAAGAATTACATGGTTATGGATTTTAATAAACTGAGCATGCAGTCATGAAACTTAAAAAATATTAAGAAATGCATTGAAAAAAGCAGTGTAAAAAAAGACAACTCATATAATTAAATAAAAATTACAAAGGTCCTGAGCCAATTAATGGTTGGTAACAATGTCATTCAAAAATGCCTTCAGGTTTCAATAAAACCCACTGCTGACTTCTGCATGCCTAATTCGTGAAGAAAATGTGTGAAATTGTGGGGTAAGTAATGGTCAGGAATTATCATGCCAATTTAATTTTACACCTCAAAAATACAAGTTTGCCATACTTAAAGGTATCTTATTGTTGATGCTGGAACAAGTTGCTCCTCAGTAAAAAATACCAGTCAACTAATAAGAATGGCATGAGATAGAATATGTAATAATTTCACCATTCATATACTGACTTTCAGTATCCTGGTTATATTTTGATTCTTAATAAAGATGCATTTCAAAGGCCTCCATGGGAGGCAAAATATAGAGAATTTATGGTGCCCAACTCTTATGTAATCACTGGACTAATCCTCTCTGGTAACTATGCAACATTTGGACAGAAAGGCACAAAAAAATAAAAATTTAAATATTCCATGTGCCATTCTGGAAAAAAATAACTTAAATCAACAGAACAGACAATAGGTACATCTACACAAATGAGGAAATCAGAAGATACCTCACATTCATTAATCTCAGGTTTCACAAAGTGGCTTCAATGCTAAAGTAAATGTGTTAACATTTGGAAAATTACAAGACAATTTTTTTTCAACTTTTTCAGTTCTATACAATGATTACAATATAAGACAAAAAAAAAAAAAAAAGTTCAGGACTTGTTTTATCAGTGTCCAAAGACTCAAGAACTGGTTCCCATAATAGAGAAACAAACATCAAAAGTTAAGGCAGTAAAACCTCCAACACAAAGCCATAATATTATAGGTGACAAGTTGATAGCAGGTGATCCTCAGAGAAGTATATGTAGCAATCAATGAGAGAATGCTACAGCATCTGCAGGTCAAAGTGTGAAAGTTCTAAAACCACTTCAAGGTTAAGCCGATGACTATATCTTTCACCTGATTTTATGTATGAGTGCCACTTCTGTTTTTAAAAAAGTGGCTGTACCTGTGTCACTAAATGATTGCATATTCACTTAAGTAAGGAGGCACTGCTTTTACCGATTAAGGGTCAGTCGAATAGAATTTTTGATGACACGGATGTTATTTGCTGGAACTGGAGACGATGAATCTGGTAGTTCTTTACTGGGTAGTCTCTAGTAGAAAGAAATAGAAACAAAGGAAAAGCAAACATAAGGCCCAACTAGTAAATCAGTCATGAAACTGAGTTTTTCTCTGAATCCCTTAAGTTCCTAAACACTCAAGTATGTGTTGAGTATTTTCTCTCAATGTTCATAGGCATTTCTTCTTTTCGGGAATTCTTTTGTTTTAATTTTATTTTTTATAGTCAGGTGAAAAGCAGCGGGGTAAGAAAAGGGTGGAAGTGTGAGGAGTGTGAGTACAGGAAAGAAGACTTTGTTAAATCAATCGCCACTGCTGCACTCAGACATGCATAAAGAACACAGTCCTCTTCGAGTCAGGCGAATAGTAAGAGAAATTGGCAGAACACGGTCACGAAACAGGAAACTCTTGGGGTACGAGGTGAGAAATGAGTGTGTGTTACAGAGGAAAATTTGATATGTAGTTATATCCCTCAATCAATTTCTGTAATACATTCAGGAAGAACACTGTGAGATACTTAAGTTTTCAGGAAAACTGACTTCGTAGTCAGGCTAGGTAACTTCCATAATGGTGAAATTCAAGGATTTCTATATGAGGGTTTTTGAGGATACTAAAAATTATTATATAATAAAGGCAAAGTCTAAGAAATTGAGAAACAAAGACAGACACCTAAAATACAGACAGTTGTCAACCGAATGGGAGAAGATATTTACAAGCAACACCTCCGATAAGGGGTTAATATCCGAAATATATAAAGAACTCGTACAAGTCAACAACAGAAAAACAAACAATCCAATTTAAAAATGGGCAGAGGACCAAAACAGACAGTTCTCCCAAGAAGACATACAAATAGTCAACAGACACATGAAAAAATGCTCAACTTCACTAGCTGTTAGGGAAATGCAAATCAAAACCACAAAGAGATATCACCTCACACCTGTTCGAATGGCTATTACCAATAAGACAAATAATAAGAAGTGTTGGAGAGGCTGTGGAGAAAAAGGAACCTACATACACTGATGATGAAAATGGAAATTGGTACAGCTGCTAAGGAAAACATTATGGAGGTTCCTCAAAAAATTAAGAATAGAATTACCTAGCAATGGTATGACCCAGCAATCCCCCTCTTGGGTATCTACCCCCAAAAATCTGAAAACATCTATCTGTAAAGATATATGTGCTCTGATGTTCACTGCAGCATTATTTACAGTGGCCAAGACATGGAAACAACCAAAGTATCCATTGATAGATGACTGGATAAAGAAGATGTGGTATATATACACAATGGAATACTACTCTCCCATAAGAAAAGATGAAATAGTGCCATTTGTGACAACATGGATCTTGAGATTATTATGCTAAGCGAAATAAGTCAGAAAAAGTTGAGAACCGTATGACTTCACTCATATGTGGGATATAAAACTGAAAGCAACAAAGGAACAAGACAAACAAAATCTCGCAGACATAGATAATAGTTTAGTGGTGACCAGAAGGAAAGGGGTAGGGGGAATAGTAGAAAAGGGCAAAGGGGGTCAAATATATGGTAATGGAAAGAGAACTGACTGGGTGGTGAACACACAATGTGATATATACAGGATGTGTTATAGAAATGTATACTTGAAAACTATGTAATATTACTAACCATTGTCACCCCAATAAATTTAATTTAAAAAATACAAACAAATTTATTAATGAAAATAAAATTTAAATAGCAAAAAACAAAAATACAGATGGTTGTGTGACAGGAACAGTATATTAGCTTATTGTCAAGAGATGACTCAAGACTTAATTCTCCTCTCATGTTACCTTGGCTAAACAAATTAGCTACATCATATCCACATCTGCCAAAAATTTCACACACATAAAAATAGAGAATAGGACAATGAAGACTTAGATGTCACAACCAAGACTCAGACATTATCAACATTTCGCTACATTTGTTTGGTTTATGTACTTAACCTTTATACTTGAAATTTAAAGCAAAACGCAGACATGTCATTTCATGCTTTCATACTTCAATATCCATTTCAAAGTTTTTTCTTTCATTATTGCACATAATTATACACATATATTTTTTATAATCCTCTCTTATGCTAAAAGAAATTTTACAAATTCTACAACTAGTAGAATGAGGACACTTTCTATTTTGCTTTAGAATGGCTAATACATCCAGGGGAACTTGGAAGGATGACAGTTGATTATGATGAGACTATTCTTTAATGGGGGGTGAAAATAAGCCATTTTGTTCTTTATTCCCTATAAACTCTCAGAGAAGGGATTTTTCTGATTTACACAAGGCTGATTTTTGAGCAACTGTTTATCAACTTACCATGCTTTGCTTAATAATACTATATTATTAGTTTCAATGGTAATTCTTTGAAAAATAAAATTTTAAATTGACATTTAAGAGCTCTTTAGTTTTAGCTCTTAGCATGTACACTGATACATTTGGTTCTTTTAAAATATTAACTTTGGTTCCTAATTATCAAACCTAAATTTTGATAGTAAACAGTCATACACAATAAAAGATATAGTATCAAGTATTGGTAAGAAATTACTGTGCTGAGCATTAAGCTACTTCTTTAAAGATAAATACAAAACAAAGGTTGAACATAATCTGAATAAGTCTTAAACTACTTCATCTTTAATAGACTTCTGAGGTACGTACACTTAGGATCACACTTTGCTTGCTATTTCCACTTCCAACTCCCAACTATACTGCTGGTCTTTCAGTTTCAGGATAGGGACAAAATCGTATTACGCTTTTCCTTCACCCAGTGCTAGGCTCTAAATAAGCTTTTTGTACCTGTACATTAACTACGCATTTTAACCTATACATACTACCTATGAATAAAGTGTTACCTTTTTCCGTGATGTATCAATAGTTGGAATAGGCATACATTCTCCTCCAATGGCATCCTAAAAACAGAAGAATTATTTACAAGTGACAACTTTCTCTCCTACATGCAAATGCTCATTTCTACATAAAATAAGACACATCAAAAAGTTGACAGGCAGATCTAATCTGATTCACTTAT
This sequence comes from Rhinolophus sinicus, assembly GCF_036562045.2. Classification (NCBI taxonomy): domain Eukaryota; kingdom Metazoa; phylum Chordata; class Mammalia; order Chiroptera; family Rhinolophidae; genus Rhinolophus; species Rhinolophus sinicus. The sequence continues at coordinate 42,827,854 of NC_133755.1, read as the reverse complement.
AAGTACAGTACTTTCCTGATACATGACTCTAAAAAGTAAGTATTCTGAAGCACACTATTAATATATTTACCACTGATTTTCTTTTTCTGTTTTCAGCAGCACGCGATTCCTTAAACTTTGATTCAAGTCGAATAAACTAAAATACAAACATTAAAATGATTGCTATTATTACCTACAAAAAAACCCTATGTAAACTGAAACACTAATTAGTGATTACACTATCATCAAAACTACTTACAAACATGGGTTGATTAGAGAAGAGAATTTAAATTAGACTGAATCTAACTGCCACCCTTAATTTCTACATTTTGATCTTTTTGGTTAAATCAATTCAGTTTATAACAAAAAAATAGTTTTACCACCCCCTACTGGAGGCAGAGGAGATCGACATTACAACACAATAAATATGGTTAGTTACCAATAATGACTTCTGTGAAAGTCAAGAAGAAACTTAGACCAACCATTCAAGTTTTCAGACACACACATTAGTAATCTGAATTTAGGACGAACAATTAATATTGTTCTTTTAGGGTTAGGGTAAATATTCTTTTTAAACAGTCAAATCCTAATAGAACACTAAGATAGCTATGGAGAATTGTTTCTTTAGTACTCTTAACTTTTAAAAACATCTACTACTGAATCACGACTAAAGTTGTAACTTTACCTTTTCTATGTCTTTCAACCTCTTCGAAGACCCATCTATGGATGGGGAATGGGATCTCTTGGGCATAACATTCTTAGTCAGGTTTGACATTCCATTTAGATGTGGTTGTCCCTGGGCCGGGTTGTGGGGTGTTGTGATCCTAGGAATAACATTTCGTCCTACTACAGTAGGAATGGTGCACACAGCTGGGGGTGACACAGCTTTTACTACAGAGTCAACTTCTGAGAAGGAAAAAAGAAAGATTTTAGTAATTAAATACCTATTTATATATATATGTAGAATCATTAGTAAAAAAGTATAGACACCTACTTGCACCAATGACTGGAATAGATAGTCCTTGAGCTGGCGGGACACTCAGTGGCTTCTCCACAATTACAGCAGCAGGCTCAGCACTAACCCTATTCAAAGTGTTAAATTGTCATCATTAAATTATTTAAATATTACTTATTTAAAACACTTTTAACACTTAGGATTGCTTCTTTCAAGTATTCCTACTTTAATATTTCATTGAAGGAAGAAAAAGGGAGAAAAAGGCAGAGGACCCAGTAAGAATTAAGAGAAAAAATTAAACAGAAATCATGTTCATTTCCGTGTACTAAGCTATTCCCACATATTCATATACCTAGGCCATGCCCCACAGCATTACCACAAATTGTCCAGTATTTTGAAACAAACAAACTATCAACTAGTAAAATAAAATTACTTAACAATTAAAAAAAAGTATTTAGCAAAGGTAGAGAAGTTTTCCATTATCCTCAAATACACTGAAGACTGAAAGGACAATTTTGAAATACAGACCTTTCCGTTTCTCCTGAAGAAGGAATATCAGGCTTGGAAGCCTTGTTTGTAGACACTGGGGAATTAAAAGGTGTTCCATTATCAGTGTCTCTGGAACTATCCAAACAATTGCTATCCAGAGATGATCTTTTGGATTGAGGTCCACTTGAACTTCGACTGACATCAGAAAGACTTTGCTGAAAGAGAGGAAAGCTTTCAGGATTTCAAAAAGCAAATGAGAATAATGACTGTTTTCAATTCTGAAATATTAGGTTGGTGCAAAAATAACTGCGGTTTTTGCAACTATTTTTAACCTTTTAAACTGCAATTATTCTTGCACCAACCTAATACATATAAAACACATTATCTTTTGTGATTAATGAAGGTGAGATTTTGGTCCCAGATTGAATTGTCTGTACTGTCCCTCTTCTCAATATTTGGGAGATGTACACAAATTTGTTCCCAGGAACCATACTGGAGTTAAAATTATAAACTCACCTTTTTCTTCTTTTGAAGAATCTCTGCTGGAAGATAGTGATGAAGTTGTTTTTTTTTAACATGAGTTGCTTCAATTTTCATACCTTCCTTTAGCATGTTTATATTGTTTGCCTGTCTGTACACTGTAAAAATGTCAGTATGTTAAATGGAAACTTCTTTCTGAACCAAGGGTTGTTTTCTTTTTTGAAATGCATACTACCCATCACTACACAAACACAAACACACACCCCTCTTACAGAATAAGTATTTCTAAAAAGGTCACAAACCTATTCGAGTACCAACTAGTTTTCTCATGTCTAACTTCTAAGAATTTCCCATAATCAAATCTCATTAACAAAATAAACGTATGAAAAAGCTTTTTTTTCCAAATCCTGTTTTCTGCTGTTTTCCCAAAATGCAGTCTCTTCACATAATTACTTGCCCAAGTCTAAGCTAATCCTTATACCAAATATCCAAGATGCAATTCAAGCTCTCCCTCTCCATGAAACTTCTTTTACTATACCAATCATGAATGTCAGATGTCAGAAACCTTCTAGAAATACATCCTTATTGTACGGGTGGGGAAATGAGGCTCAACAGGTCTGAACATCTTTTCCCGGATTGGAATACACACAGCCCTAGATTCCCATCCTAGTACTTTTCATACCTTGTAAGTAAATCAATTTTATAAATTATTTAATGTATTTTAACAGTGAATACCCGATTAGATTATATGCTTACTAAAGACAGGGTTGGGGGGTTTCTTTTACAGTCAGTACTGTGAAATGTGGTGAATTATCTCTTGGGGCCTCTGTATTTATGTGGCAAACATTTTATAAATTTATAATCAACAGTTTCCCAACCTCCTCCTTTTTGAAAAATGAGCCCAAATTAAAATGGAAAAATTGATATCTATGTTTTCATTCCAAATTGCTTATAAAAGAATCACCAGGAGTGTCTGTTCAACTTGCAGATTCTCTGGCTCCACTCCCAGGGTGATTCAGTAGTTCTAAGGAGACACGCAGGGATCTGCACTTTCATGATTAACATGAGCACCAATTCTAAAGAATTCAGAGAACTCAGATGAGCCAAATCAAGAATATTAATAGTATGAAGGTACACTATTCCAGATTATTAAGATAACTCTAAATTTGTAATGAATATACAAGCATATTAAGATATTCCAAAAAGGTATTATTAGGGACCTAAATGTGAAAGACTCTTTTTACTGATTTTGCAACATTCAGCAAGCTTGTGTTTACTGATTATTTATTTCATGTAAAAAACATAAAAATCAAGTCCTCTTTATGACTGTGATTACAAACCCTGGCTGTGCACACTAAGAATCACCTACAGAGTTTCTTTACTCTTCCCTCTTTTTGTTTTAAAAGATAACAAACATCGTACCAAACTCAGAGTTTAAGAGCATTTAGGAAAGTCTCTTCACCACTGTCCCCTAGACACACCTGGTTCCTTGACGTAGAAGCAACCAGTTCTGCCAGTTTCTTTTTTTAAAACTATATATTGTTCCAGAAATATTCTGTTTATAAGCAAACATGCATATATTCTCTTTACTGACTTATAAAAATGGTAGTGCACTATACACACTGTTCTGCAATTTTTCCCTCTACGTAATGCCGTGGAAATTGTTTCATCATACCTTTGCTTTTTAAATAGCAGCCTGGATTTTTATAATATGGATGGTACCATACTCATTTAATCACTTGTAGAACTTGACGATACTGCGTTACATCTAGGGTTGAGAACCATAGCACTATGAGGACAAAGTCTTACCTGTATCAGTAAATGACTGTATATCATATGTCAAGTCTATGTTAACACTTTCTGCATTTTCTACTCTCCGAAAAATTATTCCAAGGAACCACATTGATACGTAATTGTTGCTATAAAATAAAATTTAAGAATTTCTATTAATTTTTTTTTACAATTTTACAGATGCTATTTGGTAATTAAAACTTGGTCTCTAGGGAAACATAAATACAAATTTCAATGGTTTGGTCAAATTCTTAAAACTGACACCAAGAACACTGGTAAGTTATATTGTGTTGTTATAGAGGATTAAATGGCTTTGAAAATGACTTACTAAATATATACTTAAAGATGCTCCAAATATTTTTGCTGGGCTACCAATATAGCATGTACTTAGTTTCAATGCACGACTACTCAAGTTCAAATACATAATGTACCACCCCCCCATCAATGCCTGTTAATGACAATGCTACAAAATGCATACGTCAAATAACATTATTTAAGAAATACAATGTTAATAAATAATTAACTTACTCTTTATGATATTCCTTATTTCCTGGGAATGACTGGGGATTTACATGGGCAAGAGTAATAAATTCATTCCGTTCCAAGTTTCCAACAAGTACACGGATTTTAGATTCTACTAATCCAACCCTAAAATAAAATAATGGACAATATTTTTTCCATATTAAAATTGGAAACTACATACAAGTAAACTAAACAGTGTATCAGCTAGATGCTTTACATATTCATTTAAAAAATTCAGTCCACTACATATTAGTGACCCTTTAAAACACCATTCAAGTAAATGACAAGTTAGTGAATTTCTGTTTTGCCCCCTTTTAAAAAAACTGATCTATTTAATGCATTGCTGATCTAAAATACTCTGCCTGTTAAGACCATAAAATAATTATGATTTGAGCATAAACAAAAACTATTGGTTAATCTGTTTCTAAATCTTTTTGCACTTTCAAATTTTATGTCTAAACCCTAAGGCTAAGATATGTTTAAATAATGTGACCCAATAAAAGCTAATAATTAGCACTTAATTCATGAAATAAACATGCTCTGATTTTCACAAAATTGATACTAGATATTGCATTTAAAAATTTACCAAAATCAGATCAGATACTACTAAAATATAGTTTCATCAGATTTCTGAAACTGTTCTACCTCACTTAAAAAATGTGACTGTAAGATATATTAACTTAATGATTTTGAGTTAGAAAGAATAACTACAAGAACATTTTTACATCTTTTAAACACTTGAAAAAGCTTAACACATTATAACTGTGTGCTTTAACAGCAGATACACAAAACACTGAGATATTCCTCAGTGTTATCTAAATGAGAGGTTGGCAAACTTACTCTGTAAAGGGCCAAATAGCAAATACTTTAGGCTTTGTAGGCCACACTGTTTCTGTTGCAACTGTTTAACTCTGCTTTGTAGCAGGAAAGCAACCATAGACAATTTATAAATCAGTGAGAGTGGCTATTTTAAAAACACGTACTTATAAAAACAGGTAACAGACTGAATTTGGCCCATAGAATAGCTCCCTGACCCCCGATACAGACAAATTAAATACTCTTGTTTTAGTGAAAGGTTTCTTTTCACGGTCCCTTTTCTTATCAGTGAAATAAGCATTAAACACTTGAAGCAAAAATAAGAGAATATTGTTCTGTTTTCCTTTTCCAGAAGTCAGACCTGAGGAAAGCACTACTGTCTCTGGTGGCCTAATAGCTTCTGGCTGATGGAGCTAGGGATGTCAACACACTAGAGGAAGATGAAATGAATTTAGGTGCACTAGAAAGAATGTACTGCTCTTTGACCAAAAATATCTCCTCTCAGTTGACAGAAGCTTAAAATTCTGAAAACTTTCAGGCCACCATCCCCTAAATTAAAATATATAAAATGTCTTTTTCCTTCTAGTTTTGATGGGGAAAACATGATGGCAAGGATGGAAAACTCAGTAAGAGTCTAGTATCAGAATGATTTTAAACTGCCTCAAAATTTTGCTTAAATCTGACTCTAAGAAGCAACAAAAGGCCAAGATATGTATATATATCCTTATCTTGTATGACTTTTGATTCTGAAACATTAATTTGACAGCATTTTTAAAAAAAATTAGTTTCAGGTGCACAAAACAAAAATACTTAGACGTTTATCATTTATATCCCTCACACTGTTGACAGCATTTCTTAAACAGTGATGCTCCATGGTCATGTGCAACAGTCACCAATAAGATTTAATAATTTTGAAAGGCGAGAGAGTGTTTTATAAATGATAAAGTATCCATAAACATGTTATCACCACACAGTAGGTAGAAAACTTGAAATATAAGTCTTACCACTCTAGATGGTTTTCTTCTGTTGATGCACTGGCAGTCAATACTATATAATGTCTAGGAAGAATTTTCAGCAACAATTAGGGAAAAAAGCCAGAAACATTGTTAGTGTCTGCTTTTTCATCATTACTTTTTCTTTCTCCCTCCCAATGAACAACAGAACTAATACAGGCACACAGTTTATGAAAATTAAAACATGCTCTGATATTCACAAAATTAATTCTAGACCCTGCAATGAAAAACAATTTACTAAAAACAAAAGACAAAAACCACTAACACTGGGTTAGATACTACTAGAATACAGAAACTCGTTAACTTAGGATTTCTGCTAACCGATTCTCTACCTCACTTGAAATGTGACAACTGTCACCCAGCATATATTAAGTTTAACATTCTCCTTCTTTAAACACACACACACACACACACACACACATACACACACACAAATGCAAAATTTCAAATACCTATATTTTTGAAAAAAATTTGGTGGCTCCAGCAGTTTCGACCAGTCTGATTTCCCTTGAAGAATTTCACCTGTGACTGTGAGACCTAAATTCAAAAAGACTGATTTTGAACAGTGACCATTGTATTATCAGCCCCTGTCCCACCCTACCCCAAAACCTCTAATACCACCAAATTCTTAAGTTAAAAAAAAAGTAAATTTACTATGTTCTTTCTCAGAACACAAAAATCAATTTCAACCAGATTGGTGGGCTCCATTTTTTGGCCTTAATATTATATTTTGGAAAACCAATTACTGAAAAAATAAACACACGTTTGAAAGAATTTTAAGAAATAACAGGCATAACTGTGACAGAGTAAAACTGCTGTCAACTAAAAACTTGTGGGAATATGTAAAGGGCAATAGGGCCAACAGGTTTACCTTGTTTAAATTCTTCTACCATTACTGTTCGAGTTGATGTGGACACATTATACGTAGAATTCTGTTGTGGGTAGGCAGGGGTGATTATGGGCATGAGATGATACCTATCTGATGGATTTACCTGTGAAATTAGAAGCAGAATAATAGATCTATTCTCCTATTTCAGTTGTCCTCACTTCATTTCCCCAAAAGTCTGAAGAATATGAAATATAAATTTAATACTACATGTTCTCAAGTCTAAGAAGTACATTCCCCTCCCCAACTACATTTATTTCTGAAGTCAGATGAAGTCAAAGAAAACTCTGCAGAAGTTTATTTCTCCCCTGAAAAGCTGTTAAATCTATGGTACATCTTATAAACAATGGTCTTTTGAACCAAGGAAACACAATATCATAGCTGCAAAAAGCATTATGTGGTCCAATGGTTCTCAAGCCTCTTTTTGCACCTACTCAGTGGATGATTTCCCCTAGGTTACTCTGAGAAATGAGCACTCACTCTAAAAGCAAATTAAAATGCAAGGTGAGTGAAAGTAATGCTATCTTGGAACCATGAATCTGTTTTAAATTGCACTGCAAAACATTTATTTTACATACTTCAGCACTTTATTATTAGTAACTACTTGTAAAATAGTTTTTAACAATGGATTATGACATTTTGGTTGATACATCTACTCATCTAGTCTTATATGGGTGATTTTTAATGACATAACATTTGGATCATCACTGGAGATGCACATCAATTGCACCAAAAAACCACTGCAGGGGAAGAGAAAGGACTAGAATTACATGGAAGGAAGATGAGCAGGCATAAGAGGAATTTAACTAGACTGTAATTTAGGGAATAGTCCTTTTCATAAAAGGTTTAATGAAATTCTATAATAAGTCACATACCCGAGGATCCCAAACAGGCAAATTCAAATTGCTTTCTTCTGGTTGTTTCAGCAGCACAGGATTTGGCCATTCCCTAACATGAATAAGACAAATTAACTCACATAGGACCTCACTTCAGGAACTATAGGAAATGTGAAAATCATAAGACTTTGTTTCAACTTTCATACAACAAATGTTTTGGTTATTTGATATTGAAAAAAAGAAATGGGAAAGGGAAGGAAGTATACAAAGGAAAAAGCTGCTTATTTTAAAGCAGTGTTCTCTGAAAGGGCAAATACTTCTTTGCCCATTAGCTATAACTAATTTAAATCTGAATTTTTCCCTTCTCATTTGCTTTCATGGATTTGACAGGTAATTTAATAACAGCGACTACTTACTGAGAATACTCCTAACAAATCCATTTGGTAGCTATGATTATCACCTCCATGTTAGAGATCTTAAACAACCTCTACATTGGCAGAACAAAATCTACTGTAACCTCTCTCTCAAGCTAAAGGCACACATTTACAGACCCCCAAGAAAAAAAGTGCCATCTGGTGTCCCATCATTGCCTCAAATTTGATGTTTTTATACTTTTAACTTAGAAAAGGAATGTTAAGACAACAGAAAAAGTCCATGTATAGCTCTTAAATTTCCAAACAAATTTACATATAGGCAGAGATTAGTAAATAGTTCAAGTATGCATATGAATACTTACCATTTGGAAAAAACTAAAAAGAACTTATGAACTAAAGTAGATGCTGCTGCATTTGGATATAATTGGCAAGTTCTTGCAACTAGCATTGCCCAGGAGACACCACCAAGGAATCCCAGCATGTTGGAATAAATACCACGTCCTATAAAATTAATACATTTGTTAATTATTGTTAGGACCTACTATCCATGCCATTCAACTGAAAGGAACAGGGTAATTTCCTTCTTAAGACTGTTGCTTACAACTCTTTTTCCCTTATAGGAACATTAAAATCAACAAGCAGACCTTATGCTAGGCACACCTTCTTATTAGTAAACCATAAGCTGCTCACCTCATCCCCCCACTTTGCCCTCCAATACAGACACCTCAGTTCCCTGCCTCAGTTCTGACTGCCCAACTGGGCTCTGCTGATACAACACTGGAAATCTCCCACCTTTCAATATCTACAGTTGAGAGAGACATGAAAAGAAGGAGGAAAGATATCTGAAGGGTCTATTTATTTAACATTTCATATTCTTCCCTATCTAAATAGGGAAGAATAAATATTTCATTAGTTATTATATTCATTGACATTTTAAAACCAAGTATAAAGTTCAGTATTCTGTATTCAGTACTCTGCATAATTTAAATATCTCTCCATAAAGTACAATACACCATTGACATTATTCATTTCTCACATGATTGTCTGTTACAATAATCTATAAAAGAGCACTACCATATTTCATCAAACCCAAGATGCTCTCAACTGTATAATATAGCATGATTTTACATCCCATTAAGCAATCAAGAGAAAAAATACAAAATATCAATTTCAGATGTTAAATATGAAAAATATGTCTCTAAGAATTAACAAAACATGGTATTTAATCTATAAGGAAACACAAATTGTTCATGATAGCCCTTCACTGAAAATTACTTGATCCTGACTATACAAGATAATTGAGCCCAAGGACAAATTCCACTTGCTTAAGGTCTTTTTAGATGCTACAAGTCACATGTAGCTATACATATATTTTTTGGTAACAGCTTTATTGAGCCATCATTCAAATATCGTAAGTTATCCATTTAAAGTATAAAATTCAATGGTTTTGAGTATATTCACAGAGTTGTGCAATCATCACTAGTTAATTCTGGAACATTTTCATCACACCCAAAATAAACCTTTAACAGTCACACCCCTCTTATGGTCCCCGTAATCCTCCCAGGCCTAGGCAACCACTAATTGACTTTCTGTCTCTATAGACTTGCCTATTCTGGACGTTTGACATAAATGGAACTGTATAATATGTAGTCTTTTATGACTGGCTTCTTTCCCTCAACATAATGGTTTCAACGTTCATATATATTGTAACACGTACCAATACTTCATTCCTTTTATATTGCCAAGTAATATTCCACATTATGGACATAATCACCTTTTGTTTATCTATTCATCAGTTCAAGGACATACAGGTGTTTCCACTTTTTGACTATTATGCTTAATGTTGCTATGAACATTTGTATACAAGTCTTGTGTGGACACATCTTTTCACTTATTTTAGATATTATTTAATTTTAAAATGAATTACAATTAAATAAAATTGAAAAATTCAGTTCCTCAGTTGCACGTTTCAAGTGCTCAGTAGCCACAGGGTTACCGTACTGGACAGCACAGATATGAAACTTTCCATCATCAGGGAAAGTTTTATTGGAGAGCCCTGTTTTAGACTGGTGTAACATCTGGTGCCAAAAGTGTACGCTACTCCAATGTAGTTACAAATAATACAAAATGTGCTGTGCAAGCTTAGGACTGGGCATTTTATGAACCATATCCTAAACATATAAACTAGTGCAGTTGCAGGTTTTATTAGAAGAGTGCTATAATGTAAAAACAAAAACAAGTTAAAACTATCACTGTAGGCTCTTCATTTAATAAATGTACTGAACACCTACTAAAAACTTTATTGGTGAGGGGGAGACAAAGATAAGATGGTCCTGCCCATAGAGCGCTCAAAGGCCAGTGAGGGTTCACTCTTCACGTTCTAACTCATTCTGACTTCCTGGATGAAACCTAAAGTAGAAAGTCAGGGGCTTTTAGTTTTCCCCCAAGGGAAAAAGAGGTAGAGTCACACCATTGCACCTGAAAAAGAAACAGCCTCTCCAAAACTTATTGGACCTTAATACCCCCAGTATCAATAGGCTGAGGAGTTTCGATGTATGCTTATCGTTAGCAACTGAAAATTATAATTTTATAATATAAACATAAAATAAGAGTTGGGATACTTACGTTTTGCCCATAATTTGACTGCTCTTAGGGTGAGTCTAAAAGTTTCTTTATTTGGCACTAAATGCAAAATTTCATCAGTAACTCTACATCCTGAAAAAGATAAAGCATTCATTTTTCATTATGTAATAAAACCCAGTTAATTCAAATGCCCCTCTAACCTCCACTCTCAAATGCTAAAAATATAAAAAATAAAATGTGAGGGTTTATTTTCTCTATGTATTTGAAATTTAGGACTTATACAAGTATATATATGAGAAGTCACTTTGCTTTTAAAGAATTCAAAAGCACATGGGTATGCAATCCAACATTAAAACAAGCGATGGTTCTGACATTCTTTATAGCTTTCTTCAACTTCTGCCTTTACTGTTAATCAAATGCCCTCGTTATAAAAATGTTATTTCTTTATGCAAACCTTATCCATAAATACTATGATTTACTGTTGTGCTCTGGAAGTACAGCAAAACACAATGCTTCAGTTAAACAAAAGATACTATAAGCCAGTGATTCTCAAAGTGTGGTCTGTGGACCCCTTGGAATCTGTTTGGTCAAACCTATTTTCATAATAATACTAAGGCTTTGCTTGTTTCACTGTGTTAACATTTGCACTGATGGTACAAAAGTAGTGGTGGGTAAAATTGCTGGTACCTTAAGCAGTGAATTAAAGCTGTGGCAACAAACTGTACTAAGTAGACAATATATATCTACTGCCACACATACACAGAAAACAGGAAAGGAATGTGTGTGGGTGTTTAAACATGTTTGAGGTAGGTTGAACTACCTGATTTTTTTCAAGGAACACCAGTTTTACTTGAAAGAATGATTGACACACAAACTATGGTTATTCATACTTAGGTATTTAGCAGACATTTCCTGAAAACAAAACAAAGTGAGCCCCTCACTTCAAGGAAAACAAATGACAAAATTTGTTGCCAATAATAAATTTTGAGCTTTCAAGTAAAAATTGGAATTTTAGATAGCTTTCCAATACTTAAAGACTATTCTGATGAAACTGGTGATGATATTAATGAATGTGATTTATTTTTGATGTTCTATAATGAAATGTGTGTTAACATTTAGAAGATCCAAATAAATTTGTGAATCAGTATTTTTCAAATGACCAAGGCATGATAGTACAAAGTCATGTATGGGTAAAAGATCCACTCAAAGAACAAGACAGACCAATGGATTTTAACGTAATAGAGTATAAAAAGTTAACTGATATGGTTTTAGATTTGCTATTCTAACTAACCTTTAAAAAATGATCACTTTTCCTTAGGAGTGAAAAGGAACAAACTACTGAGATATGCTATAAACATGGATTAACTTCACAGACATGAGGCTAAGTGAAAAAAGCCAGACACAAAAGACCACATATTGCATGAACCCACTTATATGCAATGTCCAGAAAAGGCAAATATATAGAGACAGAAAGTAGATTAGTGGTTGCCTTGGACTGAGGTGTTGGAAAGGAGAATGACTGCAAATGGCTATGAGGGATCTTTTGAGGATGATGAAAATTTTCTAAAATTGAACTATGGTGCACAATTCTGAATATTCTGAAGACTACTGAACTGTACACCTAAAAGGGATGAATTTTACTGTATAATTATACCTCAATAAAGCTGTGGAAAACAGAAATTATTACTGGTCAAGTTTTAGTGTAGTATCAAAGAATACACAATTATCTGAAAAGGCTGTTAAAATATTCCTCCCTTTTCCAATTATATATCTTTAAGAGGCCAGATTCTCTTCCCATGCTTCAAAGCAAAATGAAAGCAGACATGAAAATTTAGCTGTCTTCTATCACGTTAAATATTAAAGAGATTTGCAAAAATGCAAAAAAAAACCAAAAACCATTCTCACACAAAAATGTATTCATATTCACATATAATGGGTTTATACTGTTATTTTAAAATGAACTAATAAATACTTCAAGATGTTCTGTTTTTATTTCTAACATGGTAAATATTGACAGATATAACCCACATAAACAGAAGATCTTTGGGGTCCTCAATACATTTTAGAGTGTAAAGGGGTCCTGACACCAATAAATTTGAGAGCCACTACTAAAAACATAAACAACATTCAAATAATTTGCTTTCTTTTTAAAGATGCTTAAATGTGGTCAGATTACCTGTATAAAGAAAATTACATCATCATTTTTAACTGAGTACAATCCATTAAAAAGTCCATTAATAGTACTGCAAAAAGATCTCTTATTTGTCGAATTGTTTTCAAGCAGGTATCTGAGATTTCTTTTTAGAAGCTTACCATTTAGGCTGCGAATACACCTTATATCAAGGCTTCTCAGTCGAGAGTCGTCCCTTAGGTCTAAATTATCTGATATGGTTTGTATTGCCAGTCTTGCAAAGACTAGATCAATCTTTGGAAAGATGCAAAAAGAGAGAAAAATATTACCTTTTCTCCTTCTAGTCCATTCTCCCCCCTCCCCACCTCAAAAATGTAAAAAGTTGTAATTATTAGTTTTGGGAGTTCTACCAAAACTTCAAAAGTCCTATCTAGGCAATCTCACATGGGAAAATCACCGAAAAGTTTTGTGAGGGCAATTAAAATTTCAAATTAAGGGAAAGCATTTTAATTTTAGCATATATGCCAAGCATTACAAAAAAAAAAAAAAAAAAAAAAATCAAAACCTTATGAGTGAATTTCTAGATAAAGATGGCTGATCCAAAACACGTTTACATTCACTTCCTCTTGAAACCTCTTGCTGGTACTAAAATATCAGCAAACATTTTTTTTTTTAGTTTGTTTTTAAAGGCATAACCCACTAAGACAAAGAAAAATAGGAGATAACAGCAAAAACTATGAGAGCTGGAAAGTAGATGGGCAAGTGGTACACAGTCAGCAGATCTAAGAAAACATAAAAAATATTGTATCTAGGAAATAAGGACAGGAGGCTGTAAATACATACATACATACATACATACATAAGAACTTTTAGAGAATAAAAAGGTATTCTTAGAAATTAAAGATATGACAGCAGAAACAGAAAACAATAGAAAGTTTGAAAGATGAGAAAACCACAAAAAGCAGAACAAAAGTATGAAGATATGATTAGTAAGTGGGAAGGAAAAGATTTGGAAAAAAAAGGACAGTTCTGGAGGTCCAACATACAAATATTAGGAGCTCCTAAAAGGAGAGAGAAAACAAAGGCAGAAAATTCAATAGAATTCAATACAATTTCCAATACCTACAAGACAGGAGTTTCCAAACTGAAAGAGGACTACTCAGTGCCTAGAATTATTTGATTGAAAAGGCACATACTAAAGTGCATTACCATGAATTTTATAACTGTGAAGACTAGGGGGAATTTTATAACTGTGAAGACTAGGGGGAAAAAAATCATATAAGCAATTCAAAGAGACAAAACAGATCACATAAAAAGGATGAAGAATCAAAATGGCACCACACTTCTCAACACAGCACAGAAGCTAGAAGACCATGAAGCAAGGCCTTCAAACTTGAGAAACATTATTTTCCATCTAGAACTCTATACTCAGCCAAAATCTACCAATTTGGTGTGAAAATAGAACAAAGACATTTTTAAACATGCAAGATCTCAAAAATATGTGCTCCTTCTCACGAAGCTAGTGGGTAAGTGCCACTAAAATGAGTCAAGAAAGAAAACTCTCTAGAGAAGGAAAAGGAAATCTATGATAGTAAAAAAACATGTCAGGATGATAGTGTATCAGTCATGGAGAATAATCAATGTGGATTGCAACAGGTGAGAAGACTCGGTGAGCTTTTTTTTCAGGATGATAATGACAGAACACTTGAGAAATCTAAATCTATAATATTTAGAGGAGATTTAGACAACTAGGAGAGGCTGGGTTTGAAATAGTCTTAAGCATAAAGCCCAAGCAAACAAATCACAAAACAATTGTTAACTCCCAAGAAAACAAAATGCCACTCAGCAAAGAATGGTAATCCAGTATCCTTTATGCTCAGTTTTAACATTATTAATAAGATCATAATAATATAAACACCAAATATTGCTCCAACCAAAATTATGATATAATTGTTCAATTATGGGAATGAGAAGAATGGGGTGGGTGTGGAGGTTGCTTCATTTTCTATATAGGAGAGAAGAAGGAGAGAGACTATTTAAAGACTATCGGATTCTTTAAAATACGTTTCTATTTAAGTCTGATTAAAAAAAAACTAAAAAAAAACACACAAAAAAACCTTATGGGTTAAATAGTTCAACTACAAAGCCAGATAAATATTAAACACTTACTTCAATTCCATCAAATTCAAATTTTATAACAGGTACAAAGGCATCTTCTACAGCCTAAATGAGAAGAAAACAATTAGGTAAGCTGTAATCCTTCCTCCATCCTGCCTAACTGCCAATAACGTAAATACCTTTGCTCTCAATCTGTATTTTAACTCAACAGAAAAAGTGAAAATGTCCTTGATCTTACATTCTTAGGTAAGTACTTCTACTTGGTGACTGTGTTATTTAAGGCAAACAAAATGTGTATGACAGTAGTTATCCAACTTATTCTCCTAAAAATATTCATCAGAAACAGGAAGGCAGAACTGCTATCACCTGGGTACCATTTGTTGAGATTAAATTGAACTGATAATTTAAAGACAGCACTAGTGTTAGAAATCAAAATATAATCAGAACTCATGACTAACCTATCAAAATAAATAATACATCAATATAGTTTGGATTTAGCAGAAATGTCTTTCTGAGCCTTCTTTAATATCCCAACCTAACATACTCTTCACCTCCTTCTACACTGCCATGCACCCAAATACAGGTCCTTTGAACTTCATCTTATCCTAGCACTTCAGATTGTATTACAACTACCCAATCGGTTAGTCTCCCCAATTCCTCCCTCCCATAAACTATGTCTTGTTCACTATTGTATCTGTCAGACTAAGGCCAGTATCTGGTGAGTCATTGGTGTTTAAATTTTATTTGCTCAATGAATGGATAGATACCTACATACAAGTTACTAACTGAACTTTATAATAGCAGCCACCATTTGACATACATCGACCATTTATCAGACATTATAGTAAATGTTTAATGTAAATTATCTCATCAATTCTCAGAAAAACCTTATAAAAAAAGTTTATTACTCCATCTACATTTTACAAGTGAGGAAACTAAGGCTCAGAGAATAGGTAACTTGACCAAAATCTATGAGCTAATATGTAGATTTCTAGATTCAAATCCAGGTCTGTATTAACTATAAAGCCTGTGTTCTTAATCATTATTTATTATTTTAACAAGATATAGCAAATTCTTAAGAAATATTTCAATAATCATAAGCCCTAGCATTTATAGCTATTTGTTAACAAGTTCAAAATATTAAACACCAGAGGATACTTACTCTTAAATTTCTAATGCCATCTTGATGTTTCAATTTTTCAAAAAAAGACTGAAAAAAATCAGACCTCTCCACGTGTCTTGGAGCCACACAAAGTGCATCAATGTCAGCTCCTGGAAGTCAAAGTATTTCTTATCAAGAAGAGTATATTATGTATTATATTTTTGTTAAAATACACACAAACACATGTACACAAGAAAGAATGTAATGAGTATAGGAAAATGTTAACTGATTAGCTCTGAATAGTGAGATGAGAATATTTTTCTTCTGTATTTTTAAATTATGAACACATAAGAGTTTGTTATTGAAAGGTTTTATCAGAACATAGACAAGCTGTTACCTTTGGTGTGTACTCCAAGCCTATAGGAGCCAAACGTGAAAATTTTACCACCAACAGTAGCCACAACAGAAGGTGGGAGATTCTAAAATAATAGTAAACAAAAGACATTGAATTGTTCAAATTATTTAGCATAAAAATTGCCTAAATGTTATAGATATATACGGTATTTGTCAACTTTGGTAAACTGAGATTTGTAAAAGTACTTCAGTGCTCTTTTGGTTGCAACTTGAAGAAATGAGGGTAGTCCCAGAGAGAAGACAAAAACTCATGCCCACTCACATGCACACATCTCTATCTTAAGAGAAACATATTTTATCACTTGACCCTACTTGTTTCCTCCAACTGCCTGTCTTTGGCTCCATCATTCGTAATAGTCACCAACAACTTTACCAAACTAATGTGGCTTTCAACTCTCTACAGCATCATACTCTTGACTAATCCCATCTTTGTTTTTTGCGACAGATATGCTTAATTTCTTGATTCTAGCTCTGCAACCTTTGCAAGAAAGGGGTTCATTCCTGACATGAGTTCCATATGAGAACTAGTATAACAACTTTAATTAACATCCTTTTGATTGTATCAGAATTATAATGCTACTTTTCACCTCTCTAGAGCCAATTCTAACTGCCCATCAGATATATTCAGACAGTAGGATCCACTCCAATATCCATGCCTGAAATAAGAAAAAAACTCTTCCTATGCTAAACCAGGTATCCCTCCTGATTTCTCTATTTCTAGTCCTCATTTTCCTTACTGCCCATACCGACAGTCATTATTTTTCTTCTTGGCTTACCAATTCTTAGTTTATATCCCTCACACCATCTTTTCTATTCAACTACCACCCACCCTAATTTTAGGCTGTTTAATAGTATCATAAAGCTACCTTTCGCCCTCTTTATTTATTTTTTTCTTACTCCGTTTTGTATAAAATTCACTGGCTGACATTTTTAAATTACTCTATTATAACTCTTCTGCCCCAAACTTGCCAATGCATTCTTCCCTGACTACTGAGGTAAAGGTTCTTGGATCTTATTTTCCCAGTATGCTCCTACGGGTCTTTCTTGCATTACTTCCTGATATTCCCTTCTGAAGCTCCAGCTGCCAACATGTTACATAATTCAGTCTTCTTCCCATTGCATTTGCCATTTTCCCTGCCTCAAATGCTTGCCCATCCTCTCTGGGTATCTCAATACCATCTATTTTTTAAAGTTCACTTCAAGTTCCTCCTCTTTCATGAAGCCTTCTCTGATTATCTCCTCCTACATAAACAGCTTTTTTTCCCTTTCAGGGCTCTTCTACTATTACTACGGTTAACCCCTTTTATACCATATTTAGTGACCTTTCTTTTTCTGTAAGTCCCATCTCTTCGACTATATTTAAATTCCTTGGGAGGTGAGAACTGTGTCTCCTACTTCTCTTATTTCCCATAACGCCCACTGCAAGTTCCAGAGAATAATATCCACTGATTAACTTCAATAAAAGTATCTATATAACAGGAGACTTACTGGTTGTTACTTCCTCTGCTTAACAGACATTAATGTTTCAAAAGTATCAAAAATAATTTTACAGCTAGAAAGGAGTCACTAAATTTATTGATGACTAACATGAATCAAAAGGATACAGAAGCCGGGACCTTTTAGTTTACCTTCCTACTTTGAAAAACATGATTCTTGCATGACGTATGAGAAAGTGACATACTGAATCACTGAGTAAAATATTTTTGCCACAAACCATAGTATTTAACTAAAATGATTTGATTTATAGTTCTAGACTGTTTAAGTATCCCAATTGTATGTAGAATATTAAAATGATCTTTAATCTAATTCAAATCCTTCAGATATTTTCCAAACTAAAATATGCATAAATCAAAGGGAATTATAATTGCCATGGAAAATGACCAATCACCTTCCACGTAATGGAAGATGTTAAAACCGATTTACATTTTTTTATAATTAGATATCTTATTTACTTTGGTTTTTTAAAAAAGTCAAATTGTGGCAAAGTTTCAAATTTTTAGCAATGGTTTTATGGCTAGAAATTAAACGGAAACCAGCTACTGGTTTTTGCAGATTAAAGCACTAATGTGATTAAAATGGGCTAAAAAACATTTTATTAATTTTTAAAAACAATCTTTTTGACATTGGAACAGAATTCTATTGGATTCTTCTTTTAAGTGCAAAGAAATGAGGCAGTAAGAAAATTAGGTGCATCTTCATAATTAATGTAGCTATTTTTGCAAATAACACATGACTTATCTTGAATGCATCCTTGAATGGGGATGGAAGCAGACCTCTGCACAACCATAATAACTGACATAAAGATCATATGCAAGAAGTCATAAAGCTAGTTACTGACTTTAAAATAATTCTAGCAAGTTGACTATTTTGTTTGCACATCCACTGCAATTATGGGCCGATTAGACGTGGACAACAGGGTCCCCTAACCTTTATTTAATGCCTGAGCCCTGTTCTGGAGTTGTGCAGGTGAATGAGTTGATCACCTAGTAGCAGAGAAACGGAGTTGATCACCTAGTAGCAGAGAAACAAATATGTATTTTTTTATTCCTCAAGACGAGCATTTCACCCGTTCACAATTCAACTTATCTGAAAAACTCAACTATTAATAACCCTCTGAGAGCTTAGAAATGAGTCAATTTGACAGCACAAGTAAATAGCATAAAGACCATTTATTTAAACTGAATGACTACAGACTAATTAGTAGAGTCCCTCATAGTTTGGTTTAAAAGAACCAATTTTAAAAATGTATCATAGATACAGAAAGAAATAAAAAGTTGTAAAAGAAAGAAATCTAACAGGTGTTTTTATATAATTTCTAAACTCATGCAGATTAAGGGGCAGAAAGGGAGTTTGCAGAGAGGCACACTGAATGCTATGAGACACTAACTTTTGGCTAATTGCTGTTAAGAGATGGGAAAACTACAAGAAACAAACAATAAACAAAATAAAACAGTTTGGGCCACTTAGTCAAGGGGCAAATAGACCCAAATGAACATGCCGTATTTCATTTTAGTACAGCCAGTAAAATAATATTCATAGTGATGATTCTCAGACAAATGAAAATTCAATTATATTCAAAATAAGAAAGCAAGAAACATGTAATCGATTTTAGAAGAAAAATAGTTAAGTTACCACTGCAGGAGAAAAAAGTTGTATAATTATAAATTAGGGTTTGCAAACTCCTGTGTCTCAGGGGCCAGTCAGATATGCAAACGAGGGAAGTACACATAAGAAACACAGAAACCAATCCATAAATGACAGTTGCTTGTGTCAGAGACCAGGGAGTGGTGGAACTCACAAGACATTCCTGGAGGGCAGGAGCCCAATTCCATTCAAGCCTCTTCCTGCCTTACACAAAGGCAAGCCCAGTATTACCAGATCTGGTATTTCACAAGAAGTCTGCAATCTGGCTTTTTAAGTAAAATCTCTTGATATTTAAATTGTGGTCCACTACATGTGAGTTAAGCAAGACATTTATGGATAACTGTAGCTAGACATTGGCTACCTCTGGGGTAAATCTTCATTTATTTAGAGACTCAACTGTCTATACCAATTCACTACCAAGCATACCAAAGACATTATTCTCAACTCTTGCAACTGATTGCCAGGATGTAATAAAACTATGAATTCAATGTTTAGAGTCTTACCTTACTCTCACTGACATCAGAAATCCATTCTTTCACTAAATTGTTCAATTTACCAAGGACAACCAGCCTATAATAAAAAACAGTACGCGTTAGATTAAATTAAAAACACAAAAACAAACAGTATTTTAGAAAGTAATTAAACATACAGGAAGTACCTCTGTGTTGGTGTTTGGGTAAAAGCATAATAATACACATGTTAATGCTATCACATCTGTTGATACATGGCATATTTCTTTGGCATTCTTAGGTCCCTAAGGATTCCAAAGAGACGATAAATGTGATAATAGTATTTTGGTCTTTGGGCTATTTTCAAAATTCAAAAAGCCTAATACAAAGTCAAAAATACCTTCAATCAGGCTACAAAGGCCAAATGAATTGTCAACTTTTTTGGCTTTACTATGGTTTAAAATCAATTCAATGTAATAATAGAGATTAGCATTCTCTCACTGAGAGTCATAGGTCTTTGGATAATTAAAATGGGTATATTAATTATTGGCTGATTTTCATAAAATGACATTACTTAATAAAAGCAATTTGATATTAAAACAAATTTGCAACCAATGGCATATCCAAATCCATACTAATAAAAGAGAAGAAAAGTAGATTTCAGGCATCTCAAAGATAACATGAAAATGGAAAACCAAACTCCTGATCTGTCCAAACTTGCTTCTCCCTCAGCCTTCCCCAAGTAATGGAATTCTGTCCTTCAAGGTGCTGGGACCAAAATCCTTGGCATCATCCTTGACCTCTTCTCCTCCTTTCTCTCACACATCCCATAGTCATTAAACAACCCCACCTTTGAAATATATCCAGAATTCTACTACTTATCATCTCTACTGCTGTCCCCCTAGTTCTGGCCACCACCATTTCCTCCCTGATTATAACTAATTGCTATCTAACTAGTTCCCCCAGTTCTGCCCTTTACCCCTTTATCAGACTACTGTCAATACAGCAGCCAGAGTGACTGTTAAAACATGAGTAAATCATGTCAATCTTCTGCTCAAAACCCTAATAGCTTCCCATTTCACTTAGAGTAAAAGACAAAACTTTTATAATGGCTTACAATATCCTAAGTGACCCTGTTCTCCAAACTCCTTTCCACTTCACTATAAGCCCATATTCCCCTGCTTACTCACTCTGCTTCAGACATCCACCCTACTTTGCTGTGTATTCCTTAAACATAGCATGTACACTCCCACCTCAAGCCTCCTGCCTAGAATGTTATTCCCTCAACAATCCACAGAGTTCTCTCCCTTATCTTCAAATTTCTGTCAAATGTCAATGAAGCCTTCCCTGACAACCTCCATTCCCAGGTTTATTTTTCTCAGCAGCACTCCTCATATATAACATTTTATTTATTTTACTTATTTAGCTAATTGTTAGTCTCCTTCCCTAACTTCCACCTAAAATGTAAGCTCCAGGAGGGCCAAGATTTCTTTTCGTTTTGTCTTTGTTTTAATCCCTAGACAGGGACATAGCAGGTACTTGACATATGTTTGTAGAATTAATGATTAATATACTGTAAAACATTATATTTTGGATTTTTAAGTGACATACCTGTGGTTCAGTTCTTCCTCATCTTCAAACACTCCAAATGGTTTCATGGCATCAATTAACTTCTGTGTGTAAATATGATCAATTTCTTTAGGACATGCCAAGCTAATTGGAGAGGTGATTCCATAATGCTTTTGTTGACGCTGGCTTTCCAGCACGGTGTTCCTGTTCAAGAAGAATGAAACAGCAGAAGAAAAATTTAAAGTATCATATCTTACTGATACATCAATTCACTCATTAATTTGGCTACCTTAAAAAGTTTAATTAGTACTAACAGTTGGGGCAGGGACTTTTTTTTAAAAGGAAAAAGGGTATTTTGTGTTTATGTTGATGAAAGGCTATTCATACTGTCTCTAGCTTTCCTGGTTAGGATGTCTTTTCAAGCCAAACGCAGCATGTGTTGGCATCAGGACAACTGTGCCAACACCACTCAGCTCCAATGCAAAGAGCCTGAATGGGAGCTGGGCCAGGGCCACCTTCACTATACCCTGCAGACTTAAGTCAAGTATCATCTAGATTTAATCTCTGAAAAGCAGTCAGCCACTTGAAAGAAAGCTTTAAGTAAAAACAAAGCCCCTGCCCGCCCCTCCCAAAACATCCCATTAGAAGGTCCTAATGAAATAGTCTGGCTTTTAAAAGGAAATCACAACTAGATTTGTCCTTGAGACACCTAAATTAACATCCTTTGCTTGAATCAGTTTATAGTCCTAACATTTTGTGACTCTAGTTAATTGTTCCTTCATGTAGACTGGAACCCAGACCATTTTCACACTGAATAATTTTCAAATTCTTTACATTAAATGGCAACTTTTTATAAGCTATACGCTACCCTTGAAAAGATCCTAGCCATCAGGAAATTATAGTCTTGAATGTAACAGAATTTCTGAGATTTTGGATTTTCACAGACTGGGCTGGTAAGACTTTTAATTATGCTAAGAAAGTAAAGTGAAAACAAACATACACAATAACCAACTAACCCTATCACCTATCTTCACCATCCTTTCATGAAAGATCATTAACACCTATAGTAAGAACATATCCCAAAGAGCGTTTTTTTAAATGAATAAATTAGCCCTATAAACATTAACACAAAAATACAAGTGATTGTTTTTGTATTTTTACTGGTCAAAACATTGGCTTAGCACATGCTCTTTGGCTAAAAATTTCATTAGGTACGGAGAGAGAATCAAATGGAATCTAAAATAGTCCATATATCTTCTAAAACGACTCAAAGAAACAAGAGAAACATCAATACTAGTCACTTTAATTTCTGTCTGGTATTTACGCGTATTTTTAGAACAAACAAAATTTCAGTCAGTTATTTCAAGTGGTAACTTCATTTTTTTTTTTTTTAAGGAGGGCATAGTTCACAGTGGCCCATGTGGGGATTGAACCAGCAACCTTGGTGCTACCAGCACCAAGCTCTAACCAAATGACTTAACCGACCACCTCTGTAACTTCATTTTAAAGATATAGCTCTTTTACTTCTAAGAGAGCTAGAGAGGCATTTTGGTATTGTTTTTGTGTGTTTACATGTGCATGGTAAATGGATGGGACACGCTAATTATATATGATCATTTAATTAATCTCAACAACAACCCTGAGAGATAGGTATTGAATAAGTGCCACTTTACAGTTAGGTACCCAAGATCTAAAAAGATAGAAAGAGGAAGAGCCAGAATCTGAACTCCAAAACCCAAGATCTTTCCACCACTGCATTCTCCTTTCCATAGACTTCAGTTCTGAAACTAATTATGATCTTGGTCCCACTTTCTTATCTGTATGATGAAAAGTTGGTTATCTAGGTCCCTACTAGTACTAAAATTCCAAATCTATGGCTCTGAACCTCCCTCATCTATACAGGAAAAAAATAAAAGGCACATTCCCTTCAACGGATACATTTCACTTTTAGGTAAACATGTTAGAGAAATTCCAGTACAAGTGTACAAGGAGACACAAGAATGTTCACTGCCAACATTAAAAACTTAGAAACTAAAAATAGTCTCTAACAGGAAAAGAACTAAATTAGGCTGTATCCCCACCATGGAATACATTGCAATTAGTATGAATTATTTGAGCTAAAAATACTACCATGGACAAAGCTCAAAGACACTATGTTGCACTAAAGAAGCAAGTTGCAGAATGACAATTGTGATACTGGTTATATAAACCTTAAAAACAATGCCTATTATTATGAACACATGCATATGTAGTAACAGCATTAAAAAATATACAGCAGTTAACATCAAATTCAGCACTGTGGGGAACTCGGGGGAGAGGCCAGTGGGGGTAAGAGATCAGGTGGTAGGAGAATCCCTCAGATGTATTTGGAATGCATGACTTCTTTTAAAAAGGTATGTGTGTACACACACTCACACATATATATGTTATGCCTTGGGAGAGATGAATGGTGGCTACACAAATGATGCTCATGTTATTCTCTGCATTGTTCTGCATGTTTATATTATTTCCCAATAAACCAAAATGTAAGAAGCTACAACAAAATCTTCTGCCAAGCACGGAAACCGTTTCTGACTTATCAAAAAAGTGTGAGCAGGAGGTACAGACCGATAGGTATGTTGTGGGTAGGTGGGTAGGCCGAGGGAGGGCGAAAAGACCACAGCCTTTATTGAAGAGACACGAGCTGGGATAGGTCATTCACTCCTGAAGACCTGGAGAAGCCGGGACCGAAGGGAGGAGGGGGAAGTAGGGGGATGGTATTTGCGCCAATGCAGACAGGAGCAGAGACCAGCTCAGACAGTGCTGGGGGCAGAAGAGTGACCGACAATTTCTCCCCACCGACACACGCGCCTCTCTCCCGCCGCATCTTCGTCTAGAGGCGCCCTCGGAGGCGGGACAGCCGAGGCCAGATGGGGACTCCTGAAGTCCCCGAGTCTGTGCAGAGTGCAGGGGGCGGCCAGGTGAGCCGCCGGGTGTAGGGGAGGTGCCCTTGCCGACCCTACGGGAGCGGGGAAGGAGACCACTTGGGCGAGCTCCGGGCAGGACATGGACACGGAGTCCCGGGCCGACCACCCCAGCCCACCCCTCTGCGCTTCGCCCCCAACCGCGGCCCCCCACCACTTACGCAGACGTTTCTTTCATCGCTTCCTGCGTCTCCCTCACAAGCGAGTATCTTTCGCTCTGGAGTCCTATTCTCGCTGTTCCCTTCTCCCCCTGTCCACTTTCCTCCGGTCGCTTGTAGCTCGCTTGCTCGCTCACTTTCTTACTTACTACGGCCGAGGCATCCAACCGAGTAGTGAAAACACCACAAAACCGGCTGTATTTATGACAATACAGCGCGGCCGACGCCAATATGGCGCCGCTTCCCAGCCTGCCCCTCGTCCGCCGTGGCCCCGCCCCTGGAAGCCTGGACCCGCCCTCGATCCCGCCCCCTCCTCCTTTGGGTCGCTGGAGGCTCGGCTGTCCCCGCCTGCAGAGGCGCGGGCAAACGCCCGTCGGAAAAGTGCGTTTGGTCCCCTTTGTCTGTGGGACTGTTAATCCAGGCAAACTGCTTGGAAAGTAATTTGGAACATATTTTTCTTGTTTCTATAATGAGAGCCTATAGCATGTATTTTTAAAAATATAAACCTTGCTTGGCAAACACTATTTTAACGCTTCCATTATCCCACATCTTTAATTGAGTCATAGTCTTACATCAGCAGTCCACTCGTGGAGGAGATTCTGTCGTGAGAGGGTCACATCCAGGAAAGTGTAACTTTACAATTGTCCCAGGGAAAAGTGAGCTTGTAAATTGGAAGCTAAGAGTTCATTTCATCTCTAAGTACCTCCCCCTGATTCACGACATTATGGCAGTTGAAGGAGATTGAAAGGAATGGATAGCAGTTTGCAAAGGAGGATAAATGCAAGGCTGAATCAAAACCTCACACTTCAAATAGTGGAGATCATGTTCCATGTGGGTGTGAGGATGAAAATGGCGAAATGACAAATTTTAAAATGTTGAAGTGTAGAAATAAAATACTAAATCATTATAAAGAAAAGGATGTCAAGAAGCTCCTTTTCCTCGAAATGTGACTCAGAGTCACAGTAAATAGAGATTACTTATAGAATTATTCATTTATTCAAAAATATTTATTGACAGCCTAGTTTGTGCCTAACGAGGGTTAGGCTCCAGTGATTCAGTGATGCATAAAACCAGATGTATTCTTTAAACTTGAGAAGTTAAGAATTTAGTGAGGAAACAATGAAATACAAGTGATATTCTTCTGTTGTAGAACTAAAGCGCCTACTGTGTGTCAGACACAGAGATACTTAATTCCTGCCCTCAAGAGTTCACAGTCTAGTGGAGAACAAAAGTATACAGAGATTATTAAAATACAGTATGGTCTATGATACAGATGGCATCAGATTTAGGGAGGACTAAAGAGGGCCACCTAAACTTTAAGGGAGATGTTCAATAGTGCCTTTCAATAGGATGGCATCTTGCCTAAATTAGCAAGATTTGGGAGTAGGGATTGGGTGCAGGTGGTAGGGAGAAGGTAAAACCTATTCTAGGTAGCAGAGTAGTATTAATAGCTAGCTAGTACAGGCTTCAGGGTGAGGCAGACCCAAATTTGAGTTCTAGTTTTGCTACTTACTCGTTATGTGACCTCAGGAAAATTAATCTTACAAAGTCCTTTCTTCATTTGTAAAACACAAAAGAATTCAAGGAGAAGAGTATGTATAACAATATGAATCTCAGTCCAAAAATTCAGACATACAAGAAATATCGCTTTATTTTCTAACACTTAATTTTTGACCCTAAGCCCCTCATTCTTCTGAGCTGGCAGACAAAGACAATCTTGGTTGTCCTGCATCTCGCCCTTCCCAATGCTTAACATGGTGGCAAGGTATTGGGGGATGCTCAGTTTTAGCTGTTTTTCTTCCCATTCTCTTGTCTTTGTGAATCTATCTGGGGTTGAATGCCAGTCCCCAACCCCCATTTCAATAAGGACACTTTCTTTCAAGGGGAATATATTTTGGGGTGTGGTGTTCTATATTGTATCTATATTTTTAAGCTAAAATTTGCCAATTACAAAAGTAACCCAAGCTTATAAATAAAAAAGAAGAAGAAATCTGTTCCTCCCTTTCATCCCTAGCTCCAATTTTCTTCCTCAGGGAACCATTATTAATAGCAGGGTATCTATCCTTCCAGAATGTCTTCAGTATACCCCAAACCAATGTAAACGTGTACCAGAGGGTTTGTCCTTATTGTTTTTTGAGAAAAAAAAAAAGGATCATACTGTACATGTTCTTCTACTTGTTTTTTTTAAACCTAAAAATCATGAACATCTTTCCATGGCAGTAAATGGTATGGACTGAATTGTGTCCCCCCAAATTTCACTTGTTGAAGTCCTAACTCCCAGTACCTCAAAATGTGACTGTATTTGGAGATAAGATCTTTAAAGAGATAATTAAGTTTAAATGAGGTCATCAGTGTGGCCCCTCCTCTAATAAAACTGGTATTCTTATAAGAAAAGGAAATTTGGACACAGATGGTAGAGAGGGAAGAGCACGTGAAGGCACAGGGAGAAGATAGCCATCTATAAGCCAAGGAGAGAGGCCTCAGAAGAAACCAACCCTGCTGACATGTCTCAGAATTCTAGCCTCTAGAACTGTGAGAAAATAAATTTCTGTTGTTTAAGCCACCCACCCCATCTGTGGTACTTTCTTATGGTAGCCCTAGCAAACCAATACAGTCAGTAAGCACCTACTTTGTTCTTTTTAAAGTAGCATGCTATTCTTTGTCATAGATAATATATATCTCATCAAAATCTACTTAACCATTTCCCTGTTATCTCAAATTTGTTTATATTATAAATAGTGCTATAATAAACATCCTTATACATACATCCTCTATACTTGTGTCACTAGTCATTGAATAGATTCTTAATGATGGGATTACTATGTCAAAGGGTACATCTATTTAAAAATAATATTTATATATTCCAAATTGTCCTCTATAAAGGTTATACCAATTTACACTCCAACCAACAATATGTATGGAATGGTCTGTTTCCTCAAACCTCACAAATGCTGGACATTAAAAATACTTTTTAAAATAATTATTATAAAAATTATAAATGTGTAGGAAAGTAGAGAAAATTGTATAATAAACACCATATACCTATCACCTAGATTTAATGCTTTTTTTTTTTTTTTTAGCATTTTGTCATGTTTCACCTATTTTTTTTTTTTGAAATCTTTTAAAGTAAATGCGGATATCATGGTATTTTACTCCAATATTTTGATATGCATATATAAATAACAACATTTTTCTACATAGCCACAATAATATCAGCACACCAAAGTTTTCCCTACTTGTCCCCAAAATGTCTTTTGCAGCAAGCTTGTTCAAGAATCATGATTACGCTTGGTTGTTGGGTCTCTGAAGTGTTTTTTTAATCTATAAGAGACACTCCCTTTCCTGTCTTTCCTCATCTTCCTCTCACCCACCCAGCTTTTAGTTTTCCTATGACATTGATTTGAAAAGACCAGGATAGTTTTTCCTTAATAATGTCCCAATTTCTGGATTTTTCTGATAGCTTCCTTATGGTGTCATTTAACAATAACCCCTGTATTTTCTATTATTGGACGTTGGATCTAAAGGCTTGATTAGATTCAGGCTAAACATCCCACCAGGATTCACATGATGAAGCTCAGGTTATCCCATTATTGCTGATATTAAGACTGGCTACTGGGTTTATGTGGTGACAGTCATCTTGGAACTAGCTAGTAACCTGTGGGGTGATAACTTTGGCACCAGGTGAAGATCTAGCTCTCCATTAACCTTTCACCTAATGGTTTCAGCATTTGTTTACAATTCTTGGATTAATTAATCATTTCCTTAGGGGTTGCGAGTTGTGATTTTCCAATTCTATCTACATTTGTAGCTGGCATTTTTCTGGGAAGAAGGGCTCTTCTTCATCGACTAAGACTATTAGGTCACTCTGCAGTGTAATTCCTACTGCAAAGGAAAAATACTTCTTTCCTTTTCAGAATAAGAACTTGGTATAATGACCAACTGCAAAGAAGTTTTTATTTATGTGCTTGCTTGTTTTAGTCCTCTTACTTTTAAAAAGATTTCATATGGACTCATGGGTTTTTAATAATTAGCATGTTTCAATCAATTAGTCATTTTTTTTTTTTTTAAGATTTTTATTGGGGAAGGGGAACAGGACTTTATTGAGGAACTGTGTATATGTCCAGGACTTTTTTCCAAGTCAAGCTGTTGTCCTTTCAATCTTAGTTGTGAAGGGTGCCATTCAGCTTCAAGTTGTTCTTTCAGTCTTAGTTGTGGAGGGCGCAGCTCAGTTCCAGGTTCAGTTGCCGTTGCTAGTTGCAGGGGGCGGGAGGGGGGTTGCAGCCCACCATCCCCTGCGGGAGTTGAACCAGCAACCTTGTGGTTGAGAGGACGCGCTCCAACCAACTGAGCCATCCGGGAGCTCAGCGGCAGCTCAGCTCAAGATGCCGTGTTCAACCTTAGTTGCAGGGGGCAGAGCCCACCATCCCTTGCGGGACTCGAGGAATTGAACTGGCAGCCTTGTGGTTGAGAGCCCACTGGCCCATGTGGGAATCAAACCGGCAGCCTTCCGAGTTAGGAGCATGGAGCTCTAACCGCCTGAGCCACCTGGCCGGCCCAGTCATTGTTCTTTTGATGCTAAAACTGTCCCAACTTTGACCAGTGGCTATCTCTAGCAAGGTGGTTACTCTGTTAGTATTTAAGAAAAAAAATTTTAAATCCATATGATAGGTTGGAAAGTGATATTTCTCTTGTTTTATTAATAACTTGTATATCCCTGATCAGCAGTGAAAATGATCATCTTTTCATATTTTAGCAGCCATTTATATTTCTTACTCTGTAGATTGCCTCTTCATATTTTTTGTTCATTTTCATTTTGGCATAACCAATTATCAAGACTCATCCCTACAAATAAAATGTTTTCAGTGCTTACTGACAGTCTCTTCAAGCTGCAACTTCCCTATGCTTGATTTTTTTTCTTTTAATCATCTCTTACTCTAGAATGCGTCTTGAAATAGCTTATTCAGAAAAAGGGTAAATTCTCTTAGTGCTGGAATCTTTGAAAATGCCCTTCTACTAAATCATAACATTTCCTTCAAAGCTTGGTAGATGTTACTTTATTGTTACCCTATGAGTCTTGGACACTTGTAAGATTCTTCTTTTTCAACTTTAAGGCCTTTGTATAACAGTCTTTGTATAACAGTCTTTTCCTAAAATGTGTCTAGAACAAAATAAACATTCTAAATATTTTTCTGAGTATTTTTTAAAGATTAGGTAAGTCCCCAGTTTTCTACTTTAAATATTATTATTGCTTCTGTTCCATCAATCAACTCTTTTTTTTTTTTCAGTTTATTCAGGTAAACAAAATTGCAACTTGGGAGGGTGTTAAAATTCAGGAAAAAACTATCTTTATAAATTATTTTTGTTTTTAATATCTAATGGGCTGTTTACTTGCCTGCAAGACAAGTAGGGACTATATCTATCTTGCTCACCAGCTGATCCTTAGAACTTAACACAGGTGTTCAATATTTGTTGAACGAATTTATTTCAAATATTATTCTCTCTTATATCTTTCTTTATCTCATTGTCACTTCATCTTTTTGCCACAATGTATAGGCTGTCTCCATTTTGCCTTCTTCCTCTAATTTAATATTCTGACAGGTCTGAATGTTATACAAGTACTCCATTGAAACTCTTTCATTTCTGAGCAACCTTTCATTAACTCAAAGCACTTCCTTTACCTGGCAGATTGTTGTAGCATGGTATTGTTCACACTGCTCATTAGCAGGTTATGACTAATACTTTTTTAAAAAGATTTTTATTAAAAACATAGCAAATATACAATATTATATTAGTTTCAGATGTAGACCATAGTTTTTCAACATTTATATACCTAAAGAAGTGATCACCATGATAAGTCCTGCAACCATCTGACACTGTACCACACCGTCACAATATTATTGACTATATTCCCTATACTGTACATTACATCCCATGACTTACTTGTTTTATACCTGGAAATTTGGACCTCTTATTCCCCTTCACCTTTTTAATTTTTCAATTACAGTTGACATTCAATGTCATTTTATATTAATTTCAGAAGTATAGCATACTTGTTACACATTTATATAATTTAAGAAGTGATCCCTCAGACTAATCCAGTACCCACCTCGCATTATACATGGTTATTACAGTGTTATTGACTATATTCCCTATGCTTTCTCATTATTTCTTCAAATAGGTTCTCAATCCCCTGCTTTCTGTCTTCTCATTTTGGTACCCCTATGATGTGAATGTTGGTATGCTTGATGTTGTCCCAGAGGCCTCTTAACCTCAGTTTTTTGGACTCTTTTTTCTTTTTACTCATTCAATTGGGTGTTTTCTGCTACCTTTCTTCCAAATTGCTGATTCGATCCTCTGCTTCATCTAGTCTTCTGGTGATTCCTTCTAGTGCATTCTTCACTTATGACTGGTTCATTTTTATGGTTTCTATGTCCTTTTTTATGCTTGTTATCTCTTTGTTGAAGTTCTCATTAAATTCCTTGAGCATCCTTATAACCAGTGTTTTGAACTCTGTCTCTGTTAGGTTACTTGTCTTCATTTCATTTAGTAGGTCTTTCTCTGAAGTTTTTTCCTGTTCTTTCATTTGAGATGTGTTTCTTTGTTCCCTCATTTTGGCTGCCTCTCTGTGTGTCTCTATGTATTAGGTAGATTTGCTAAGTCTTCCAGGCTTGGCTGGGTGGCCTTATGTATTAGTGCCCTGTGGGGCTCTGGCACAGTCTCCCTGGTCACTTGCTCTGGGTGCTCGAGGGTTTCCCATGTGTGGGTTGTATGTGCCCTCCTGTTATAGTTGAGCTTTAATTGCTACTGGCACATCAGTGGGTGGGATTGACCCTCAGGCTGACTAGCTTTGGAGTTTGGCCACATTCACAACTTACGGGCTGCTGTGTGGTGAGCTTACCCCATTGAGTGGGATTCAACCCAAAGGACTCTAGAGCCTGTTGAGAGTGCCCTTTGTGTGTGACACTTGTGGGGCAAATTGAGCAGTGCTCTGCTGTTAACCTCCAACTATGTTGGTTCTGGAGCCTCTTGGGAAGGGCTCCAGAGCAGACCCAGGTCATTCACTGTCTGTGATCTGCTGGGGACTACCTGGTAGGACCCACAAAGGGATCGACAGTTGTTTGCTGCCTGTGCTAAACCTGGAGGCACATGGGAGAGGCCATGTTGCAAACCAAGGATGGCTGCCACCAGTACTAGGCCTGAGGTAGTTTCTTAAGAAGTCAGGACAGCCCAAAACCTGCTACCACCTGTTAGCTCCCTTAACGTTCAGCTGCTGATAAAGACTTGTGCAGTACGCAAGTTGGGTGAGGCAGTGTTTTAGGGAGTCACTAGAGTGGGAAGAGTTGTAGCCACCAGGTTAATGTAGACTCTGGTTTGGTGCCAGTGCTGAGCCTGGAGCTACTCAGCAAAAGTCTCAGAGTACACCAAGGCCAGCCACTGCCTGCCTGGGTCCTGAGACTCCGATAGTTTTCCAAGAAAGAATGCAATGCGGGCAGGGCTGGCTGCTCATGAAGAAAGTGCCTCTGGCGTTGGGGATGTTGGGTGAGGCGGGGTCCCAGTTTATCAGCAGCCTGGAGCCCTGGAGCTCACCCGACCAATGAGAGTCAGATTTGGCTGTAAGCCTAGGGGGAGGGCTCAAAATATTAAAGATGGCGCCCACCTGCTGGCTGCACTGGAGGAAGATCTCTCACAGAAAAATGGAGATTGTCTTCCAGCTCTAGCCCAATGCCACACACCTCAGTCTGCCCGCGTCCCGCCCCCGTATGTCTCTGATGCCCCTCAAGTCACCATCTCTCCGCTAGAGCACAAGGTGAGTAAGTTATTCTGTGTGCAGGCCCTTGAAGAGGATACCTGGGTTTCCCGCAGCCTTTCGTCCCACCTGGACAGTCAGAATCCGCACCGTTTTTCACAGTCAGATGTTGCGGGGGCTCCTCTTCCCGGCACCAGTACTCCAGGCTGGGGAACCTGGTGTGGGGCTGGGGTTTTTGGCTCCTCTGGAGTGACACTCCATGGCCAAGTTTTCCCTCCTGATGCTCAACTGCCACACACAGGTGTGGGGCCGGCCCATTTCGCGTCTCCACCCCTCCTACCAGTCTCATCATGGCTTCTTTATATCCTTAGTTATAAACCTTCTCTTCAGCTAGCCCTCAGATGGCTGTCCAGGTTGAATGTTCTATAATTTAGTTGTAATTTTAAGGTGGTCATAGAAGGACACAGGCACAGTGTTTATCTACTCTGCCACCTTGGATCTCTCTCCTTTATGCACTCTATTTTTTTTTTTTTTTAATTTATTGGGGTGACAATTGTTAGTAAAATTACATAGATTTCAGGTGTACAATTCTGTATTACATCATCTATAAATCCCATTGTGTGTTCACCACCCATCACCATATATTTGATCCCCCTTACCCTCATCTCCCATCCCCCATCCCCTTTACCCTCTGGTAACCACTAAACTATTGTCTGTGTCTATGAGTTTTTGTTTCTCATTTGTTTGTCTTGTTCTTTTGTTGTTTTTGGTTTATATACCACATATCAGTGAAATCATATGGTTCTCTGCTTTTTCTGTCTGACTTATTTCGCTTAGCATTATACTCTCAAGATCCATCCATGTTGTCACAAATGTTCCTATATCATCTTTTCTTACTGCCGAATAGTATTCCATTGTGTATATATACCACAACTTCTTTATCCATTCATCTATCGAAGGACATTTTGGTTGTTTCCATGTCTTGGCCACCGTAAACAAAGCTGCAATGAACATTGGAGCACACGTGTCTTTATGTATAAATGTTTTCAGATTTTTTGGGTAGATACCCAGGAGAGGGATTGCTGGGTCATATGGTAATTCTATTCGTAATTTTTTGAGGAACCTCCACACTGCCTTCCATAACGGCTGCACCAGTCTGCATTCCCACCAACAGTGTATGAGGGTTCCTTTTTCTCCACAGCCTCTCCAACACTTGTTACTATTTGTCTTGTTGATGATAGCCATTCTGACTGGAGTGAGGTGATATCTCATTGTGGTTTTTATTTGCATTCCTCTGATGATTAGTGATGTTGAGCATTTTTTCATATGTCTATTTGCCATTTGTATGTCCTCTTTGGACAAATGTCTCTCAGGTCCTCTGCTCATTTTTCAATTGGCTTGTTTGTTTTTTTGTTGTTGAGTTTCATGAGTTCCTTGTATATTTTGGATATTAGCCCCTTATCGGAGGCACTGTTTGCAAAAATCTTCTCCCATTCAGTTGCTTGCCTCTTTATTTTGTCAATGGTTTCTTTTGCTGTGCAGAAGCTTTTAAGTTTCATATAGTCCCATTCGTTTATTTTCGCTTTTACTTCCATTGCCTTTGGAGTCAAATTCATAAAATGCTCTTTGAACCTAAGGTCCATAAGTTTAGTACCTATGTTTTCTTCTACTCAGTTTATTGTGTCAGGTCTTATGCTTAAGTCTTTGATCCATTTTGAATTAATTTTGGTACATGGTGACAGATAGCAGTCCAGTTTCATTCTTTTGCACGTGGCTATCCAATTCTCCCAGCACCATTTATTGACGAGGCTGTCTGTCCTCCATTGTATGTTTTTTGCTTCTTTGTCAAAAATTATCTGTCCATATTTATGTGGTTTTATTTCTGGGTTCTCAATTCTATTCCATTGGTCTATGTGTCTGTTTTTCTGCCAATACCATGCTGTTTTGATTATTGTAGCCCTGTAGTACAAGCTAAAGTCGGGGAGTGTGATACCTCCAGTATTGTTCTTTTTTCTTAAGATTGTTTTGGCTATTTGGGGTCTTTTGTGGTTCCAAACAAATCTGATAATTTTTTGTTCTATTTCTTTAAAAAGTGCCATTGGGATTTTGATGGAGATTGCATTAAATCTATATATTGCTTTGGGTAATATGGCCATTTTAACTATGTTGATTCTTCCAATCCATGAGCACAGAATGTTTTTCTATTTCTTTGTGTCTTCTTCAATTTCTTTCAAAAATGTCTTACAGTTTTCAGCGTATAGGTCCTTCACATCCTTGGTTAAGTTTATTCCTAGGTATTTTATTCTTTTTGCTGCAATTGCCAAAGGAATTGTTTTTTGTATTTATTTTTCTGAGATTTCATTGTTAGTATATAGGAAAGCAATGGAATTTTGTATGTTGATTTTGTAGCCAGCAACTTTACTGTATTCGTTGATTGTTTCTAATAGCTTTTTGGTGGAGTCTTTAGGGTTTTCAATATATAGCATCATGTCATCTGCAAAGAGTGATAATTTAACTTCTTCATTCCCAATTTGGATGCCTTTTATTTCTTTCTCTTGCCTGATTGCTCTGGCAAGGACTTCCAACACTATGTTGAAAAGCAGAGGTGATAGGGGACAGCCCTGTCGTGTTCCTGAACGTAGAGCAAAGGGCTTCAGTTTTTCACCATTAATTATGAGATTAGCTGAGGGC
Organism: Rhinolophus sinicus; assembly: GCF_036562045.2. NCBI lineage: Eukaryota > Metazoa > Chordata > Mammalia > Chiroptera > Rhinolophidae > Rhinolophus > Rhinolophus sinicus. The sequence goes on along the minus strand of NC_133755.1, from coordinate 42,792,644 downwards.
TTGTCATATATGGCCTTTATTATGTTAAGGTACTTTCCTTCTATACCTATTTTATTAAGTGTTTTAATCATAAATGGATGTTGTATCTTGTCAAATGCTTTTTCTGCATCAATTGACATAATCACATGATTTTTGTCCTTTATTTTGTTTATGTGATGTATCACATTGATGGATTTATGGATGTTGAACCATCCTTGTGCCCCGGGATGAACCCCACTTGGTCGTGATGAATAATCTTTTTAATGCATTGTTGTATTCGATTTGCTAGAATTTTGTTTAGGATTTTTGCATCTGTATTCATCAGAGATATTGGTCTGTAGTTTTCTTATTTTGTGCTGTCCTTACCAGGTTTTGGTAACAAGGTAATGTTGGCCTCATAAAATGAGTTAGGGAGTACTGTCTCTTCTTAAATTTTTTGGATGCGTTTTAGCAGGATTAGTATTAGATCCTCTTTGAAGGTTTGGTGGAATTCACTAGTGAAGTCGTCTGGTCCTGGACTTTTCATTTGGGAAGGTTTTGGATGACTCATTCAATTTTGTTACTGGTGATCGGTCTGTTTAGATTTTCCAGTTCTTCATGATTCAGCTTTAAAACCTATATGTTTCTAAGGACGTATCCATTTTTTCTAGGTTATTGAATTTGGTGGCATATAGTCCTTCATAGTATTCTTGGATGATCCTTTGTATTTCTGTGGTGTCCGTGATAACTTCCCCTTCTTCGTTTCTGATTTTGTTAATCAGTGTCTTCTCTCTTTTTATCTTAGTGAGTCTAGCCAATGGTTTGTCAATTTTGTTAATCTTTTCAAAGAACCAGCTCTTTGTCACATTAATTTTTTCTATTGTCTTTTTGTTCTCTATTTCATTTAGTTCTGCTCTGATTTTTGTTATTTCCTTTCTTCTGCTGACTTTGAGTTTCACTTGTTCTTCTTTTTCTAGTTCTTTAAAGTGTAACATGAGGTTATTTATTTGGGATTTTTCTTGTTTCTTGAGGTAGGCCTGTAATGATATAAATTTCCCTCTTAAAACTACTTTCGCTGCATCCCAAGAATTTTGGTAGGATGTATTTTCATTGTCATTTGTTTCTATGTATCTTTTGATCTCTCCTCTAATTTCTTCTTTGACCCAGTCGTTCTTTAAAAGTATGTTGTTTAATCTCCATGTATTTGTGTTTTTTCCTGCTTTCTTTTTGCAGTTGATATCCAATTTCAAAGCCTTGTGATCAGAGAATATGCTTGGCATGATTTCAATCTTCTTAAATTTGCTGAGGCTGATTTTATGTCCCAATATATGGTCTATCCTTGAGAATGTTCCATGTACACTAGAAAAGAATGTATAGTCTGATGTTTTAGGATGAAGTGCTCTATATGTCAATTATGTCCATTTCATCTAATATGTCATTTAGGACTGCTATTTCGTTATTTATTTTCTGTTTGGATGACCTATCCATAGCTGTCAAAGATGTATTTAAGTCCTCTAGTATAATTGTGTTTTGTTCAATTTTTCCCTTTAGTTATGTTAGTAGTTGCTTGGTATATTTTGGTGCTCCCTGATTGGGGGCATAAATATTGATGACTGTTATGTCTTCTTGTTGTATAATCCCCTTTACCATTATGAAATGTCCATCTTTGTCTCTTGTTATCTTTTTCACCCTAAAGTCTGTTTCATCTGATATCATTATGGTTACTCCTGATTTTCTCTGGGTACCATTTGCTTGGAGTGTCAATTTCCACCCTTTCACTTTGAGTCTATGCTTGTCCTTGTAGCTGAGATGTGTCTCTTGGAGACAGCATATGGTTGGGTTTAGTTTTTTGATCCAATCTGCTACTCTGTGCCTTTTTATTGGTGAGTTCAGTCCGTTTACATTTAGGGTGATTATTGATATGTGAGGATTTCCTGTCATTCTAGCTTTAGTTTTCTGGTAAGGCTGTGTCTCCATTGTTTGTTTGCCTTTTTGTTGTTTTCTATTATTTCTGTGTGGTGGTAGTCTATGATGTTTCCCTCTGTTTCTTCTTTTATTACAGTATATATTTCAGTTCTGGATTTTTTTTGAGTGGTTACCCTTAAGTTTATGTAAAAGAAAGTGTAATATTTAGAGTATTCCATTTTCTTCAGCACGCTTACTTTCTCCATTCCCATATTCTCCCCCTTTTTATGTTTTCGGTTGCCACAAATTGTCCCTATTGATGGTGGTCGAATAGCCTCCTTTAGTATTTCTTGTAGTGCAGGTTGTGTATTAGAAAATTCCCTCAGCTTCTGTATGTCTGGAAAGGTCTTTATTCCTCCTTCCTATCTAAAGGATATCTTTGCTGGATATATATTTCTCATATATGGCTCATAATTTCTCTCTTTCAATAGTTTGAATATTTGGTTCCACTCCCTCCTGGCTTGTAGAGTTTCTGCTGAAAAATCTGATGATAATCTAATGGGCTTTCCTTTGTAGGTTACCATCTTATTTTCCCTGGCTGCCTTGAGGATTCTTTCTTTGTCGTTGATTTTAGACAGCTTCAATACAATGCGCCTTGGAGAAGGCCTGTTGGGATTGAGGTAATTGGGTGTTCCATTTGCTTCTTGTATTCGAGGTTCCAGTTCTGTCCACAAGTTTGGGAAGTTCTCATCGACAATTTGTTTGAATATATTCTCTGTTCCCTTCTCTCTTTCTTTTCCTTCTGGTATGCCCATTATTCTTATATTGCTCTTTCTGATGGAGTCAGAAAGTTCTTGTAGAGTTCTTTCACTTCTTTTAAGTCTCAAGTCTCTTTCTTCTTCCATCTGTGTCATTTCCAGGTTTCTATCTTCGATGTCACTGATTCTTTCCTTTATCTGGTCAATTCTACTACCTAAACTGGCTATTTCATTCTTAATTTCTTCTATTGAGTTCTTAATCTGCAGAAATTCTATTTGGTTCTTTTAAAAATTTCAATCTCTTTCGTATAATGCTCATGTTTTTCTTTGATTGTGTTTCTGAGTTCATTAAACTGCCTTTCTGTGTTTTCTTGCCTCTCGTTTAGTTTTTTCAGAACTGCAATCTTGAATTCTCTGTCATTTAAGTCACATATTTCCATATCTTTAAGTTCCTTTTCTGGAGACTTTTCACTTTCTTTCTGAGCTGTCTTGTTATCTTGGTTATTCATGGCAATTATTGATTTATTATTTCTCTTCCTAGACATCTACAGGAGTGGCTTCTGCAACAGGTTGATAGGAAGAGGTCTTTCTTTTGTTTTCCAGCATTTGTTGGTAGAATGTTTTATTTTCTCTCCGACTGCAGCCTTTTTTCTCTCTCTCACATGGTAGTGCTATGTTTTCTCTGCACGATTCCAGCTTCTCACACAATGGGGGGATTCCCTGGGAGATGGGCTTCTCCTCTGTTAATAGTTCACCTGGGTCACAGGGCACAGTGTCTGTGTGGGTATGCGGAGAGCTTTTGAAGTTCCAAAGCTCTTCCTGCACCAGATTCAGAGCCCGTATGTTTCAGCAGTTCTGTTTACTCCTGCAGGGATCCGCCCAGATAGGTGGGGCCAGGGGCGGGGTGAGTTGTGAGAGGTGGCCCAGAGCAATGGCAGTGACTACCACCACAGCCAGTCCTGCTTCCACAGCTCCCTCCCCTTTGCCGGAACTAGTTTGGCTACGAATCTGTGTCTGCGGTTTACAGTTCTCAGAACAGCAAATATTCTGTTATTTTGATCTGACACTGCTACTGTTCTGCTTCTAGCACCGGGCAGGTGGGGGCGGGGCGAGCTCTGGGAGGGTAGGGAGGGGGTGGCTAGTCTCAGTGCCTACGGCTTCCGTGCTCTGCTCGGCAGTGAGGGCTTAAACCAGCGTTTTCAGCCTTCTTCCCTCAGTCTTTTCTCCGAGCTATGGGCCATAAGCAGCGCCCTAGCAGTCCGAGTTCTTCCCTCTCCCGCAGCTGCGGTAGTTCCGGGAAGAAGCGAGCTCGGAGCTGAGCTAGGTCTGCGTCCTGTGCCTGAGCGGCTCTGTCTCCGCACTTCTCCCTTCTCTCCTCCCCAGCTCGCGCGATTCACCCACCTTTAGGTGAATTCAGTAGTGGGCCTCTTCGTCTTGCCTGTCTGCTGTGCAGGGAGTCCTTTGTGGAGTTATTGTTCGATTAGTTGTAAATTTCAGTGGAGCTTTACAGAGGCTCACCTCACGCCGCCATTTTGATGACGTCTCCTGCACTCTTTTTGACTAACACTTTTTAAAGAATGAAGAGTCTGGTGAATCAGGTAAGATCATCCAAAAATGACTTTGGGAGCGAATGCTGGGGCTGCCCACATATCGTGCCAGGAGGGACTAGGGTCTCCCCTTCTGCCAACAGGAGAGGCTGTGCCCAAACTTTCTACCCATAGCAAAAGGGGCCATAACTTCGCAAAGACCCCTGAGACAGCCATTGCAAACTAGGAAGAGGGCTCTCACCAGATACAAATTGTCTGACACCTTGATCTTGGACTTCGTAGCCTCCAGACTGTGAGAAAAAAATTTTTTGTGATTTAAGCCACCCAGTCTATGGTATCTTATTATAGTAGCCCAAAATGGCTAAGACAGGTCCCCAAACAAAATTTTAATAGTCGGACATCAGATACAGATGAACTAATGAGGAAAAAAGCTGGCAGTAATGACATTTCAGAAATGTAGTAATATTTTGTTACAGAATTGTGGGGGAGGAGCAGAGTGGAATTGGGGAGGTGGTCATAGAGAAGCCACATCGCTATCACTGTGCATAGGGTCTCCGGGAAAGGACCTTACTCTTTAAGGCTTTATGCTTGGATGGCTAATTTGCACCCCACTGGAACCTCAGTCCATCTCTCAGGTTGTTGAAGAGGGAGGGGGGCCCACGTTTTACAATTGCTAACAGGCCTCTCAACCTGCTTAGCTTTTCTCCCTCTTTGACAGAGTGGCCGATACCACTCCATGTTAGGGTGTCAGAGGGCACCTCCTGTTTATACCCATAATTTGTGGTCTCCTCTCAGAATTGGGGTTGCCTTTCATGGCTTGGTTTTATTTTGCTACATGGTTCATTAAGCATTAAATTTAAGACAAATTGTCAATGTTTCTAATGTGAAATTTCTATTGATGCAGATATTTCATTTGTACATATTATTGCTTTTTTTTTTTTTTTTAAAAAAAAACACCATGAATTTGGTGCAAAGGGGGGGCAAGGCAAGTTCCTATTCACTTATCTGTATCTAGAATAATACGTAAAGTCCTGGACATGCTTTAAGCAATTCAACAGCCCACTGATTAGATGAATTTGCCCCTGAGAGCAACTGCAACTCCAAATACCTGCCTTTCCATAGTTTATGTTTGTGAGTAAGGCCCCCTGCATCTCCGAGTATTTTCTTGCATTAAAAAAACCTGCTAGCCTCATTGGACGAGCCTTTGCTCTGTGCGCTTAGAAGCATCAAACCTAGCAAGGTAGCAATCGACATCTTTCCTGGGAGGCATCTTAACTGCCTGAAGTTAGGGAACTCAGCAACCCCTCCTAACTGTTTCTTCTCTACACATACAGAAGGGGGGAAAGTCTTTATGCCAATTTAAAAACTTTTTCCCAGAGCATGGGGGATTAACGCATAAACTCAGTGGACAGAGCAGGTAGGTTCCCCGCTTCCCTCCAAATTGAAGCCAAGATTAATTACGGTATTCACCTGTTCCTGAAACAGGCTGGGTAATGGATGCTGGCTGTGCGCTCCCCGAAGCAGCACTAATCCCACAGTTCTCCACAGACTCACTGGCTTTGATCAGCTCATTCCCTCTCAGCAGGCCAACATGGTAGCCACAGGACACAAGTGCTTAGTTTACAATCATGTTAATTTTGTTTTTTGTTTGTCGTTAGCAGTTGGAGATTAATGAGTAAAAAGGGTGTTTAAATTTTCAACCAGCCTTCTTCTAATCACTTGGCCTCACTGTTGCTGGTAGTGTTATTACTTTGATTTCCTGAATCAATCAGGTATACAGTTTCCTTGTCCAATATCGGTTATGGTGCAAGAAAAGACAGTTCTACTAGGAATTGTTGTCGCTCTGAATTCCATGAAATGCTATTGTGAAAATCCTTTCGCACCTTTCTAATGACTTTAGAGGATTTTGTTGCCGAATGCATCCCTGACATTTTTAATAAATCAGAGAGGTTCCCAGAGTATTAAAAATGATTTTACTATGCCTATTTTTCATAGCTCGGGAGTCAAATTAACCTTTATCTGTTGGTATGGTAAAGAATAATTCAGCACTTGGAGTAAATTCATTAGAAGATAAGGTCATTGTTACTCCACCTCCTAATTTTGTCTTCTGAAGCAAGGAAAACAAACTCCATTCCATTGCAGGTTTTCTTCAGTTTGTGCTTCCTGGCATGTGTGCTTTAACAGTGATGATCTTTCTAAGGTGCAAAACTGAGCATGATACTTCTTGGCTTAACATCCTTTAATATTCCCTATATCCTGTGGATCATGCTCCAACAAGGTGATACAGGCATCTCTCCACTGTGAGTTCCTTCTTCCTTTATCATTGTTCTGCCAGCTCCTAACAGGAGGAGGCCCTCGCCGAGGAGATGTTTGAGGCATTGAGGGAAGAATTTCATCTTAGCACATTGACATGAAAATGCATTCAGGGGTCTGTCCAGTTGTCCCAAGTGCACAATGACGTTTCTCAGGACCTCTAACCTGGGTGACATGTGATACCGATTTCTCAAGCCCACTGGGGCTCTTCCTCACCCTCCAAAACTCTAGGGAAAACATATGGGAGATTGGCCTTACAAGTGAGTTTGTAGGACTCCAGTGTGTGGCTGTGCATGAAGGACAATGAAGTAAAGATTGGGGCACTATGTTACTGGGGGAAGAGATAAGAAAGGAGGTATGGGCACTAATGCAGACAGGCTGGACTCAGGTGTAATGGCAAGATGACTGTATAAGTTGGCTGTGGGATGTGTTGGGTGCTGCTATCGCAGGTTGCGTTTTATAAAGATGGCCTCACCAGTATATATCTGTTCTCCTTACAATGTGACTTGACACTCCTACATTAAGTGAAGGGCCTATGTTCCCAACCCTTCATCTTGAGTAGGCTTTTCTAACTTCTTCAAGGAATAGGATGGTGGAAAGATGCTGTGTGACTTCCCAGACTAGGTCATGAAAGTTAACACAGCTTTCCTTTCCTTCTCTCTCTTGGGACACATGCCTTTGGAATCCTGAGCTGCTATATAAGTCCAACTAGCCTGAAGCTGCCATGCTGGAGATACCAAACAGACTTAGATGGCAATGTTTGTGGAGCATCCACAGGGTGTTCCAGTAGCCAGCCAGCTGTTGGAGTCTCTCCAGCCTAGCCCCCAGGGATGTCATAAGGAAGCCTTTGAGATAACTCCAACTCCAACCAATCTGACTTGCAACCTCATGAGAGAACTTGAGCAGACCTGCCCAGATGAGCTGCTCTGGAATTTTTAAACAGGATTTTAATTAAAAACATAGCAAATATACAATATTATATTAGTTCCAGGTATAGACCATAGTTATTCAACATTTGTATACCCAGAGAAGTGATCACCATGATAAGTCCAGCAACCATCTGACACTGTACTATGTTATCACAACATTATTGACTATATTCCCCATGCTGCATATTACATCCCTGTGATTTATTTGTTTTATACCTGGAAATTTGGACATCTTACTCCCCTTCACCTTTCGCCCCTTTTCAAATTTTTCAATTAGAGTTGACATTCAATAGTATTCTATATTATTTTCAGGTGTGTGGCATAATGGTTAGACATTTATATAATTTAAGAAGTGATCCCCCTGACTAGCCTAGTACCCATCTGGCACTATACATAGTTATTACCATATTATTGACTATGTTCCCTATGCTTTACTGTACATCTCCATAACTGTTTTTTAACCACCAATTTATACTTCTTAATCCCTTCACCTTTTTCAGCCAGCCCCACCAACTCCCCTCCCATCTATCACCTCAACAATGCCAGTACCCATCTGATACCATACGTAGTTATTAATATAGGTATTGTTGACTATATTCCTTATGCTATACCCCATAAAAACTTTGTAACAACCAATTTGTACTTCTTAATCCATTCTCCTTTTTCACCCCTCACCCCACCCTTCTGCCAACCATTAAAATGTTCTCTGTATCTATGAGTTTGTTTCTGTTTGTTTATTTTGTTCTTTAGATTCCGTATATAAGCAAAATCACATTACATCTGTCTTTCTTGGTCTGACATTCCACTCAGCACATTACCCTCCAGGTCCATTCATGTCGCCACAGAGGGCAAGAACACATTCTCTTTCCTGGCTGAGCAATATTCCATTATATATATATATATATATATAATATATCTCCTATTATTTATCCATTCATCCATTTGGCTATTGTAAACACTGCTGTAATGAACATATGGATGCACATGTCCCCTTGAAGTAGCGTTTTGGGTTTCTTTGAATAAATATCCAGAAATGGGATTATTGGGTCTCTTTTTGTCTGTTATAGCCTTTGTTTTCAGTCTATTTTGTCTGGGATAAGTATTGCTACCCCAGATTTCTTTTAATTTCCATTTTTATGAGCTATCTTTTTCCATCCCTTTCCATCTGTGTGTGTCTTTGATCTGAAATGAGGTAGCATGTGTAAGGGTTTTGTTTTCTTATCTATTTGGCCCTCCTATGTCTTTTGATTGGAGCATTTAATACATTTATATTTAAAGTAGTTGACAGATATGTAGCTATTGCCATTTTATTATTCATAATTTTGATTTTTTTTTTCTTCTCATCATAAAGTCCCTCTAACATTCTTTGTAATACTGGTTTGGTGGTGATGACTCCCTTATCTTTTTCTTGTCTGGGAAGCTCCTTATCTGCCCTTCAATTTTAAATGATAACCTTGTTGGTAGAGTAATCTTTGTTGTAGGTCCTTGCTTTACATCATGTTGAATATTTTGCACTAATCCCTTCTGGCCTGCTAAGTTTCTGTTGAGAAATCAGCTGACAGGGATCGCCCTTATAAGGTACTAGTTGCTTTTTTCTTGCTGCTTTTACGATTCTCTCTTTGTCTGTAACCTTTTTCATTTTAATTTTTATTGGGGAATATTGGGGAACAGTTTGTTTTTCCAGGACCCATCAGCTCCATGTCAAGTTATTGTTTTTTTTGTTTGTTTGTTTGTTTTCTCAATCTAGTTGTGGGAGGTGCAGCTCAGCTCCAGGTCAAGCTGTTGTTTCTCACTGGCCCATATGGGAATCGAACCGGTGACCCTCGTATAATGAACACCACACTCTAACCACTGAGCAAACTGGCCGCCCCTCCATTTTAATTATAATGTATCTTGCTGTGGGCCTGTTTGGGTTCATCTTGTTTGGGACTCTCTCTGCTTCCTAGACTTGTATGTCTATTTCTTTCACCAAGTTAGGGAAGTTTTCACTCATTATTTCTTCAAATAGGTCCTCAGTCCCTTGCTTTCTCTCTTCTCCTTCTGGGACCCCTATGATGTGAATGTTGTTATGCTTGATGTAGTCCCAGAGGTCTCTTAAACTATCCTCATTTTTCTGTATTCTTTTTTCTATTTTGCTGTTCCAATTGGGTGTTTTCTGCTACCTTTCTTCCAAGTCGCTGAGCCAATCCTCTGCTTCATCTTGTCTCTGGTGTTCCTTTCTCGTACATTCTTCATTTCAGTTATTATATTCTTCTCTTCTGACTGGTTCTTTTCTATGGTTTCTATGTCCTTTTTAATGCTTGCTGTCTCTTTGTTGAAGTTCTCAGTAAGTTCCTTGAGCATCCTTATAACCAGTGTTTTGAACTCTATTTGGTAGGTTGCTTCCCTCCATTTCATTTAGTTCTTTTTCTGGAGTTTTCTCCTGTTCTTTTATTTGGGGCATAGTTCTTTGTTTCATCATTTTGGCTGCCTCTCTGTTTGTTTCAGCACATTAGGTAGATCTATGTCTCCCAGTCTTGGCTGGGTGAGCTTATGTAGTAGGTGCCCTGTGGGGCCCTGGCAGTGTCCCTGGTCACTTGCTCTGGGTGCTCCAGGAGTGTCCCTTATGTGGGTTGTTTGTGCCCTCCTGTTATAATTGAGTCTTGATTGCCATTGTGCATCAGTGGGTGGGATTGACCCTCAGGCTGGTTGGCTGTGGAGTTCGACCATATCCACAGCTTATAGGCTGCTTTGTGGGGGGTTACCCCATTGAGTGGGATTCACCCCAGTGGGCTTTGGTGCCTGTTGAGATCGCCGTTTGGGTGTGCTGCTTGTGGGGCAAATTGGGTGGTGCTCTGCTGTGGCCTGAAGCCAGCCTCCAAGTATGTTGGTTCTGGGGCCTCTTGGGAGAGGCTCTGGTGCAGGCCCAGGTCACCCACTGCCTGTATCCTGCTGGGTATTACCTAGTAGGAGCTCCAAAGAGACTACTGTTGTTCACTGCCTGTGCTAAAGTTGTAGGTGTGTGTGAGAGGCCACACTGTGAACTGAGGACGGCTGCCACCAGTACCAGGTATGGGGTAGCTGAGCAAAAAGCCAGGACACCCTGAGGCCTACTGCCACCTGCAGGCTCCCTTAAGTTTCAGCCACTGATAAAGGCTCGTGCGTACACAAGTTGGGTGAAGCAAGGTCTCAGGGAGTCACTAGAGTGGGAAAAGTTGTGGCTACCAGGTTAATGTAGATTCTGGTTTGGTGCCAGGGCTGAGCCTGGAGCTACTTAGCAAAAGTCTCAGAGCACACTGAGTCTAGTCCCCACCCACCTGGGTTCTGTAGACTCCAATGGTTTTCCAACAAAGAGTACAATGTGGGTGGGACTGGCTGCTCATGGAGAAAGTGACTCTGTCATTGAGAAATTTGGGTGGAGCAGGGCAGAGCAGTGGAGCTCACCATGCCAATCAGATTCAGATTTGGCTGGAGGGGGAGGGCTCAACAGAGGAAAGATGGCACCTGCCTGCTAGCTGCATGGGAGGTAACCCCCTCACAGGGAAAATAGCGACTGTCCTCTGACACCCCCTGAGTCATCATTCTTCCACCGGAGGCCAGGGTAAGTGCTTGTGAGTGAGTGAGTCTGTGTGCGGGCTGTTCAAGAGGATGTCTGGGTTTCCCGCAGTCTTTTGTCCCACCTGGATGATCAGAATCCCCACTGTCTTTCACAGCCAGATGTTGTAGGGACCTCCTTTCCTGGCATCAGCACTCTGGACTGGGGAGGCTGATGTGGGGCTGGGGCCCCTTGCTTCTATGACGGGAACCTCTGTAGCTGAGATATCCTCCTGATTCTCAACTGCCACATGGAGGTTTGGGACTGGCCTGTTTTGTGTCTCTACCCCTCCTACCAGTTTTGACGTGGCTTCTTCTTTATATCCTTAGTTATAAAACTCTCTTCTGCTAGTCTTCAGAGGGTTCTCCAGCTTGATTGTTCTGTAATTTAGTTATCATTTTAATGTGTTCATGGAAAGAAGCAGGCACAGTGCTTTTCTACTCCACCATCTTGGATCTTTCTGCTCTGGAAAGCTTGACATATAGATACCATAAGAGATAAAAATAATTATTGTTGTTGTAAGCCATTAAGTTTTGGTGTTTTGTTACACAGCCATAGTGTCTGGAAAAGGGAGCCTGAAATATTTACCAAAATTGACCATGACCTAGGTATAAATTCAGTTTTAAAAATAAGTACCTAGCAAAAACCATAGCAAATATGTATGACTAGGTTGGGTTTATTCCAGAAATTCAAGGTTGATTTAACATTAAAAAGTTAATCAATGTAATAAGCTATATTTACAGAATAAAGGGAAAATATTATCAATTTAATACAGAAAAAAAGGCATTTGGTGAAATTCTACATATATTTATGATTGAAAAAAAAAGTCTTGTTCCTATGGATGAAAAAGATCTTTCCTAACCTGATTTATAGCAAATATCATATTGAATAGTATTAGATTGGTGCAAAAGTAATTATGGTTTTTGCAATTATTTTTAACCTTTTAAACTGTAATTACTTTTGCACCAGTCTAATAAAATATCAAAACCTTTCTCCCTGAAGTCGGGAACAAAACAAGGATGTCCACCATCACCATTTTTATTTAATACTGTCCTAGCCAGTACAAAAGGCAAGAAACAAAATATAATGAGTAAGGCTTAGAACAGAAGGAAAAAACTATCATCATATGCAATTGACATATTTGTATATGTGGAAAATTCATAAATAATCTGATAATTTTATTATCAGTATTTAATAATTACTGGAATGAAAAGAATTTTTAAAGAGTTAAAACATTAAAAGTTATAAAGAAGTTAGAATCTAGCGAGGTTGCTAGATACAAGGTAATATACTATAATCAACTGAATTTCTATATACCATCAACAATCAGGTTTAAAATACCATTAAAATCGCATCAAAAAACACATCAAATAGGGAAAATAGCTAACTTTACAGTTGAGAAACCTGGCAGATCCCACATTAACTAAATGAACAAAGGTGACATTACAAGCAAAGAGAAAAATTAACATTGTGTACCTGCTGATACGGTGTACCCAGAAAGACACAATATCACTTTCATAGTTTTTTCTGCCCCAAATGCATAATCTATATCTAATCATGAGGAAATATCAGACAAACTCGAATCAAGGACATTCTACAAACTGGCCTGCGTTCTTAAAAATACATGAAAACAGAGAAAGATGGAAGAACTGTTCGGATTAATGAAGACTAAAAAGACATGACAACTAAGTGCAATACATGGTCCTGGATTGGATTTTGGACCAGAAGAAAACCCAAAAACCAACACTTTTTTTTTTCTTTTTGCTACAGGGGACATTAGTGAAAGAATTGATGAAACTTAAATAAAGCATGCAGATTAGATAACAGTATTATATGAATGTTCATTTCCTGATTTTTAAAAAATATGTATTGTGGTTATGCAAGAGGATATCATTCCTTGCACAAACTACAGATTGAACTATTTAGAGGTAAAATAGAATAATTTTACCTGCAATTTACCTGCAATTTCCTCTAAAATATGTAAATGGAAGAAAATACCATGTTCACAGACTAGAATACAATACTCTTTAAATTGATCCAAATATTAATGCAATCCTAGTAAAATCTGTTTTCTTGTTTTGGTGGGTTTTGACAAGATGATTTAAAAATTTATATGGAAATGCAAAAAGTCAAAAATAGTTAAGACAATCTTGAAAAATAAAAACACAGTAGAAGACTTGCTATTGAGTATCAAATTTATAAACCTACAGTTATTAAGACGGCATAGTATCATGCAAGAATAGATAAATAGACCAATTCGATAGAATAGAATAACTGGCAATAGATACACACAGGGACATTTGGTTTATGACAAAGTTGACACTTCAAAGAAGTGGGGAAAGATAATATTTTAAATCAATGGTGCTGGTACAATTGGATATCCATATGGAAAAAAAATGGAGCCTGACCTCTGTATCATATCATATAGAACATTAAATTCCAGAAAATTGCAGATCTAAATGTATAAAGCTTCTAAGAGTAACATGGGAAACAATGAGCATGATGAAAAAGATTTCTTAAACTGGACACAAAAAGTACTCTAACCATGAAGGAAAATATTGATAAATTGGACCAAACTAATATTAACAACGTCTAGTCACCAAAAGACATCATTAAGAGAGTGAAAAGGCAGCCATAGGATTTATACCCAGAATATATAAAGAACTCTTTCAAATCAATAAGATAAATACAGATAAACTATTAAAAAATAGGCAAAATATATGAACAGATTTCAAAAAATGACTACTAAAAAATGAAAAAGTACTCAAACTCATTAGTAATCAAGGAAATTACAATGGAAACAACAAAGAAGTGCACTGTATATTCCTACCAGAATGACTAAAATTACCAAGACTGACAATACCAACTATTGGTAAAGATGGAGCTAGTGAGAATTCTTATACATTGATGGTGGGGATGTAACTTGGTATGACTGCACTGGAAAACTGTTTAGCAGTATATCCAGCTGAGTATTTACACACCCTAAGATCCAGCAGTTTCACTCCTAAATATATGCCCTACAGAAATGTATACAAATATATCCCAAAAGACATGTACAGAAATATTCATATTAGTCCCAAACTGGATTTAACCCCAAAGTAGAATGGATGAATAAACTGGCATATTCATACAATTGAGCACTCTTACCATGAAAACGAATGAACTGCAACTATATTCAGCCACATGGATGAGTTTCTCAAACATAATGTTGAGCAAGATATAAAAGAACACATGTGGTCTGATTCCATTTACATACAGGCAAAACCAATCCTTCCAGAAATTTTATTTTTTATTGAACTATAGCATAAGTAGAGAAAATGTGCAAATCTCAAATGTACAGGATAATTTTTAAATATGTAAATACTCGTAACCATCACTCAGATCAAGATGTGGAACACTGAATATCCCAGCAGACTTGTCCCCTTCCCAGATGATAATTCCCAACATTAACCACTGTTCTGTCCTTTTTTTTTTTTTAACCATGAATTAGTTTCTTCATGGATTACTATTTCTTGACGTGATTGTTGTTTAAACAGCTGTGGCACTTTTTATTATTTATCTGTCTGTACACTTAGGATTTGTATACTTTTCTGTATGTATGTCATACTTCTAAAAAGTCTCTTTTTTTTTTTTTAATCAAATGACTCTATGATCTATGGCCCTTCAAACCCTGCACAGGGACTGTAGAATTTTATTCAGGCATGTTCTAAGCACTAGCTTCTTCCATTTCTGATACTACAGGCATATTTCATGACTTTATGACTATTATCGTTTTATGAGTCTGTCTATTTAAACTAAAGACACATTAAAATAAAAAGGAGCAATAACATTTAAAAAATTATTGTACTATAAAAGTAATCATTTCTCTGTGAGGAGAGGTAATGAATACATGAACAATCTTTTCTCCCTCAGTTTCCCTGGTCTTCTAAAGAATAACCTGAAAGACCCTCTGAAGACATGGGGGAAGGGGCTTAACAATAAGCAAACAAAAGCGTCTTGTTTGTACCTGGTGTCTACCTGAATGCTCTATCCCCCTGTCAGTCCCATTTAAATTAAGGTATGGCCCCAAGTCTGGTCCTCACTATTAAAATCTGACACTGCTGTTTTCTGAGAAAACTTACAGGAGGAGTGGATACCAATAATTATTGAAACTGTGGAGCTGACTGTTTTGTTTTATCTCTTTCCCCACCCCCCTCATGTAGCACAACCTTCCTACTAGGATAATGTTGAGCTGTTGTTATGGCTAATGTTAAATGACATTATTTTGTTTGAGTTATTTCCAATTTAATCTCCATTTCATGAAGCTACTGCAAAATGAATTGATGGCTTTAAAAAAAAGAATCACTTTTATGCAACAATTATTTGAGATACTGTGTTTCTACTATTAGGTGGACATCAAGGAGAATTTTATGTTTGAAAAATTAGAAGCAGTTAATTGCACTCAAATTATGACTCTCTCCTGAGGAAAGTACTTTGAAGACCAGAATTATTAGTCCCACTTTGTAAATGAAAAAGCAAGCATTGAAGAAATTAAGTGCTCTGTGTAAAATTAGAGCCAGGAATGAGACACAGGAATTCTGGTTCTTCTTGTACCAAACCATCTGACCACAGGCAACTTTTAGAATTTAGCTAAGAATAAAGGATTTGTCAAGATAACCTTAATAAATTGTGAAAGAGTAAAAGGGAATCTCTAATCTGTACAATCCTGTTTCACATTAAATTTATGAAATCGTGTTTAATGGATATTGTAAATATGAAACCTTACATGGATGTTGTGGTACTTGATATAGGAGTGAAATTTTGAAGTAGAAAAGTTGACATTTTTCTGTGATTGCATGTCCACAAGATGTAAAGAACACCCAAGTAAGTATTCTTTTCTTGAAAGTCTCTTTGCCAAAATGGAATTAAAGAATTAAAACTTTAACACAGTTCTTACAGGTTATTTTGTGTTGTGAATTCAGGCTAGTACACCAAGTACTTCTACAAATATTAGAATTACAATATAATAGACTCCCCTTTATTCTGCATTATATTATTCTTTAAATTTTATAAATATATTGGCTCAAAAAGAAAAAATTCTTCATAAAGTTATTCAGCTACTGCACTCTTTCTAAATCTTTATATGAAGTGTCAATCTATTTTTCCATTTACTTAACAATTTATAAGTTTTAAACTGATTTTGTATGTCAAATTGTTAGTTTCACAGTCATCATTAATTATTGCAGCATTTTACTCTTGCAATAATGAATATACATTTATACCTATTTCATCCAATAGGTAGAATTTCCACGAATAAAACACTTAAGGAAAATTTACTTGAAATTACATCTAGAATGCTCACTCATTTTAGAAAATATTTTAATACTAACAATGAAACCAAATTACATGCCTTGTGTATGTAATTGTTGCTGTTACACTGATTAGATAGGATGGTGATCTGTGCTTTTACAGGATCACTGATTACACAGGAGGTTCACGGATGTCCAAAATGACATGAAAGTGGGCGCTTGGTCAGAGCCAACGTTAACTGGCAGACTTGTTGAATTCTGAGGTTGAACCCAAATTTCGTTGTATGTCTACTATTTATTTGTTTATTATAAAACATGTCCTATGGCACTAATATAGTATGTACATTATAAAACACACGCAGAAATAAAATAATAAAGCATAAGATAGAAGTTCTAACGTTTTCTTCCTGGATTCCGGTGAACATCCTGGGGTGTGTACAGTTCTCAGTTGGGGACCACTGGCCTATAAAATACAGTTCAAGCTCCCTAACCTGATCTAACAGAGCCCTTCAAGATCTGGTCCCTGTTTTATCTGTCCCCTCTCCCTGTCTTGAATCTTATACTCCAACAACATTGAATGGCTTGTAGTCTCCTACGGGTCCTATCTCTTGCCTCTGTGCCTTTGCTCCGGCTGTACTCTATGCCTAGCATGCTGTTTTCTTTCTTTGCTTGGCTAGTTCCATTCATCCTTTTTTTGTTTCATCTCACACATCACATTCTCCAGGCAGTTCCCTGACACTCCTTTTTGCCTCCTTTGAGTCTGTTAGTTAGGTGTCCTCCTCTTAGCTCCCAAATTCCTAGTGTGTGGTTCTATTCTTACGCTTATTAATTGTACTTTAATTATCAGGGGTGACCCTGAACTGATTTAGTTTATGTTTCTGCCACCCTAGAGGATTAGGGCTGAAATAGAAATTAAGTTGGGTTACAGAAAAGTAGGAAAAGTTGTATTTTCTGTACACTTGAGAATTTTCAGTCTGAGGTTTGAACTAACTACCCTCCCTGACCCTGGCCCTTGGGTACAAGGAATCATACTTTACCCAAGGGTGAGGTTCAAAGGTGAAAAACTCATGTTCGTCAGGTAGAGTGCTATAGAGACACTGCTAAATGAAGATATTTGAAGAGATGTTAATAAGGGAATGTCTAGGAAAAACTGTGTTTTCTTTTATACTCACATATAATAGGTATGTGGATTTTTTTCTCCACACTGACCAATTCTCCAACACCTATTGGATGTCCTACAATTCAATTCAATTCTGACACTAACCAGAGTTAACACAGAGCCCACAGGTTAAGGGCTCAGACCCACAAGATTGCCTCTGCTTTAGATTCCAATCACAAGTAGTAAGGTACCAGGTTACCCAGAACTTCCGTCTGACTTGGCTGCAAACTGGAAGTTCCCACAACCCCCTCCTCAGGCTCAATAATTTGCTGGGGCAGCTCAAATAACCCAGAAAAAGAGTTTACTTAACCATTGCCAGTTTATTACAAAGGATATTTTAAAGGCTAGTAAGTGAACAGCCAGATGAAGAGATACACAGAGTGAGGTCTGAAAGGGTCCTAGCACAGGAGCTTCTGTCCCTGTGGAGGTGGGGTGCATAACCCTCCTGGCATGTAGATGTTTGTGTTCCCCAACTCAGAAGCTCGCTGAACACTGTACTTTGGGGATTTTTATGGAGGCTTCATCACATAGTCATGATGGATTATTAATATTAACTCCACTGTCTGCCCCTCTCCCCTCTCCAGAGAATGGGGGTGGGGTTGAAAGCTTCAAGTTTCTAATCATGACTTGGTCTTTTTGTTGATTAGCCTGTATCCGGAGCCCACCAAGAGTTGCCTCATTAGGACAAAAGACATTCCAATTCCCTAGGAAATTCCAAGGGATTTAGGAGCTCTGTGTCAGACACTTATCACTCAGGAAATTACCAAGGTTTTAGGAGTTAAGACCAGGAACTATGGTCAAAGACTAAATATTACAACAAAAGATTTTCCTAGCAGCCCTATTTACAAGGTTTTTTTTTTTTGTTGTTGTTGTTTTTTTAAGGAACTTTATGTTAGGAACTAGGGGCAGAGACCAATATATATATTTCTTATTATTTTACAGAGACGACTTACGAAGGTTTTGACTGTGTATAGGTAAACCATGAAATTGTGCAGTACCCAGGGCTTGTAACAGTAGGTTCTATTTCCATGTCTAGGCCTGCAGAACCCACAGAAGGGAGTCGTTACAGGAACCCAAAAATAGAGAAAGGTGTATGGACAAGGTCACCTGACAAGAGCAGAGACCTTTGAAATGACCCTGCTCAGAAATAAACACCATGACCTTGCTCTCCTGCCTCTCCTTCTGCTGCCAGTGACCCCCACCTTTGGTTGAACTCCACTGGAAGCCAGAGGGCAAAGCAGCCTGTTGATGCAGTACCTGGCACAGTGCATGGTGGGGAGGGTGGAGAGAGGATAAGGAGGGCAAACAGAAGACATGAGGCACAGCAGATGACCCAAAGTACCTTTGAAATTCTGTAAAACCCGTCCTCGCCCCTTTTCCCCTTAATCTTGATGGTGCACATATGAAATCTTTAAATAAGTGACTTATCATAAAGTGATGGCAAATGCTGAAATCTTTACTCCGTTTCCTCTGAGAGGACTGCTCTGTCTCAGCCATTCAGACCATGGCTGTGTGGCTGAAGTGGTGGGAAATTCTATAATATAGAAGATTTAGCAAAATATCAGGTATCACAAATGCAAATGCTTCACGGGGTCAGGCAGGTGATGAAAATCAGACCAAAAAACAAAGACAAAATAAAAAACTGTCAATGGATGCAGTTGCAGGCAGGCCGTGGATGATCTCTGGCTTGCTCTCCTAATGGTATTTCATCAGCCTTTAGTTAATAGTGATGAGCAGCCACAGTGCTGGCTAGTCATTTCTGAATGCAGAGTGGGATTCACAGAAAGCAGTCTCTTCCGCGTCCTTCAGAAAAACTGATCCCCCTAAGAACCGTGGGCAGAGGTTAGGAGTGCTTCTGGAGGCCTACCGTGTGCAAGCACTGTTCTAAGGACTTCACTTGAATTAGCTTTTAATCCCTTTCCAGTCCCCACAAAACAGGTGTTATTATGATCACTACTTTACAGGTGAGGAAACTGAGGCACAGAGATGTTAAGGAAGGAGCAGGTGACTTGCTCACATCTGTTCAGCAGTACATTCCAAGCAGGACTGTCTAGCTGGTAAGAGCCAAGATGATTTGTTTTTACTAATTTTTGAAATTTATTTGACTCTAACTTGGTTTAAAAAATGATTTGAGAATGTTTTACCTTTGAAATATATTACAAATTATATCCTTAAGGAAATAGAAAATCTGGAAAATAATAAAGCTTACCTTTAAAGGGGCCAGATGTTTGAGTGGCCACAATCATGGCTGCATTAGCCTCCTTAGGCAGGAAGTCATAGTAACCTTCCCTTCACTTGTCTGAACATTCACCTCAGCCTCTTGGGACCTGTGGGTTTTCAGGTGACACATATGCATCCTGCATTCCAGGCATATTCCCTTAGAACAGACAAACACTGGGAAGAGATGAGCTTTGTAGAAAGTTTTCCCTTCTTGGTACCTTACCCCATCACCTGCAGAGCCTCTGTATTGGGGAATTTGAGAATTTGATCTCAATAATGAGTACTTAATCACATCCAAGATACATCTATGTAAGACAAACCATTACTTGAAAACTTCCAGCCCTATGCTGAATAAGAATGGTGAGAAAGGACATCTTGCCTTGTTTCTGGTCTTAGGGGGAAAGCATTCATTCTTTCATCATAAACAGTAATGTTAGCTGTAGGTTTTTTTGTAGATATTCTTTATAAAGTTGAGGAAATTCCCCTCTATTCATATATTCATAAAGGGGTGTTGAATTTTGTCAGATGATTTTCTGCATCAGTTAATATGATCATGTAACTTTTATTCTTTAGCTTGTTGATATGGTAGATAATGTTGATTGTTTTAATAATGTTGAACCAGCACATGGAATAAATTTCACTTGGTCATGGTGTATAATTCTTTTTGTACATTGCTGGATTGGATTTGTTTATATTTTGTTGAGGATTTTTGTTTCTAAGTTCATGAGAGATATTGGTCTGTAGTTTTCTTTTTTGTACTATCTTTGATTTTGGTATTAGGGTAACACTAACTCCATAACATGAATTAGGAAATGTTGTCTTCCATTATGGAAGAGATTGTTTAGAGTTGGTGTTAACTCTTCTTTACTTGTTTGGTAGATTTCTCCAGTGAAATCATCTGTGCCCAGAGATTTCTTTTTTTGGAAATTATAGAATTATGAATTCAATTTTCTTTATAGTTATAGAGCTTTTCAAATGATCTATTTCATAGTGGGTTAGTTGTGGTAGTTGTGTTTTGCATGGAGTTTGTTCTTTTTATGCACAGTTAGGTGTGTAGAGTTTTAAAAATTATCCCTTTGCTGTCTGTAGTGATATCCTGTTTCAGTCTTTACTTATTAACAGCTTTATTGAGGTATAATTTATATACAAAAACTGCATATCTTTAGTGTATACAATTTGATGAGTTTGGATTTTAGGCGTACACCCATGAAGCCATCACCACAATTAAGGTAATAAAAACATCTGTCACTTCCAGATTTTCCCCATGCTCTCTTCCTTTTTTTGGTGATAAGAACACTTAACATGAGATCTACCCTCTTAATAATTTTTTTAAGTGCACAATACAATATTGTTAACTATAGGTACTATGCTATACAATAGACCTCTAGAACTTATTCATCTTACATAACTGAAACTTTTTACCCACTGAATAATTCCTCATTTCCTTCTCTTTCTAGCCCCTGGCAACCACTATTCTGCTCTGCTTCTATGAGTCTGACTATTTTAGATACCTCATATAAGTGCATTAATGTAGTAGTTGTCCTTCTGTGACTGGCTTATTTCACTTAGCCCAATGTCCTCCAGGTTCATCCATGTTGTGGCATATGGCAATATTCCCTTCTTTTTTTAAAGGTTGAATAATATTCCTTTTTTTTTTAAAGATTTTATTGGGGAAGGGGAACAGGACTTTATTGGGGAACAATGGTCAAATTGTTGTCCTTTCAATCTTAGTTGTGGGGGGTTCTGTTCAGCTTCAAGTTGTTCTTTCAGTCTTAGTTGTGGAGGGCGCAGCTCAGCTCCAGGTCCAGTTGCCGTTGCTAGTTGCAGGGGGCACAGCCCACCATCCCTTGCGGGAGTCGAACCGGCAACCTTGTGGTTGAGAGGACAGGCTCCAACCAACTGAGCCATCCAGGAGCTCAGCGGCAGCTCAGCTCAAGGTGCCATGTTCAATTTTTTTAGTTGCAGGGGGCGCTGCCCACCATCCCTTGCGGGAGTCGAGGAATTGAACTGGCAACCTTGTGGTTGAGAGCCCGCGCTCCAACCAACAACTGAGCCATCTGGGAGGCAGCTCAGCTCAAGGTGCCGTGTTCAATGTTAGTTGCAGGGGCCAGAGCCCACCATCCCTTGCGGGACTCGAGGAATTGAACTGGCAACCTTGTGGTTGAGAGCCCACTGGCCCATGTGGGAATCGAACCGGCAGCCTTCGGAGTTAGGAGCACGGAGCTCTAACCTCCTGAGCCACCGGGCCAGCCCGGGTTGAATAATATTCAATTATATGTATATACCACATTTTCTTTATCTGTTCATCTGTCAATAGACATTTAGGTTGTTTCCATATCTTGGCTATTGTGAATAATGCTACAGTGAACATACGAGTGCAGACAGCTGTTCAAGATTCTGATTTTTGTATTAAAAAAAAATTCTGATTTTAATTCTTTTGGATATATATCCAGAAGTGGGAATGTTGGATCATATGGTAATTCTATTTTAAATTTTTCAAGGAACCTCCATACTGTTTTCCATAGCAGCTGCACCATTGTGTATTCCCACCAACAGTGTACAAGGGTTCTAATTTCTCCATAACCTTGCCAACACTTGTTATTTTTCATGTTTTTGATAATAGCCATCCTAAAGTGTGTGAGGTGATGTTTCAATGTGGCTTTTATTTGCACTTCCCTGATGATTAGTGATGTTAAACACTTTTTCATGTACCTATCTATTCAAGTCCTTTGCCTGTTTATTAATTGGGTCATTTGTTTGGCTATTGAGTTGTAGGAACTCCTTATATATTTTGGATATCAATCCCTTATCAGATATATGGTTTGATAATATTTTCTATCATCCATAAATTGCCTTTTCATTCTGCTGATTGTTTCCTTTGCTGAGAAGAAGCTTTTAATTTTGAGATAGTCTCACTAATTTATTTTTGCTTTTGTTGTCTATGCTTTTGGTGTCACGTCCAAGAAATCTTTGTCAAGATCAACATCAAGAAGATTTTCCCCTATGTTTTCTTCTAGGAATTTTACAGTTTCCGGTCTTACATTTAAGCTCTTTTCATTCTTGATATTGGTAATATGTGTCTTCTCTTATTTTTGACATTCTTGCTAGAATATGATTTTTATTGATGTTTTCAAAGAAACAACTCTTTGTTTCATTGCTTTTCTCTATTGTTTTTTTGTTTTCAATTTCACTGATTTATGTTTTTATCTTTATTATTTCCTTCCTTCTACTTGCTTTGGATTTATTTTGCTCTTCTTTTTCTAGGTTCTTGAAAGGGGGAAGCTTAGATCATTGATGTGAGATTTTTGCCTCTTTTGTAATGTATGTATTTAATGCTGTAAATTTCCCTCTCAGCACCTGCTTTAACTGAGTCCCACAAATTTTGATATATTGTATTTTCATTTTCATTCAATTCAATGTATTTTTGATTTCCCTTGAAATTTCCTCTTTGACTCCTGGATTAGTTTAGAAGTGTGATGTTTAATTTCCATGTGTTTGGAGATTTTCCTGTTATCTTTCTGTTAATGATTTTTAGTTTGATTACATTGTGGTCAGAGAACACACTCAGTATGATTTCAATTATTTTACATTTGTTGAGGTTTGATTTATGGCTGAGGATATTGCCTATCTTGGTGTATATTCTGTGGGCAAATGAATTGAATGTGTATTCTATTGCTATTGGGTGGAGTTGTCCATACATATTGATTAGATCTATTGGTTGATGTTGTTGAGTTTTCTGTATTCTAGCTTACTTTCTGTTTAGTTGTTCTATCAGCTGTTGATATGTCAGAGAAAAGAATCAGTGAAAGAATCAGAATAGAAATTACCAAATCTAAACAAAAGAGAGAAAATGGACTGAAAAAAATGAACAGAGGCTCAAAGACCTGTAGGATTATAATAAAGGATGTGACATTTGTGTCACTGGAGTTTTAGAAAGATAAGAGGAAGAGGACAGGACTGAAAAAGTACTAGAAAAAAATAATGGCTGAAAGCTTCCCAATTTGTCAAGAGAAACCAACCTACAGATTCAGGAAGCTGAGCAACTTCCAAACAAGATAAACCCAAGACAATCCATACCAAGACACATCATAACCTCTGAAAACTAAAGACAAAGAAAAGAAAAATCTTGAAAGCAGTGAGAGAAAGAAACGACACTTAGCTACAGAGGAAAAACAATTAGAATAACAGTGGATTTATCATCAGAAAACAATGGAGGACAGAGGGAAGTGACACCATATCTTTCAAGTGCTGAAAAAAGAGAACTGGCAACCAAAAATTCTATACCCAGTGAATATATCCTTCAGGAATGAAAACGAAATCAAGACATTCTCAGACAAAGGAAAACTAATTGATTTGTTGGCAGCAGACTTGCCCTGAAAGAATAGGTAAAGGAAGTTCTCTAAGCAAAAAGGAAACAATAAAAGAATAAAAGAGGCAAACCTGGAATATCCAAAAGGAAGAAAGAACACAATACACAAATAAGATTTCTTTCTCCTTTTGAGTTTCCTAAATTATGTTTGATGGTTGAAGCAAAAATTATAGTTTCTGATGTGGTTTTAAATGTATGTAGAGGAAATATTTAAGACAATTATAAATAGGGGCGGGTAAAGGAACGTAAAAATAGGTAAGGTTTTGATACTTCACTGAAAGTGGTAAAATAACATCTGTACACTGTTATATGTGTACATATATATATATGTATGTATATATTACATAATGTCTAGACTTATCTATTTAAAAAATTATACAAAGAGATACACTCAAAAATACTACATATAAATCAAAATGGAATCCTAAGAAATGTTCAAGTAACACACAGGAAGGCAGGAAAAAGTAAACAGAAAGAATACAAAGAACAAACATAAAACAAAAAATAAAATGGTAGACTTTATTATAGTCCTACAGGTCTTTGAGCCTCTGTTCATTCTTTTCAGTTCCTTTTCTCTCTGTTGTTTAGATTTGGTAATTTCTATTCTGTCAGTTCACTGATTCTTTGCTCTGCCCCCTCTATTTTGTTGTTTATTTCATTAGAGGTTTGTATCTTTTCAGAGAATTAACATTTGGGTTTATTGAGCTTTCCTATCATTTCTGTTTTCCCCTCTATTTCTTTAATTTCTTCTCATGCTTATCATCATCTTCTTCCTAGATTCTTTAGGCCCATTCTGTTGCTATTTTCAACTTGTTATATTGAGTATTTAGGTCATTAATTTTCAGTCTTTCTTATTTTCTGATATAAACATTTAAGACTACAAATTTTCCTATGTATCACTTTTGCTGCATCTCAATTTTGTTATGTTGTATTTTTATAATCATTCTACTTCTAAGTATGTTTTTCATTTCTGTTATGATTTCTCCTTTGACCAAGGGACTGTTTAAAAATGTTCTAAAATTTCCAAATGTAAGGGGACATTTATATTTTTTGTAATTGATCCTTAATTTAACTGCATTGTGGGCAGAGATTGTGGTCTGTATTATTGGTACCTGTTCTTTTCAACTTGTTGAGACTTGCTTTATAGTCTAGTTGAGTAGTTTGCACAGTGTAGTCTACAGATCCTGGGGATTCCCAAGACCCTTTTAGGAGAGCTATCAAGTCAAAACTATTTTCATAACAATACTGGGACATTATTTACCTTTTTACTGTGTTTCTATGTGTACTGGTGGTGAGTAAAACTGCTGGTATCTTAGGATGAATCCAGGCAGTTACATCAAATTGTACTAGTAGTGTAAAGCTTGAGGGAGGGAGCAGGGAGCCAGTGGGTCAAAGGAGAGAAAACCAGGGGATTTCCATCTGGAGCAATGGCCAAAAATGAAAAGGGTGTGAGGCATGCTGGGATTGGCTGGCTGGCTGGCTGCCGTTTTCAAATAACAGTCTAGATAATGAGTCTCAGACTAAGGCCCAAGGTAGTGTCAGTTTCTTAATGATTTAGGCATGGAGGAAGGCAAGTAGAGGCAGTTATAGAAAAATCAACAAGAAAGAGGACTTTCGCTGTAAGAGTGGTGCCCAGCTATAGAATAGTCTGTCCCATGGGGTAGTGAATTTTCCATTGTGATTGTTTTGGCTTGTTTGAAAAGAAGTTGGATGACATTTTTTCAGGGAAACTGAGAGGACGGTTGGGCTGCTGGACTTCTAAAATTCTAATGGAAAAAAAAAATTTAGAATTTGAGTACAGTATTTGGCTATGTCTCCCTCTAGTGGCCATTATACAGAATTAACAAAAATGAATTAAAAAAACCTCATACCCCAGAGCTAGGATCACTTTCCAAAGATCTAAATTCCATCTTATGGTCATTAATGTGTGAAATTCAGATAGGCATATGAACATTTATTGTTTGAATCACTGATGATATTTCTGAATCTGAGGTGGCTGCATCAGGAAGATGCCATTGGCTAGTAGACTTCTGGGCCAGGCACATAAAGTCCATGGGTGGAGCATAATATAAATTACATTCCTGCCTTCATTGGACTTACCTTCTAGTGTGGAGAAACAGACCATCAATAATCAGTAAATAAGAAAGTTGCATGCTCTGATTTGTGCTATGCAGGAAATAAACAAAATGCTGTGACAGGAACTAAGGAGGATGAACTACTTTGAATAGGGTGGTCAGGGAACGTATCTTTGAAGAGGTAATTGTTAAGATTAGAAGAGGCAGAAGAATGTTCTAGGCAGGGAAAACAACAAATGAAAATGCCAAGTAATGGGAAAAAGCTTGGCTTGCTCTAGTTTCTAACAGAAGACTGGCACAACTAGAACAAAATTAGCAAGTGGCATAAGGCATGAGTTGTGGTTGGAGGAAATATTAGGGGCTGCACCATGCCAGCCCATGTAGCTTATGGGCAACCTCAAAAGCCATGGGGAGTTAACCAATGACAACTTTCATTCCATCTTAGCAGATTGCATTTATTTAAAAAATTAATTTTGGTGAAATTATTTATGCCTATACTTTGCTTCTAAACAAATGGAATGAATATTTTTAAATGACAATTTGATTTCATAATAACTGATTTTGTCTGTTGACTCAACAGACCATAGGTTTCCTTGGCACTAAACATTCTTTCTGTATAGGCATTTGGTAGAGAACTGAAATAGGATATTGAATTGGAAACAGCAGGTTCTTTGTTGAAAAACATTTTCACTTACATAGGACATTGTTCTCTTGAAGGAAGTGAACATCACATTCAAGGCACTGGCTTCCTCCTCCGGAGAAATTGGAGAGAGCTTTCTCTTTTCATGAAGATGATTTCGGTATTTGAACTACCTCATTCAAAAGGAAAACTTACTAGAATTAGCCAAGCCCTAAAATATGAGAGTTCTCCTTCTTCAATGTGAAAATCTGAAAAACCTAACATTATTTATACTTTGTCAAAAAATTTCAGAAGCAAGGTACAAATTTAAAACTCAATGGATTCAGTCTTTTTTGAGCTAAATATTTAGAAGAAGCACTGTGAGAAATGAGGACAGTGAATGCTAGACAAAGGCAACACTGTTAAGTTTATAAAAGGTAAACATTCAGTGCAACTCCATGGCTAGCAGACATCTTGCATTCAGCCAGAGAACCCACTGTGCTGTGCTATGTGTAGACACACTGTGTAGTTGTGCCAAGGAGAATGCCTTAGCTACCTGTGCATCAGTACCCTGAGCGCTAGGGAAGTAACACTCTAACATGATGATGGTAAAGCTCACTTCATTAAATAATGCAAGATATGTGAATATGTTCATTTTCCAGTCAGAAAATACAATACTAGACTGTGGTTCAAAACAGGCAGCTGTAAGAATGGTACTTGGCTAGAAGGAGGAAGTGAAGAGGGAAAGAAGGGGCACAAATGGATTAACTATCATCAAAGGTGATGTGGCACGAGAAAAAGAGCACTAGGGTTGTCTACTATCTGCCTCCTAAAATACTTTGCCTGCCTACAGGGAATGAAAGCAATAGTTACCTGGAGAACTTCAAATTTAATCAGGATTAATCTTTTTGTTGTTGTTGCAAATTAAATATATTCTAAAACACATTAGTATAAGCTTAGCTTGGAGTATCTGAATCATCTATACACCTTTGTAAGTGAGTATTGCCACATGATTTTAATGCCCAAGTTTGCATTTTTTTTATATATAATCAAGATGGTGCTAAGTGATGAAATGTAACTGTTCTATTTATATTTATGGAGTTATTTTATTGTTTTCCATAAAACACATGGCTAACACTAAAAATAAAATTTTTATTTTGTTATTTACTCCAATGAACACCATGCAATCTGTTGCTCATCAGTTCTCGGTAACATTTATCCCAGGAATACAATATGGCTGAATTGACCTAATGAAAGTAAAGCTTCTGCAGGTCAGAGTATTCGTACTTACTCAATGATGCCAAGACTCAGTCAGCCACTCGTAAGTTCTATGCATCACATTGTTCACATCCCAAACTTAGGTAATGAGTGCATGGATATAGCACTAAAAGCCTCTAGATTGAATCAACATGTTGGGTTATAATCAGCTGTGCTTATATGATATGTCAAGTTAAAAATAAAAGCTGGTTAAGGAACAGACAGAGTTTTTTTTTTTTTGAAAAATAGAATGTCCAGTTCCTGAAGTTATTGTTTCTGCCAAGAATGCTCTATATCTGCCATTTTACATGGTTTTTACTTTCTCAACTTAAATATCACGTCGTCAAAAGGATAAATTAAGGAACAATATCCATTGAAAAGACAAGCAGAAATGAAGACATAGTTCTTGAAAGAGAAGTCAATAACTGGACAAACTCCAGATCATAAAGAATTAGAGAATTAGTAAATTGGAAAAGAGTGGTAAGAATTCACCCAGGACCCAATGCAAAGAAAAATATAAATAATCAGTTAAAGATGTGAAGGATACCCTTTGGAGGCTCTAGGCATATCTAAAAAGAGTTCCAGAAGAAAAGAATGGAGAAAATTATGAAGAATCAATATTTGATGAGATAATAATTTAAAAATTCTAGAATTAAAGAAAGATATACATTCTTAAGTGAGCGTGCATTCCAAATACAAAGCAATATACATGGAAATAAATTCACACAGTAGGCACTTTGTGGTTACACTGCGTCAGAGATAAAGAGAAAAATCTTCAAGCAGCCAGACAAAAAGACATTATCTACAAGGGAATGACAATTTAATGGACAGATGGCTTCTCATCAACAGTGATAGATATCAGAAGACAAAGGACTAATATTATGAAAGTACTGAGGAAAAATAACCATCAACCTAGAATTTCATACCCAGTTAAACTATTATTCAAAAAAAAAAAACAAAGAAAAAAAGAGGAGAGTAAAATTTGCAACAGGCTCTCATTGAAGAAACTATTAAGGATTTTTTTTCCACCACAAAGAGAACTGAACCCAGAGGAAAAGCATGTGGTATAAAAATAAACAAGTGACCATAAAACGAACATAGTCACAGATAAACTATATCTGGAAATGTATTTGTGATTAAAAAATCCCCCATAAAACAAATTTTTGCATGCTTTAATGAAAGAGATAAAACTAAAATTTTCCCCAATAAGATTATTTGTGTTTATTAGTATATATTAATTTATGTGTGTGTGTGTTCAATGGGTAGGTGAGTTTGCTAAGTCCTTTAAAACAGCTTACTATCACCCAGCTTTAGCAGCAATCAATATTTTGCTAATTTTGTTTCATGTATCATTAAAGTCCTTCAGAAGAAAGAAATAGGGAATAATTTTAAAGTGTATCAAAACTTTATGATTAAAAATATATGCTAAACATTTAAGACATCTAAAAAATAGAAATATAATCTATAGATTCTAAAATTGCAGGGCATTTATAAAAATTTATCAATCCAACAGAAGACAGGAAAGGAGAGGGAAAAAAAGCTGATAAAAAGAATTGCAAATAGCAAATTTAAAAATAGTACGGTAGAAATAAGTCTAAATATATCACTGATAGCAACAAATATAAACAAATTAAATTCATATAGTAAAAGACAAGAAGCTATTAGATTTGATTGTGCTTCTTACAAGCATATTTTTGCTTGTATGCTTGTTACACCTATAATGGAAATACATAGAAAAGTTTAAAGGAAGGTAATAAACTTAAGAAAAGCACAACCAGGAAAAGGAAAAAGAAAAGGTAAACCAAGCAAATTATATTAAAATTAGGAACGTGTTTTCATCCGGTATCAGCATAAAGAGAATAAAAAGAGAAGCCACAAACTAGGAGAAGCTACTTGTCACATGCATCCAGAATATATGAAGAAAACCTATGAATCAACAGGAAAGAGACAAATAACCCAACCTAAGGTAGGCAAAATACATGTACATTCATTTTAGAGAGGAGGAACCAAGAATAGAGAATAAACATATGAAAAGATGTTCAACTTCATTCATTACCAGAGGAATACAAAATAAAAAACAAAGAGCTATTTCACACTCACCATATTGGCAACAATTTAAAAATCTCATTTCAAGTGGAGCAAAAAGGACATGCATATTCTGATAATAGGATAAAAATTGGTACAACCTCTATGGTAAACAATTTGATATAACCTAGAAAAGTTTTCTCATTGGAAAAATGGGCTTAATTTTTATATCTACCTCATGGAGTTTTAAGGAGGATTCAGTGATTTAACATGTTTTAAGGAAGATATTATTATGCTCATTTTCTTTATTTTTTTATATAAGGTAACTGAGACATCCAAAGGTTTAAGTAATCTGTCTATGAACTGGGAGAAGCTATCTGCAATGCATATAAATGAAAAGCCTGAGTATTTAGAATGTGTGAATATATCTTATAGATAAGAAAAAGCCAAATAATTTTAAAAACAGCAGATTCACATATATACGAGTTTGGAAAATAAGTTCATGAACTCATCCTAGAAAAAGTACTACATACCTCATTGCTGAATATTACTATGTTCACCTTCGAAGTACTCCCTTTGGGAAGCTATGCACCAATGCCAGCACCTAGTCCACCCCTCAAAGCAATTTTGGAACTCTTTTTCTGGAATGGCCATCAGAGCTGTTGTCATATTACCCTTGATGTCCTGAATGTCATCAAAATGTCTCCCTTTCAATATTTCCTTTATCTTTGGGTAAAGAAAGAAGTCATTGGGGGCCAGATCCGGTGAGGGAGGAGGGTGTTCCAATCCAGTTATTTGTTTACTGGCTGAAAACTCCCTCACAGGCAGTGCCATATGAGCTGGTACATTGTCGTGATGCAAGAGCCATGAATTGTTGGCATAAAGTTCAGGTCATCTAACTTTTTCACACAGTCTTTTCAGCACTTCCAAATAGTAAACTTAGTTAACTGTCCAGTTGGTACAAATTCATAATGAACAATCCCTCTGATATCAAAAAAGTTTAGCAAGTGCGGCTGGATGGCTCAATTGGTTAGAGTGCAAGCTCTGAACAACAGCGTTGCTCATTCAATTCCCGCATGGGATGCTGGGCTGCAACCCCTGCAACTAAGATTGAAAATGGCAACTGGAGTTGGAGCTGAGCTACGCCCTCCACAACTAGATTGAAGGACAACAACTTGGAGCTGATGGGCCCTGGAGAAACACACTGTTGCCCAATATTTCCCAACCAAAAAAAAAAAAAAAAAAAGTTAGCAACATCGTTGCAACAAGTTCATGAACTTAATTGTCAGACCTCATATATACAGAGGGTGCCAAAAAAATGTATACATAGTTTAAGAAAAGAAAAAACTGTATTAAAATTATAATACTCAATATATACTGACAACAAAAGATGAATACAAGTCATGTATATACATTTTTTTGGCACCCCCTGGTGTGTGTGTGTGTGCGTGTGTGTGTATGAGTATATATGTGTGTGTGTATATGTGTACACACACAGATTTGTTATAGGGATTTAATCTTATGCAATTGTAGAAGTTGTTTAAACAGTCCTTATAAGATTGTTGTCGTTATATCTGATGCTAGAGCTTAAAATCTACAGGACAGACAGTTGAGGGAAAATGGATATAAAATAGGAGGGAATAAGCTGGAACCCATGAACAAGGCCTGAAATCCATTAGGATTTCAGCTGGAACCTCTGTCAATTCTCACTGCCTCTGACTTAGAGTGGGTGTCCTGCATAAGCAGTCACCCTTCCCAGAGCTAAACAAACATTCACCTGAGCCCAGAGTTGAAGAAGCTGCAGGGGAATCCAAGGAAAAGTGAAGCAGTTGCAGGCCCAGTTGCTGCCCTATGCCAGAGCGATTAGCCAATACCTTTTTCCCTGAAAATAAGACCTAGCCAGACAATCAGCTCTAATGCGTCTTTTGGAGCAAAAATTAATATAAGACCCAGTATTATATTATATTATACTATATTATACCTGGTCTTATAGTAAAATAAGACCAGTTCTTATACTAATTTTTGCTCCAAAAGATGCATTACAGCTGATTGTCCGGCTAGGTCTTATTTTCGGGGAAACATGGTAGATAAACAACAATGCATGTGAATTACAAAAGTGCCTACTTCCCCCCTTGTAAGCATAAGATTAAAAATGACTGCTGCTTTACTTCTGCCCTCCAAATGTCATGCAAAAATGTCTCTTGAGGCTCACCCTAACTGGAAATGTACAGGGAAAGGAATTCTGGGAAATATAGTTCACTCTAGTCAAGCCAGCACACTCTAGTAGTACCCCCTTATCCCTGGTTTCACTTTGTAAGGTTTCAGTTACCAGGGGTCAACGTGGTCCAAAAATATTAAATAGGAAATTACAGAAACAAACAGTTTGTAAGCTTTAGATTGTTCACCATTCTGAGTAGCATGATGAAATCTTGCTCCATCTTATGAGGATGCGAGTCATCATTTTGTCCAGCATCTCTACGCAGTGGACACTCCCCCAACCGTTAGTCAGTAGCTGCCTGAGTTATCAGATCCCTCTTGCTGTATCACAGTGCTTGTGCTCAGGTAACCCTTATTTTACTTACTAATGGCCCCAAAGTGCAAGAGTAGTGATGCTGGAATTCAGATATGCCAAAGAGAAGCCATTAAGTACTTCCTTTAAGTGAAAAGGTGCAAGTTTTTGACTTAATAAGAAGAGAAAAAAATCAGGTTAAGATCTATGCTAAGAACGAATCTTTTATCAGAAACTATGAAGAAGGAAAAAGAAATTCATGCTGGTTTTGCTGTTGCACCTCAGACTACAAAAGTTACAGTGCATGATAAGTGCTTAGCTAAGATGGAAAAGGCATTAAATTTGTGGGTGGAAGACATGAAAACATATATGTATATACACACACATATACATATACATATATATGTGCATATATATTTACATATATATATACAAACAGAATGTATATATACAGAAAACATATGTGTGTATGTAGAATTTGATACCATCTGATGTTTCAGGCATCCACTGGGGGTCTTGGACCATATTCCCAGTGGATAAGAATGGACTACTGTACAAAGTACTATATATCGGTACCATTTTTTAATTCTTACACCATACTATGTATATTCTTTTACACCTTACTTAGCGGTCCTACCATATCATTATATATAGATTTGTGCAATTCTTTTTTAATGATGGTAAAATATTTCATTGTGTTTGAGTTTTTCTAATCCTTTACTATTTCAAACAATTCTGCAGTGAATAATCTGGTGCACATGTCACTTTGTATATATGCAAGTATGATACATTCCTAGAAGCTCAATTTCTGGGCTCAAGGTATCCCGCATTTAAAATTCTGCAATATTGCCTAATTGCTCTGTACAGTGGTTGTATTAATTTGCTTTCCTATTAAGCAAAATATGATGGTGTCCATTTTACTATACTCTGATAACACAGTATCTTTTCAAATCTGTTTAACTTTGCATATATTATAGGTAAAAATATATTTCAGCATGGCAGTGTGATTATAATTTGCACTTTTATTACTACGAATGGGTTTGAACCCTTGGGGATGTTTCTGGAAAAGGAAAGGAAAGAAAAAAGTTTAGAAATTTCAATTTGATTGAATTCAGTGTCCAAAACACATTGAATATTAAAGAACCACTCACTGGTAACAAATGATAGTACTGATGAGGAATGGTGTACAGCAGAAAACAAGAGAGTCAACTACCAACTAGAAGATGCTAAACCTGCTTTTCCCATAGTTTACAGTAGAAACATAACATAGGATTAAGTGAGAACAATGTCTTATAAATATCTGATTAATGTAATTATGTATGTTTTAGAATAATCTTGGGTTGTATTAGCTTGAAGAGCAAGGCGTAGATATTGGAAACAAATTTTTCTCCTAAACTCTCCCTGGATGTTCATTAATGGAAAATACTAAATATACCTACAGCATAGGTGTTTTGTGTAGGTCAAAGTTATCTAATACAAGTTTGTGAGTCAGCATAAAAAATCAGTTACTTTTGGAGATGGCTGGATTCTACCATTTTTTTCTTAGTTCTTTCATTTTTAGAAAAAGATTAACATTTACATGGAAAGCAATTGAATTTTAAAAATATTATAGGATGTCCTTAGGTAAGGCTGGCATGGTATTAGTGGTCCATTTGATTGGAGTTTAAAATTTTTTTTTTAATTTTATTTCTCCTTTTAACCTTTTGACCCCCATCACCCATTCCCCCCACTCCCCACACCAATATGGCTACTACCAATCTGTTCTTTGTATCTATGGGCTTGTTTCTTTTTGTTGTTGTTGTTTGTCTTGAGATTCCACATATAAGGAGATTGTATATTTTTTTTCTTCCTATCTGACTTATTTCACTTAGCATAATGCCCTTATGTTCCATCTATGTTGTCATAAATGGCAAGATTTCATTATTTTTTTATGGCTAAATAATATTCCATTGTGTATATATACCACAATTTCTTTGTCCATTAGTCTATCAATGGACACTCAGGTTGTTTCCATATCTTGGCTATTGTAAATAATGCTGCAATAAACATGGGGGTGCATATACCGTGTTTCCCTGAAAATAAGACCTAGCTGGACCATCAGCTCTAATGTGTCTTTTGGAGGAAAAATTCATATAAGACTGGTCTTTTATAAGACTGGGCATTATATTACACTACCCAGTCTAATATTAAAATAAGACCGGGACTTATATTAATTTTTGCTCCAAAAGACGCATTAGAGCTGATCGTCCTACTAGGTCTTATTTTCGGGGAAACATGATATCTTTTTGAGTTACGGTGTAATGATGAGCGGGGAAAAGAGAGAGGAGGGACGCGCGCTAGAGTGGGACTAATGAATTTATTTAGCAATATGCAATTAGCAAAAGACAAAGGCAATTAATAGACTATGCTAATGTCAGAAAGTAAAGGTGGTTAAGACTAAATTATATACATTGATAACAATGTCATGTCAAAGGAGTATATATATATATATATATGCACACATATATATATATTTAAGAGATCCCAACATATGTTTACTATTAATCAAAAATCACTTGGCTAAATACATAAATAACATCAGTAAGGAGTATCCAAAAGCAGTAATAAGCTCTATAGGATAGTAACTATTTCAGTAGATGCCGAAAGCTCACCAAACTGGAGGGAGAACAGCACTGGAAAAGTCATAAATCAAAACTATGCCAGGTCTGTAGCTGAGAGAAACTCAGGTGTCTCCTCCCACTGCTGCTTGCTAATTCCAAAGAATGCTGCTGCTGTTGCGATGCTGGAAGTTAGGACATCCCTTGATGTTACAAGCTGCAAGCTGTATACAAGTTTCCAAACGGCTAACAAGTTCTCCAGAATGCTGTGGCTGTTGTCCTTGTGGTTGCAGTTGTTATTGCTGGAAGTTAGGGCATCTTTAGATGTTGTAAGTTGTAAGCTGCATACAAGCTTCTAAAATACTGACAAGTTCTCAAGAAGGCTAACCATGGGGAACAACACTGGAGAGGTCGGGAACCAGCCAGACCTCACCAGGTCCGTGGCTGGAAGTCAGGACGTCTCCGGGTATTGTAAGCTGCATGTTGCTGGCAGTTTCCAAAATGTTAGAATGATGAAGTATTACCAATAACAAAAGATAAAATGACAAAAGTACACTGTCAACTGAAGTCTGTTTTATATATCTTTTTAAAAATGTACCTTAGAGCCAAGCTCCTTGTTCCTGCCTCCCCCTTCAGGAATGGCCAGTTCCAGGAGGGTCTGGCAGTTTCTGTGATAAAAAAAATACTGCTTATCCGGCTGAAGGGCTAGTTTATGGGGACAAGTAACATTTACTGTTCCTGCTTGGGACCATCAGCCCAAGGCCTTCCAAAGTCTGGCAACATGACTGTCACGTCATTCTGATATAACTTAGCTACTTCTTTATTTCATCTGTTGATGTTGGCAAAACAGACAGAACGAAAAGGGAATTCTCTCAAACTCTAAACAAGATTTTTTTTTTTAACCCTAAGCTAACCATTACCTCACAGCACAGACAGAAAAGCAACTTCATCTCATATCTCCCCTGCTCGGGAGAATGAGACCAAAGGGGGAAGTTACTCAACACCTGATCACCACACAGAAATCACCTCACTTACAGGAACAGATAAAAGCTAATAGACAAAACCTCACATCAACCAATGAAGGCAAATTTTCCTCAACATGTACCCTACATAGGGTTTTCATTTTCTTTTTCTTTTTTTTTTTTTGATTTATTGGGGTGACAATTGCTGGTAAAATCACATAGATTTCAGGTGTACAATTCTGTATTACCTCACCTATAAATCTCATTGTGTGTTCACCACCCAGAGTCAGTTCTCCTTCCATCACCATATATTTGATCCCCCTTACCCTCATCTCCCACCCCCACCCCCCTTACCCTCTGGTAATGGGTTTTCATTTTCTTTGGACACATACCCAGAAGTGGAATTGCTGGTTCATATGGTAGTTCTATTTTTAATTTTTTGAGGAACTGTCATATGGTTTTTCAAAGTGACTGAATCAATTTACGTTTCCACCAACAGTGCATAAAAAGTTCCCTTTTCTCCACATCCTTGCCAAAACTTGTTATTTCATGTCTTTTTGATAATAGCCATTCTCACAGGTATGAGATGATATCTCATGGTGGTTTGATTTGTATTTCCCTGATGACTAATGACATTAAGCATCTTTTCATGTGACAGTTGCCATGTATATATGTCTTCTTTGGAAGAATATTCAGATCTTCTTCTCATTTTTTTAATTGGATATTTTTGTTATTGAGTTATATGAGTTCTTTATGTATTTTGGATATTAGTCCTTTATTGTGGCCACGCAGCAGCCTACCCCTCTGTCTCCTTGTACCTGCCCCCAAAGAAAGGAGAGTCTGTGAGACGGATCCATTCAGGGACTTTGTTTCACCTTTGTGTTTGCACCTTATGTCTCCCTGTTTGGTCCCAGAAAGATGGCTGGTCAGCCAATGATGAGTAAGATTCCCCATGGTGGAGGAGACAACTCAAGCCAGGCTCAGTCAAGTGGGGACCAACAGGAGAATCCACGGGGTTCACAGAGGTGGGCACAGCCCCCCATCTTCCCCCGGCTAAGGAGAGCCTCTGCCTCTGTGGCTGCATTCCTTCCCAAAACCTGCAAGGGAAGTGATTCAACGGTGTGCTCTCCATCTATTCATATGCATAAAGATTTTGTCCGTTGGGGAAGTACATACATCCTGAGACTTATGGTTCAGCTGCCTGCAGGCAAGGGTGATTGGCTTGAATCAGTTTCCTATTATGATGTGTGGGATTCACAGATCTTGAGATTGACAAGCTTTATCTCCTTAACTTCCCCACCTAACTAATAAAAGCTAATGCTAGGCCCGATTAGGTGTCCTTAGTCCTTGAGGCTGCAGGACCCTTGGCCCTACTTAAACTCTATTCATGGCTACTGTCTTTTCTTAACCCTGAGCCGCCCTCCTCGCTCCCCACAACCCTCGTAGCGTGTGACACCTTATCAAATACATGGCTTGCAAATATTTTTTCGTTCAGTAGGTTGCCTTTTCATTTTGTTGATGGTTTCTTCTGCTATGCAGCAGCGTTTTAGTCTGATGTAGTCCCACTTACTCGTGTTTATATTTTCTTTTGTTGCTTGTGCTTTTGGTATCAGATTCAAAAAAATTTCACCAAGACCTATATCAAGGAGCTTACTGCCTGGTTTTTTTTTCTAGGAGTTTTATGGTTTCAGGTCTTACATTCATGTCTTTAATCCATTTTAAGTTAATTTTCGTGTATGGTGTAAGATAGTGGTAGAGTTTCATTCTTTTACATGTGGCTGTTTAGTTTTTCTAACATCATTTATTGAAGAGACTGTGATATATATATTCTTGGCTACTTTGGTGTAAATTAAATAAACCTACCATACATGTAGGTTTATTTCTGGGCTTTCTATTCTGTTCTATTGATCAATGTGTTTGTTTTAATGCCAATACCATACTGTTTTTAATTACTGTTGAGCTTTGTAATGTAGTTTCAAATCAGGGAACTTGATGTTTCCAGCTTTATTCTTCTCTCAAGAATGCTTTGGTTGTTCAAGGTTTTTTTGTTGTTCCATATAAATTTTAGGATTATTTGTCCTATATCTTTGAACATGCCATTGGAATTTTGATAGCGATTGCATTGAATGTATACATTGCTTTGGGTACTATGAATATTTTAACAATATTGATTCTTCCAGTCCATGAGCATGAAATATCTTTGCATTTATTTGTGTCTTATTCAATTTTTTTTCATGAATATGTTGTAGTTTTCAATATGTAAGTGTTTCACCTTTTTGGTTAAACTTACTCCTAGGTATCTTATTCTGTTTGACACAATTATAAATGGATTGTTTTCTTTATTTCTCTTTCTGATAGTTCATTATTGGTGTATAGAAACACAACAGATTTTTGTGTATCGATTTTGTGTCCTGTAACTTTATTGAATTTTTTAAATTAGTTTTAACAATTTTTGATGGATTCTTTAGGGTTTTCTGTATATAATATCATGTCTTCTGCAACTAGTGACAATTTTACTTCTTCCTTTCCAATTTGGATGCTTTTTATTTCTTTTTCTTGCCTAATTGTCCTGGCTAGGACTTCCAATACTATGTTGAATAAATTGGCAAGGGTGGGCATCCTTGTCTTGTTCCTGATCTTAGAGGAAACACTTTCAGCTTTTCACCATTGAGTATGATGTTAGTTATGGGCTTGTCATATGTAGCTTTTATTATGTTGAGATACACTCCCTCTATACCCACTTTGTTGAGTTTTTATCATAAATGGATATTAAATTTTGTCAAATGCTTTTTCTGCATTGATGAGATGATCATATGATTTTTATCCTTCATTTTGTTAATGTTGTGTATCACATTGATTGATCTGCAGATGTTGAACCATCCTTGCATCCATGGAATAATGGGTACATTCTGTAATGTACCATCTTTTCCTGGAGGAACTCTGTTCTATTTGATCAGAACAAGACCAGCTCCCTCGGGGGAAATCTCCTTTCAAAAGTAAGTGTATAAAAAAAAAGAAAAAGTAAATGTGTAGCCAGTCTACATTGCTGGTGTTTATAGTGGCATTGTATTTGTTAAAGACATTCAGGGATCACTATTAATGAGTCTGTGTGGAGTTGATATTAATTATGTCCTTTGGAAGTGTAGGGAATATTTTATTATAGCAAATCATCAGAGATAAATACTTATGAGTGGAAGGCACACATTAACACTTAGCCATTACACATACCTATTTGTTTTGCCTGTGAAGTTAAAATTCCCTTCTACTGTGGTTAGGAAGAGTCTTCATCCTAACAGTGGGATACCTCTTGTTAATAGAGTCAAATGGTGAAGGGTTTGAGATTGATTTTACCCTACTTTCAAGCTAACAAGTTAGTCTACCAGTTTCTTGGATGTTGGAAGTAGAAGGAGCCTTCTGGGTCAAGAACAAAGGACTTCATTACTCATGGCACAGTAGGCAGCATAATCTGCATGTTTTCACCATTCTCCTTGCCCCCCAAGTCCCACAGTGGATGCTGCACACACAGTGGGTTTGCATCACAGCTCAGGGATCGTGAGTTTAGAAAACTACCAATCTGACAAGGAGGTTGCTTACAAATCTGTCCAATCTTTACCCTGGAGAGAAACATTCTCTTTATTGTCCTGGACAGCAACCAAATCTGCCCTCTGTCTTTGAGGGAGACACTAGCTCTATCTTCTAAAACTCTGCACTTGAAGATAATCTGGAATAAAAAGCTGTCACAAGTTTAGCAGAAACACAAGGGGCCCATAGAGAATTGTCCACCAACAAGAAGTAGGGACATTTTCCTGACCCATTATCAGGTGTGAATTCCTATTTTTTTCTGCATTGTGTTTTCTATAATCAACACGTAATTCTCCATCCTGAGTATCATCTTCTGCTAGTGGGTAACTTCTATATATGTAAAGGATTGATTGGAAATAGATACTGGATTATGAATACAGGATATGGAAAGCTATAATAATTCTCTGCATATGTCTCAGCTTGAATTATCAGAATAAAACGAGGAGAGAGCCCTGAATGCCTGACTTGGCCTCTTGGGGAAGCTTCAAATACCCCTAAGTCTTCTTAGATTTTAAGTTACATATAAGTAGGTGAGGTAACTCAGCACATAATATGGCCATAAAGACAGATGTTTTAATAAACCTTGGACATTATGGGCTTGGATACAAGTGACACTTTGATATTCACTGATAAGCTTAAGAGTCTCAAGGATATTCAGGTAGGTTGAAAGACCTTGCAGAAAAAAAATGATTTTCAGGGACAGAATTATGTTATCAATAAAAAAAACACATCACATATACCAACCTCCTGAAATGGCTAACTTTTGCCTAAGGATGCAAAGCAGAATTTCTTGGAGTTCTCAGTAATTCCCCGAGGTGATAGGGAACACTGAACACAGTGAATATTTAAAGAAAACGTCTCTTTGGAGCTTCTGCCAATAAAATATTCTCTAAGTCAAAGAGTACCTTCACCTCTCAGCTTCTTAATAATGAAAATCCTGGTCAGGATAGCAGGCTTTGGGCATCCTCAGTGTTCAGAAAAGACTGACCAGTGTGTGTATATCTTCTAGGAAAGTGTTCTTTTCTCAGTCTTTAAAAAATTAATTTCCCTTGGTCTTTATCAGGGAACTATATTTTTTAAAGTCCTTTACTTCGCTTTAGAACTACTCATTCTGCCAAACAAGATAGAAATGGTAACTGTTTCTTACTGAAAAATGGAAGACTCGTTATACTTGTATTAAGGACAGAAAAATATTCTTCCTTTTCTCTTTTTTGCATTAAATTATAACAGTAATTCATACTATGATGTAAAAATATTAGAGAAAATATTGAAAAGAGAAAATAAGTCACCCGTAAACATATTGACTGAATGTAGTAGTTATTCTTTTCATTTTTGAATATTGCCTATTGGTCCTTACTTAAATACATACATATTCTTGGCATAGTTACGAGAGGTGTTTATAGCAAGTGTCAACTCAATTTGTGGGTATATCTTGCTAGATTTTTAAGGAATGGGATTTTTCTTTAAAAATCACCACATGCTGCTCATGTGTTTTAAAAGCCACACCTTAATTTATCTTACAACTTAACTATTATCTTATTACACTGGAAGGAATAAATACATTTTCATCTGACAATAGACATGCAGACCAATTGCTGTTTGGGATCATTCCTAGTCTTGATAGACCCCATTACCATTCCCTTTTTATCTAGTATGATATGTAAACATGCATTTGGTTAACCTACAAGTCATATCAGATTATTAAAGTATAAATTAAACAGAAAAGGGGCTAAAATCATAACCCCATTTCCTGCTGGTTGAGGTCATGATCTGATCTGTCGGAAGATAATGTTTGCCCACGATAGTGTTAAAATACAAGCTTCACAAAAGTGTTGATAGCTGGGGAACATATGTTTGGTTATATTATCAGAATTTAGCTGATACCTCTCTATGAGAGCAATCAGTGAAAGTTTCAAACTGTCCTACATTACTTGTGGTTTTTAAATCTATAAGGTTAAAAAAGGTATAAGGGTAGGTAATAATAGATGTAGTTAAGAGGAGTCTTGGGGAAAATCTCCCCTTATTGGTGGTCCATCCTATTTGCTCATGACAATTTGCAA
This sequence comes from Rhinolophus sinicus, assembly GCF_036562045.2. Classification (NCBI taxonomy): domain Eukaryota; kingdom Metazoa; phylum Chordata; class Mammalia; order Chiroptera; family Rhinolophidae; genus Rhinolophus; species Rhinolophus sinicus. The sequence continues at coordinate 42,750,938 of NC_133755.1, read as the reverse complement.
TGACTGAAATCTCTAGATCAAGAGAGCTGTGAAAATATTGACAATGAAAATGCATTATTGGGTGGGAAGGCTATTAGGGCAGAGACTACGATGTGTACACCCAAAACTCATTTTCTCACTTTCCTGGGCACACAGCTGGTTGACCCCCCCAGCCTCCTTTGCAGTTAGGTGTGGCCATGTGACTGCATTGTAACCAATGGCCTAGGTACTGTGTGCCACTTCCAGGCCTGGCCCATAAAAACTTCTAGCTCTTTCTCTTTCCTGCTTGATTCAGAAGAGCATGGTGACCTTAGAAGCCAATAGTTTCCAAGATGGTGGAGCCATAAGATGGAAGTCTCTTGCGAGAGTCATCATCTGACTAGGAACACCTATTTTTTGCACTTCAGCAAGAATTAGACTTCCATTATGTTACAAATGAGACTTTAGGGTTGTATCTATAACAGCTAACGTTACCCTAATTAATATAACTATGAAATAGAAAGTTATTTGACTTGTATAATCACACACATAATGACACACATTATTTTTGTTCCTTTGTAAACAACTTATGATAATGGCAGAAAGGGTACTACTTAAAAATACTTTGAAGCACAGTTGGAGACTGAGATACTATCCAGAGGAAATAATTATCTATGGGATCTAAGAAGCAGCATAAAGTAGTGGTTAAGCATGAGGAATCTGGGGCCAGAGTATCTGGTTTCCAATCCTGGCTCTGCCAGGATTGTTATCTATGCAATCGTGGACACATTATCCAAAATTGTTTGCCCTAATTTTCTCAGCTGTAAAGTAGAAATAACAAGAGAAGTATGTATGTGTCTCACAAGGATCTTGTGAGATTTAAATGAGGTAATATGTGTAAAATGCTCCTAGCAGTGCCTGGCAAAGTAAGCACTTGACAGATGTTAGATGGTGATGATGATGATGATGATGGTGATGATGGTGATGGTGATGATGATGATGATTAGCAAGTGAGAACCATGTGTCAAGCGAGGACCCAGAATCCAGAGGAGATGAAGAGAGAGACTCTGAGTGTAGAGACTCAGGCCATGAGGGCCGCTCAACCTTCTGGCTAACACCATCCTTCATTGTTGCACTTCCCAACTGGGCAGATCAAATCTTGTGGCAAGACACCCCAAAACAGAGGAGTACCTTAAACTTCTGTGAAGAATCTCTCTCCTTCCTGTTCATCTGCCATGGGCATGTCCTGCTTCCCAAAGGGACCCCTTTTCTTTGTTACCACCAAAAGGCAGGTTGTATGTCTTTCTTCGTTTTTTCTTTTTAAATCCTATCTGTCCTCCAAGTCTTCAAGATGAAGAGGTAAAACACATATTTAGGGAGCCACAATCCTCTGTCTTTGTATTGGTTCTATCTCTGGTTAGCCTTGGGGTAAAAATGAGCTATCGTAAAGGTGATGACTTAGAATTCTATTTAAAATCAGTAGCACATTGAATCTTTAAGCAAAATACAGAATTGAGAGATCCAGACTTGCAATTTCTTAAGTAAAAAATAGGCATAAGATTTTTAACTCATATTTTTATTGTGGTAAAATAGATACATAACATAAAATTTAACATTTTAAGCATTTGAAACATACAATTCAATGGTATGAAGTACATTCACAATGCTGTGCAAACACCATCACTATCCACCTCCAGATCTTGTTCATCACCCCCAATATAAACCCTGTGCCCATTAAACAATAACTCCCCACTCCCCTTTGCCTCTAGCCCCTGGTGATCTCTATTTTACTTTCTGTCTCTATGTATTTGTCTATTTTAGGTACCGCATATAAGTGGAATCATAGAATATTTGTTCTTTTGTGTCTGACTTATTTCATTTAGCATAATGTTTCCAAGGTTCATCCCTATTGTAGAATGCATCAGAATTCATCCCTTTTATGGTTGAATAATATTTCATTGTGTGTATATACACCTCATTTTGTTGACCTACTTGTTTATTGATGGATACTTGGATTGTTTCCATATTTTGGCTATTGTGAGCAATGGTGCTATGAACATGGGTATACAAGTATCTGTTTGAGTTACTGCTTTCAATTCTTTTGGTTATAAACCTAAGAGTGGAAATACTGGTAATTCATGTTTTTAAATAGGAGATTTCTATTATGTGTTTCACTGACCAAAACTGTATAATGGTGTCTCCTTACTGCAAGTGGATGAGATGGGGCTGAGAACATGAAGTTTTAATTTTTCTCCCTAGCCTCTGTAGTAGAGAAAGGCAAGAAAAAGTTATGAGTGAATTCACCTATAGTATGCCACAATATACATCTTAGAAGATGAATCTAGAATTGGGATTCTGTACTCCCACAGGAGGCAATATGGATAAAAATTGATTCCCTATGTTAACTATAATGTTGTTGGTTCTATAAATTAAAATTCAATGCTCTCCTTTTTTCTTGGATCTAACTTTGAGTGATTTTATGACTTAAAGGAACTGCCTCATCTAGTTTCAGTGGGAGTTTAGATAAATCTGCTTTTGATAGGTAATTACCCATGGTTTGGTTTATATAAAATAGGCTTTCCAACAGAAGGGGGGCACTCAACTGTAGATAAAGATAATTAAATGATAATTAAAATTGGGAGGTTTAGCAATAACAATACAAATGGGGAAGGGGCAAGATGGCATCTTGAAAACGAAATCATTTCTATTAGAATGCTCAGGACTAAATACAACTAGTTCTGTTTAAAGATTACTATTCAAAGATTATTGTTCAATTACTCCAACATATACTATTTGACTTACCTAAAGACATTCATTTATCATCAGAATTTTGGGAATAGGATCTAGCCATTGCATTTGTAGATACCAGACATTCAGAAAGAAGACTTATCCTTATCTTAGATATAATTTTAAACTTCCATTATTAAGGAGAAAATCACCAAGCTGACAATTTTATCAATGATGGATTCAAGAATGGAATGAAGGACGGGAAGATCAAAGCATGAATTAGGCATTTTGTAAGCATCTGACATGTACATGGCTAAGGAAAGAAAAGGATGAGGCTGTTAGTTAAGATGCAATTTTCTTTTTTAAATTTATTGGGGTGACAATTGTTAGTAAAATGACATAGATTTCAGGTGTACAATTCTGTATTACATCATCTATAAATCCCATTGTGTGTTCACCACCCAGAGTCAGTTCTCCTTCCATCACCATATATTTGAAGATGCAATTTTCTAATGCATGTAATAGAGCCCCAAAATAATAGTGGGTTGAACAGGAAAGAAGTTTATTTCTCTCTTGTGAAGATGGTCCAGGGCAGTGGCTCTGCTCCACAGGATCATCCAGAAACCTTGGCTCCTTTTCTTCTGCTTCTTTGCCATTCCAAACAGTAGGATGGAAACAGGGGAAAGTGTGTAGAGATGGCACATCCCTTACCTTTAACAGTGTGACCAGAAGTCACTTCCAATTTTGCCCAGGATTTAGACCTGGCCATCAGAATAAAAATTCTGTATCAATTTTTATTCTGATGACCATGTGTCCAGCTAAAAATTATTTGTTTTTAAAAAGAGAGAATGGATTTTGAGATACAATGAATGGCCTTTGCTACAATAAAAGTATTGCTATTATAGAAAGTATACAATTACTTTAAAGCAAATTTGAAAAGTTTGGAACCAGAGGAGATCTTGGGTTTGTGCAGAAACAAATCCCTCCCTTCTGGTTGACAGATTAGTAATTCACTCTTCCTTATGAATTTGGGGCTTTTAAGTACATGGCCAGAGCCAACTGTTGCCCTCCACATTAGCCATCCTCCTGAGCAAGACAGGCTCCCAAATAATTATACTATCATAAGAGATACACACACAACAAGGCGCGCTCTCTCTCTCTGACTGCGTGTGCAATTACAGACTGGATTAGTGCTATACTATCAGCAATTATTTCCTGTGAAGAGAATGGCAGTCACATCCTTCCCCTGTAAACTTCATCTGTACTCATTATTCTTATTATTGTTTATAATAACATTCTTTTAAAATTTTTTTTATTAAAAATATAGCTAACATACAATATTATATTAGTTTCAGGGGTATACCACAGTTATTCAACATTTATATACCTATAAAAATGACCACGATAGTATAAGTCCAGCAACCATCTAATACTATGCTATCACAATATTATTGACTATATTTCCCATGCTGTACATTGCATTCCCATGACTTATTTTATACCTGGAAATTTGGACATCTTATTTCCCTTCATCTTGTCTGCTATTTTTAAAATTTTCAATTACAGTTGACATTCTATATTATTTTATATTAATATCAGGTGTACAGCACAGTGGTTAGACATTTAAATAATTTAAGGAGTGATCCTCCTGACTAGTCTAGTACCCACCTGGCCCCATACATAGTTATTACCATACTATTGACTATATTCCCTGTGCTTTACTTTACATCCCATGACTATTTTGTAACTACCGATTTGTATTTCTTAATCCCTTCACATTTTACCCCCTGCCCCCAACCCCCTCCCATTTATTACCCCCACAAATCTAGTACCCATCTGACACCATACAGTTATTACAATATTATTGACAATATTCCTTTATGCTATACTTTACACCCCCATGACTATTTTTTTTCTTTTATTTCATTTTAATTAAAGTTTATTGGGGTGACAATTGTTAGTAAAGTTACATAGATTTCAGGTGTACAATTCTGTATTAATCCCATTGTGTTCACCACCCAGAGTCAGTTCTCCTTCCATCACCATATATTGGATCCCCTTTACCCCCATCTGTCACCCCCCGCCCCCTTTACTCTCTGGTAACCACTAAACTATTGTCTGTACCCCCATGACTATTTTGTAACTAAAAATTTATACTTCTTAATCCCTTTCCCTTTTTTCACCCATACTCCCAAACCCCCTCCCTTCTGGCAGCCATCAAAATGTTCTCTGTATCTATGAGTTTGTTTCTGTTTTATTTTTTGTTTGTTTTGTTCTTTAGATTCTATATATAGGCAAAATCACATTGCATCTGTCTTTCTCTGTCTGACATACTTCATTCAGCACAATACCCTCCAGGTCCATCCATGCCGCCACACACGGCCATCCATGGCCGAGCAATATTCCACCTCCTCTTAATCCATTCTTCCAGTGAGGCCAGGCTGCCTCCACATCTTAGCCATTGTAAACAATGAATATATGGATGCAAATGTCCCCTCGAAGTAGCGTTTTGGGTTTCTTCAGATAAATACACAGAAGTGGAATTATCGGGTCCTTTTTTTTCTGTTGTAGCCTTTGTTTTTAAGTCTATTTTGTCTGGTATAAGTATTGCTACCCCAGATTTTTATTAAATTCCCATTTTCATGAAATATTTTTTTTCTGTCCCTTTACTTTCTGTCTCTGTGTGTCTTTCGATCTGAAATGAGTCGCTCGTAGGCAGCATATGTAAGAGTTTTTTTTTTTTAATCCATTCAGCCCTCGTATGTCTTTTGATTGGAGCATTTAATCTAATCCATTTACATTGACAGTAATTGTTGATAGAAATGTAGCTATTGCCATTCTATTATTCACAATTTTGATTTTTTTTTTCCATCATAAAGAAGTCCCTCTAACATTCCTTGTAATACTGGTTTGGTGGTGATGAACTCCTTTAACTTTTTCTCGTCTGGGAAGCTCTTTATCTGTCTTTTGATTTTAAATGATAGCTTTGCTGGGTAAAGTAGTCTTGGTTGTAGGTCCTTGCTTTTTATCACATTGAATATTTTGAGCCAATCCCTTCTGGCCTGCAGTTTCTGTTGAGAAATCAGCTGACAATTTTATGGGCACTCCTTTATAAGTTACCAGTTGCCTTTCTTTTGCTGCTTTTATGATTCTCTCTGTCTGTAACCTTTGCCATTTTAATTATTATGTGTCTTGGTGTGGGCCTGTTTGGGTTCATCTTGTTTGGGACTCTCTTCCTTTCCTGGGCTTGTATGTCTATTTCGTTCACCAGGTTAGGAAAGTTTTCAGTCATCATTTCTTCAAATAGGTTCTCTATCCCTGGCTCTCTGTCTTCTTTTTCTGGTATCCCAATGATGTAAATGTTGTTATGCTTGACGATGGCCCAGAGGTCTCTTAAACTATCCTCATTTGTTTGGATTCTTTTTTGTTTTTGCTGTTCTGATTGGGTGTTTTCTGCTACGTCGTCTTCCAAATTGCTGATTCAATCTTCTGTTTCATCTGGTCTGCTGGTGATTGCTTCTAGTGCATTCTTCATTTCAGTTATTGTATTCTTCACTTCTGACTGTTTCTTTTTTATGGTTTCTATGTCCTTTTTTATGCTTGCTATCTCTCTGTTGAAGTTCTCACTAAGTTTCTTGAGCATCCTTATAACCATTGCTTTGAACTCTGTCTCTCGTTGGTTGCTTCCCTTCAATTCATTTAGTTCTTTTTCTGGAGTTTTCTCCTGTTCTTTTGTTTGGGACACATTTCTTTGTTTCATCATTTTGGCTGTCTCTCTGTGTTTGTTTCTATGTATTAGGTAGATCTTTTATGTCACCTAGTCTTGGCCGGGTGGCCTTATGTAGTAGTTGTCCTGTGGAGCCCTGGCACAGCCTCCCTGGTTACCGTCTCCAGGTGCTCCAGGAGTGTCCCTTGTGTGGGTTCTGTGTGCCCTTCTGTTATTGTTGAGTCTTGACTGCTATTGACACATCAGTAGGTAAGATTGATCCTCAGGCTGATTGGCTGTGGGGTTTGGCCACATCCATAACTTATGGGCTGCTGTTTGGGGGCCTTGTCCCACTGAGTGGGATGTGCCCCAGTGAGCTCTGTGCCTATTGAGACTACCTTTTGTATGTGCCACTTGTTGGGCTAATTGGGCAGTGCTCTGCTATATTGGTTCTGGGGCCTCTTGGGAGGAGCTCAGGTGCAGGCCCAGGTCACCCACTGCCTGTGACTGGGCAGAGACTACCTCATAGGAACTACAAAGTGACACATGTTGTTCGCTGCCTGTGCTAAAGTTGGAAGCACATGGAAAAGGCCACATTGTGTACCGAGGATGGCTTATTCTAATAGTTACGGGATTGGGGTACTGCACAAAATTCCAGGACACCCCGAGGCCTGCTGCCACCTGCCAGATCCCTTAAGGTTCAGCCACTAATAAAGCCTGATGTGGTATGAGAGTTCAGTGAGGCAGTGTTCAGGGAGTCATTTGGGTGGAAAGAGTTGTGGTTACCAGGTTAATGTAGACTCTGGTTTGGTGCCAGTGCTGAGCCTGGAGCTTCTCAGCAAGTCTCAGAACACACCGAGGCCAGTTGCTACCTACCTGGAGACTGCAGACTCCAATAGTTTTCCAAGAAAGAGTGCAATGCTGGCAGGATTGGCTGCTTGTGGAGAAAGTATCTCCATTGTTGGGAGAGTTGGGTGGGGTGGGGTCCCAGGGAGTCAGCAGGATGGAGCAAATGAAAATCATCAGGCCAATCAGATTCAGATTTGGCCATGGTAGGGAAGGCCTCAACACAGAAAAGATGGGGCCTTCCTGCCAACTGCATGGGAGAAGTCCCCCACACAGGGAAAATGGCAACTGTCCTCCAGCCTTCACCCAAAGCCACACTCCTCAGTTTGCCTCTGTATGTCTCTGATGCCCCCTGAGTCACTGTCTTCTGCTGGAGCCCAGGGTAAGTGCCTGTGAGTGAGTGAGTCGAAGTGTGGGTCTTTAAGAGGACGTTTGGTTTTCCTGCAGCCATCTGTCCCCTCTGGATGGTTGGAATCCCCACTGTTTTTCACAGTCAGATGTTGTGGGGGCTCTTCTTCCTGGCACTATTACTTCAAGCTGGGGAGGCCGGTGTGGGGCTGGGGTCTCTTGCTCCTCCATGGGGAACTTCTATGGCTGAGATATCCCTCCTAATTTTTAACTGCCACATGGAGGTTTAGGGTCAACTCATTTCATGTCTCCATCCCTCCATCCCTCGTGACACGTCTTCTTCTTTATATCTTTAGTTATAAAACTTCTGCTCAGCCAGACTTCAGATGATGCTCCAGGTTGATTGTTCTATAATTTAGTTGTAATTTTAATGTGTTCACGGAAGGAAGCATGCACAATGTTTATCTACTCTGCCATCTTGGATCTCCCTACTCATTATTCAATTTGATTCACAGAAAAGTCGTCAAGAGAAAAGCTAGGGCACAACCGTGGTGCAGGAGGCACTGTTGGGAAAGGACTTAGTGAGTTGGTTGGAGAGAAAAGGTTTCTACTGGGTCTCAGGTGGCCCGTGGAGATAAAGGAGGATGTAAAGGAAGAAGGTAATGAAGAGAGGGGAAGAAAAATGATCACGAGCAAAAGGAAATATGTTTCTTTATCCCTAGTGAAAATGAGGTAGGTCTGGAAACCTCTGAATCTCACCTTTCAGAGGAATTGAGGCAGGTATACCTTCGAAATGGTAGAGACTACTAACCTAACTTCAACTTGACCTAACAGTAAGGTAGGAAGTGGAGCAATGCTAGGGAATTACAGCAAGAACAGCAGGGATGAGTGTGCCACAGTGTGGAGGAAATCTACATGAAAAGCCCCCACATATTCAGTCTATATGAGGCCCAGCATTCTTCAACCCCAGTGGGACTTCTGATCCACCGACCTCACCTCATTTTCCCTCTTCTGTGCAGCTCTCTTTGAATCTTTAGTTCCCACTTTGCTCAATTTGGATTCTATGCTTCATTTGTAAAATCATACCTTTACATAATATTCAATTTACCTGCCCTTCTCTCCCTCCGTATTTTCCAACTCTTATTAAACCCAACATTACCCCCACTCCCTGCCTGTCCCGGAGCAGCTGGATGTGGCTGGAGGAAATCTCACAATTGACCTGACCTGACTCTGCTGAATCTCTCTCTCTCTCTCTCTTTCTCTCTCTCGTTTCTTTCTTTCTCTTTCTTTGTTTTTGATCATTTGTAAAACTTTCTTTCTTTCTCTCTCTCTCTCTCTCTCTCTCTCTCTCTCTCTCTCTCTCTCTTTCTTTCAAATCTTGTCTGCTGTATCTCAAGAGCTGTAGCCATGCCCAGCTGTCCTGCACATTGACATGGTCAAGTTAGTCTCTTCTTCTGAAATGACTATTTTATACCTTTTCCTCTATCATCAGTCAATATTCCCTCTCTCTCCTTCTCATTCCTAACTGTTGGCCTGGCTCCTTTTTTCACTGAATAAATAAAAGCAATCAGCAGAGAATGACCTCAAAAAATCTTCAAACATATCTGCATTGGTGGCCACGCATACTCTGTTTCCTAGTAGTTACAATGAATATCCCACCCTGACCCTACCACAGGCATCATGTATGCACTGTTCCCTCACCTCTTTCCTGCTCAAGGTCTTGCTTCTGCAATGATTCCCTTTCTCTGCATCATTACAGACTCCTCTCTACTGGGTCATTCCTGTTATCACGCAAGCATGTGATAGTATTGCCTAGTTAAAAAAATACCTCATCGATTCCACATCCTTCTTCAGTAATGGCTCCATTTCTCTTCTCCAATGAACAACAACACTCCAGGAAAGGGATATCTTTGAAGGACCATATATACTGGTTCTTTTCCTGTGATCTTGGAATTAAAAATTAGGGCCAAAGATGCGACAAAAGGGAGCGTATTAAGAGATAGTTTCACTGTCTCTGTTGTCCCAACTATCACCTCACTTTTCCTATCAATTCTTAGCCTATTAAAAAAAGAAAAGAAGACAGAATCATACTGGTTGAGTTGTCAGCCTAGTGAAGAGGTCTATAGGCCAATATCTTCCAAATATATATCTTCAGCTTTAACCTTTCAACACTCTGGAGCTCTGTACTCACATAAATCCATCTGTCTATCTTACATTTCCAATTGGAATCCCAGTAGGCATCCCAAATTGGACATCTTCAATATAGAATTTGATTTTATCTCTCAAATCTTCTCTGTCCCCATCTTCTCCATCTCAGTATATTTGCCTAGATTTTACTCAGGTTGAACAAGTAGGAATCATCATTGATTATTCTAGTTCCCTTATACCACATCAATCTCACCACAAGTTATAGCAATTCCATCTTCAAAATATATCCTGATCAGACAACCTCTCATCACTTCCACTTGCTGGTCCAAGCTATCCCCATCTCTCATTTGGACCCCTGTAACATCCTATTTCTGGTCTTTCTGCCATCATTCTTGCCTTCCTCCCACATCTACTGTCTATTTTCCACACAGCAATGGGAGTGCTCTATATAAAGAGCAAGTCAGTGATGTCACCCCTACTCACAACCATCCAATGGCATCCATCACACTTTTTTTGTTTTTTAAAGATTTTATTGGGGAAGGGGAACAGGACTTTATTGGGGAGCAGTGTGTACCTCCAGGACCTTTATCCAAGTCAAGTTGTTGTCCTTTCAATCTTAGTGTGGAGGGTGCCATTTAGCTTCAAGTTGTTGTCCTTTCAGTCTTAGTTGTGGAGGGTGCAGCTCAGCTCCAGGTCCAGTTGCCATTGCTAGTTGCAGGGGGCGCAGCCCACCATCCCTTGCGGGAGTCGAACCGGCAACCTTGTGGTTGAGAGGATACGCTCCAACCAGGAGCTCCAGGAGACATCCAGGAGCTCAGTGGCAGCTCAGCTCAAGGTGCCGTGTTCAATCTTAGTTGCAGGGGGCGGAGCCCACCATCCCTTGCGGGACTCGAGGAATCGAACTGGCAGTCTTGTGGTTGAGAGCCCACTGGCTCATGTGGGAATCGAGCCGCAGCCTTCGGAGTTAGGAGCATGGAGCTCTAACCGCCTGAGCCACCAGGCTGGCCCCCATCCATCACACTTTGAATGAAGTCCCCTCCTTACCAAAGTCACAAAGCCAGCATGAACTGGCCTCCCTCTTCCTCCTGACCTTACTCTCACTGTGCTATGGCACTACTGGCCTTGTCTGACTATCCCATCTGAGATAAACCCTCTTCCCCCATCACTCTCCATCCCCGTAGGAAGCTACCTCCTTCCTAAGGTCCCTGTGCCCCTGGAGACAGCTATTCTCAGTGATTACCACTGGTGGGCTTGCCTTGGGGGAGGGAGTGGCTGTAACACCTGGTGCTGAATAGCCCACCAGACAGAAGGGAGAGTGTCTAGAAAATCAATGTGGCATTTCTTACATCCTGAGTTTATAGAGCAAAACGCACTTCTGCTGATTAATGGAGCACTGTGGTGAGAGTATACATTCTTCCTGTATTAAAACATTTTTAAACATTATATTATGTTGATTGATCAGAGGGAGACAAGATGGAGGCAGGGTGACATGCTTGTATTGTAGACCTAGGGAATGCAGAGGGACATTCTGGAGGGAGAAATGTTGTAGGGTGAGAAGACTATGCCAATCAGGAAATATCACATAAAACTGACTGTAGTAATTCAGTCATCTTCTGGCTGTAGTTTGGTTTCACAGTGGAGTTGACATTAAGTAATTGTTGACTCTAGTGAACTTTAGTCAGCACTGAAGGACTTGGACCCTGGTTGAGTTCTATCAGTGAGACGCGCTGCAGGAAGGAGAAATTTCTGCCACACTCTTGTTTAGGGATGATTCTGTGTGCCTGAGGAATAGCCAGCGTTATCTGGGATCTTGCCTTGAGGGACGGCTGTTAGCACCCCCAGATCCCTGACCACAAACTGGCCTGTGAAGCCTGCCGGGACCCTGGAGGATTCAGTTGGCCACCGAGCCCTCGCTCAGCCATGCTGGAGAATAAGAGAAGTTAGTGTAGAGCATGTGCTAGGTGCTTGGCAGAGATGCTTTACTGTATTACTGCAGAAATCCCAGCACTCGCCTTGGGAGGGTCTATCTTGCTGCATTACATTAGTCATTCACTCTCTGTTGTGACCTTTATTGTGGACACATTATATCCCAGGCATTGTTCTAGAAACTATGGTTACAGAGTGAAGAAGACCAAGAGGTTGCTCTCATAGAGCTTATACACCGGTAGAGGAGACCAAGTAAACAAATAAATAGATGAGTAAGCCTGATATCAGACAGCATAATAAATGCAGAGTCATTTGACATGTCAGTGGTTGTCTAAGTGTGATCCACGGACCTCTGGGAGTTTCTGAGGCATTTACAGGAGGTCTGAGAGGTTAAAACTATGTTCACAAAAATATTAAGATGTTATTTGCCTTTGTCGCTCTCGTTCTCTCACGTGTGTACAGGGGCATTTTCTATAGGCTACATGACGTGATGATGTCACTCTGATGGGTAATGGAATGTGTGCAATAGGGTAAACATTGATAGACACAACCCACATAACCCATATAAATAAAAGCCCCTTGGGGTCCTCAATAAGTTTTAAGCGTGTAAAGAGGTCCTGAGACCAAATAGTTTGAGAACCGCTGTGATAGATAGAGACTGGGGTGGTGGGGGAATTTACATATTAGGAGATCGGTGTAAAAAAAATTAGCGCTATTCAATTGGGTATGCTTGGGGGCACTGGGGTTCTTTGAACCCAGGAAGACTGTTTTTGGCTTCCACCTTTTACTCCCACTTTTGCAAGCATAAGACTCATATTAGGAGCCTGGAAAGTTAGAATTGGGACCATCTGTGATAGCATCTATGAGAAGCAGAAAACCCAAGGCCGCAATGTCCAGCTTCAACCTCCACACGCCAGTGTCCCGGACACTGAATTGTTAGGACTTGGTTGATCCTGGCACAGTCTTGGGAGGCACAGGACAAGAAGCCCAGGAAGCTGGATCACTCCCCAGGTGAGCTGCTGAGGCTCTGTGTGACATGACTTCTGCCGGGCCACTCAGCACGTTGTTCCCCAGTATGGCTGCCTGAGCTCGACAGTCTGTCAGCTGCATTTATTGGGAACTCGCTAGCGATGTGAATGGGTAGGTGATCCAGGCATTGAAGTAGCAGTTCCCCAGAGTTGAGGGCTAAGTTATCTATCTATCAAATCCTGTCTCTCTGCTGACATCTGGAAAAACTGGGTGACACCCACACACTGAGGCCTCGGCAGCAGCCCAATTAAAGGTTGCAATTTTCCTTCAGTTACTTTCTGACCTTGGAGTTTGAGAGTGTGGGTATTGCGCTTTGCTTCTGATTAAACTGCATAAATGCTAAGCATTTGGAAATTGACATAGGTGAACGTGTATACATGCGTGTTGTACGTTTTATTGGGTCACTCAGTATAACCTAAGATTTATCCCTGGACATTGACTGATCACTGAGCACTCACTGATTTCCACAGGCAGAAGCAACCTGTCCAGAAAAAACCCCAAACATGCCATTGGATAAAGGTTTAAATGGGCTTTCTGCCAGTGAATTGCATTTGATAGTTGAGTGGGTGCAGCCCATGGCAGGAATCCATACAGCTCACAGGAGATCTGTGGGGCCCTGGGGTGTTGCAATGTCATTCTGTCTGGGTAAGTGACAGCCAGGATGTGGGATTTGGTGATTATTTTTGGTTTGGTTTGTTTCTAGCTCAGAAGAAAGACTATATATAACATTGAGAGGGGCATAACTTCTAGATTGTCAAGGTTGGTGCTAATAGTGAATGATATACTAATATATGTTACATGGAACCACAAGCTTGCAAGAGCAATGCTCACGCACTAGATGAAAGGATAAATCTTCTATTGTGTAATGGGAAAAGAAAGCTGGCAATGTAAATGCAGTCTTAATATTTTTTTTCCAGCATTGGATGTGTAATTAGGCATTCAGTGACTTCCTCATCTAAGGAAATTTGACTTTAATGGGAGCTATGTGGCTAACGATGGAAGGAGTCTTTTGAAAATGCAGGGGCAACGATGGGAAGGTATTAACTATGAAGATGGATTATTTCCTTGGCCTTGAAACAAACAAACAAAACAACCCCATCGCCACCAACCTGCCAGCATATAAGCTGTGTGGCTCGGTACTTGACTCATTCCGAGCCCTGGAAATTATGCCAGGAACGAATGGTCAGATAATTTTCACCTTCTAATGTGTACGTCATTTAAGGTCCCCCTCCAAAAGGGCTTCTTCTGCTTAATAAACACAATTTCATCGGTGTCTGAAAACTTCACAATTTAAGATGCAGTATCATGATGTCTTGGGAAATTACGGTATAACCTTGGGCAAATCCAAAGTGCATCATTAGGAAGAGAAAGTTTGAACACATTGTTTAACCAAAGCCGAAACACGATGGGCATCCCCCTATCACCAAACTTCCAGAGAATCTTTGGGAACAGTTAGCAGCAATAACAGCCTGGCCAGGATGAGTTCCAGATCTGACAGCACTAAAAATGTTTGCTGGGGGCCAAGGAGGAAAGGGTTAACAAATAAAGGCAGAACCCAAGTTTAAAAATTGGAGACAGTGGACAGCCCTCAAAGGCAGCCACTCATTTCTCAAGTCCCAGCTCCCTCTGCCTAGTTCGTCCTGGGGGCAATCTTTCAGAGGGCACAGTTTCAGATGGTGGCACTGGGTCACCCTGTCATATCTTCAGCTTACATGGCCAGGATCCCTACATGGTTTCAATACACAGGAATTAATAATCTATTAGGGAAAGGAATTCTTTCTAATCAATAGTAATTAAATTTTTTAATTTTATTTTGGAAGTAAATATACCTACAGTTCATCTCCTGGCATTTTACAGAAAGTATTTCCAGCTGTCAAAAGGGGGCATCCTTGCTTTACCAGACAAAAGAAATAACAATTTGAGTTTGCTTTTGGGAAATGCCTTGGTGGGAATGAGAGACAGCAGCAGAGCTCAAGGTGATTCTAAATAGAACCGGGGTGCTATTGAGGGTACACCTGGGGGCGTAGATCCTGAGTATTTACAACCTCTCTCCTTGAAGCGTGGTCACGGGCCAGCAGCACCAGCACCACCGGGAAGCCTGTTACAGGTGCTACAGCCCAGACCTCTTGCATCAGCACCTGCATTTAACAAGGTCCTAGGTGGTCAGTGAGCTCCTTCAAGTTTGAGAAGCTCTGCTCCATGGTTGTGTTTCTCAAACTTCCCTGGAGAACAAGAATTACCTCGGGTGCCTGTTCAAATCAGATTCCTGGGCTTGCACTTTAACTATTGACCCTGAATTCCCAGTAGGGAGGACTGGTGATCTGTATGTTTAGCAAATGTCCCAGGTGATACTAGGCGTGAGTGAAATGTGAGGAATACAAGATACTTTTACATTTTTGTAGGAAATACGTAGCGATCTTAAAAAAACAAAGCACAAAAACTGCTTTCTCCAGAACACACCTTCCTTTTGAAAAGGTGCAGTCTCCCTTTTCCTTCCCATTCCTACTCTTGAAAACAGAATGCTAAGGATAGGCAAGTGGCAAGCGGAGGAGAAGCGCCAGATTGGTCTCCTGCCCAGGTATATGGCAGGAGAGGCCAGAGAGGCTGAGTGCCCAGTGACTCTGCGGGACTGGGATGTTGCCAGCAGAGGGCAGCAAAGCACGCACTGCTACACAGATTTGCAATCTGTGCAGTGGCCCGACCAGAGGCAGAGACTGTGGAAGTGGCCTCTGCTACTGGCTTCTGAGACTTTCTGGAGCTGTTGATGCATCTCAGGTCTGGCTGGACTGGCACTATGGTGATCAAGTCAGTAGACTGGCTGGTCTGAGCCAGTGCTGTCCAATAGAAATAGAATGTGAGCCACGTAGATTATTTTAACTTTTCTAGAAGCTGAATTAGCAAAAAAAAGAGAGAGAGATCTTGCTCCCTGCCATATGTTGTCACTTTGGTTCAAAGAAACGCTTATAAAAATTAAAGAAAAAATAGATGACATTAATTTTAATAGTATATTTCATTTAACCCAATATATCCAAAATATGATCATTTTAATATGTGATCAATATAAAAATTAACGAGATAGTTTACATTCTTTTCCTGTATTAATTCTTTGAAACCCAGTGTGTATTTTATGGTGGCAGCACATTTCAATTCGGACCATCCACATTTCAAGTACCCCGTGGCCACAGGTGACTGTGGCTATCATTGGGCAGTGAGGGTCTGTACAGTGGCAGAGCTAAGGGAAAACGATAGGGTTGAGGTTACGGGGGAGATTAGGACCAGACATGGGAAGGATATAAATTTGGCCCAGGGGCAGATTCTGGTATTTTCATACATGAACAAATATTCACGGAGGGGCTATACTCATATTTTGGTTCGTTATTGAGCACCATATGCCAGGAGCTGGGCTGCAGATACATAAATTCTCAAACACAGTCTCTGATGCTGAGGACCCAGGTCCAGATTCGTGGGGACACAGCCTGGAAACAGAATCTTTCAGATCTTTGTGGCACACACTGCAGCAGGCTATGAGCAGGCACTGGGTGGACCCTGACACAAATCATTTGACCCACCTCAGGGGAGAGGCTCTGGACAAAACTAAGTCAGAGTTGGTTTTGTTTTAATTTTCTTCTCATAGTAATTTCCAGGTTTACTCAATAAGTTGTTTGAAACACACGCTTGTTTGGTCTGGGGGGAGAAAAGCTGGCTGAGATGAAAATCCCTGGGCAGGTTCTAAGGCTCTCTGAAAGGAAAAGCAAGTGCACCATCAACTAACTGCTGCACAAGGAGTTATCCCCTTGACCTTTTTCCAAAGGTTGGACCTACCACATCCAAGGTCTCTGTTTTCCCCAGTAGGGCTGTTCTAGGTTAATGCTATTTTCAGAGTGTGGTTCTTCATTTCAGTGTGGATTTCCTCATCTTTCTGCACAAATTGAGTGAAATCCTTAGTGCATTTTTTTTTCCTTAGATGGATGGAAGCTTAAAGAGAATGGAAGGCCTCCAGCTGTTTGAGGCGCTGTCCTCAACGACAATCAAAATTCTCCATCTTTTCTTGTTCTTGGCACTTTCTGATTGAAATAAGATTCCAGCATTTATCTGCACCTGCAATTTTGACAAGAAAGGAAAATTTAAAAGACAAGTGAAAGAATTCTCTGAGGGAAGTCAATGAGTCCAGCAGTAGTCAGATGCCTGTGAATCTCTTTTTGCATCCCTCCATCAATTAACATATTGGAGAGCAGATCTTAAGACTGTGAGTAAGTAGAAATGCAAAAATGTGCGTTGATCAGTAGAAGAAACCTTCCTTTGCAGCGAATATTACTTGGAGAGCAGCTGATAATCCATTTCGCATTGAAATGGAGAGGATTTTGAGTCAAAGAGGCCACTTTAAATTATAGATTTGAGTTTAGTTGAAGGTCAAACTTACCTTGCATGAATAAAATCTTCAGAGATTTTAGAATATATTCAGAAAATGCAGGCTGTCTTGAGCACATAAGCATTTCCTTCAGGGGATAAAAGCAGTTTAATATTATTACCCTCTGCATAATTATTGATCATATTAGCATAGGAGATACTGAAAAGGAAAGTAGAATAACAGTCTGATGACCACTTTAATTCTTAGCAGCTACAACCGTGAGTTTAAACAGGAAGTTGCCTGGAGACTTGGGAAGATCATTAAGAGAATTTGGTACTGGATGGTAATTTCATTTTGGCTCAACAGATTGCAAAAATGACCCACTGAGAAGTAACAGATTATATAGCTAATACCATGTGACATAAATAATCTCCCATCTCCAGGAATCTGGGAATCATCTGTGGGATCATAATGTTGATTTGGTTATCTGGATGTGTATGTTACCTGATTCAAAGCTTCCTGGCAGCCAAGACAAAGAGGGAAATATGCTGAGTTACAAACTCATCATTTGGGACAGAGAAATGTGCTCAGCTCTCCAAGGAAACTGGGACATTCATAAGGAAGCATTCTAAACATTAAAACTATTTGATTCATGGATGTAAGATTCTTTCCAAAAGATGACTGGTTCACCTTGCAGATTAATGATTAGGATTTTGGAGAGTGTAAATGCACTTCAGAGGTTTTCCAATCTGTTAATATGAATTAACTTCTTTTCCCAACTCCTACCCCCCACCCTGCTAATCTAAAGCCTATGTTTCCTCCATGGCTTGCTGATTTAATTGGATTACAGAGATAATCCCCTCCCATAAAATGTAATCTCTGCAGGTTTTTGAATCTACATTTTGTAGGATTATCTCTCAAGGGCAGCAGATTAGAAGCACTGGTTGGTGCAAACAAACTGAGGTTCGTGCTGTAATCCCTTCCAGTGACGGTGGGGCCTGGGAGGCTTTGGGTTATAATTAATGCAAGAAGCCTAGATTAGCAGTCTGAAGACCTCAGTCCTAATTTGAGTATTGTTGCTAATTTGCAGTATAATTTATGGCAAGTCACTTTATTTCTCTGAGACTCAGCTTTCTGTGCAAAATGAGGAAATAGAGGGTGCCAGAAAAATGTATACACATTTTAAAAAAGGAACAAAAACTATTAATATTAAAATTGTAATACTCAACATATACTGATAACAAAAAGATGAATACAAGTCACGTTTGACTTCTGCAATTACAAGAGGTGCTCAAAGTGGTTACCATCAGCATCCAGACACTTCTGATTAAGCAACGTTGACCAAAGTGTCCACTTGTATACATTTTTTTGGCACCCCCAGTATTACTCAACCAATATTTCTCAAAATGTGGTCCAAAGAAAACTGGTTCTTCAAAATGTTAATAGATACTCCATGAGTGAAGAATTGGAGATCAAGTACATTTGGGGGAAATCTGCATACTATTATCTCCCTCTAAAGCATCTCAATGTCCGTTAGCATATAATAGGATTCTTAAGAGTACTGTGGTAAAGAAACACATGTGTGTGCACACATATGTATAATGTATTTTACATATGTATATGTATTTTTAGATGCAGGAGTTTTCAAACTTTCTTTGGTCATATAACCTTTTTTGCTTGTTTGTCCTAAAGAAAACTTAATAACTTCTGGAATATAATTGGTAAATGTTGAACTAGATCAGAGGTTCTCAAACTTTTGGTTCTCAGGATTCTTAAAAACTATTGAAGATTCCAAGGAGATTTTATTTATGTGAGTTATTCTATTATTATTTATCATATTAGACATTAGAAAGGATACATTTAAAAATATTTATTAATTCAGTAAAAATAACAATAATAAACACATTTCATTTTATCTAAATAACATTTTTTCAAAAAGTAACTATATTTGCAAAACCAAATGTATTGAGAGGAGTAACATTGTTTTACATGTTTGCAAATATCTTTAGTGTCTGGTTTCATTGAAGGCATCCAGATCTTATATCTGCTCTGGATTCAATCTGTGGTGATATGTTGTTTCGCTGTAGTATATGAAGAAAACCAAGTTTATAGAAATGTAATTGGAAAAGGGAGGAGAATTCTACTAACATGGAATGCGAAATGGTATCAATGAACTTTTCTAACTCTGCTCCATTAAAATCCATCAGTGTATCTTGTATTTTAAATGAATTGTTTACTCCTGCATGATTTTATAACATCATGTGTTCTTCAATTGGAAAATATTGGTTTACTGAGTTATGTAGACCTTCCAGTTGTTGACACATCCCATTATGCAATATCAAATATACAATATCAAAAAGTCACATTTGTTCATATCACCACAAATCTATCAGAAAAGTCTTTCTGCATTGGGAAGCTGTCAAGTTTACTCTGGTACAAGTTTTCTGAACTTCAGCATTTTAATTGAAAGCCCAAATTTTACCATTGGTGACAAATAGGTCAATTGTTTTCCTTGAAGTAACAGTCTCAGTTATTTTTGAGAAGATACCTACCTCATGATCAGGTCTGAAACACCACTGTTTGTCAGTTGTTCTCTCAAATAAAAACGATTTTTATTTGCATGATGAAGTTGACTGGTCCAGCTTACAGATCAACAATTACGTCAGGGCTTTTGCTCAGGATCGTTGTACTAGATATCCAACTCATGTGCCTATGTACCTCCCATTTCGTCCCACAGCATATTAACTTAAGGGTCAAGATTTAATAAAATTGATAATTTTTGCTGCTTCATCAAGGCAATTCTTAAGGGACACTGGCTCTTTCTTTTTTACTACTACTAGGTAGCGATGGAGAATACAATGACCACTAGTGCGGTTCAGTGCCACCGCATTGATGTATGCTAAGGCACCAGCAGTTTCATCCGCCATCACTTTTGTATCATTAGCGCAAATGTCATCACAGTGAAAAAGGCAAATAGTGTCTTAGTACGATTGCAAAATAACCTTTGACTTCCCAGATGCCCCTGGAAAGGTCTTGGGGACACTCAGGGTCTGTGGACTTCATTTTGAAAACCAGTGGACTAGACCATCTTGAAGGTCCTGCTCAGTTTTAAGAATCTAAGATAAGGATAAATATAGATTCATTTATATTTCCCACCTCGTCCCTCTTTGTGTGCATTTTAATGCAGTTGTCTGGAACCTGAGGTTCACTTTGTGACCGTGGAACAAAGACAAAGCCCAGTGGTTAAGAGCATGAACTCTGGAACTAAACTGTTTTGATTTGAATCCTGGCTTCACCATTTCCTAGCTGTGTGACCTTTGGCAAGTTACTTAACCTCTCAATGCCTTGGTTTTCTTATCTCTAAAAGGGGTATAATCAAAGTCTTTACTTCTTAAGTTGTGAGGATTAAAGGAGCTAATTACATATAAAGTGATTAGAACAGGGCCTGACACATAACCAGCCCTCAACAAATGTTCCCTATTGTTATGATTACTGATCCATGGAAAGCTCCATACCCTTGGCTTCATAAGAGCATGAGTGGAGACTTGTCACCCCCACCCTGAGGTCTTCCAAGGTCCCACAAGTGCTGGTGGTCAGTTGGTTTGGCAGCCTCTCTGTATTGTGACTGCCATTCCACCATTTCGTATCCAAGTTTGGGGGTGGGAGTTTCTATTCCTAACACCCAGAAGACTCTTAAGATGAGAGCCCATCTTGTGTAGTAAAAATGGCTCTTTACTGTGACTTGGCAGATCTGTCAGTTTAGTTTACAAAGAATCCCATTCTGTCCTCTTCCAGAGTAGACAAAGTTGTTGAAATAAAGCCTAGAGCCTCTAGCTTCTTGTTAACACCCTGATTTCTGGTCAGTAAGGACTACAAGAGCCCCTGATCTCGCTGGTGAGCACTTGGTAGTTGGGTACATAGTTAGGGACTTCCTTGTCCCTGACAAAGAAAAGCATTTAGATTTTTTCTACATTAAGAAATATTTAAAAAATATTTCCCACACTCCACTTCCAACAGTTCCTAGCCCACATTTGAAGATGGTGATTTCCTCTTCTAGTTTTTTTCTTCCCATCAGTTCTTCTTCCCTCTTCTGTCTACAAAACCATAACCACCTAAGTGTTAACCTTGAGATACCTTTTAACAACCATGATCGATTATGAGGTACACTATTACTTTAATTCCAACTTTTAGATATGGAGGGTAAAGAAACACATACACATATTGTTAACAAAATCATTTCAGTGCCAGAAATATTAAAGTAGAAAACAACCTTGAATTTCAGAAACAAAGCAATACAGTACAAGGGGAAGGAGATTGAATACTTTAATATTTTAGTGTCATTTACATAGGTGCCATTTACATAAAAAAGAATGTATATATGATAAGTGGACTGTGTCTAGAATATATGAAAAACTCTTACAGCTCTATAATAATAAGACAAACCAATTAAAAAATAACCCGAATAGACATTTCTTCAAAGAAGATATACTAATGACCAATAAGTGCATGAAGGTGTGTAACATCAGGAAAATGCAAATCATGAGATACCACTTCATGCTCAGCAAGATGGCTATGATCAGAAAGTCCGATGATAAGAAGAGCTGATGAGGATGTGGATAAATGGGAACCCTTCCACACTGCTGGTGGAAATGTCAAATAGTACAGCTACTTTGGAAAACAGACTGGCAGTTCCTCAAGAAGTTAAACATAGAGTTATGATTTGGCACAGATCTACTTCTATCTCAACAAGCAACATTCAGATGATTAATTCAGCCTGATACAGAAAAATGTTGGAACTTGGGGTAGAGGACTAGAATTATCTGGCTTCTGGAGATACCCCATGTAAAAAGAGTAAACTGGTGTTCTGATTTATGTTTTAGTCTCTTGTGAGTTTAGTTAGCTGGAGTTTAGTGCTGAAAATCTGATCGTTTCTGGGTTTATTGATCAAGTCCATTTTCAAATACTTAAGGTTGAAAGTCTGATGTTGGACAGTTGTGTATTTATCAAGACCATCCAAACCACAAGGTCTCTTGAAGGACTAGCAGCTGGCTTTCCCTGGATGACACTGTGACCTTCCTGCTCACACATCTTCCTAACTATAACCAATCTGGCCTCATGATACATGTGTTGACATTGATCTTCAGTAGCCCAGGCAAGAATCCTGCCAGTTCTGTGGACCAACCAGCCAGTTTTTAAGCAAGACCCTTAATTGCTATTGACTGAACTGACATTGTAAACGTGGACCTGTGGTCATTTGTTTGGCTGCTTTGACTTGGGAGGGTGAAAAATACACTCGGAAATGGAATAGTGTCTGACCCTGCTGGGAGATTCCATGGCCTAGAACTTGTTACTAAGGCAATTTTGTGCACGTCTCTTCTGCTCTCTGCCCTGCTTTTTTGGCTGGTGAGAGCGTGGAGCAACAGGCATAGAAAGGCACATTCTCCAAGCCAGAGATGGAGAGGGACATGGGTGAACTGTCCAGGAAGTGGGCTGAGTTGTGTGAGCAAAGATGATGAAGGCATATTTTGAGGTCATACTATCTCCGTGGGGGTTTTCATTCATACAACAATTATTTACTCAGTTCTAGTAGACAGCAAAGAAAACAAACTAGCCAATTCCCTCAAGGAGTTTATATTCTGAAATATGGGCAAGGTGACTGTACTAACTAATCTGCTAATGAGGACACCTAATTGGTTGCATTGTTGGACATATGGTCACTGGTGCTAAATATTTAAGTCAGGTGCTGCCAGAAGGTTCAGAGAGTATGAGTCTGGGGAGGGTGGAAAGGACACAGGTAATGACAGAATTTGTGTGCTTTAACACTGAGGCTGGGCACCCAGGGCAAGCTTGAACTGTAGGAGCTGGGGGTGAGATTTGCATACTGACTTGCATATGGGGTCCAAATGCATCTACATATTGCATATGGACCATACCTTTCTGCTTCCTTCTCTACCCCCCATTCCAAAGAACCCCATTTTTTGGGAGCCCTGTAGAAACCACCAACTTGCTAGAGTGCGCAACGAGTGCCACATTGAGAAGAAGACAAAGCTTGATTTTGGAGGAAAGACAGGACCTGGGGCAGGGACTTTAGGCCTGTCAGAGGCTACGTGAAAAGAGGTAAAGGGAAAGTAAATGAGCAGAAAATTTGGGGAGAGAAGGCAAGATAGAAAGAAGAAGCCCAGACAGGAGAAGGTGATTACAGGTTGGGTAACAAGGGACAGAGAGGGCTTTGCAGGGGCTCTTTGCCAGCCCAAGGCCCTGACTGCGTGGCGGGTGGTGTCTGCCATCCTTCTATTTCCTTCTATTTCCATTTCGCCAGACTCTGTTGTTGTTTACACTTTAAAATATT
Source organism: Rhinolophus sinicus (assembly GCF_036562045.2). Lineage (NCBI taxonomy): Eukaryota > Metazoa > Chordata > Mammalia > Chiroptera > Rhinolophidae > Rhinolophus > Rhinolophus sinicus. The sequence goes on along the minus strand of NC_133755.1, from coordinate 42,727,553 downwards.
ATGAGGTACAGCAGAGAGAGAGGCATGGTATGAAATGCAGCAGAAGTTTGACAGTAACAAATATAACTAGGTGGCAAAATGAAAACAAGAAGATAAGAATAGATTAGGACATTAAGAAAAACAAGGTATTTCTTTAAAAAAAGGAAGAGAAACTTAAGTCAAAAGAGGAATTTAAAGAATGTGAATTTTACTCAAGTGCTGGGAATTGGAAGCTGGCACAAGAAAATAATTACTGCTCATAAGGGGCAGACCTAGGTTTTGGGGACCAGAAGCTTACACAGTTTGGGGAGGGAGATTTATGAGAGAAAGGCAACAAAATTGTGAAGACAAAGTTCAGAACAGGCCTTTGAATCGGACTCTGCTGGGGGTGGGCCCTGCAGCTTACATTTCAATAGCTTCACAGTAAATCCCCCTGCCAATATGTGGTGGGGGCTCACTGATCTCCCCAGCACCACCTTAGCCCTCCCATTCCCTTTCCAGAGGGCCCTGTTGTCCACCATCCTTCACAAGCAGCCATTGTCTCCTAGGTACAGGGTGGGCACACCAGACCTTTCAGGGGTCAGTCCGGTCCCGCCCCTTCCTCTTTGCACATTACAAGTTGCCAGCTTCACATTATTGTCATTCCCCTAATACTCTACGATAGCAAATACTCACTCAGTTGCCTCCGCCTGGACTGTCTCCTCACTCACACTCTCCACCTCCTCTTTTTACTTATCCTTTAAGAATCCCCAGCTCCCCCCAATCCTGGGCTGGGTTATCTGCCCAGCCTAACTGCTGTCACAGTACTCTGCATACTTTCATCATAGGACTTTCCACACAATGTTGTATTTACCTAGTCTGTCTGCTGCATGCCCGCAGACCATATACTCCAGCGGGTAGTTAGGAGCACACTGCCCGGCTTTAAATTCTGGTTGTGCAACCCTGAGCAAGTAGCTTACCCTCTCTGATATTTCCTCACATATAAAAGGTGAATAATGACAGTGCTTACCTCTCAGAGTTGTGAGGCTTAAAGGAAATAACGCATGTGAAGAGCTTAGTCTGGTACGTGGACAGTGGTCAGTGGCGCCAAGCTCTGCAGCTTGGAGAATGGAGAATGAACCTATTCTTGGACGCCACCCCCCCATGACTGCCACTGTGCCTGGTGTTTAAGGGGCATCACTGAATTGAGCCCAAACATATGCTTTGTATTAACCTGGGGATAATCAGTTTAAATGACTTAGAAGTGAACATTATAAAATACTTTTCCCCCCAAAATGAAAATAGCTATTGTCTTGATAAGAAGAAAGACATACTAAAATGCAAAAATACAATAATAAAGTAAAACTACCAAAAGCTAGGGTGACCACATAATTTATCATATAAATAAGAATACTTTTAAGAGTGAATGGGGAATTCTCTTACAATTAGACTGTCCCAGGCAAAGCAGAAGTTATGGTCACCCCGCCTATAAGCACCACTCCCCAAAGATGGCCATAGTTAGCATTTTTTGTTACTTAGCCTTCTAGTCTGTCTTTATTTTTTCTTATGTTGTAAATATTATTTTCTAAGCTGCTTTTCTTTTACTCAACAATATATCATAAAATCCTTTCATGTCAATAAACATAGACCTTTACCATTATTTTTTTAATGACTGCATACTACTCCACTCAGGGGTATCATAATTTATTTAACTCATCCTGTATCGATGGATATGTAGATTGTTTCCAATTTTGGAGAATTATAAAATACTTATAATGAAATTTCAAGTTGGTTGTTATCACTGTGGATTCAAGTTTTGCAGGGACAATATCCAGGTGGCCAATTATTTTCTCTATGGTGCTTTGCCCGCCACAGTGGATGTGTCTGTCACCTCCAGGGTCTTAGTTATGATCTGTGGGATGGCTCACTATTCTCCCTATGGGCATATGCAGAGAGAAGTTAGCATATCTTCCCCCTCAATTAAATGGGATTAAAAAATAGTGCCTTTTTATGAAAACAGCTAAGCATAAACTAATGTTACTGATAATTGTATTTAAATGGGGACACACAATTTAGTCAAGAGGTAAAGAACCATGAACATGGATGTTTAATTAGGTGCCATCTTATTGGCTCTTGAGTCCACTGCAGCTTGAGTAAAATATTTCATTCATTCATTGAGTCATTCATTAAGACTTTCATTCATTTACAAACTACTAATCACACTCTTGTGTCGTAGGGAAGCTTTCTGCAATCTAAATCAAATATAATAAAACCTCATTTATGCAGTTTCCACTGGTTCATTAGAGGACATTTACGGTATTCATGTGTGGTGTCATTCTTTCAAATGACATTCATTCAGAACCCTCCTTGCAGTGCTCAAGACTTCATTTTAATTGAGAATATCGGTTGTTCTTTCTGCCAATTATATCCCGTGTGGAACTCCCAGGCACACTAGCCCCAGGATATCCTCAAGGGATAGAGCCAACAGAACTTTGCAATCTCCAAATCTGGGAACTCCATAATAGTGCTTTCTGGGGAGTGCTATGGAGAGGAAGAGAAATAGAGAACAACAAAGCTGTGCTGAGATGCAGAGGCTGATGTTGGGCTACTGAACAAAGAACCTAGCAGGTTGCAGTGGGGTGGGATGCTGAGGATTTGGGGATGGACTGAGTATTTAACAATTGTTTCAAAGCAGGCTAGTGAGGCAAGACTTGAGAGAATACTAGTAAAAAGACAAAGGGAGCTCCAAGGTGAAAATGGAGAGATCTGTGAGAAGTATGGGGGGGAGGAGAGGGGTGTGAGAGGGGGGAGGCTAAAGATGACCAGGTTAAACAGAAACAGGCTTCCATTAGGCCCTCCCTTAAACTTGGTGTGATATGAAGAAGTCCCAGGTTGAATGTATCAGTTTTCTATTGTTGTGTGATAAATTATTCCCAGTTTTGTGGATTAGAACAACACCCATTTGCTATCTCACCGTTTCTGTAGGTTAGAAGATTGGATGCTGAATAACTGGGTTCTCTGCTCAGGACTCTCATAAAGCTGAAATCAAGGTGTTGGCAGGGCCATGTTCTCATCTGGAGCTCAGGGTTCTGTTCCACACTTAATTCAAGTTGTTGGCAGAGTTCAGCTCCTTGTGGTTGTAGGACTGAACCCTATTTTCTTGCTGTCTGTTAGCAGGGATTTCTCTCAATTCCTAAAACTGCTCTCAGGTCCAAGCCACACGGCCCATCCATAGGTGGTTCACAACGTGGCTGTTTGTTCTCTACCAGGCTAGAAGGAGAGTGTCTATTGTTGCTTCTTGTCTCTTTTCAGGGTTCAGCTGATTAGGTCAGGCCTATCCAGGATACTCTCCCTTTTGATTAACTCAAAGTCAAAGTCAACTGTTTAGGGACCTTAATTACATCTGCAGAATCCCTTGTGCCGTATAACGTAATATATTCACAGGAATGAGTTTCCATCATATTTATTCATAGGTACTGCTTACACTCAAGGGAGGGGTGTTATATGGGACATGTATGCCGGGGGCAGAAATCTTGGGGGACATCTTAGAATTCTCTCTGCCACAAGGAGATAAACCAAAACAACTAGATAAAGCGTTTTTGTTGTGGGTCTTAAAGTCACTTGGATTCATAAACAGGAATTTAGTGAACACAATGCATGCTTATGCAATGTTCTTGTGATAACAATTACAAACTTTCGAACAGGAGAACGAAAATCTCCAGGAACCATGTCACTGGGCCATCCCCTTGGTTAAAGTCCCAAGTTGAGGGGGCAGTAGCGGAGGGGTTGTGTGGCACGGTTCAAGTGAAGACAGCATTTCAGTTCTTTCTCCTGGGACCCCATTAGCTTATTGTCTAAGAATAGGATGTGAGTCCATTTAGATTAAAAGTCACTGGCAATGCCCAGGGCCTCTAAGAGATGGTCTTCAGGGAGTAAGCTCCTAGCAGAGGGATAGTCAGGATGGTGCGTGTTTTCTAGAGCCATGCAGATATGTGTGGGAGTGGGGGTGATGGGGAGATGTGAAGAAATTTCAAGTTAACCTTCAATACCCAAGAGGGTGGTGCCTGCCTTTAACCTCCATACTCAGTCTTAATGGGCAGACATACAAGATGTCGCATATGAAAAGGCAACTGATGGGAGCCAGTTCTCTCTTAGACCTGCTCTCCTCTTACTGCCGGAGGTTCTTGTGGTGCATCAGTGAGTACCACTGTGAAAGCTTCAGGAGTATTGGTCACCATGTTACACAGGACTACATTTTATCTCACAAATAATCTCAAGCTGCTAAGTACTCCATCACCACAAACTTCAACATTCCTTCAGTGGTCAAAATCAAGGGAGAAGGGAAATAGGGGGTTGTTAGGGCCCTTCCGGTTCTAAAGAGACGCTCTGCTCAGCCAGACTTGAGCAGGGAAGAGGGTTGGAGAGTGGATGAGGAATCCTCATAATGATGGAAACCAGTTAGATAAATCCGGATATAGAGACTCGGGCTTTGAGTTAACTGCATTGGAGGTCCCCGCCTCTGAAACTCCTGTCCCTGTCAGCCAGTCCTGTGCTGTGGGTTGAACTGGTTAAACTCATGTTCTCAAAGCTGGTGGATAGTCTTCCATGTGCAACTACTGAATGCCATAAACATCAGAAAAAGGTCTAGGTGCAACCAACAAGCAACAAAACTCTGCAACACTGGAGTCTGTAGGAAGCACCTCCACCTGGGAGCTTGCAAAATGGAGCAGTGGAGATGCCTGCTGGGGGTACAGCCTCTGAGTTTGTGGACACCCTCATGCTGGGCAGGTGGCTAGGCTGATGCACTAGTGATATGAAACACCCACCTTGCAGTGCTCAAGACTTAAATAAGTGCCTCAGTAGAGTGGCAGCTTGCATAACTCATGCCACTCATGAAGAGTGCTACGTTATAGGTGAGCCTTGAGGGTCAACTGTTTTCTCTGCATGGAGGCCTGGGCTGAAAAATTAGAAGGAAGAAGGGGCTCAGCTCTAAGCCTGTGACCTCTAATGTCCTACTTTCTGCCAGGAACTATACTAAGTGATGTATGATGTACGAATATGTAGGGATCTAAGTGATGCATATAAGTGATGTATTATCCCTTTTTACAGATGGGGAAGCTAAGGCCCAGAGAGGTCAATATGAACAGTATCGAGGCCATATGAATAATAAGTGGCAGAACTGTGATCTGAACCAAGTCAGCATGGGGTCAGAGTCCTATGCTTAAGGGCCAGGCTATTCTGACTTCGTGCTATGTATGCTGTGCTGTTTTATAGAGCCAGGAGAGAGCGCTTACAGAATTTGGCACTATTTTTCAGCAGGTACTACTCACAAATTAGGTAAAAATGTGTACTGCATGGAGGGCAGTAAAGGGGAGAGTGGGGTGCCTAGGTGATAATGATGGGCCTAGGGAAGTGTCCTTGTCTCTCTCCACTGCACACTGCCTGCAGGATTATTGATTGCAGCATTACACAAATGCCACTCTCCACTTCAGGGCTATTGGTACTTGCAGCGCCAGATGGCTTTCCTCAGGGTTCACTGCAGCTGAGCATAAATATAAAACACGCCATTTCGAAGGGGGGGCCCGATGATGCCCAGGTGTGTGGTTCCGGAGTAATTTTGCCTTGAGTAAATCAGTAGGTCCATATTAGAAGACACGTGTTAATTTATTGCAGCAAGATTTTATGTCTTAGTCAGTCATTAGCAAAATTTCGTACCAGAAATTCTTTCCTCTTTAATCTTGGTGGGATTGGTATTACACATAACTTGACTATTAAGACAAGAATATCTTGCAGATAGGGAGGTCGTTAATCTAAAGGGCTTTTGCAGTGTGAAATGCAAATGCTCAGTGACAGGTACGCTGGGATCCCCCAAAGCCTTCTTAATCTGCCATAAAGGGATCCAAGGAAAGGTTTGATTATTTTGTTAACACAAATAAGAAGCCCTTCTGCAGCTCAACTCTCTCTGCAGCTCCAATTCCTTTACCATTTGTTCAGATAAACTTTTCAGCCCCTAGAGGGTTGGTTCATCAACACCTTCTTTCCCTCTGTGTTCCCAGTGACAGCCCTGGGGTTTGGGGTCCACATTCCAGAAGGTGAGAGTAAAGCAAAGTCGCGCTCTCTCTCTCTCTGTTCTCTCTCTCTCTCTGTCTCTCCAGCACCTCCTCTGCAGGCCTCTGTGACCAGCTCCTTCCCCTAGACTCCTCCCTCTAGGGTAGCATACTTGGATCTTTCCGTACCCTGTCTTCTGGGTTGATGGTGCCATTGGCCAATTCTGGGAGATGAATGATGTTGACACATCCTTGCAGTGAGCCAGGAGTTAAGAAGCTTTGATTCTGACCCAGCTCTGCCACAAAGTAGTTGTGTGATGTTGGGCAAGTCATCCCTATTGCCTCAGTTTCCCCAAGTGGGACTAATGATTGCTAAAGTCCCTTCAGCTTTAAATAATATTCTGTAACCTCTGCTCTATAATGTGCAGAGGCCCTCAGTGTAGAAGCTCATAATTAGCCCACTTTAGTCAGTATGTTATGCCTCTTAAAGTTTGTTACAATAGCCCAGATAATGGTCTGGTGGACAGTAAGTGTTGAAAGGGTGGGCTCTGGTATTGGATTGCCTAGTTCTAGTTCAAATCCTGGCTCCGAGTGACTTTGGACAAATTTTGTAGCCTACGTATGCCTTAGTTCTCTCATCTAATGATACCAACCTCTTAGAGAACTTGTAGAGATTTAAATAAGCTAATGTGCACAAACTGCTTAACACAATTCTTGGTATTCTCTAAATACTAAATGTTAGCTGTATTATAAATTGTATTATTATCTATAACTGGGAAACATATTGAGTTTAAATTTCTATTATAGGTATAACCAGTAAACCACTTCCCCCACCAAACAAACAAAAAAAAAGAAGACATAAAAAAAGAAAAAAAAATGAGTCTTTATTTAGAGACTGGTGTAGAAAGGTGTCAAACCTCCTCTCCTTCCACACCCCCAATTTTTACAAGAGTGTTGGCTTCACTGGGGAGGATGAAGACGGGTGCTGCAGCAAGCCTTCCCGAGGCTGGCCCATGATCAGCTCCTGTCTTGCTTTTCTGGCGTCCGTAGACGCTCAGTCCCCCAAGAGCCCTGACTCAGTGCAGCTTTCTGGCTTGCATCAGAACCTGTGAAGCATTTATAGAACCTTCAGTGGTCTTGCAGCAGCAAGGGATCTTTGTGTCTTTCTCCCCCACTCACCATTTTCTCTTTCTCCTCCTTGGCTCCCCCTCCCCCCTGTTTTCCTCCCCGGGGAGCCCCTTCTGGTTCCTCTCTCCATCTTCTCCTCATCCCCAAAGAGTCCTCCGAGGACTCATCCACAATGGTCTCGGCTTCATGCCTCACAAAAAAAATTCTGTCCCTCCGCACCTTTCAGGAAAACGATCAGCCCAAAAACTTTAGGAAAAAAATTCATTATCTTTAATAGGATTTTGTTACCAGCCCCAGCCAGAAGGGACCCGAGTTCCCAGGAAATCAAATTAATAAATGCCCTACCAAAGGGGAGGGGGATGCCAACCAAACGGAGATGTAATTTCTTTTTGAGCTTTGTAATGAAGGGTGAGAGTCTTAAACAGAAAACCTATAATGCCGTCTAGCTAGGAAAAAGGATTTAAAGCATCCCTGAGAACCCTAGGACTGTTTGGAATCCATTTTGAGCAAAGTAGAAATATTTGGATGAGTGAAACGGCTGCTCTCTTCTAATTGGCATCTGGTTGATCAGAGACTGCTATCTACGACCATGAGAGGGTTGTCAGGAAAATCAGCGTAAAGAACATTTCACTAACAAATTCCTAATTTCATCTGCGCCAGCCACAAAACTTATTGTACTCATTTTGGCTCTCGAATGAAAGAGCAACTGGCGGGTACCTTTGGGGTCTCGGAAGAAGATTTAGAGAGGTTTGTTAGTCTATTAGAAAGCAGAGGGAGCGGTTCTTCCCTTCAGCTGTAAACTCCAGAGAAGTCTATTAGAAACTCTCCACGAACAGCGTGAATCTCCCTCCCCTTTGATTCAATCACCCCGAGTCATTAGGCTGGTTGAACACCACTTTAGACTGTGCACTATAAATAATTAAAAATGTAGAAACATGTGCGGTCACCTGATTTCGCCCCAAGAGGAAGTGGTAATGCAGAGGATGTCTGACTTTGTGCCGAGCTTCTTGCTGATAGCCAGGATTTTAAAACTGTATCTCTAGTCCCAGCCTAGTCCTCCAAGCAACAGCCCCACATTTCACACTAGCACCGTCCTTGCGTTTGCTGCACCAAGTGAATCCTGAAACGAGAACCTACCCGGCTAGGCCAATGTCTCCTGATGTCACATTTCCAGACTGTACCTTCAATTGTCATGCCACCGAATGTGGCAGTGTGTTAGTTCCTTAGGGCCGCCATAACAAATAACCACAAACTGAGTGGCTTCAAACTACAGAGATAGATTCCCTTACAGTGCTGGAGGCCAGAAGTCCCAAATCCAGGTGTCAGCCGCTCCCTCCACAGGCTCTAGGGGAGGACTCTTCCTGCCTCTTCCAGCTTCTGGGGACTCCGGGCTTGTGGCAGCATCACTCCAATCTCTGCCTCTGTCTGCACATGGCCTTCTTCCCTGTGTGTCTGTCTCCTCTGTGTCTGTGTGTCATCTCCTCCTTTTATAAGGATATTAGTCACTGGATTTAGGGCCCACTTTAATCCAGTATGACCTCACCTTAATTACATCTGCAAAGATCCTATTTCCAAATAAGGTCACATTCTGAGGTCCAGGGTAAATGTGAATTTCTGGAGGTAGGGGACATCATTTAACCCAATATAGGCTACAACAATGTTTCCTATCCTATATTGCTTCCAGAAACTCACCACTCTCCCACTAAGAGGTGAAGCCTATGCCCCTACCCCTTGAAGTGGGTGGGCCTCTGTGATGGCTTCAATGAACAGAGAGCAGCAGAAATGATGCCGTGAGACTTCCGAGGCTAGGTCATTAAACACATACAGCTTCTGCTCTCTCTCTCTCTCTCTCTCTCTGTCTCTCTCTCTCTCCCCCCCCCCTTCATCACTCACCCTTGGAATGAGCCCCCCATGCTATGAAGGAGCCCGGGCACAGGGAGGGGACCAGGCCAGCTAAGCTCCCAGGGACCATCACCACCAAGGTGAGGAGCCATCTGGGAAGGGGGTCCTCTAGCTGTCTGTCAGCTGCCCTGACTGATGCAGCATGGAGCACAGAGAAGCCTTCCCTGCTGAGCCCTGCCCAAATCGCATATTTATAAGCAAAATAAATGATTGTTGTTTTAAGCTACTAAGGTTTTGCTTAGCCATTAAAGGTTTGTGGGTGTATTTCAGGTTCCTGGAGTTGATTTTTGAGCTCAGCTCCAGGTAAAAGAACTCTATTGGTACTCCATTGGTCCTCAAGTGTATTTTGGTAATGAAGGAACATTTTAACCAGAAGACAATCAATTTAGCATTTTGCTAATTATTATTTGTTCTTTGTGTAAAAATCTCATTTCTTCAAAAAATTTTAAAGCATAGGGACTGCTTATTTTATCTCTTTTGATTCTCTCACAGCCCCTATTTTGTATTGGCAACATGTAAGCCCCTCAATATTTATTCAGCAGATTTTTGTGAGGAGATATAACTACCCCCCGCCCTCCAATTTCTGTCTGTTCTCTTTGGAAAAAAACTGCTTTTGTGGGTACCAATCTACAAAGCTGCTTCCTTCCCTTGAATGGATAATGACGCTCAGCTCCAGGTAAAGAACTCTATACCTACCCTATTGGACTATTGCAAGAAGTGAATTCTTAAGAGAATTGCATTCTGGAGGAATTCCCCATTTTACACTCTTTAACTTGTCTTTTCTTTTGGGGATAGAATTGTGAACCCTGAGTTTCCTGGGATGTCATTATACATCCTAGGGAGTTCTCACCCAAGACTTGCCCCCTCCCTAAAGTGTCCCCAGGGACCCTGAAGACATCAGTGTGGGACAAAGGTAAACTATTTAAATAATCCAAGTTTTAAGCTATGTAGTTAGGTGACATCTCTTAGGCTTTACTATTAAATCTGAGACTTTTGAGAGCATTTGCTGAAGGGAATCCATTGTCCTTTTATTTTGTATTTCCTGGGTCTTACTTAATGTTATGACTTTAGGGGAAAAAAATACCACGACTAGTATTGAAATGTTGGCACCTATAGTATCTTGAGTTAATGTTACTTGCAGCTTTATCCAGGAACAATTCCACCGTAAAATACTCAGCTGTAAAAGAAACAAGACTACTGAGAAGAATTCTTTTGAGTGTCTCTGGCATGCAGAGAGGCGATGGGGATCTGTGTGTGTACGTGTGGGAAAGTGAGGGGGGATGATAAATAGTGTGCTACCTCTCCTTTAAGAGCATGTCTTTTTATTCCTGACACTTAAAAAGACACTGTCAAAAGATGTTTTACTGATTTGACTTTCTGTGCAGGAGAACGTGCAACAGTTACCTAGTAAGTGGTTTTATAGGGAGTTTCACCCACACGTTATAATAAACTGAGCCTGAAGATAACATATCTTTTGTGCTTTTACAGTGCTTGGATGATAACTGTGAAAAATTATCTAGTGGAGGTTAGCAAACTGTACCTGTGGTCTTTTTCTCATGACCTCTGTATGATAAAGTTTACTATCTTGGAGCATGATGCATTGTCAAATAATAGGTTTGCTTGTCTGGCCAACAAGAAGTAATTGAGGAGTGTTATAGTTTTACAATCCATGTTTCAATGACTCTGCTGCTTTTGAGTTGTTAGACCTGAACAAAATGGGTCAATGTTGAAAGAATAAAGTTGTTTTTTTTTCCTCTCCCCCCCCCCCCCATCTCCCACCTTCTTTATGGAGGTGTTTTGAAAGGGAGGGATGGGATATGGGCCTTGATGTTTCTCTGCCTAAGCCATCCCCAGCTTTTCAGTCTGGGGCTTGAGGTAAGAGATCTCAGTCCTAGTTTAATGACTGAGAGGGAATTTGGATTTGACTTACCAACAAATATCTATTGAGCACCCAGTGTTCCTTCTGTCCTTGGAGAGAAAATAGGCTAACAAGCTCATTTTGGATTTGAGATTCTTTGGACCTCAGATTTCTATCTCTAAGGAACAATTTCCTCTGCACATTCTTAAGACTTGTTGAGAGCAGATCAAAGCTAGGGTGACCTGAATGATCTAGGACAGGTAGCACATTAAAGAATGTTTGATGTTGCTACATTCCGCTTTCTTTGGGGGTTGGTCTCACTCAGCATTTTGTAAAGTGTGTTCCATGTAACATTAGTTCCATGAGCTATTTGGCGGTTAAGTGAGTTTGGGAAACATTGCACACTTAATCTAAACCCTTATTTTAGTGCCTCATGATGAATATTAACATATTAAAGGTAAGTCTAATAGCAGGGAGGCATCTTAACTCTGGCATTTCCCAAAGATGATCACAGAAGTCCACCCCACCCCCAACATCCTGCAGCGCTAGTGTGCTCCACAATGTATTTGTGGGGATTTTGACAACCCAAGGTTTTGGTGATTTATAAGTACAGCCATCATTCTTTCTGGTAAAAGAACATTGAGAGGCCAATCACTGCTTAGCAACATCCCTCAACCCCACCTACAACATATACCCACATACACTTGTCTTAGAAAAACATTTTTTTTTCAATAGGACGATTAAGATTAAAAATGGAGAGTATCCCCATGCATAGAAGGAGTTATTTCACTGTTACGGGGGCCAAGGAGCTCCTTAAGGAAAATAACTTAAATAAGATAAACGACGAGGATTCACATTCGTGTAGGAATATTTGGTGGAGTTGTTTGTGTTTGCTGATGGCGGTGGTTACTAAAAATTCAGGGAAGGTATAAATGACTGGTATCCAAAATATACTGGGCACTCTTAAAACTTAACAATAAGAAGACAAACAACTCAATTAAAAGTGGACCAAAGACTTAACAGGCACCTCACCAACAAGATATACAGATGGCAAATACGCATATGAAAAGAAGCTCTACATCGTATGTCATCAGGGAAATGAAAATTAAAACAACAATGAGATATCACTATACACTTATCAGAATGGCCAAAATCTGGAACATTGACAATACCAATTGCTGGCTGGGATGTGGAGTGACAGAAACTCTCATTTATTGTTGGTAGGAATGCAAAATGTTACAGTCCTTTGGGAGACAGTTTGGTGGTTTCTTAGAAACTAAACATACTCTTACCATATAATCCAGCAAGCATGCTCCTTTGTATTTACACAAAGGAACTGAAAACTTATGTCCACACAAAACCTGCACATGGATGTTTATAGCAGCTTTATTCATAACTGCCAAAACCTGGAAGCAACCATGATGTCCTTCAGTAGATGAATGGATAAATTGTGGTACATGTGGACAGTAGAATATTATGCAGCACTAAAATGGAATGAGCTATCAAGTAATGAAAAGACGTAGAAGAATCTTGAATGCATATTACTAGGTGAGAAAAGCCAATCTGAAAAGGCAACATACTATATGATTCCAACTCTATGACATTCTGGAAAAGGCAAAACTATGGAGACAGTAAAAAGATTAGTAGCTGCCAGGGGTTGGGGGAAGGGGGGAAGGGAAGAATAAAAGATGAGCAGAGGATTCTTAGGGCAGTGAAAATACTCTGTATGATACTATAATGATGGATACATGTCATTACACATTTGTCCAAATCCATAGAATGTATATCAAGAGTGAACTCTAATGTTAACTATGGAATTTGGGTGATTATGATATGTAAATGCACATTCATCAATTGTAACATACACAATCTGGTGGGGGTGTTGATGATGGGGGCGGCTATGCATGTGTAGGGGCAGGGGTTATGTAGGAACTCTCTCTACCTTGCTGTTAATTTTGCCGTGAACCTAAAGCTGCTTGAAAAAAGTAAAGTCATAGGAAAAAAATGCAAGGAGAGGCCTGCTGGGTCTTGGGGAGAATCTACTCTAAAAACAAAAGTGTTAGACATGATTAGCCAAATTCAACAACAGGGCTCTGGGGATCAAAAGAGAGTAGTGGTCCTTCTCTGGTGTGCTGGTCGCTACCTTCATGTGGGACCCTAGTGGTAGCATCCTGCCTGAAGAAGGAAGGCTGTGTGTGTAAAGTTCAAGGATCCCTAACAGTGCTTTGGGACCCCTCTGAGAAATAGTAACAGAGGGGAACATCTATCAGATAGTCCAGCACACAGTGATGATGACACTTTCCCAGGGAGTGTGAGTCAGAAGCCAAGAAGTAGATAATGATGGTGGCTTGGACAGTGGTCTGGGGAAGCATGAAGATGGGCCTCGGAGATGAGCAGTAGCAGCTGTATGGCCTATGGGAAGCAGGCAGGGGGTTGGGAATCTTGAAAGCAGTCCTTGGGTCTAACAGCAGCTAGCTCCACTATATTAATAGGACTTAGTTTTACTCACAAGATAAAGTTCACAGGCATCCTTCCCATTACTCAAGTGATTACACTCCTGGCCCATCCAGCCTAACTGTTTCAGACAGAAGAAACAAGTACTTCAGGGATTGCAGTTGGGATATCCTATAAGAGCCCATAGGATGGTTGTATTAGTTATCTATTGCTGCATAACAAATTACCCTAAACCGTAATAGCTTAAAATAATAAACATTATCTCACACAGTAGGTCAGGAATTTGGGAGAAGCTCAGCTGGGTGATTTCGTCTCAGAGACTCTCAAGAAGTTGGCTGAGGCTGTATCTTTGTAAGGCTTGACTGGGGCTGGAGGATCCACTCCCAATATGGCTTCTTCACAACATTGTGGGCAAAATCCTCAGTTCTTAGCTGGCTGTTGGTAGGAGGCCTCAGTTCCTCAACATGTGGATCTCTCCAGAGATCTGCTTGAATGCCTTTATGATGTAGCAGCTGGTTTTCCCGGAGCGAGTGATCCAAGCAAAAACAAAGGAGAGGCCACAGTGTCTTTTATAACCCAGCCTTGGAAGTCACACACCACCACTTTGCTATATTTCTCTTTGTTAGAATCAAATTACTAAGTCCAGCCCACTCTCAAGGGGAGGAGTATCATGCCTCGCCTTTTGAAGAGAGAAGTGTCAAAGAAATTGTGGACATATGTTAAAACCACGACAATGGTGATTCACTTGTATTTAATCCCCTCAAGAAATTAAGCGGTTAGCAAGAGTGTCAGGAAGCATATGAGAGAGGACTTTGGAGAAAGGTGTGGATAAATTTGCTGGCCTGCCCAGAGGTGAAATCTGTTGTGAGTCATAGAAGTTATTTTTTATTTATTTTGCAATCAAAAGATGGGCTCCAGACATGACTGCTTGTTAAACTGGATGAAATTAAAAATAGCTTAAATGTTGGGAAGAGGAGGGAGATGATTAGTTCTCAGGATATATTAAATGTACTCACATGAGAAGGGAGTCAGCTAGTCAGCTATTGGGAAGGGCTGCTTTGGAAAACATATGCTGTGTCAAACTCTGCCAGCAGATGCAGAATCTGCTGCTAAAGTTAGCTCCCTGAGAATGGAGCTAGATGGGCTGCCATCACAGATGTCTCTGCAACCAGCACCCGAGACAAATATAATTCTTACCACTGGAAAGCAAGGCCCCCCACAAGAGCCTTCTCACCCTGGTGGAGGGGTTGAAGAGAGGTGCGAAAACAGATTTATGACCCCAAATGCTGATTCTTCTGTGATGCTTGAGGATAACAGATGATTTTTAAGCCTCGAGGTATCCTGGTATTTTGCATTTCTAAATTTGTGAATCCCTCATAAGGTGAATTCTTGTTACTCTAGGCGGAACCCATGCTATGTAAAATTCAGGGACTGATTGGAAAGGTTTTGAAACATGCATTTTGATATTTATAGTCTGAAATGTTGGAAACAGAGGAGATGAGATAAGTATTCTGAATGCCTAAAGCAGTGGAAGAAGAGTTAGAAAACTACAATAATGAGAAATGATTTAAATTATTTCATTAGCACAGAACCAAACAAGAAGGGGACCCAGTTTCATGGCAGATGACAGACAGATGATGTCACATGCTGATCTTCCAATACATTACGAAGCACGATTTCTTCAAAATAGGTTTCCAAGAATTTAGTCCACAGGGATGCCTCACCAAAGAAGGGTTCTCTGATAAATAAAGCTGGGGAGTAATGCAAACAGTTCCCCTCTTGGAGAGTCACAGGGCACATCAGCATTTAAATGGCTTTGAGAAGCCCTTAAACAAGAAAACTATTTATTTTCTTTAGCTCCTTAGTTCCCAAACATATAACCATAGATTTTTCCACCCTCTAAATTCTATTAATCTCTAGCTCCTATTTCTATCCATTCAGAATATCAGCTTCACAAGGGCAGGTATTTGTTTTATTCATGATTATAACCTCACAGCCCAGACCCGTGCCTAGAACTGTTCACAAAGGCACCAACAAGTAATGGAGCTTATGCTTCAGGAACCCCCTTCCAATGCCCTGTACCTAATTTTGTATTCACACTTTTGTGTTCTTTCCCTTAAAAAGAACCTCCATGATTGTTATAAGCTTCAGGCCATAAAACCTGGATCTGCCCCTATGTGGAACACACGAGGTACCCAACAAATAATTGTTGAATGAATGAATGAATGAATGAATGAATGAATACTGTGAAACCAGTGTTCCTTGGAATATACATTGGGAAGCACCATCACAGGGACAGGAGACTCCAGAAAGGAGGGCCCAGTGGCTAATGTTCACCTTAGACTGAGGAGGTATGAGGAAGGAATAAAAACCTCACCTGAGAAAGAAAATCATGGTAAAATATTGGAGTTGGAAATAAAGTCCAGTTGATATATGGGTAATGGATGATTAGGGCTTACCAGTGTCTTGTGTTCTCATCAGTTAGGATTTATCTGATATAATGTTAGAGAATTTCATCATGAGGGTTTAGAGGGCAAACAAAAATCTCAATTCAATATTTAGTCATCTCACTTAGCCACAGAGTTTCCTCAGAAGCGAAGTCCCGATGCTCCTGATTGGAGACCTTCAGCCGCTCCCTGGGCTGGCCATCACCGCCGCCTGGAATGGGGTCCAGCTTAGACGTGGCAAACTGGATTCTCCCAGTGTTGGACGATGAACAGAGTTTCAAAAACCCAGAGGCTATCAGATCTGACCCTTCCCACCAGTTTTCCCCCTTTCAACTCTAAGTGTGGGGTTGACCCTCTGTCATGAGGCAGATTTTTAATAGTCCCACCAGATCTCATACGTCCAGACGAACATTGTCTTTTAAAGACGGTACTTTGGAGAGCAGCACACGGGTTCCATGCAGCTGTTACTAATAAAAATGTGGCCCTCTTTTGGAATTGTCTTTTTTGTCAATTAGGAGGCGCATGAGAGAAATCCATCCCCATGGCCATATGTTGTTTTTGACCAAAAATGGTCTTACCCAGTGTATCCTGCAAAATGGCCCAGCATAGTCAGCTGGCTTGATTTTAGAATCACTTTAAGATTTTTATTCAAACTCAAATCCACTGTCAAAAGACACAAATTTGCCAATATTGAGATTGTTCCAAAATATATACCATGTTTTCTGAAAGCAACTCCCCAAGAGGAGACCAAAAGCATCTTGAGCACGGACAGCGTCTCCAGAGAGCATGGAGGCATCTGGGAGGGCTGCTTTAAAGTTTTTACTGTCATTCTTCAAATTCTAATAGTTTTGAGACTTCTGAGTTTGAATCCTGGCCACTCATCAGAATCACCTGGGAAGATTTTAAAAACTATGTGCAGACCCTCTCCCTAGAGGTTCAGATTCAACAGGTTTGGGTTGGGGCCCAGGCATTGATTTTGTATTTGTGTGTGTGTGTGTGTGTGTGTGTGTGTGTGTGTGTGTGTGTGTGTGTGTAGGTGCGCGCACGCGTCTGATTTGAATGTGCAGCCAGGATTAACCTTTATGTTAAAGAATCAATCTTATTACCTTTAGTCACAGTTGTTTCTGTTTAATTTTTCTGTTCAGATTAAAATCTGTTGTGACTAGGCCAAGAGGCACCGCTGGAGGTTAATCAAGCAAAGATGGGGGGAAAGTTTGGGGGGCTGAATGGTCCTTAGCAAAACTAGCACTGTGTGCCACAACCACCAGGGGGCAGACTCTAACACTTATTAATAAGTGTGCAAAGAAAGTAGTTTTCAAGAAGTAAAAGAGAAATCCCAGAAAGTAAAAGGAAAAGTGGTTGAAGGTTTTGTTTATGATCAGATCACCCACCCTCCAGGAGCCTCATTTTACGAAGTCTCCTAAATGCCATGATGTTTTCAAAGGTACCAGTTCTGGAACTACCAGTGCAAACTATAGGAGTGGCAAAGAAAGAAAAGCTGCAGGTGTATTTTGAGCCCTGTGGTGTGCATTGCATCCCGTATCTCATTTAATCCTGTATAATCTTGTGAAACAGCATTACCTCTTTTTTATACATGAGGAAATATTTTATAGATGACTGAGGCCCAGGGCAGTGAACTCACACAGCGTTACACAGTCAGTATTAACAGTAGAGCAGAGTTTCAAATCCAGGTCTTTCTGATTTCTAACTCCATGCCCTTTTTTTTAAGGGCAATCTTTCTGGAGGAGGATGGCATTTCGGTGTATGAATTTTTGGTTTTGTTTTTGTCATCATAGGTCAGATGGATTAAAGTGAGTGGTTTGGTGCTATTCTTGTCATTCTCTTCAGAATGACGGTAAGTGATGTGTATCTTAACTGCAGATGTACTCTCAGATGAGGAGAGTCAGATTCTTTGTCCAAATACCAGCTGTCAGGTGTAGGGGAAAGAGGTCTGGGTTATAAATCTAGATGGAAATGGTCCACTTACTGCCTATGTCCCCTAAGAGAATAAAAGCTCTGTGAGGGCAGGGCTCTGTCTATCTCACTTATCTAGTGCTTGGCGCATCATAGATGTGGAAAAATATTTGTCAAATGCTTTAGTTGAAGAATGAATGAAGGCATGCATACATGAAAGTCTTGAGATCTAAATTACATTCTTGGATCTAAAATATTGGCCATTACAATTATATCTAAGTCTTGTCGCCTCTCTGGACCACAGCTTCCTTATTAGTAAGTTTAAGTGATGGTTCTAGATGATATGTAAGATTCCCTCCCGACGCAACACTTCTGGAATTCAACTTTTAGCCCCTCATTGGATGGATAAATGTGAGGAGGGACTCTGGGATTCAGCTCTGGTGTCAGAGATCTACAGATAGAGGAAAACAGTGGGAGAGACCCTCAGACCTGATGTGCCTCTTAATGAGCCCAACGAGGAGAAATTCCACACTACTGCGATGGTGAGGAGACCTGTATGTGGGAGCAGGAAGTGACAAGAGGAGAACTGGGGAAGCATACTTGAAACTTTAAATGAAACTTTGCTGCTTTATCTCTTAAAGTAAAAATGAGATGGTGGGGTTCTAGAGGGTGAATTATTTATATGAATTAGATGTAATGTCAGCAGAGTGTGCAACACATACTGTGCCTTTATCGTGCTCAAAGAGTCTGTGTAAACACACACTGATCGCCAGTGGATACTTTTGAAAGATTAATTTTAGTTCTTGTGGACTTTCTGATTTGTCTTCACAGACACCCAAAATAATTTCACTCAGCATGTCTTTGCATCATCAAGAAAGGAATCTCCCAGGGAGATTCCCCCAAACCCAAGTAGAATATAATTGAGAAGGCACCTTGGTCATTTTTTTATCCAAAGGGGAGGAGCTTTATAATTCAAAACCAGTTTCTTGAATTCAGCTTTTGTTTCTGCCACAACTGGCCCAACTTTCATTCATTCGGTATGTAGTAACGCTAGGTAAAATTATTGGTTTTTAATTATGTGCCCAGCATGTTCTAAGCACTCTACATCTATTAATTAATTTAATCCTCATAACAATTTTATGAGGCGGGTACTATTTTCATCCCCATTTTATGGATAAGGGAACAAGGGAAAAGAGTGGTCAAGTACCTTACCCAAGGGCACATAGTAAGTGGTGACGCCTCTGGTTTCAGGGTTTGTACTTTAAACCCCTGTACTATACCTTCTCTCAAAACATGTTTCATAAGCACCATTGTTCAATGGACCAGGACCATGCTGGGAAGAGGGCCTTCAGAGTGTCAGGCCAAATAGCCTGGAGTTTAGGTCAGTGTCTCAAGTATGCTGAGAACAAGGGAACAAACCAAGAGTAGAAGCAGAAGCCCAACCTTATGGACTAGGCAAAGGAGATAGGAGATGGTTGTGGGAGGTCACAGCTCCATGGACTTGCTGGTCCTCAGAGACTCTCTCCAGGAAGAAGGCATAGACTACCCCAGACCCTGCAGGTAGAGACTGCCCCCATACCTACTACTAACCATTGTCTCATTGGCTCAGGGCTTGGGGAGGAGCCTATGAGGTAAAGCTCTTGGTAAGGTCTAGCTGGCCATGCCTGGGATAGGCAGGGACAGTTTTCTGCCCATGAGAAATTAGGTTTGCCTAGAGTTCTTGTGCCTCCATGCTCTCTTGACCCTCTGGAGACCATGTCATTCTTCTATTGCTAGGAAATTATGAATAGGAGGAAAAATCAGCATCACTCCTTTACCTGCTACTCTGTGTCAGGGAGAGGGGATTCCAGAGAGTTAGGGTCCCTCCTAGGAGCCATTGATGTGGCTGGGATATTCTGTTCCTTCCTCCCCATCTCTGTCTGCCTTCATCTGTAGCCTGGGAGGTAGACCTCAGCAGTCTGATCACCCTAGTTCTTTGTGCTCTGGGTCAGGCAACAGGAACTTGAGTTCTGTGGCTAGCTATTCCTTAATATACATTTTCCCTTCTTCCTTAGTGATAGAACCCTTCACTTTTAGATGTTTAGGTGATTATCCGGAGTAAAGACCATATTTCTTAGTGTGGCCACCTGATTAAATTCTAACTAATGGGATGCAAGCATACGTGTAAGAGGTATGGGCAACTCCCAGGCAGTATCCTTAAAGAAAAAAGTATGCATATCCTCTAGCAATTTCTCCTTTATGTTGACTGGAATACAGATGATTGCTGGACTCAAGCAGCCATCTTGGACCATGCAGTAGAAGCCATATGTTAAGGATGATGGAGCAGCAAGATACTAGGAACTTGGATCTCTGATTATCGTTAAGTTGCCAGGTAAACTCCAAACTGTATACATTTATGTTGGAAGAAGCAACCTTCTCTTTCATTGATGCCTCTGTTTTGGTGTTGCTGTTATTGTTGTCATCACTGGCAGCTGAACTTAATCCTAAATAATGCAGGTATTTTCTATAAATCAGGTCCTGGGGAAGAGCAAGAGCCAAAATAGCAGATGGGTCCTGAATAGAATCTGAGGGATTATGAATATCAGAGTGACTGACCAGAGGTGGGTTTATGTGATGCTAAAGATTTATGGAGAACTATTCCAGGGAGCCTGAGGAGATTCTATATTTGTAATTTGTATTCCTTGTCTTTAATTTACATAATTCAGACTCCACAAAACCTGGATCCAGCAATGGCACAGATTACTGTTTTTGTTTTGACTTACTTGGGCATGACTCAGGGACACATCAAGGTGTCTCAGAGAGGAGGGACTGAGGTTGAGCCCAAAGACATGCTATTCCCTCTGTCTTACTCCCATCCACCCTGGAGAATCTCCCCCAAATCTTGCTTCCTTCAGGAAGCTTTCCCTGAATGTCAGGAACTAGCTTCTGTTTTTTTCTTCTCCACTAAAGGTCCTCAGTGTTTGCCTGATTTCCTTTCTTCTTCTCAGCTGGGTATTGTAGAAGGGGCACTGGCCTTGGAATCAGGAGACCTGGACTTGTGGCCTGGCTTGACTTCTAAATAGACATAAGACTTTGACCAAGTAACTTAGGCTCTCTGGACTTCAGGTTTTTTTGTGTTTTGTTTTTAATCTGCAGTGAGAAGATGATAGCATTTGCTTCAACTAGTTAGCCAGAGGATTAAATTAAATAAAATATGTGTAATTGCTTGATTGATGATGAAGTGTGATAAAATTAAACATATTATGATTACTGTCCTAATTCCCAACGGTTGTGCTCCTCTTTTAGCTTTAAGGCTGTCGGATAAGACCCACAGATAATCACCTGCTATTGTATATTGTCCTCTAATTGTTTTGTATGTCAAATTTTAAGTAAATTGGCAAGGCAATTTACTTGAATTGTAGAAGGCAAGGACCATGCTTTATAAACTCTGAACACCTAGAGCAGGGCTGGGTATACAGAAAACATTTTAGGGAGCATACAGGTGGTCAGAGTTTATTATCCAACAAAGGATAATTTGTTGGTAAATGTACTATTTCCTTGGGTCTAGCTCTGCGACGTAGCATTATCAGGAGCTGATTAGAGTTGGGGAGGCAGACTCACATCAAACAAGCTCACAGGAGACTGATGTATAGCAGCCAGACATCAGCTTATTAATTTAGAATGGGGAACTGCTTTCTGATTACTGAAACGCATGCTTCCTGCATACCCTCTTCCTGGTACCTGTATGCCTGGGAGGCCAGAATTGTATTGAGAAGGTTACTTGGTAAGCCTGGAACCAGGGTGTATAGAAGTGGACCGTTTTGAGAAGTATTCAATTTTGTCCACTGTGTGGCTTCAAGAGTCACCTCTGCCCCCCAACAGAGTCTACTTCTCCAGGGAACAGAAAGTTCACAGTCTCTGGACTTAGTGCCTCTCCCAGTTGAACACCAATGAATAAGCAGGGTCAACTTTCCACTCTGCAGACTTCCCTTTCTACGTCCCAGGCTTTCTCCTAATAGGGTACAATATAATGGATTTTGTATCTTCTTTTTAAGTTACAATCACATTCAATTCTGCTTCCCCAAGTGTCTTAGTCAGCTCAGGTTGCTTTAACAAAATACCATGAATTGGGTGGCTTAAACCACAGACATTTATTTCTCATAGTTCTGGAGGCTGGGGAGTCCAAGATCAAGGTGCCAATTTGGTTCCTGGTGAGAGCCCTCTTCCTGGCTTGAGGATTGTTGTCGTGCTGTATCCTCACATGATGCAGAGACAGAGAGCTCTGGGGTCTCTTTCTCTTCTTATAAAGATACCCTCAGGAGCTCATCTAAACCTAATTACCTCCCAAAGGCCCCACATAATATCATCAAATTGGGGAGTTAGGGCTTCAATATATGAAAGGGGGGGGCACAGACATTCAATCCATAGCACAAAGATTGCACAAAGATTCATCATCTCTATTGGTGCCTATCTATCTATCTATCTATCTATCTATCTATCTATCTATCTATCTATCATCATTTGAAATTCCTAGTATACTCGGTCTCCTACTTATGCTGAAGGCATGGCTTACGTGTGCTTTATTAATGCTCTCCTTGTGGATCTCTGTGGCTTTCAGAGGATGCAAGGGAAGATCCTGGCTTAGGGGCTGCCATTTTCAATTGGGGCTTGCGACTCCCAAACTTCGCAATCTCTTGGCTTTCTCCACAGATGAGTAATCACATCCAGTATGTGGGACTTAAAACAATGCTTTTCCCTGGTTTAACTTTTGCTGAGAAACCTGAATATAAGTCTTTGAGGACCCCTCACTGTTGCCCCTTCTGGAATCGGGGAATCTGGGACTACCTGTGCATCGAATAATTGAATAATGTTTGTGATATTTGATCACTGGACCCTGTCCTATGTCTTCAGCCTTACCGGGAGGGACTGACTTGTTGATTTTTATTGCGACCTGTTTTCAGCCCACCTGAAATAGATCATCTGAAAATTCACCCACCCCTGAGCCATAATCCAATGCAGTTAAAAGGCACTTTCTTTCCTGCTGAGAAATTAACATCTTCTCCTTTGTCCCAACTTTCTGGGATCACTTCCAATATGTCCTGGCTAGGAGTTAATTAAATCTGTGTTGACACATACTCAATTTCAAGTGGCTTTCCACATACAGGAAACCTGTTGAGATATTCCCTTTTGGGTCCAAAACCGCTGTTCCATCCCTTTACCCAAGTTTGCAGGGTAAGTTTTCCGCTCGCCAGGGAAGGACAGAATTTAAAGTGGGAAATTTATGGGATTCCCTACCCTAAGAAAATCATGGTCTCCCACTTTCCTATAAAGCTTTCTAACTTTCAAGACCTGTCTTCTGCATGAAACTTCATTTCGTCTGTTAAACCAATTGGATTTATGATTATAGGAAGCTCTCAAAGGCAGGGCAGAAGCAAATGACAAGTAAGGGTAGAATCCTCAACTCCATAGCAGCGGTTTCAAGAACACAGTGCACAAAACCAGAGTCAGAAGATGTAGGTCAAGTAATTTCTAATTCCAATTGGATATTGCAGATGCACAGCTGGGAGCTTTTTTCTTTTTTTTTTTCAATCAAGAGTTAGAGAGATTTGGGTGGGTTACAGGAAAAGTCATTAGCAGCAACATCAAGAATCTTTGGTTCACCCCAAGGGGCACATGTTAGCCTCATCAGATGCTATGTGCTTACTTTAGTGTCCAGAGTGCTGGTCATGAACCCGGGGGAGAGCATCCCTCCATGCTGAGCTGTGGCTCGGTGCTGAAATTCCATCTATGTTGGTCCTCACTTAGGTGGGTCTGTCCATGTTGCTGTGTTCCCTACCTTGGGGCTAGGTTGCAAACTGGCAGCTGTGGGCTGTATTTGAACTGCACGTGTGTCTTGCTTAGTCTGCATGGTATTCACTCATTTATTTTTTAATGAGCTGACTTAGAAAAGAATTAGAACCTTTTGTACAAAAATCAGGATTTTGTATTTCTCTTGAAAACTTGGGTGCTCTAAGCACCACTGGCATCCCTGCTCGGTAACAATGGACTGTCACCAAGTGACGCTGTTCCCTTTGGATGGGACGTGCATCTCCACTTTACCAGATTTCATTTGCCTTACTTCATTCGTTTTCATTCCCTGCTCTATCCTGCAAGAATTTGCCACTCTGCCATCAAGAAATGTCCTACACAAATGGTGTGATAGTCTTCAACAGCATAAGATAAATGCTTATAGCCTCTGTTGAAGGGGAAAAGACACAAATTGCTCTCAGTCATTTATGTGTAAGTCCAGAACAAGTGTGTCAGAACAGTTGACTTTGAGAACATGAGTCCTAAGTTATCGGATAGGTTTTTTTGGTGAGGTGATGGGGAAGGAAGGTCAAGGTCTGGAGCAAAGGCAAGCGGTGTCTCTGAGACCAGAGAAAGGTGATACAAGAAGAAGGCTGACACCTTTGCAAAAGGTGAGGTGATAGCCTTGGGATGTTGTACATGATAAGGTGAACCAGTCCCTTCTCCCCAGAGACTGTGTGCTTCCTTAAGTACAGAACCATGGGAAGGGGCCCTGTTTCATTCATCTGTGTTACAGAGCTGTCCTCAGTAAATGGCCTTGAAATGGGACTGAAAGGTGTGCCTGTGTGTGTGTGTGTGTGTGTGTGTGTGTGTGCCTTTGTGTGTGTGTGTGCATGTACGTGCATATGCGTGCAGGATGGGGGAATGAACGAAGGATGGACATTAACAGGGAGACAGAGAAAAGAGGAAAAGCATCTTGGAGGTATATAATATAACACATGCCAAGAAATACAGGGCTTCGTCATCAGATGACAATGGTTCATTTAGAAATATTTCCCCTCCCTTCCCAGGGACAAGGAGTGGTGATGGTTAGTGGATTGCATTCTTGCCCCCAAGGCCCAGGAATCCACAGCGACAGCTTTGAGTAATGACGGCTGGGGTAAGCGGCCTCATTTAGTGAATCATTGGATACTCACCAACCCTCCTCTGACATCCATTTTCTTTAAATCTGTCCCTGTTTCTCATTCAGAATATGCTCAGCACATCACATGGCACAGATGGGAAAGTGAAAAGACTGTGACAGAATGGGTAAGAAAAAACATCGGACCTGCATTCAAGCAGACCTGGGTTCATTTTTCCCCCACACCTGCCGTCCTGACCTCAACCTTTCCCACCTCAGCTGTGTGACCATAGGCAAGCTGCTTAGTCTCTCTGAGCTTTGGCTTCTTTGCTGAAAGCAGGGATAATCAAAAACCTCTTAGAGTTTATGTGAAGAGTAATCAGTGCCTGGCATTTGGTGAGTGCTCAGTAAATGTTCTCTATTATTACATCAAAGTTCAAAGCTAAATGGACTTTCCAACTTTTGACTTTCCTCTAAGACGGTTTCTTAACGTTGCGTTCTACACAATCTGAGGACGACTGGACGAGATGTTTTCAGATGAAGTGCAGTACGCGGTTCCCCGATACTGCAATTACTTTCCAGGTTGCGGGGAATGGACATGGAGTGGTAATCCACGGGGATACTACAAAACAGACTTCTATTTGTGTTCTGTGACACTCTTTATTTTGCGGTAAGACGCTGGCTCTAGTCCCTGGTGTGTCACACCAACTCTCAGATCACTTACCCTTGTTAAAAAATGCCATCTGCCTCAGTCCTCTTTGCAGAAAGCCTCCCTGACTCCCATCAGGGTGTCCCAGGGAGCTTCCTGACCACACTGCTCAAACCTAACCATGCTGGCTGCCCACATCACAGCAGGAGGGGTTGGCTCAAAACCTCACACCAATTTTCCCTCCTCCTCCTTTGGAAACCTGGAACTTCTCCCAAGTGTCGACAGATACCCACTTTGGACCTGAACTAGAGAAAATTCCTTATAGCCCACCATATGAAATTGAAGACTCTTTCATGCTTCTCCCATCTCCTCCCCTCTCCCTCCCCTTTCCATTTGTAGAAAGGGAAGATGAAATGCGGCATTAGCCCTTGTTCCTACAGCCCCGCTCCTCGATGAGCGTGTCAGGCTGGATACTGTAGCTAAACATAAATGAACGGTTATTAATGATGGTCATAATGTTTTCTAGCAGTTAGCTGGCTGTGATTCTAGGATTTTTTTTTCCACTGTGTTTTGAAGGGTTAGGTTATTTAAACTTACCATCAAATAGAATCAAATCAAAGTGAGCTAATTTTTCTTAAACACTAATCATTTTAAGGCTATTGAACTAAATATAGAGGCAGTTCATTAAATCATTAAAACAGCCTGCAATAATGCTCACAAAGTCATTATGGAGCTATTCCCTAGCCAGAGAGGTAGTGTTGCCTTAAGCACAGTTTAATCAAATTAGATGGTGGGCTATGTCATGGGGTTTCTCCTATTGATATTCATTAAAAATACATGATTTATCACTAATCTCTGTGAGGTAGATCCCACTCTTCCAAATGAATTTTGTAAATGTCAAGGGGAAGAAAACAGAATGGCACATTGTTATAATAATTTAAGAGTGGTGTGATCACATTTACATTTTATATACTATGCAATTTAGGAACAGATAATAGCTTTAGCAAGGCTAAACTTTTTTCCTTAGTTAAAGTTAGAACAGAAAGGCTGAACCCTGAGGATTAGCCATTATGTTTTATTGCAGAATGGTCCCCAACATTTGAATTATCTTTTAGTAGACTGGTAGCTTGTCCCATTGTTCAGCTAATGCTTTTTTCAGATTCTTTAGTGACGAGATTTCTACATAAATGTATACTGTCCTGATGGATCTGAGTAAGATTTCTGTTTTGGGATCTTGTCATAATTCATGGGTTGGGAGAGGTGGGTTGCTTCTTGGCCCTGGGAACCGTCCTTCTGTGTTCATACTTCATCCTCCATTGCTCTTTGGCCTCTAGATCTTGCCCTCTCAACCCTAGGAAATGTGCCCACTCCTTCCTTCTCAGTGGACTGTCAAGGCCTGATAACAGTTTAAAAGTATTACCCCACTCCGAGGTATTTGCATTTTAACTGGGATCAAAGCTAAAACTATAGGGATTAAGTCATAATAGTAGAATTTGAAGCATCAGCCAGTGGCTGAAAGAGGATTTTCTGCCTTCAGTGGGACCCTCTCTCCCGCCTTGAGGAGAAGAGGGCTGTCCACAGTTGCCAAGGTCAGACCAGAGGTGTGTGGAGGGAAATTTGGTAGCAGGTAGACCAATACTGCTTTTTCCTTTCCCACGTTGTGCCTTTTTTTTTAACTGGAAAATAAGCTTTCTCTGTTTCAAGAACTCTCTTCCTAAACAGGTATCTTTCTAGGGAGCACACGTTGAAGTATTGATATTTGACTTGGCCTCCAAACATCTCCCCACCTTCCTATCCCCCAAACTGGGGACTAATGTTTGAAACTCAAATTTACACTTTGGTTTAAAACTCTCAATCTTGCCTTTAAAATACCCCTGAAGGAAGAAAGACACTTAAAGAAGGAGCAGTACCTTTTCGATATGAAAATGTGCCTGTTCTTAGCAAGACACATGAGATGTCTCCCTACACTTAAGACGCTTATCAAAAGCTTTTCAGAATATGACTTACAGCCAGAATGGTCAGAATCAGCAGACAGAGGCACTCGATTTGTACAAGATAGAGGCTTTTAGCATCTTGGCCATTTAACCTAATCTAAAAGAGAAACACGGCTTAAATGAAATCCTACTTATTTTACTTTGCTATATTGCAGAATAATGGAATGCCCACCCTTTTCTGCACAGGAGATCTCTAACTTGACTCTTGGCTCAGTGGGAAGCTCTCAGAACCATTTCCAATGCCAAACTCAAGATACAATAAGGTCTGGCCATTAGCCATGGAATCTCCTGCCCGTGAAATAATGGCAATGTGAACAGGACGGTACTGAATTATTGGCAGGAACTGACTTAACTTCTCAAAATAATAGACGAAGGTCCCAGCAAAGCCTCTTGTTAAGTAGCTAAATGTCTAATTCACCTGGGATATTGTTTCAAAATTCATTTCATCTTCGGTAATTTGATGAAAGAAGTGCTGTACTGGTGGTTTCTCTCATGCAAGGCTGCACGCACCTAAGGGCAGGACCCATTTATTTTGATGATTAATACCTGCAACTTTCGTGGCTTAATGGGAAAACGCTAGATATATTTGAAATGATGCTGCCTTCTCCCCACTCTTCATTCATCAGGTAAACACCTTGATTACTTACCTTCCAAGTTTGTGCTCAGTAGAACTTACGTTATCCACTGACATGCTGGAAACGTTATTCTTGCATATTTGTGGCTGCAGAAGCCTGGCAGTCACACGGGGACTGATTTCAGGTGGGCAGTTTGGGTGTGCATTGTTTAACTCACAGCTCTTTTCAAAGATGGGTAATAGGAAGCTGGGAGAATAAACAGAATGAAATAGAATATTTTTCCTTCTGCTCCCATGGCACCCCTAAAATCTCACCAAGAACCACAGGGACCACTTTGCTGCCCCTCACTTAGGATATTGCCCTTCTTTTCATAAGTTGATTAAAACTCTGTTATAAACAAGAGGACTAAAATTAGAGATCATGGAATTAAGAGGGTTGAACAGGACTCGGGTGCACAATTCAGCCTGGTTTTCCCAGAAATGTCCCACTTGTAGCCAAGTCCTGCATCCTGGGGAACGCCTCAGCCTTGGGCGAACCAGCATGAATCATGACCCCAAGAACTCTCCTGCCTTTGTCCTCCTTAAACCTCATTTAAGCCACCTGGGCGAGCCACGAGTCACTTGAATTTTAAACATACGTATATACATCCACACCAAGAACATCTCCTTTTAGAGCATTCCACTTGTACCTTTAGTAAGTTGAAATATTTAAGCAGATATTTAACATATTAATAAAAATGATTTTTTACATCTATAATCCTCTTAATAATTAAAAAGTGTTTTCATAGTTATTGTCCTATGTAATCCTCAAAATTAGGGCAATTGTCCCATTTTAGAGAAAAGAAAACTGAGGCTGAAAAATAGTTTCCTGTCTTCACTCTCCTCCTATGATGGAAAGTAGCCTTGTCCACCTTTCTTATATTTGAGGAGTCTTCTTTTAGCAAGTATTCACAGAGAGGACGTACTCCACACCCAGGACATGGTGAGGTGGATGCAGTTTTCAAGTCTGGCCCGTGGACCTCTCCTCAAGCCTTCCCCAGGTCCAATTCAGAAACTATTATGTCACCTTAAAATCCTGCTCTAAGAGAATCCTAAACTCTCTCCATGTTAAGTTTTAGCATTTTGGTATCTTCAAATGAGTTTCACCCAAAATCCAAAAGAATAATTAAGTCCTTCTGATTTTAACTGATGCCACATTCATTTGAGAACTCAAAGACAGTGGAGTGAGTCTCCTTGGCACAGGGCTTGGCTGTGCACATGTGTGTGGGTGTATGTGTCTATATGGGTCTTCTAATAACAACCTACATTTTCACTGCTCTATCTCAGGGCACCAGAGGAGCAGTTATGGTAAATTATGTCATTGTTAAAAAGAAGTCTATCTCTTTATTGACACAATATGGACTCTTCCAATATGTAATAGTGCCATTAACCTTCATGTGGTCACCAGCCAGCCCCTTCCCACAATGTCTCTAAGAGTGTGAGTTCCTCGGGATATAATTAACCTTAGACACGCATCTGCCTCTTTTTTCACACACTTCAAGTCTCATCCAAAGCCCTGACCCAACACTCACCATGAGCCTCCGAGCTGTAGTTTTCTGTTCAGTTTGGTGTGTGCCAAGGTCCTGCAGGGAGAAGAGACACACACACGTTATTAGCACGAGCACCCGGCACAGGGCTATGTACAGGTGGCAGCTTAATAAGTACTCTTGGGTGACAGAATTGAGTTGTCAGGCCCTCTGTTCTCCTGGCTATTAATCCTTCTCTGTCATGGTTTAAAAGACAGGATGAGACAGCCAGAAAAATAAAAAAACCAAATCTCTTAAAGCCTGACCAGAATAGAAAAGAGTGTTTCAAAAAGATGAGTGAAGCTAGAGTCATTCACATAGAATTGATGACCACTGAACCCCCAAACTCGGGACCAGCTAGAAGGCTAGCTTTTAAAATGAGAGACAGGGAGGGACTTCCTTCCCCAAATTTACCTGTTCCTCTTTTCTGTTACATGCAATCACCCGCCTTTGTGGTCAATAGCACATGTCCTCCCCGCATAGAAGGATCTGTCTTTTCAGGGCTTATTCCTAATGTTAATCGCAGTGCCTAGTGTATAGTAGGTGTCACTACATATTTGCTGAATGAATGAACATCATAAGCCCTCGCAAACAAGGAAGGGGGTAAAGATAATATCTATTGCTTAAATACCTCTGCAATTCCACACTTGTTAATAGTAGGTACTAGTGTTAGTCACGGACTGCTATGTCCTATAGCAGATAATAGAAGCTGCGTCTGTATGAAGCACGTTTAATGAAACCTTGACTGTTGGATGGTCACATTCACCATTGTTCATACTTTTTTATCTGCTCTAATTAAGCCTTGAAACTTCCTCTGCTACTGAACAAATACTACTAAGAGTCTGGGGAGCATGTGGGTCACGTTTAGCATTTGACCTGTGATACAAATAGTTAGTGCTGGAAATGACATGGTATATGTTCCTAGAATGTTGAGGAATATGCTAAGATAGGTTGGCGAGTAATCCTAGGACCAGACTTAATGAGGCAGGTGAGAAATACTTAGCCATGTGCGAGCCAACTTCCTGGAATGAGGCAAAAATCCAAGCTTTCTGCATATGTCTATCAAAGACGAGGACTATTTTTGCTTCATTGGGACTATTTTGATAACCTCCTGAGCTGTTTTGACTTCCAAATCAGAAACAGGGTATCATAGAAAGAGCCCTGGCCAGAGGCATCTGCATTTGTTCTGTTGGGAAGGGCGTGGGAGAGTTCCCAAGGATAATGGCTTTCCAACATCAGGTATAAGAGATGTCTCATTTCTATTCTTGCCTGAGTCCTTTCAGAACACAGCCTGTCATGGTTCCTATTTTCCTTAGATGGAGGCATAAGATGCAGTGAAGAGGAGGTATGAGGTGGACTACTCAAGGCAAAGAATAGTTGTTAAAAAAAAAGATGGAAGGAAGGATTAAATGTAGCTTAAATAATAGAGGGAAAGAGACCCAACCCAAAGGGTTCAACTTCTGTAAAATCAGAGAGACACGCACAAAAATAGTTGATCCAAAACAGACAAGGCCAACTTGGAGCTGTCTTCAACTGCAATGTGTATGAATGTCGTTCTGAATTGTGTTCTTTCTTATCACCATCATCCCTGTGTAAGTTACAAAGGCTACCACCAGGTTTGAGACCGAACAAGAGCTGCCTTCAGAGAAAGTGTTAACTTTTGTCTTCCAATTAATGAGACAGCAATGTCAGGGGATGTGAAAATGAATCCTTTACCCAAAGACACATAAGCAAAAGAGAATCACGGTGCCTAAGAGGGCATCAGTTTGTGGCTGCTTTAAGTCTCCCTTCTCAAAGGAGAAGCCAGGGTACAATGATGGAAGCAAACTCAAACCTTTCTAGATAGTCTCAAATATTTCTCTCTTATCCCTTCAACTAGGAACGCAAGAGCACAGAGAGCTGACATGTTCTGAGGTCAGATCTCTCTGAAAGATGGACGATGTTTCTTGATTGGAACAGGTGATAAGCAGGTGAACCAGTGAATTCTCATGTCAGTTTGGAGAGCAGTTTTATACTAGATGTGCTTCTTGCCATTCACAGAATGAAGATTTTTTTTTTTTTCTATCTTTTGAAAATCTGAATGTTGTATTTTTACTCAGCAAGAGCTCATGGCTTGATGAGAACCAATTTCTTTATATCCTTAATTCAAAAGGTTGGAAACAATTTTTCAAAGTGATGGAACTCCTTTATGGCATATGGAAAACATCAGTCTTAAGAAGCAAACAGATACAGTTTTCGTAATCATTAAAAATCTCCTTAGTTCATAAATCTTTTTTCCTCCTGATCCTCAAAACTGAACAAGAGTAAATGCAATAAGGTCCATGATTCTTGGAACTTTGACACTAAAACAAATGCATGCACTATAGCCTTTCCATATTAAATTTCCTTTCTTTTTTTCTAAATACATTTCCTTGAAGGTGGGAGCAGAATGCATCATCCATTAAAGTAGACTGTTACTTGCTTTACAAGATTAGTCATTGAGCATAATTAAAAATACTAATTTAGGAAAGTCAACATATAAGAACTATTTTTTTATTAATGTGTCTAAAATACAAATTTTATCTTTCTACATAAGAAGAAAAAACAAATGTCAGAACAGTAAGAATAACATAATCCCATTTTGGTAAACTGAAACAACTACACGTGTTTAAAATGAGGGGAATGATCTACACCAAAAAAGGTGTTGATAGTGGTGGCCTCGGTGCATGGGATCGTGAGTGCTTTCTGATTTCTTCTGCTTTACTTGTCTTCTCTTCCTCTACTAAATATGAATTGCTCTTGTAAAAAAAGAAACAGGGAATATTAAAAATAAAAAATAATACTCAAATAATATACTCATAAATATGCATGTATTTTATTAGCTTACCTCCGAAAGTTCTCTGAGTATTACCCAGTCATTCCCTCTGCCTCATTTTCCAGTTATAGCTGACTCCAATGCTCAAATGCTTCTCCAGAAGATGAGGAGGAAGGTCCCTAGAAATGGGGTGCAGAGGCTGGTCTGGGACGTGGGACAGCAGAATCTACTTTGTGCCTTCCTTTTGGTGGTGTTGATACAAAAAGATAAAGGAACTAAATCCTGTCTCCCTTTCAAAGCTTAACCTATACCAGTCCTCTTTCTCTTTCCTTCTCTTTCTCTCTCTTTCCCTCGCTTCCTTTATTTTTCTCCTGCTAAACGCGAAGCTGCTTCAGGATAGAGGCCTTAGCTTGTTATCATGGTTCTTAGTATAGGGTAGATGCTCAATAAGTGTTTGTTAAGTAAAGACCCAAAGATGCTAAGTGACTTATCCAAGGTCACATAGCTGGTTAACAGCAAAATCAGGACTCAAATTCAGGCTACATTGGGAAACCCATTGGCTACAGAAAGTGTACTATGACAAATCAAAAGGAATGTTTATGTCTTAAACAGAGGGCCATGTTAGTCAAGTGACAAGGACATGGGTGATATGTAACATATGTCATTAGGCTAGGGACAGAGACAAAGATTGTGATGGCAGGAATCAAGCTGAAATACTTTCGGTATATGTTTGCTAAAGCTCCGTTTATCATTACAATTGTTCCCTCATGGAATAACTACTTTTAACCATTGTTTTCAACTTCTCATAGGTAAGAAGGTATATAGCTTTGTAAGGAAGTGCAGGTACCAACAGCATCACATTTTTGCAGAGACCATTCGTGATACATTTATTCAGCAAGGGAAAAAAATAAATCTATCTATATTGCAATCACAATGCACCTGTTTCTATGAAAGTCCCCCTCCCCCCGAGACAAAGAACCAAGTGTGAAAGCAACAAGAGTACAGATGGGATATTTCTCCCCACTGAAGCGCCTACCCCATGAGGCTGCCAGTGCCACCTACAGACCCAGGAGGTTAGATAGAAAGAAAATCGTTTTGTTGGGTGAAAGTATTCCGAGTGACTGTCTGTTTTGGAAATAGAAGAATTTCATTTTTCCACCTGACAAATGGAGAAGAACCTGTTTTCAGTGAAGACGCTGGAGTTAATCGTCCCAGCGTAATGGCTACCTTTGACTAAAGACACAGCCCCAGGATTTGTAGCTTCATTCCCTTCAAGTGTTGATCAAGTTTCAATCTTCGGGATGGTTGTGACACATTCTATTTCCGTAATTCCCTTTGAGAAAAGCATCCTATAATTTTTATCCACTTCTTGCAGTTGTTGTTGATGGTGATTCGTATCTCCACTAGAGCCATGCTGGGCAGAATTGACCCTTTGCAGGCATCCCTTCATGACACAATGAATAGGAAAATAGAAGGGTGGCAAAAGGAGAAAGCAAGCAAGAAAAGGGGGAGGTAAGAGAGAGCACTGGGATGACGGAGCCAAAAGAAATCAAGATCTCTCAACAGGCTGACCCTCACATATCTTTGCACCCACATCCAACTTGTTTTATTAAAGACATGTTGTTTTGAAAGCCTCTGTGTGCTTCTAGGACTGGGTTTAGACACATGAAAACACCATAGGCATGCCAGTAATTCTCTTCAAAACAACCTTTTAAAAAATTGCTTATCTTGAATTTAATAGGACACTAAAGACACTGATTTTCTAGAAATAAAAATCGTAGTCAGAGGCCAATTTTCTTAGTGAGTCACTTCTACTGGCTGAAGTAGGATCAATGTTCTGAAAGGAATCCAGCATAATGTTTTCTACCTTTCTGTTCTTGTCGTTTCTTTCATTTCCTTTTGTAGTGATTTTCTGAACCTGACTATGTTCTGGAGGAGTATGAGAGTGTTTAAAATTTAGATAAAGTACATCACGTGTTTCTGATAGCAGCACTGTGCTACCAAGAGCTATTATGTAGTTTCAGCATTTCAGTGACTGCAGCCTTCAGCTGGCTGACCTCAGGTGGGTGTCTCTGTTGGCATGCAGCTTGTCGGAGAGTAGTGCAGAAAAACTCAGTATCAAGAGGGCAGCATTGGTAAGGAATAGCAGTTTAAAATTTTTTTCAAAATGTTTTATTTCGAAATAATTATACTCACAAGAATTAGCAAAAACTGTAAAAGTGTCTTGTGCACCCTTTACCCACCTTCTCCCAAAGGTGACATCTTATGTAGTTGTAATAAAGTGTCAAAATCAGGAAAATGATATTGGTGTACTTCTGGTAACTAGACAACAGACATTATTTAGTTTTCGCCATTTTTTTTTAAAAAAACTTCTAGTTATTTGAGTGTGTGTGTTTGTGTGAAGTTCTATGCAGTTTTACTCCCTGTATAGATTTGTGTAACCACCGTGGCAATGAAGATACAGAACTGTTCCATCCCCACAAAACAACTCTATACCCTCCCAGGGATGACTTTTACTGTCTGGTAGTGGGACAGTAGGGCTGTATTAATTTACTAGGGCTGCCCTAACAAAGTACCGCAAACTGTGTGCTTAAACAACAGGATTTTGTTGTCTCATGGTTCTAAAGACTGTAAGTCCAAGACGAAGGTGTTGGCAGAGTCGGCTCTATCTGCAGGCTGTGAGGGAGAATCTGCCTCATGCCTCTCCCCTAGCTTCTGGTGCTTTGCTGGCAATCATTGGTGTTCCTTTGTTTGTAGACATATCACCCCAACCTCTGTTTTCATCTTCACGTGGCATTCTCCCTTGGTGCATATTTGTGTCCACATTTCTCCTTTATATAAGAACACCAGTCATATTGGATTAGGGCCCACCGTAATGACCTTTTCTAAACTTGGTTACCTCTTTAAAGACTATCTCCAATTAAGTTAGAACTTCATCTATGTAAAAAAAATTTTTTTTGCCGCGGGGATACAACTCAATCTATAACAAAGACTAATGTATATTTCCTCAAACTATGTTGAGTCCTGGGTGAAATCTGAGTTAACTGACATCATATTTCCAGATTATTCTGTGATGTTGAAATGCCCTGTACAGATAGGTATGTTAGGCTGCTGGAAGGCCTGGTCCAAGTATCTCAATGAAGGAATTCTCTGGGATGTAAGAAAATTCCAACACCTGACTAAATGAAAAGAACATAGAGAAAAATGGCATGTATGTTTATTTGGGAGCTCAATAGTGAATAGAAACTTTCCATATTGGAGCGTGGGTTCTCCCTAACCACCACCATCCACCTACTCTTGCCCAGATTACCACCCCGCCTCCTAACTGGTCTCCCTGCCTTCTTCAGTCTTGCCTCCTTCAAATACACGTAGTTTCTAGAAAGATTTTCTATAGTGTGAATCTGAACACGGTGCTCTTCACGAAACAACTGGTTCTCTAATCCTGTCTTCTCTTGCCTCAGGGTCACTCTGCAGGCTGTTCCTTGTTTGAATGCTCCTCTAAACTCCCTCCACACACCTGGTTGACTTGCCCACCTATGTCAGCTTAGACTTCACTTCCTCCAGAAAGCTTTGCCCTACATCCCCAGGCAGGGTGGGTAGCCTTTGTAGCTGTTTCCAAGTGCCTTGTGATTCTGCTCACACCCAAATTACCCATTCATCTTTCTGTACCTCTCATAAGAATGCAAGTTCCCTGTGTGAGTGCCTGGCAACAGTAGGTCCTAAATATATATTTGCTGTATGAATTTGTGATAACTTTTCAAGTACAGAGTTGGGCCTGTTGCTCTGGAACTTGATGGCGAAAACTAGGTTGGAGATTTAAATGGAAATTTGAGAACTAACTGTATGCAGGAGACAGTTGAAGTATTGAATTATGTTCAATGTTTATTGAATCTGAATCGCTTATTAAAAATAAGTATATAAATATACTATATGGTATGTAAAACCTACTATAAATAAGCATATATGTATTAAAATAAGTATATACTCATATGTACTTAATAAAAATCTGAATACATACTTTGCTATATTCAGATTTTCAAGGTGATTGCAAAGAAATCTCAAGTCTCTATGTTTTCAAATTTTCTGTATTTGTGTTTTAAGCCCAGAATCATTAATAACTCGATGGGCAGCCCCAAATAGTGAAGCCAGATGACCCCATTTTTGAGTTAAACAGCATAGACTTGCTCAGTGCTTGACCTTAAGGAGTCTATTCCAGTATGTAGCCTGCCCACAAACCACCTCTGCCTGTTGCACTGTCTCTCTCTCCTAAGGAAGCTCTGGCTTTCAGAGGGAAGAGGGTAATTCCCAAGTTGACTGCTATCTGAATTCTTTGGATAGCATGATCAGGAAACAGTTGACATTTTGGTTTCCAATCATTTCAAAGTTACTCACGGGGGATCTACTGAAACACAGTCAGGGACCAAGGGACCAGAAGAATAAACTTGGGACTGAATAATAACTGAGTATAATTTTCATAAAAGAATATCTTCTTAAATGCCAAGAAGTACAGTGAGGGCGTTAGTAAGCCCTGACTATGTGTATTTAGTCTCTATGACAAATCTAGGCCTCATATCAACCGGGAGAGGTAAATATCATTATGTCCGTTTTGTAGATGCAGCTACTGAGAGTTCGACAAGTTATGCAGTTTGTCCAAGGTCACTCAGCTTGTAAATAGCGAAGCCAGATTCAAGCATCAGTCTGTTCAGACTCAACGCCCAGGCGCTCAAGGCCTACATGGAGCAGCCTTGAGGTGCTGCCCTGAAGCAAAGCCAGGCTGCCTGGTGTCTGAAGGCTGTGTGGATAAAACCATACAATGACAAACACATGGCAAATACACCGTGCTCCTAATTCATGATGGGTTTCTACTTCCAACACTGCTTTTCATCTTTACAAGAACCCCAGGTGTTCAAGGACAGGGCCATTATCCCCATTTTAGAGATGAAGGGACTGAGACACAGGCAGGTTAAGAGACTTGCCCACTGTCTCACAGTGAGGCAGCGGCACAGCTGATATTAGAACCCAGGTCTCCTGGCTTTTAGTTAAAAAGCTTTTTTCCATTACAGCACAACCTCGTGGCCTTCAGCTTTCAGACTCCGACTGAACAGCAGCATACGAATTAACTGAGGTTACTATATTATCTCCTAAAATGATGGCTTCCCATTTAAAAAAAAATAAAAAAAGGAACAGCAAAAATTCACCAATGGGATGTGTGCAAAATACATTTCCACAAGGTCATTCTTACCCAGAGCTGTTTTAAAAAATTATTATTCTCCATTTGGGCTTTTGGCGCATGATCCCGTGGCGTGTGCAGTTAAATGGCAATTTAAAAATTTTAAATAAACAATGTTTCAGAATTGATTTCTGGTGAAAAGGCTTGATTTGGGAAGATGGTGGGTTTGGGAGATGTATGTTAAAAGGAGCTGAGAAATTGGTTAACCAGCAGAGGTAGGGAATTTAAAGTTGTCAGTTTGGATAAGAACAACCCAAGGATGTCTATCCGCAGTTGGGATTGGTGGGCCTACCTGACAGCATGAGCGGCACATGTGTTGGTAACATGTCTTCCATAGCACATGCACGCATGATGGATTGCAATGGGGATAACAGTATTTGGTTATAAAGTACTATATAACATGCACACTTAGCATACTTGTTGCGATTTGTGTGGGTTTTACCTAGAGAATATTTTTGCTTGTGGAAAGTATGATGTCTTTAAAACACCTACAGATATATGTATTAGATTGTAATTCAACAGATATTGATTAGGGCCCTATTTTGTTCGAGACGTGGTGTCAGCTCTTGATGTTATATGAGTCTGTGAGTGTCAGGGATGCAGGAGCAGCCCAGTGCCTGCCTGTGCCCCATCTCTTGCCCTCTGTTCTTTGGGGGAGCCCAAGTTCTCACTTCATCCATAAAGGTACTTGGGGGATTTCCAGTTTCGGAGCTCCCAGGAATCCAAGAAGCAGATGTTGGAGGGGGAAGTCCCGCCTACCTTTCAGCTTTGTTCCCAGGCCAAATAAAACCAGAAAAGTCTTTCTATTTTGAGAAAAGCAATTTATTCTGGACTCATATTTTCTCCCACACTTGGGCAGGTGAGATAATCTTAATGCAGTTTTATCAGCCTTAACTCTTGAATTCTTGGCTGCAAAACTTAAAAAAAAAGAAAAAACTCAAAGAGGCATACCCTCCCCCCCCCCCCCCCCCGCCATTTCCATACCAAAGAGTGCTAGGATCGGCTTGGAAACCTTTATCTTTTTAGTAGCAGTGCTTGTCTCATATTCTGTCACAGAATGGTGAGAAAATCAGCTATAAGAAGAGAAAATACTGCCACGACAGAAACTTAAAACTAACTTGCTGATAACAATGAGGCAATAGGCATATGTTCTTTTTTCCCCTTTCCTTAGCAAGTATGTTGAGAAGAAAACATGTCTTACATAAAACAATCTTTCACATCTCCATACATGAAGACTAAGCAGCGTAGATAGCCTTGACTTCACAAAGTATGGATTGAGAGTTGCTCTTGTTTTCAGTTTCATTTAAGTTCTTAAGAAATGCCTCTCAGAATGGATTAAAATACAAAACAAGAATCATTCAAAGGTGCATCTGAGAAAGTGAAACACAAACCAGGGTTCACCTCCAACCAGAAATACATGGGTTTTTGCGTGTGGTGGAAGTTTTATGGATGCTTCGAAGGTCACACAGATGTTAAGGGAAGTCTGCAGTTACAATTTCACGTCTGTGCTTGTGTGCTATATGATAAATCACATTTATCTCTCCAAACATTTCAGCCACTTGTTATCATTTTTCAATTATTTTCACTCTGTTATAGGGGGCTTTCTCAGGGATAATTTGTCTCTTACATCTCCTGTTTTTTATTTGCCCCCAGTGAGAGCAGCAGGAAGTACACGGCAGATCTTGGAAATGAAGAAGTTGGCTGTTCCCCCACGAAACTCTGAACAACTCTTAACCCCTCTCCCCACAAAAGGTTTTATTTTAAGCTGGTGAGAAAATGGCCAAAAATTGAATGAATCAAAGGGTAGGAATATGAGTTCAAAAACCAGGGAATCTTCCTGAAGAAAATAGTTTATACTAGAGGAAGAATCAAATAGACCTACACCCAACCCAAAATACAATAAAACAAAAATACGTATGAGCTTATTTAAAATTTATATTTATGATTTTCTATAGATTCACAGGATTTAATTCCTATTTTTAAATATTTAGATGAAATTCTTTCCTTCTGATTTGTGAATATAAATATTATCACATTTAATATGTAGCAGATTAGCCAACTCTATTGAAAGTGGTAAAGTAAGGATGAAAATAGGACCTCCGTGGGGCTGCTCTGAAGATTCAAATTTGTAAAATGCTTATCGCAGGGGAGCTGACTTGGCAACCAGACCCTGAGCAAAGAGGGGGCAGCTGGTCTGCAGGAGCATTCAAGTGGCTCATATACGTTGGGGTAGGCTCAAGTGTTCCCTGGAAGTCTAGTGATACATATCCTAGGGTAACAATGTAGTGAGATGACTTCTTAAGCAGAATCAAAATTTTGTTATTGTCTGGGGACTTGAATACCCAACTCAGGTCCCAGTTGATTCTGAGTTGTAGAACCAAGACAATCTGGAGGCAAGTTGGCCCTCCTGCCTGCTCTGACCTTGACACTGGTTTTGATCTGAAAGACCTTAAAGGGAACCGATGGCAAGGAGAAAGCAGACTGACTACCTGCTTGATGGTAGTTTCCATTAGCACTGGGTTGAATAGTGTCTCCCAACAGTTAGTTTGTGTCTACCTGGAAGACTATATTTATTTGGAAATACAGTCTTTATAGATGGAATCAAGTTAAGATTAAGTCATATAGGATTAGGTTGGGTCCTAAATCCAACATGACTGATGTCCTTATAAGAAGAAGGAAATTTGGACACAGAGACACATACAAGAAAAATGTCATGTAACAATAAGGCAAAGATTTGAGTGATGCTGCCATGAGCCACCAAAGAATGCCAGGGATTGCTGGCAACCACCTGAAGCTAGGAGAGAGGCATTGGGCAGATTCTTCCTCTTATCCCCAAAGAAGGAACCAACCCTGCTGACACTTTGATTTAGGACTTCTGGCCTCCAGAAGTGTAAGTGAATAAATTTCTATTGTTTTAAGCCACCAAGTTTGTGGTGATTTGTAATGGCAGCCCTCAGAAACTAATATATCTTTTTATGAATATATGTATGTCAGAATGGAAATATGCAAAGGCTATATATACCCTGAGTATATAGACAAATAAGAAAGGAAGGAAAGAAGGAAGGCTAGAGAAAGAACAAGTGTCTAGTTGACCAGCAGTGTAATCAGAGAATTCAGATGTTGCTTTTTTAAGGAGTTAAGTCTCCATTAACTCATCTAAGAACCTAGCCCTGAATCCACAGCTGATGGAACATACACAGTCTGTTGGAAACACTAGCCAGTGATAGTCAATATGTTTGAGTATCGGGATTTATCTATAAGCAGCGTACTACTAAGATGCCACATATAAGTCACTCTTATGTTGTTTACCCATAGTCCCCTGTCTTGAAGACCCAGGCCCAGGTCTGTTGGGTGGGGGGAGGATTGAGTGTCCCTCAAGGTACTGACTCTAAAATTACACGAAGCTGTTTTCCTTTATGTAAACATGGGGGACTTGACTGCTGGTGAGGGTGTTCTGAGGATCTTGGCAGTCCTCCACCCAGTCTCAGTGGAAGGAATCCCAGGCTCGCTCTGAGCCCTGCTTGCTCATGCACAGACTCTGGGTGCACATTACTCACCCTTGCACAAGAATCCTTTAACCCCTGTTAGTTCAGACCCTGCGTACTTAGTATTCGAATGAATCCCAGCCAGGTTTAAATAATCACATTGAAAGAGAAACCAAGAGATTTGGCTACACGAATTTTAGAGTGTCTTTGCTTTACAATGAGGATGAGTTACTGTATTGTTTTGCTAGGGATGCTGTGACAAAGTAGCACACAGTCGGAGGCTTCAACAATAGAAATTTATTGTCTTATAGTTCTAGAGGCTAGAAGTCTGAAATTAAGGTGTTGACAGGATTGATTCCCTCTGAGGGCTGTGAGAAAGAATCTGTTTCAGGCCTCTCTCCTTGGCTTGTAGATGACCATCTTCCCCCGTATCTCTTTATATCACCTTCCCTCTGTGATCTGTCTCTGTGCCTAAATTTCCCCTTTTTATAAGTATACCAGTCATATTGGATTAGGGCCCACCCTAATGACTCTAGCTTGGTTACCCATGTGAAGTCCCTATCTCCAAAAAAATGTTACATTCTGAGTTACTGAGGGTGGACTCCCACATATCTTTTTTGAGGGGACACAATTCAACCTATAATATTAACCAAGCTGAGCTAAGAGCCTGAACTCTGAGCCCCACTGCCTGAGTTCATATCCTAACTCTGCTCTTTACTCACTTTACACTTTTAGGTAAGTTATTTAAGCTTACTGGGACTCAGTTTCCTCATTGTAAATGGAGAATAATGGCATGGTAATAATAGAACCTTCCTTTTAGGGTGGTTGTGGAGACTACCTGTGATAGTACTTGTCATATGCTACGTGCAGTGCCCGTAACTAGTAAGAACTCAATAAATAGATATTATTAGGGAAGTGACAGATTAGACTGAGGAACAAGACATTAGTGTGATGATATTGTGCTAACTTGATGCAAGCTGACCTACTATGTGACTGGCTATTCCTAAGAAGGTGGGACCTATAGGGTCATCTTGAAGTTCTCGTGGCCCCAAGCCTCTTGATATTGTCTGTGTTTCCAGAAGATTCCAACAAATATTCACATTCACTTCCCTGAAGGTCTGACCTGAGACTTAGTTTTAGCAAACCTGAGTCTATGTTTGGGCTTTTGGCTGTCATTGTCTGTCTCCAAGAACTAAAATCCCCATCAAAATTGACTGATTTATTGGAGAAAAGGTTATGTGTGTGTTTGTTCCTCTTCCTTCTCTGGAAAATGGCAGAGTGCCCTAAATTGAAATTAGCAGAGACTTTTCTGCATTCCAGCACCACAAGACACTCACTCTACATTCTACAATCCTCCATTCTTTAAAATATATATAAACAGACAACACTTCAGATGCTAGGAAATGATGTGACCTAGAAAGTGAGATAACAGATAAAATGAGGGAAGGATCTCCAGGAACACAATCTTGTCGAGGTGGATCTTGTCAGAGCAGATTTTCTGTGACCATAATAAAGGGCTTTTAACACGAGCTGGGTTGCTTCATTTCTGAAGAGTAGAGGCTAGAGAGATTCTTAAAAAGGAAAAATAAATATTGCTCTAATTGGAGCCAGAGGTGAGGCAGGGTGGGACAATGAACGAACAAGGACTATTTATGTTGGAAAAAGGGAAGCGTTAGAAATGGTTTAGCTGAAAAATTCAGGAAGATGAAGGGCTTGGTCAAAACCAAAGCAGGCCCTCTTGTTTGAGAAGAAAGGACAGAGTCCAGGAATGAAGAGGAAGAATCAAATTACAGGGCAGTGAATATAAGCTAAATGAAAAGAGAAACCACTGCTTTCCACAGGTATTGAGGCCAGGAAATTTAATGTTAGAATAGGGTATATTGGCTGAATCTCAAAAGCTTTGGGAAAACTTCATGCTAATGAAAAATGTCTATGGTTAATTAAGATTAGGTTATAGTTACCTGAGCCGAAGCCAGGGGATATTTAAAAAGATCACTGTAGACAATAGTGTCCCCCACCAGATTGGAAATTTCTAGAAAGTTGACCCAATGTCCTATATTTTTCTTTTGTATTTCCCCACTAGCACATGACACATTGGTCATGCCTGTGTTTTTTGTTTCTTTGTTTGTTTTTTAAGCAGATACTTTACTTATTTTATTTCTAATTTTTACCAACAACCCCTTAGGGATACTGAAGCTCACAGGACCAAAATGTGGTACTCGAGGTCATTGGGAAGCAGAACTGAGATTCAAACCCAGGTCTGTCCTAGTCTAAAAGTGCACAATTTCTCAGTACATTTCATAGAGCTCAGAGAACTTGAGACATGAAGTAGAAATTAGAAACCATACAATCTTTCCTATTATTTTACAAATGAAGATACTAGGTCCACAGGTGAGAAGGGATTTGTCCAAGGTCCCATAGGAAATGGCAAAACAGGCAGTCATTTGTTAAATAAATTAATTCGTGAATCTGTGGAATTTCTGTAGCAGAAGAAAGATATTTGTACATCTTCCAATTCCAATTTCCCTTGAAATGTCTAGGTATTTTTACATTTCCCATATTTTAAACAGTCCATATCTGGGCAAATAAATAAATTATACTCTCCTATTTTTAACTAATCTCAAATAATAGCACTGGAGGAAGTAAAAATTTTCTTATTAATCTTTCTGCTTCTGCTAGTCTCAGTTTACCAGGACTCAATTTATATCAAGATTCCTCCTGGGAGTAGAACTAAATTAATGATGGCATGTTTGAATTAAACAAAAGTATGAATGATAGAAATTTTGAAAATATTCAATAACTGGAGTCTCATTTAACCAACACTTGATTACAATGACTCTACTTGTCACACTGAGTGTTAGGGATACTAAGTTGAATGGAAGATTTCGGTCTTCAAAGATATAGCATTGTCAAAAATGGGAGAGTAGGTCAACGCTGTGCTCGCCTCCTCCCACAACTACTTCAAAATTACAACTAAACCACAGAACCATCACCATTGAGAATCACCTGAAGTCTAGCTGAACAGAAGTCCTATAAATAAGAATATACAGAAGCCACCTCAAGACTGGTAGGAGGGGTGGAGATGCCAAGTGGCCTATTCCCACACCCACATATGACGGTTAAAAATCAGGAGGGGTATCTTGCCTCCTGAGGAGCAAGGGGTCCCAGCCCCACACAGGGCTCCCCAGCCCAAGGTCCAAGTGCGGGGAAGAGAAATCCCCATAACTCTGGCTGTGAAAAACAGCAGAGGTTGTGGCTAAGTGAGATGGAGGGCTGCTGTAATCCCAGGTGATTCTCTTAAAGGGCCCATGCATGGACTTACTTGCTGATGGACTTATCGCTTACAGACTCATTTGCTCTGAGCTCCAGCACTGGAGCAGCAGCTCAAAAGGCTCTGGAGCATATGGGGAAGAACTGAATTATCTGGCTGCAGGGTAAGGGTCGGAGGGGCAGCTTTCTCCCAGATAGAAGTG
This sequence comes from Rhinolophus sinicus, assembly GCF_036562045.2. Classification (NCBI taxonomy): domain Eukaryota; kingdom Metazoa; phylum Chordata; class Mammalia; order Chiroptera; family Rhinolophidae; genus Rhinolophus; species Rhinolophus sinicus. Next base: position 42,683,195 of record NC_133755.1, on the reverse strand, counting down.
CTGGCAGAAGCCATTGTTCCTTTGTTGAACCCTTCCCTCACGCAGCCTGCATGCACAGGCAGGTGTCATAGTTGAGTCTCCATCAACTTAGCTAATATCATTTACCCTACCCTGGCGATTCTGAGACCTTGCCTCACCCAACTTGCAGGCCCATCCACACAAGCTGATTCCAGTGGCTTTTCCATACAAATGGCCTGTCTTGGCTCATGTTGTAGCATTTCCTAAAATCTCTCAAAGTTTCACAAACCCCAAACAAGCAGTATCTGGCCTTGGTATGCCTCATATGTCTTGTTAAACAGCCCCAAGCCCAGCAATAGTGGCAGCCAGCCTCGGCTTGCAGTTTAACCTCTCTCAGACACCTCCAAGCCCAGCACAAGTGGCAACCATCTGCAGATCACTTTGTAGCTCATACTAAGTTGCCATGGGCAGGGCAAAGGAACCAACTGACCTTGGCCTGCACCAGAGTCCCTTCCAAGAGGCCCCAGAATCAACACACCAGGTTGCTAGCTTCAGCTCACACAACCACCACCCAACCACCTCCACAGATGACACACCCAAAGGACAGGCTCAGCAGGCACCAGAGCCCTGCTAAAGCAAATTCTGGTCTGTAGGGTCAGCCCTGCACAACAGCTCCTCCACTGTAGTCACAGCCAGTCCTCACAACTGATCAGCCTGAGGAGTCAATCCTTCCCACTGATGTGCCAAGAGCAATCAAGGCTCAACTACAATAGGAGGACATACACAACACACACAAGGGACATACCTGGAGCACCCAGCTCAGGTGGCCAGTGAGACTACACTATTGGGCCTCACGGGACACCTACTATATTATGCCACTCTACCATAATCAGGGGACACAGCAGCTCTATCTAATACATAGAAACAAACACAAGGAGGCAGCCAAAATGAGACAAAGAAACATGTCCCAAATGAAAGAGCAAAACAAAGCTCCAGAAAAGTTACTAAACAAAATGGAGACAAGCAATCTGCCAGATGCAGAGTTGAAACACTGCTTATACGAATGCTCAATGAGCTCAGTGAGAACTTCAACAAAGAGATAGGAAACAAAAATGGAGATAGAAAACATAAAAAAGAACCAGTCAGAAATGAAGAATACAATAACTGAAATAAAGAATATATTAGAGGGAATCAACATAAATTAGATGACACAGAGGATTAAATCAGTGATTTGGAAGATAAGGTAGCAGAAAACAATCAGAAGAGCAAAAAGATAAAAACAATTTTTAATAATGAGGCGAGTTTCAGGGGCCTCTGGGACAACATCAAGCATGCCAACATTCACATCATAGGGGTACCAGAAGGAGAAAAGAGACAGAAAGGAATCGAAAACCTATTTGAAGAAATAATGATGGAAAACTTTCCTAACCTGGCAAAGGAAATAGTTATACAAGCCCAAGAAACATAGCGAGTCCCACAAAAGATGAACCCAAAGAGGCCCACATCAAGACATGTCATAATTAAAATGCCAAAGGTTAAAGACAAAGAGAGAATCTTAAAAGCAGCAAGAGAAAAGCAGTAAGAGAAAAGCAGTTAGTTACTGTATTTCCCTGAAAATAAGACCTAGCTGGACCATGCGGTTTTTGGAGAAAAATTAATATAAGACCCAGTATTATATTATATTGTATTATATTATATTATATTATATTATATTATATTATATTATATTATATTATACCGGGTCTCATATATATATATATATATATATATATATATATATATATATATATATATATATAATTTAACTAATATATATATTTAATTAATAAAAATTTTAATATAATTTTTGCTCCACAAGACGCATTAGAGCTGATGGTCTGGTTAGGTCTTATTTTTGGGGAAACACGGTACCTACAATAGGCTCCCATAAGACGATCAGCAGATTTCTCAACAGAAAGTTTGAGAGCAGAAGGGATTGGTAGGAAATCTTCAAAGTGATGAAAAGCAGGGACCTACAACCAAGATTACTCTACCCAGGAAAGCTATCATTTAGAATTGAAGGACAGACAAAGAGCTCCCCAGACAAGAAAAAACTAAAGAAATTCATCACCACCAAACCAGTATTACAAGAAATGTTAAAGGAACTCCTTTAAGAAAAAAATGGGGAAAAAAAGAAAAAATATGAATTAATAAAATGGCAATAACTACATATGTCTCAACAATTACTTTCAACGTAAATGGATTAAATGCTCCAATCAAAAAACATATGGTGGCTAAATGGATAAGAAATCAAGACACTTACATATGCTGACTACAAGAGACTCACTTCAGATTGAAAGAGACACACACAGATTGAAAATAAAGGGATGGGAAAATATATTTCATGAAAATGGACATAAAAAAAAAAAGCTGTGTTAACAAGGCTTATACCAGACAAAATAGACTTTAAAGCAAAGGCTATAAAAAGAGACAAAGGAAGACCCAATAATTCCACTTCTGGGTATTTATCAGAAGAAATCTAAAACAACAATTTAAAAAAACATGTGCATCCATATGTTCATTGCAGCATTATTTACAATAGCCAAGGATGGAAGCAACCTAAGTGTCCATCAATAGATGAATGGATAAAGAAGAACTGGTACATACAGAGGGTGCCAAAAAATATATATACACATTTTAAGAAAGGAAAACTGTATTAAAATTGTAATACTCAATATATACTGATAACAATAGATGAATACAAGTCATGTTTGACTTCTACAATTATAAGAGGTGCTCAAAGTCAAAGGACACCATCAGTGTCCAGACACTTCTGATTACGGCAAACTACTGCTTGAGCAACGTTCACCAGTGTCCACTTGTATACATTTTTTGGCACCCCCGGTATATAAAATGAAACATTACTCAGCCATAAAAAGAAATGACATCTTGCCATCTGCAACAACATGGATGGACCTAGCGGGTATTATGCTGAGTGAAATAAGTCAGACAGAGAAAGATAAATACTATATGATTTCACTTATATGTGGAATCTAAAAACCAAAATAAATGAACAAACAAAAGAGAAACAAACTCATAGATACAGAGAATATTTTGATGGTTGCCAGATGGGAGGGTTTTGGAGGATGGGTGAAGAGGAGGAAGGGATTAAGAAGTACAAATCGGTAGTGACAAACTAGTCATGGAGGTGTAAAGTATAGCACAGGTAATATAGTCAATGATATTGTAATAACTATGTATGGTGTCAGATGGGTCCTAGATTTATTGGGGTGCTCATTTTGTAAGTTATATAAGTGTCTAACCCCTATGCTGCACACCTGAAACTAATATAATATTGTATGTCAACTATAATTGAAAAACAAAAAATAATTTTAAAAAGATCTTACCGCTTCATGGAGTGACATACATCTGAAAAAATAAGTCATTACACGATCTGAAAAGTGTTATAATAGAAGTAGAGAATATACACGAATAAGAATCTAACCTAGTAGAGGTTCTTAGGAAACCTGTCAAATGAACACATTAATATGTCATCCTTAACAAACACATGTTTATACATTAGTGCTCTGGAAATTCTTCAAATGTTCTTGAAAATTTTCTTCTCTTATTCCTTGTGAATATAACCCTATCTTGCTTATTGCTTTAGTTGGCTATTGCTGTGTAATAAAATTACCACAAAATGGAGTGGCTTAAGACAACAGCATTTATTATCTCACAGTCTGTGGGTCAGGAATCTGGGTATGGCTTGGGTCTTTTGGTGCTAGTCTCTTAGAAGACTACAAGGTATTGGCTGGGGCTGTAGTCATGTTAAGGCTCAGTTGGGGTGGGTTTGTTTGCAAGCTCACTCAAGTGGTTGTTGGTAAGATTCACTTGTTTCCTTGGTCCCTTGCCATCTTGGCTCTCCATAGGGCAGCTCACAACATGGCAACTGGCATTCCTTTGAGTGAGTGAGAGGACAAGAAAGAGACAGTGAGAAGAAGACAAGAGTCAGAGTCTTTTATAATCTAATCTTGGGAGTGACATCCCATAACTTTTGCCATAACATATTAATTAGAAACAAGTCACTCAGTCCAGCCTACATACAAGAGGAGGGGATTCCACAAGGGCATCAGTGCCAGGAGGTGATCATTGGGGACCATCTTAGAAAACTGCCTACTACACTTATCCCGTGAATTTATTTTCTCTATGAATATTGTTTACAACACCATCCTCCATTGGCCCACACCACACCAGAAATAAAAGATTTTCCCTTTACTCCTTCAATTTACTCCCCACCTTAGCGAATCCATCATCATGATTTGTCATTTCTATTCCACGTCCTAAACTTCTCTCAAGGTCATATGACTAGGGGCCCATTCTCTCCATTCCATTGCCATCTCCTTAATTCAGGCACTCATAACTTTTTGCATGGATTTAGGGTTGAAACAAAAAACTCAGTGTTCTTTCTGTCTCCAATCTGGGTCACTTTCAGCCATTCTGTGTACAGTGTTTGCACTATCTTTCAAAGCCACAAATCTGAGTAGGTCAGTCCAGCTTAAAGTCCCTCAGTGGCTTCCATAGTCTTCAGAATAAAGCTGGAATGCCTAAGCATGGAGAGCAAGCCCTTTGTGGTCTGGCCCTGCTGACTTCTCTGAGCTCTCCTCTTCCCTATACTCCAGCTACCTGGAACAATTGGCAGCTTCCAAACTGGCCATGTATTCCATACCTCTTTGGAAGAGCAGCTCCTTTTTCTTCCTCACCACTAATTTGCTCAGCTTGCTGCCTCTATTCAGCAAATAGTGTTTTGAAGGACTTTGATCCACGAAGATCTCATAGCCATATCTTGAAGGATGTAAGACAAAACACTTCTGCTGTTACATTCTGAAGTATACAATTGAGTAATTATTCCCAAAAGTCTCTTTTGAGACCCACCTTAACTGAATCCTGGAAAATGTAGTTCAGTCCAGTATAGACAACACATTACAAAACCACCATAAGTTCCACATGGAGCTGTTGAATGAGTGGTTGGAAATACGAGTTTGGAACTCAAGGAAGAGGTCCAGGCTAGAGGCAAGCATTTGAAGGTCATCAAAAAGCCATGGTTCATAAAGCCATGGAACTGGATAAGATCATCTAGGAAGAGAATGTGAACAGAGGATGAAAAGAACAAAAGACAGAGTCCTTAGGTACTTCAGCATTAAAGTTTTGTTAGAGAAAGAAGAAACACCAAGGAGAATGAGAAGAGGTCAGTGAGGTGTGAGGAAAAATAGGGAAGAAGTCTAGGAAAGAAAGGAGGGGGAAGTGGTCAACACATCAAACACCTCTAAAAACTTAAGTAGGATGAAACGTGTATCTGTATGACTCTGCAAAGGTAATATCCAAGTGCTACTTAGAATGGCATCGGCTATAGTCTGAATGTTTATGCCCCACCCTTCCCCAATTCAGATGCTGAAATCGTAACCCACAAAGATGATGGTTTTAGGAGGTAGGGCCTTTGGGAGTTGATGAAGTCATGAGGTGGAGCCCTCGGGAATAGGATTAGTGCCTTACAAAAAGGCTCAAGAGAGATTCCCTACTCCCTTCTACCACATGAGGACACACAGAGGAGGCATCAGCTATGAATCAGCAAGAGGGCCCTCACCAGAATAAAACCATGCCGGTGCCATGATCTTGGACTCCCCAGCCTCCAGAACTGTGAGAAGTAGGTTTCTATTGCTTATGCGCTACCCACTCTGTGGTGTATTGTTGGAGTAGCCTGAACGGACTAAGACCTCATCCAAATACACAATACTTAATAAAGGGATCACGGGTGGTCAGGAGTGGGAAGGACCAAGTCACAGTGACCCATGAGTTACTGTGAAAGGCCTCAGAAACTAGCTGATGTGTGAGAAGGACTTTGAGAATCAGGTAGAATGAAAACATCTGCGATGAGTAGAATCTGCAGGGGTTTGTTTATCTCTAACTCTTTTTAAGAGCCACTCAAAAGTCACAAATCCCTGACCATTTCCCAACAACCCACACAGAGACCTCTCAGACTCCTATGCACATCTAAGAATAGCCCACCTGGCTTAGTTAGCCTGAAATCCTTGCTTTTCACGTCAAAACACTTGGCCACTATTTTCAAGCTGCCAGTCCCTTCCACAAATGAGAAGAGGTACCACTGCTTATTGGAAGTGTTCTCACTTATTTGCTGTTGGCAAAGGAACATATCAGAACCTGGACAGTAAGTCAAATTTTGCTGAGAGTAGTCACTTGGGTTCACTCCCTGCGGGCGAATCTTGATTTCAGGGGCTCAAGAATAGGCAGAAGCAGGATTAAAGAATATATATACATATGAGTGTGTGTGTGTGTGTGTGTGTGTGTGTGTGTCTTTAAACTTTACATTTATTTTACTTCCACATAATCCAGAAATCTCCAAAAGGGCTTTTCAAACAAAAGGAATCCTCACTTGTAAATGTGGAAACACCACTAGTTTTCAGGAAAGCCCATTTCTGCACAACAGAAGACTGTATGAGAGAGAAGGCAGACCCAGCCTCCCTTGTTATAAGTAAGTCATTGGATGTATTTTGGCAAATAAATTTAGCACACTTCAAAATTCTATTTTTAAATATTAGTTTTTGAAGGATTTATAATGAGCAGCCAGAATGGCTGCTTCAATATTGGTGGTCAAATGGATTATTTAGTTCTATGTCAGATCTGTGCTTTCTGATCCTTCTAGAATTGCTAAAGGAAATGGGGCATCTTCGTGATCATTGTTACTTGAAGCAGGGTCTCATTGTGACTTTCGTGACCCTTGGCACATTTGCCTTTGAGGGCCCCTTCCTCCATCAAAAAAACCAAAATTCTATTTTACAATTGTGTTAATATAAAAATGACTATATTAAGATTATATGTTAAAACATTTTCCTTAACCTAAGAGTTCAGTTTTTTTCTTTTCTGAAAAGAATTAAAACATTTTTTGTGGGCCCTTTGTTAGTTTTCTATCATTGCTGTAACACATTACCACAAATTTAGCATCTTTGTCTTATTCAAATTAACACAAATTTATTATTTTACAGTTTTGAAGATCAGAAGTCCCAAAGCCTTCTCACCGGGCTGAAATCAAGGTGGTGGCAGGTCTGGCTCTTCCTGGAGGCTCTAGGGGAGAATCTGTTTTTGCCTTTTAGAGTGTCTGGAGGCTGCCCACATTCCTTAGCTTACGGCCCCTTCTTCCATCTTCAAAGCCAGCAGATTAGTGTTTTCAAACCTCTCTGACTCTCTGAGCTCTGATTCCATTATCACATCTCTTTTTCTGACCCTTCCGCTCCTGCCTGCCTCTTATAAGGATGCTTGTGGTTATTTTGTGTTTTTGTTTGTTGTTTGTTTTTCTTTGTGGTTATTTTGGATGCACACAGATAATCCAGGATATTTTCTCCATCTCAAGATCTTCATGTAATCACATCTGCAAAGTCCTTTTGCTGTGTAACGTCCATGGGTTCTGGGAATTAGAATGTGGACATCTGGGAGGAGGGACATTATTCAGTGTATCACAGTCCCCAAAAGTATCGTGTGGCCAAGGCACTTTACCTGCAGTGACTAATGGATAAGTTGGTCTTGACTCAGAATGCCAATCTAGGAACAGTTTGCTCTAGAATGAGAACGGCATTGCTTCCTTCATTGAGAAAGTCTTGCTATGAAAAATCTGTGCTTAGTGACAGTCTGTGCACATGCTGGTACAAGCCCCTCACCTCCTAGCAAACCAGTCACACTTAGGAGACTGACAGAACTGCAGTCAGTTGATGAGGTCTGTCTTAAGTAACTATAGGAATCTTTCCATTTTTTTACTTGTTCTCTTTTTTTATGTTGGTTTGGGCTATACTATCTAAGGTGTTCCTGTGAGCAGACTTCGTCTTCTCCAAAGCAGATTGTCTTGGTGATAATTCAGAATGTTGAGGAGGAGGCCTGGTCACTCTGGCTGGACATGCAATGTGGGCTCCATGGAAGCTTGTTGAATTACTGAGTGAGTTGATGAACGGATGGATGAATGAATTCAAATTAATTGAATTCAAATATTGAGTGACTAGGTCTACCAAGTAAGTGGTCTGTTTACAGCATGGTCCACAATGGTCTTTAAAGAGAGTAAACAAATAACAAGCTCTGAGCCATTGCCTTAGAAGCCATGTGTGTGGGAGAGGGCGAAATTTTTAGTTACCTGGTTTAGAGTCTTCAATATGGTGGTGCTAACGCAAGGGTCCTTGCACCTCCGTTGCCTCCTGGGTTCTTTTTCCATGTGCATGTAAAAGGGCTCTTCAGATTCCTGGAGCAAATAGTGGCCTGAAACGTGGTGGAGACAGGGGAGAAGAAGGGGCGGTGGCCGTCATGGCGGCTGCGGCAACAACAGAGGCCTAAAGAACATGTAATTTTCTTCTCACTTCACTCATCCCTCTCCATCTGACATGGCAGGTGTGCTGAGAAGGAATGGTGTGTGAATCGATTTGGAGACGATCAGTGACACGGCAGCGAGCCAGGGCCGCGCCCCGAGCCATTGATCGCCTCCAAATCAATTTGCACACCGCTTCCACTTAGGTCACCTGCCATTTCAGACAGGGAAGGGAACAGTGAAGTGAGAAGGAAATTATTCCGGGAAGTCTGGGACCCTCTCTCAAGAACGTGGGGGTCAGCCTTCAGCTGCCCTCGCATCTGTAGCCTTTGGAGGGGCCAGCGCTCCCCAGCCCAGACGCCTCTCGGTCTTGCTCACCCTGGCCCTGAAGGGAGGGGAAGCGTGAAGGCTGTAGCAAAATGGGGCCACTCTGAAAATCTATCAGCCTTGAGCTCACCTCTGGGGTTTGGGCTGCCACAATCATATCCTAAGAGCTATTTCAGAAAACCCAAATTGCCAACAGTAATAATCTCTCCGCCGCGGGACTGGTTTTCATTTGTGCCTCTCAATGCACTTTACAATTAATTCTCACCAACCTCTGCCTCCCACGAGCCAGGTGCCCAAGGGGAGTGCCAGGCAAGGCTTGGAAGCCTCACGGCTCCCCCACTGAGAGGGCAAAGGGCTTCCCCACTGAGAAGACAAGTGGGGAGGCCCAAGTCTTCCTCAAGGAGCCAATGACAACAATCTTTTTTGAGAGGCGAGAAGGCCGTGTGGGGGTGGTTAAGGAGCTGGAGGATGTTTCTGGCTCCTGACATGTCCAATCAGCGTGAGTTGACTCAAGAGGCATCTTAACCACTTACTAAGTCCAAAGATCTGACCAGCACGTGATTTCCAAGGACACCAGCCATCCAAACACTGATTGTGCTTTGGAAATGCTGCCTTCTTCAAGGCTATGGAGAGAGTGGGGTCCACTAACACCCTTGTTATGTCGTAGGAACCTCAAAAAAACAAAACAAAACCCAAAATGGAAGCTGATACCCTGCCTGCAAGTGCTCAGCACGGTGTAGGATGCTGAGGGGGTTCTCAAGAAATGGACATTGAATCTGAATCCACATGTTGGTTTGATCCCCTTTCCCAGGTGATGGTTTCGATTATAAGTACATTCCTGTTGGCTGGGCAGATTTTCAGGCAGTGGGCTCCTTACTATTATTAATTCCTTTTGTCTACCCCATTGGAAGCAGGACCAAGGCAGGTCCAAGAGACACTTTGTGGCAGGAGCAGAGAATGCGGAAAGATGCACCCACCCTGAGTTCTAAAGAAAAAACTTGATAATCCACTTCATGCCTCATGCAGTTCTTAGATACACCTGTAGTGCCTTCTTCCCTCACTGTGGAGGAAATGCTGGTATGTTCTTGTTGTCCTGCCAAGCCTGTGCTTCAGAGATTTTTCAGAGCTCCAGGAGAGGGATGAGGATTAGGTTTTGCATTTTTGGAACTTGTATCTGGGGACTGGAAATAAAGTAGTAGAGACAGTGACTCAAGAAGCTCTCGCTTACCTGCTCCCCAAATCAGACTATCTGCTCCAAGCAGGTTTGTGAAGCAGGGTTCCTGAATGCTCACTGCCCATATCCAGCTCTCTCTCTCTCTCTCTCTCTCTCTCTCTCTCTCTCTCTCTCTCTCTCTCTCTCACACACACACACACACACACACACACACTCTCCTCTTCTCATTCCAAGGCCACTCCTTCCCAGCCCAGCTGGTTTCTCTCCTGGGTGAGGCCCTTCCAGGCTCTCTCCTCTCTCTGCTCTCAGGACTAGCCTTTCCAGTCAGCGTGCAGATTTGGTCTTCTTTATGATCAGGAGCGGCCTTAAGGTCTGCCCCGCTGCCCATACTCCTTCCATCCCAATTGCAGAGATGCCAATTCTCCCGTCCCATCACTTTCTGTGACCCCACAGAGCACTTCCAGGGTAAATAAATAACAAGTTTACAGTTCAGTTCAACAAAGTTGAACCAGACCTTGGCATCACAAAGAAGACGATGGTGTGGTCCCTGCCTGGAGTGGCTCTACTGGTTTGGTGCATATACCTTGGCTTCTTGGCCAGATTTAATGTTCTCGGGGACCAGGGATGACTGGATCAGTCCCACAAGGCCCAATTCTGCAAATATGTCACAGAATCTGGGCTGTGGGGATTGGAAATAGCTTAACTGTAACCAATTCTAACTTGGTAAGCAATCTCCTAGGTTAAATTTGTTGGAATCCATGCTGGAAGATGGGGTTGGATATTAAGGAGAGAAGACTGGGTTGGAAGGAGATGGCGTGTCATTTGTGAGAGCTTCAACTCGACTCCTGCCATCTGAAGTAAGCCAGAGGGTAAATACTCCTTTTCTGCTTATCTTCCCCAGGTGAGCATTTTCCAAGGCAAAAGCCATGTAAGGAGTTTGGTCAACAAACTCTCCATCTTTACTAACCCTGCAAGAGCCTCACCTGCTGAACAGGGTGGTTCACGCTGGAAAACCTCTACCTGACCAAGTGTCATAGGAAATGTGGGTTAATTCTGTTTCTATGACTTGTTGGGCTGTCTGTGTAGACTCAGGGTTCCCGGAGGGCAGGGACCTGGAATGTTTAACCATGTACTTATATCTATCTTTGGTTCCAGCAGCATTTGCACATGATACATACCACCGACACATTTTATTAAATATGTGTTTAAATTTGAAATGCTTTAGTTTTGAACAGGAAATATGTGCACATGGTACAAAAGTACAAAGAATCACGTGAGTCCCTTAGGTCACCAGGGCAAGTACTGTAACCAGTTTCTTTTGTGACGTTCCAGAGATATTTGTTCCACGCATATGCAAGCAACTGCTTTAGTAAATATTTTAGATCCTGGCTATGCAGATATTGTTATTCATTATACATAGACAAGTATGTCTACTACTCTTTCTGCTGGCATTGGCTCAGGTACCTTTATTAGAAGTGGTAATATGTTTTCATACATAATGGAATGCACTGTGGCAGTTAAAGCAGTTGCCACCGCGGTGACACCGCCATCCCAAGCGAAGATTCCAGCCAAGCTGGGCAGTTCTGGCCTCGCAAAGGTCGCCTCCGGGGACGCAGTGCCAGGCTGTGGCCGCACGATGGCGCCCGCTTCCTGCGGACCTGGCCCTCCGCGGCAGCAAGACAAAGGCGGGCGCCTGGCCTCCCCCGCGGGGCTGCGGAGGCGGCGGGCGCCCCGGGTGGCCACGGCCGCCCCTGCGCGCGAGCCCAGCAGCTGCCGCCCGAGCCTTTGTCCTGCCCGGCCCGCCCTTGTACTATAGGACAAGGCGAAAGGACGCTGGTCGCAGACGGTGCCAGCAGGGCATTCCATCCCCACCCCACGCCCAGTCGCGACCTGGCTTCCACCCTCACCCCAAAGCTCGGCTTCACGCGAGCTTGGGTTAAGGGCAGAAAGCTGGGCGTCCGGAGTGGGAATATCCCCCAAACGCCAGCCCAGGAAGCTTCCCTCCCCTTCTACCCTTTCGCAAAGAATTTGCCCCAGAATTCAGCACTATGGAGATTTTTTACCACTGCCCTGACTCCCCAGTTGAAATGCTACAGGGCCTGGGTGTCATGTCTGTAGAGAAGACGCTGACATTTAGATTTGAGTGGAAACTAGTGAGCTCCTGGACCTGGCTCTCCCAAGCTGGTCTCTGCAGGGCCCGCGAAAACGTCTCTTCTCTCCTGTCCTCACACCCTTCAGTCCTGCGATGCAACAGAACTTTCTGTGATGAAGGAAATGTTCTGCATCTTCACTTTGCAGTATTTGTTAGCCATTAGCCACGTGTAACTATGGAGTTCTAGGGGCTGGCTGAAGAACTGAATTCTTAATTGTATTTAATTTTAACGAACTTTAAGTACCTACATGTGCTTGCAAGTATGTAGGTCCACTGTTACCCTCTTGGACCATGCAGCTTTAAGGGCTCAAGCTGATCGGAGCAGTTGAATGCATAGTTATGTTGTTAACAGCAAAATTTTATAAAGATTCATTCACATAAAACATGGAACATGTGCCTGTTGCACCTGAAAAGATGCCTGGAAGTAGCTGGTGGGGAGAAGGAAGTGGTGTCAGCTGAGTTTATTTCGGCTGTTTGGGGAGATGAGTATGGGGATGAGCTGTGTGTGGGATTAGTGGCACGGGAAAGAGGGTGGAGAGGAAATGAGTCCTTATAATGTCTTGCTACTCTTGCAAATGGGACTGGCCCAGCTTTAATCTAGGTTTAGAAAAAATCTGGGGGCATAATCACCATCATGTCTTAAGTGATTAAGTATACACGCATCACATGCAGGGATTCTTGGAACAAGACAATCAGACCCAGAAACAACCTTGACAGAATTTGGGTTCTGCTGCATTTCTGTGTGCTTATGAGGAGGCTCAGAGGAGGCCTGGGTCTGCACCCCTGGGTGGTGGAGGGGAGGGTTATGGCACTGCTGTCTTCCCTGAACGTGTGATACATATTAAGCAAAGACAATATTGTTGAGGGTTAGGGAGGCCTGTATCTGTGGGATGCAAGACAACCCTGGATAGGGAAATCAGAGGATTAGAAATGTTTCTTCATTTGCCAGAATGTCTTAGATGGCAAGCTGACTTCTCACTCATCATCAGAGCATAGTTAAATGTAAAAGTCACAAGTTACCTGCAGGAGAAATCAGCAGGGTTCTGGGACCTCAAGACTGCCTCACCACCTATCTCCTCCAAGAGTGTAAACCAATCAACAACTTCCATTTAATTTTATTGAAAATAAACGTATACACTTGTTTAGGTTCCCTGGTCTAGTTTACTGAACGTTTCCAATAGGCAGTCAATTATGTGACTATTTTCTAAAATCTGAAGTGGATGTTCCCTTTTGATCTTTTAAATAATGTGGTGGTGGTGGTGGTGGTGGTGGTGGTGGTGGAGATAAATGGTGGGAAGGGGGGCAAAGGTGAATCAAGAAATCTTGTATTATCTTTGAAGATTTAGTGTGCCCTTTAGCCTATTCTAAGGTATCCAGAAATAGACCTATGAACACTCACATCTTGTTTGAGCTAAAGCTGACTGAGGTGTCCTGGCAGGGCTCCTTGCCCATAGTAGGCATTCAATAAATATTTGGTGAATTTTTGGTGAGACGGGAAAATGGGCCATGATTCCATATCCAAACTATCTTTACAGGTTATCCCATCCCTTTTTGTTTTGTTTTGTTTTGGTTTTTTCCCTGGAGATGTTCCCAACCACAAATAAAGGACAAGGGGGAAAATAGTTAAGCACACCTAGAGCTGCGTCCAAACAAAAGAGGAAAGAGACTAAACAAACCCAAGGTTTTCTATTTCTCCCTGAGCCAAGTAATCCCTTTGATTACATCTAATACCTGCCAAAACCCAGATGGTGTGCCCACCCATCTCCCGTGTGATAATGCCACATTGTGAAATCTACCCATTAATATTAATTGTCAGCTAGAGAATCTGTCTGAACTACTAAAGCTTGAGATTGCCTTGAGAAAGCAGGCCCTGCCTTAGCAGGGATTTTAAGATAATTCTCATTCTTTCATTCTGTATCTCACATATGTAGAATGTTAAATAATAGCCCGAGAATGCTTTTCTAATTTTGGCACATGTCTGCCTCTCACAATCCAGGTTTTAAACCACTGTTCATTTGGGGTCTACTCCTGCTGACCAAAATATTACCTTAAACTGCTGTGGGCTTGCCAGCGCCGTGTAGGCACCCACTGTTGACCATATAGAGAGAATTTTAACTTCCTGGGAGCTGTTTGAATTGAATGTGGCCTAGTCTGCAATGCTCAACTATGTATTTCCCTTTTATTTTTTCCCCTCTCAGTAATTGACTTGGTAATCCTTGAAAAGTATTACAGAATCTCAGTTTTTTGTTTTTTGTTTTCAATTATTGCATGGGCCTTGCTGAGGAAGGAACGCAGAAGAGAGAGCCTGGGAAGAGAACTTGAGGTCCGGCCCCTTTGGGGTGCTGCTCCTGGCTGATAATCCCAACTGGTATTTGGTTTGGACTCTGACCATAAGTGTGCCCAGATTGGCTCCACAATCCGATCTGTCTCCATGCAGTTTCCATGTCTCCATGTTGAAATGTATCAGCACTGCAGTTTCTGCTGTGTTCACCAAACTTTTTTTTTTAAGGCACAAAATTTTAAAATCCATTTATGCCTGAAATAGACATGAAAATTTAGTAGGTGTGAGACTGAGTTTTTCCTCTGGAGTCTCCCCCTTTATTCTCTTGGGTTATGGTACAATCACCTCTTGACAGTCATTCTTAGAGCCAACACCTTCAACTTTATGAGTAAATGCAGAATCCAGCCCACTGTCCCAAAACAAACACACTGTCTTTGTTTTTGCCAGGAGCATACAGGGCTGGTAAAATAAATTAATTTAATATTCTATGCCTCTTGTTCAAGGAGGTCATTCTCTGTCATCTTGAACTTGATGTCCGGCTGTGGCCAAAGCTGCAACCATGCTGGATTATTGATTAGGGCAGAGGGGCACTGTGCAAATGAAAACTGGAAATGTTCCATTCTTTTTGGTACATAAATGAATGTTTACTTCCAAGTCCTGACAGGTCTTTTATTAGCAAATATTAATTTCATCTGAAAAAAACAGAAGACCTTCCTGGAGCAGCATGTCTAAATAGACATTGAGATAATTTTAAAAACACCTATTGGTATGTAAAGCAACCTTCCTCATGAAAAGAAGTAACTGCACAAGTGGCAGAAGCCAGTTTACACAGCTAAATATTTTGATTATTTAATTTATTGTCATTATTTTACAATATGTAAAAAAAGCAATTGAATTGCAATTTTTTTCCCCATTCCTAGCCAACTTTGCAATTCTATTTTATGAATGCTGCTTTTGGAAAGAGATGAGGAATGAGACAGCAAATGGCTTTTTAGGGAGAGAGGTGAGTCTTCTTGCCTACTTAGTCTTCTGTTTCTACAGGGCTGGTAAAGGTGAGTTAAAGTCTTAGTGTGAGAAGAGATAGGTCTCCCTGGGTGTTCTGTCAGAAGGAATTGTTGGGTGGGGTACCTCCTCTTCTGTCCGGCCTATGGAGATTTTGCAAATTGGTTTTCTCTGCCTCCTTCACAGACAGCATTAGAGAGGAGGCATATCTGCAAGGAGACGGGGATGGCTCTCTATCCTCTCCTCCCTTCTCCCTGGAAAGTTGCTTTCTGATGCCAAAGATTGGCACAAGTTGTTATAAAGGCACCCAGAAGGCAGAGATGAGCACCTTTAAACTGAAGGTGAGTCACAAGGCTTATTTCTGCCTCAAGCGCTTCTGTTCAACCATTTAAAAGGACCAGAATTAACTTTTAAACACATTCTTTGCAGAACTAGGAGTGGGAGGTACACCAAATCACTTTGTAAAAGAGAAACCCTCTCGGAGAGTTTGTTTCCCGTGTATATATTTTTATATGACAAAAAAATTCAGGTTATTACGGTATTTGAAGGAATTTGCTTGCCAGATCAGACCCTAACATTCCAAACCTCTCTGAGCAAATTTTTACGACTGGCTTAAAGACCTTTGAAAAATACACTTAATTATAACAAAGCAGCATTGTGCAAACATGCTAGGGTGATGTTTACATTACCCCATTTTTATCAGTGAGAAAAAACACAACAAAAATAATAGGGAGCATTTTGTTTCTCATTTGTCTTGTTCTTTTGTTGTTTTTGGTTTATATACCACATATCAGTGAAATCATATGGTTCACTGCTTTTTCTGTCTGACTTATTTCGCTTAGCATCATACTCTCAAGATCCATCCATGTTGTCACAAATGTTCCTGTATCATCTTTTCTTACCACCGAATAGTATTCCATTGTGTATATATACCACAACTTCTTTATCAACAACTCGTAGACACAGACAATAGTTTAGTGGTTACCAGAGGGTGAGGGGGGTGGGGGGTGGGAGATGAGGGTAAGGGGGATCAAATATATGGTGATGGAAGGAAAACTGACTCTGGGTGGTGAACACACAACGGGATTTATAGATGATGTAATACAGAATTGTACACCTGAAATCTATGTAATTTTACTAACAATTGTCACCCCAATAAATTAAAAAAATAATAATAGAGAGCAAACAAGCCCAAATCAGTGTGGAGATGAAAGTATGATTAATTGAAAAAGAGAATATATGTGGAAGTACTATAAAAATTGTGAAGTATCACCACCCATAAAGTAATAACCTATTATCATAATGATCTCTAAGCTTACGAGATAGCACAGCTAGAGTATAGCCTGTTTCCTAATGTGCTGGTGCTGTCTGATATTTCCTGTATTTATACATTTAAGTTGCAGGATGGTGAGCCATTTAATCCTCTTTGCAAACCAGTTTGTACGTCATTTTTTGCTGTGTCTTCTCAAAGGACTTTCCAGAAACCTGCAAACATTTTAGATATTCCTCCTAAGGACTTTGGATGGTAAAGTCAAAACAGAAGCATAAGAAGTTTCAATTAAACATTCATTTTGAGGGAACAGCATATCTTGAGATGAGAAGGTCAATTTGATAAACAGTGTGAGGATCTATGAGAGGTGCGTTATGTCTGAGACTATGGATGTCATTAAAACTCCTACATCACCACAGGCCAGTTTATTTGATTTCCCCTGTGGAGGTCACTTACTGAGGGGCTGTGTTAACCCCTGCCCACACCCACCCACCGCCCTGAAGCTAGAGCCCAAGAGGCAAAACTCAAATGTCCTGGAGGCCTTGGGTTTATAAAATACTTGCTTGCAGTTCCTACTCTGGTTGGAATAGAACCCAACCAAGAGCCTCTGAGCTTACTCCCCAGGAGTTCCAGGAGGCTCCCCCCCTCCAGCACAGAGCTCCTGATATGTTCTTATAAACACAAGTGAAAAGAAATCTCTTTGGTGTCTAATCTATAGTATCTGAAACCAAGTTTCCTTTTGCATGAATAAATTGAGG
The DNA here is from genome assembly GCF_036562045.2 of Rhinolophus sinicus. Classification (NCBI taxonomy): domain Eukaryota; kingdom Metazoa; phylum Chordata; class Mammalia; order Chiroptera; family Rhinolophidae; genus Rhinolophus; species Rhinolophus sinicus. The sequence continues at coordinate 42,665,935 of NC_133755.1, read as the reverse complement.
GGTAAAAACTTTGAAAATAACCTACTTCCTCCCAAATCAGAAAAACAAACAGACATGAAACAGACTCCTATATTTCATTGCCTAGGACCTTGAAATTTTTAATTGGCTAGCAGAAAGTTATTTAAAAATAATGGGCAGGGCAAAATAAACATGTAATTTGATAGTCCGTTAGCAACTCCTTTTACTTATTGCATTCAGAACATTTTCTAATTTTCCCTTTGATTGTAAATAGAAGTCTAGTTTATTAAGCAGAAACATAGATTATTAATAAATAAACCACTTGATGCCTGAAAAGCACTTTGAGGGTGAAAAGCCCCTACTAAATGGCAAATATTATTTTTATTGCAAACTAACGGGAGGAAACTAAGCTAATGAATGCTTACAGAGCTCAGAAGTAGTCATCACACTCAAATTGCCACAGACTGTAAACTATTAAACTTGTATCTTAGATGGAGATGTGTTTAAATTTTAAGTTGATACTTTTTAATTTTTGCCAAGGATGAAAAGCAATGCTTATGGGTCTGTAATTTAAATAAGAATAACTCAAGGGCTTAATCATTTTTTACACTTAAATAGAAGTTGCCTAAATATAACACTTTTGAAAGTACAGCTAGCAAAAAAGGATTAAAAAAAAAGACCGACTAATTTTCTGTGTTAAATTGTTACCAAGGGATATAGCTTTTTATAAGTATCAACTTCTTTTGAATAATATCCATACACCATTCTACATTAAGATAATAACCTACACAGATAAAGTGAAAGCTGACGTTTTAGGGTTTGAACTGAATGCTTTCTCATGTATACTCTCTTGCGTTTGGCCTTGACACTGTGGTATATGTTATATGTAAGATGAATGAAATCTTTTATTATCTGAAATTTGAAGTACCCATATAAAGATAATACCAAGTCACAATGGATTAGTTAAAAATGGATTAGGATATAAGTCTGATTTTCTTAACATTTTTCTAAAGTCAGACCTCAAATGTTCACTTTTGATGTTAGTTTAAGTGGACGTACTGTATATTTCTATGTATTATGCTCAATTTGCTAATACACGTGTAAATGTGTGTTTCCATAACTGGGATCCACACCGTTTGCTCATTCTTATTGAGAGTAGGTTTAATTTAAACCCAGATAATTTGGCAGGGAAACAGATAATAAGTAAATGTTACAATAGACACTACTTTGTTTAAATCTTATATAAATACATATATTTTGGCTAAATCCTGCGTGAGAAATTCATATGAGTTACTTGAGATTTTCCTCACTAAAAAATGTCAAAGCAGTCTTCATTCTCAAGAGAGCTAAGTTCTGATCTGAGATCACAGCTAAGGTGTGCTGAAAGGAAAGCATTTAAAGACAATTTTCTTGTCTCTCCCCCCACCTCCACACACACACATTCCAGGCATTTTAAAATGACACCATTAGGTACTATGTCCAGGACTGGAAAACAAAGTCTCCTCCTGTTTGACAAGATTCAGCCTGCAGTGATTTTCGCAGCCAAGATACAAGATTTTTAAATTAGGGCCTTCAGAATGGAATATTAGCAGACCCATATTAAAACAATGCTGGCAACCCTTATGATGATACAGGGTAATTTTCTAATTAGCAGAAGGCTATTTGAAATGCAGCATGGTGTCCCATTTTTCATACTGTTATTTTCTACTGGGTAGAACTAGAGAAGTAAAACAAAAGCCGTGAAGCCTTCTAGTCAAAGTTCCGTAAATTGGTCTCTCCAGTACTGTAAAGATAGGATCTAATTTTAAAGGGTTTTTAATTTACAGAACTTAGCTTTGCAGCACTAGGAGGGTTGTGTAGAAAATCAGATCATCATCCAAGTAGTTAACAGATCACAATTGCTACTCTTCAGTTACTTGATTTTAGGTTTTTTTAAAAACTTATAATTTCATTCTTGTATTACTCATGTATTATTATCTTCATCCTTGTGTTCTTAATATCTGTGTTTGGGTTCATTGTCTTAGAGGATTCAGCAAAGGGCTGTGCATATGGTAGATGCTGAATAAGTACGATTGTGTGGTTAGAAGGCTTAGATATCTTCAAGTATCTATTCTTAAAAGTAGGAAAGAGGGGCTTCCTTCATGAGTTTGTGGGATTCTTTTTGGCAAAATGGGTCAGGAGAAGGGATAAGGGTTAGAGGGAAAAACTTTTGGGACTCACACAAGGAAAGGCAAATTAGAGTCTTTGACATAAAGATTTCAAATATAGAAGCTTTCAAAGAACGCATTTTTAGATGTGAAGATTCTGGAAGTCAGGCATCCTGTGCATGTAAATAGAAATCACTGTTGATAGCATCGTCTTCAGTGATGAAGAAGAAAGCAATGAATGTTGCATTCCTTGTAGGGTCCGAGTTGCATCATTGGCTTATGGATGGCTTGTTCTCAGATTGGTGAACAGAAAAATAGGTTCAATGGCAGAGAACAACTCGCTTCCTGTCGTCTTCCAAATAGCCTCCAGGTTTCATTTTTTTTTCTTTTTCAAAGAGCATGTCATCTCTCCACTCCCCACTCAAAAGCCTCAGATGGTTTTTCACTGCTCGTAGAATTTGGTCAAGACTGTGATGCACGGCATTTGATGCCCTTCCCAAACTTGCCCCAAACTCTCTTTTCAGACATCTTCCTGCCACTCCATTCTATTCTTTAGCTACACCAGGCGCATTGCAGGTGTAAAAGCCCTCATGCCCTGGTCTTGACTCAGGCCAGTTCTTCCACTCTGAGTGTTCTTCCCACATCTTCTCACCTAGCAAAGCCCTACTCATCCTTCCCAAGCAGTTGAGAAATCTCTTGCTTTGGGGTGCCTCCTTGATCTCTTCTTTTTTTCCTATCCCCAGTCTGACTTGTTTTGTAGCCAGATGTGTTTAAATCCCTCCCATGGACTGTGGACTAATTGAGGACATGGGGACATAGAACTGTTTTTTTAACCTGTCTTCAGTCCCTTCCACACCTGATACAGGTGTCTGGGTGTGGTAGGGTGTGGTAGACACTCAAAAACACCTGGTATTACATTGGCTTTAAATAAGGGGCCCGCCTATTTCACATTATACACAGTATTCAATATTCTATAAACTGGAGAGATGGGTTATGAATTAAAAGCAAAACAAAACCAAAGCAATAGGTGCCATGTTCAAAGAATTACACTTTGGGTAGAAAGAGAATGAAAGCAGCTGATGTTTAGGGTCATCCAGAGGCATTTTCCCAGCCAGTTCTTCATTCCCTTCTACCCCATTCCACCATAATGAAAGCAACTTTCACATCCTTCCCAGGACCAGGAGATTCACACTGACCTTTATTTGTACTGAAACTGGACTGGGATGGTGGTGGGCGTGAGAGTGTGGCATGATTGGGCCCACTCTTCTCTATCCAAGGCACAGCCTGATCAATACGGACACATCCTATGAAGTTTTGGCTTTTTAATCACGGTACAAATGTCTCTCTAAATAACAGGGCGCTTTTGTCCCCCGAGAACCACCAGGCTTTTTAAAAAGGAAAGAAAAAAAATGCATCATATAATTTTATGGTTAAATGAATAGAACTGGAATTCTTTATTCTTATGATGATTAAAAATCAATGGGCTTATCAGAAACGCCTGAGCCAGGGATATGGTTTAAAAAGCAGTACATTCAACTCTGCATTGGATCTCCTGTTAGATTCCTTGCACTGGTGATTCCTGGCTTAGTCTCTGCCTTGTTCGAACACCAACAACTTGGTACATCCTGGACGATTTTTCACTATTTCTGCTAGTGGAATAGAGTATTCCATTGGATCCTGTTTGCCAGGCCATCAACAACTGCTGTCCATAGCCATGGGTGGAAGATCTACCTACCTACTTTCTTTCCCACAAATGATAAGCTACGTTGTTTATCATATTTCTTTGTATCTATGCATTTATTTGATGGGTTGTGCTTTTCCCTGCAAGTGTGGGTTCAAGGAAATTTTTAAAATTTCCTCCCCATCCCCAGAGGATGCTCTGAGTGTTCCCACAGGTCTCTGACGTTATTGACACCTACGACCAAGTTAGGGTTACTGCACATTGCAGCTTTATCACATCAATCTAGGGGCTGATAGTCTAGCAGACAGAGCTGAACAGATTTGCACATTACACAGGAAAAGCACTAGAACCTGAATTTTCTGATAGAACATATGTAAGTAATTAAGAAAAAAAAATAATTGCACATTTGAGAAGGTGGACTCACCAAGCAGTTGTTGAACTATAAAAATGCATTAAGTGTAGTCGGTTTCTTCTTTTAATTATTCAGGAATGTTGTTTATGTTATCATGAAGAAAAGAGGTGAGAAATATATTCGGCAATTTTTGGTTTTCCCCCATTTGAGCAGATGGCGATTTGTAGTTCAAAATTTGTAACTCAAATTATTTCACATTTGTATTAATCAGTACAATATGTTTTTAAAACAACAAACTGTACTTAGAAATATCAGTGTAAGTTCCCCAATTTGCCTAGTTCCATCAGAGAGCAGTTTAAGAATTAGGGATTTTGTTAGCAACATTGGGAAACAGGGCATTCTAGTTCAGTATTTCAATTGTAATTATTTTTATTCCTGTGTTCAAAGTATCTCATATGGGGGAGGGGGCAGTTGAAAATAGTACAGAAAATTGCAATGCGAAGCTGTAAAAAGCTGGGAGAATCTGTTTCAAGATGTTTGCTTTTTTGGTAGAACAAAAAGTGCATTTTGTTAGAGACAAATATTTTTGTGATAAAAAAACATTTTATGTGAAGTGTAGATTGGACTTTTAATATAAAAAAGAAATGTTAAGCCATTCTATTTTAGGAAGGTTTGGCGTCTTAGAATGAAAGCTGTTAGAACTGCATATATTGGAATGTTCTCACAACTGTTGTCATCCTATGTTCTTCTGCAAACCTGTTAAATTACATGAGTGTAGAAATAAGAGAGCTTTTTTATTATTATTAATTGACACTCATTTTTAGCTGGCATGTGCTGGCAGGTCTTTCCAGACAAACCTCAGACAGTACAAGGCAGAGCTTCAATCTGGAAGTTTGGGGAGTATTCTAAAGCTCTGTAATATGGAAGCTAGGAAGTGTAATATTAAAGTGATAAACATCTTATATTCAGTGTAATTCACAGTTTCTTTCATTCTTTTTACTATCTATAGATCTAAATCAAAACAAATTCCATAAAAGAGGGGGTTATTTTCAAGCACATTTTCCTTCGGAGAGCTCTTGAATATTTTATCATATCTATTTCTATACATATGCTATACATTTCTAGATCCCTGTTGAACAAAATCCAAGGTGATGATAAAAAACAACAACAAAAAACTATGACATTAGAACTCCTAGGAGATATAAAGTTAGCCCTTGTAAATGCAATAAACTTTGTTTTGGCAATTAAGGAATACACAGAGATATTAAGTCAAAGAACAATATGTCTGAACTATTAAATTGTTTTTTTTCCAGGAGGTTATTAAAAATGTATTTCAAATTACCAGAGTGGCAGGAAAAAATAAAAAAATATAATAACTTAAAAAACGGTTGCATTTTCCTTTGCTCTTGAGAAAGCATGTTGGATTTCATTAGAGGTGATTTCCAAGTAGAATGCTTCCGAATATCAAATATCCACTGTAGGACGTGTGAGAGGTCCCCTCACCCCCATTGCCAATAGTGAGAACTTTTGAGTTGTCACTGCAACAAACTGAATGGGTGGGCACTTCAACTGTCATCTGGCAATGGGAATAGATGGATTTTCTGGGTGTCTCTTCAAATGTGCAGAACCCCGGGATTTAGACAAGCTCTTCACAAGGTCAAACAAAAAACCAGACCCGGATCACCGTGCCGCTCAGGATCAAATGGGGCAGGAAGTATAAGCTTATGATGTGAGAAGGGAATCTCTGGTGTCTGAACAGCGTCTGCTTCCTCAAATGGTTAATTCCCCCAGGCTGTCATATTGCATAAACAGATCCTCCTTTAATAAAATTAATTAGGTTCTGAGCTTTATAGGGTGATGCCCACTGACCCTTTACATGCCTATTGTTCCCAGATCCGAGCGAAAGAAAAAAGAGAGGCTGCCCAGTAGACAAGAGAGACACCCAAGTTGAAAGATTAGAAATGTCAAGTAGGAGCTGGAAGAGAGAGTGGAGGAAGCTAGTGTAATGTTTGCTTCGGCAACGAACTTAAGGAAAGAAAAAACAAAACCAACAGCGCGGAGATGGGGTTTTGTTAATTTCGCTTTTGCACGCGCCACGAAATTCAGGCTGCGTTGAGCTCCTGAGAAACGTCCAGAGTAATTGCAGATTGCGAGGACGCGCAGCTTTGGTTCAAAAGAGACCCGAGGCACAGGGGCAGGGTTAGGTGGAGGGCACAAGAAGGTCTGCAAAAGAAAAGAAGGAACCTGCAAACCCACGTAGATTCCCACTATTCCCTTCCTTTTTCTTCTGGCTACCCACCCAGCGCTACCCCGGGCATTTCATGGCACAAGTTGCTTCTGATATTCTTTTAAGTTTGCTTAGGGAACTACAGGGTGGGAGCGAGAGCTCGTATAGGGAAAGGTGAAACAAGCACGGTGGTCTTTTCCTTCTTTCTTCATCGCGAGGGGCTTGAGGTACCGGTTCTGGGGATTAAGTGAGCGCATCCCGGGCGCCTCTGGTTGAAGGAAATCTGAGGCACGAGAGCAAACATTGTCCGATTTTGTTAGGAAAAAAATTTTAAAAGGAAAGAAAAGAATCGTCGACCGGATGTTTCCAATTACAGGGGAGCCAGAGAACAAAAAGGGAGGGGGGCTTTTGGCATGGATGGGGCAAGATTTGGAGAGGGTGGGGGTTGGAGGTGGGAAGAGACTCAGCAGGGTAAAATGCAAGAAATGAGGCTTCTGTGAGGAGAAGAGGAAAATAGGAAAATGAAGCAGAACTAGAAAAATGACAAAGTGTTGAGTGCTGATTTATTGCAGAAGCCTCTGGTCATTTCCATATATTGAAATGCGCCCAAGCGGCCAGTCAGTCAATTTCTTTTGAGCTGCTGCCGCCGCTGCCCACGGGCTGCCCACGTGACTCCCCCTCAGTCAGCCTCTTTACACCCAGCCCCTGAAACAGACAGAAGAGGAGGAAAGAAAGAGAGTGTGTGAGGCAGAGGAGGCATCTGTGTACTGTAGTGGGCGGTGTGGAAGAGACATTTGTGTGGGTCTTTGGGAAAGAAGGGATGTGGCCTGGGGAGGGGAGAGGTAGGTTTCATGCTCCATTCAAGTGTTATATCCAGCTACCTCTCTCTGGCATCTTTCCATCTTTCTTTCTCCTCTCTTTTTCTTCACTCTTCTTCTTTATCTCTCCCCTCTTAAGCCATTAAGAAAGGAGACAGAATACAGAAAGAAAAATCTATCTATCTACACATACATAATGGGGATGGGTGTGGAGATGTAGGATATTCAAGTCAGATTTGATTTTGGTATCTTTGATACTATCCGTTCCTTTGGCAGATTTTTCTTAAAGAAAGGCGCTCTCTCTCTCTCTCTCTTTCACACACACACACACTCACACACACACAAATCCTAGATAAAAGCCAGTGAGTTGTTAAAAATGAATTTGCAGCATTAGAGCTGTTAGCATCATTCAGCAAGCAGCAAGCTTGATAATTTCCAGGTGTTGGGGAAAGCCGTTGTCCGGGAGCTCTTACAGAGCTTATAAATCCCTGTTGGGAGGGAGAAAAAAAAATCTTTGGAGGTGAATGAAATATCAAATCACAAGACTCCTATGTAGATTTATGATTGCATAAGAAGCTTGATCATTTCCATATACTGAAATGTGCTGTCCTCCTGAGCCTGCCCAGCCCTTCCAGGAGACGAGGCGCTCCGTTCTGCCTTGATCAATGTTGACTATGAAGCAAGAAAGGAGGGGGGGGGGGGTTGGTGGAAAGCAGGCTGGCACCAGATGGAGCGGGGTCTCGGGAAAGGTCAAGGTTAGCCCAGGCTGCTATTGAGTCGGTAGCAGCCTCACAGATAGATCTCTGCCTCGAAGGCACCCACTGGGGCTTCTCAAAATCAAATCTAATAGAAAAGGCAGTCACAGAATGAAATCGCTTCATCTGAATGCTAAAATTGTTATTAGGCTACATTAGAGAGATATCAGGCACGTGGTTGCCAAAAAAGGGAGCATGCCTAGCAGTTTGTGTCTGAAAGAAAAGCTATGAATATGTTGATAACATCAGTAATGGGCAAGTAGAAGAGATGGCTATCTTTAATTTTTTTTTTTGTCTGAAAACCAGATTAATATATTAAATGAACATTCCCCCCTTCTCTTTTTTAGCAGGACAGCCTTGGAATTCTTCTTTGGTGGGTGGGGGGAGTATGTGTGAAAAAAAAAAATTCAATCCAGAAACAGGTGACCCTTATTGATCAAGAAGTTTGACTCACTTAAAGAATTTTGTTAGTATCTTTTGCCAGGTGTGTGCCTTTGGACATGTGTTCCTCAGGCATTGCATTAGGGGTTGACACTGCCATGGACATCAGGCTTTGGACCACTGGAAATCTGTCAGCGGCCTTCCTCCTTTCCCTCTTCTTCCCACTCCTCTTTTTCGTTTTGCATTCTTTATAGAGACAGAACTGTTTCTGGAGAAAATTTCATCTTCCAGGCAAACCCCAAGCTAGGACAGTGCCTGGGACCAGACCTACATAGTCTGTTAGGGTAGCCACACTAGCATTTTTCAGACAGTCTCTCCCCCCAATTATCATAATGAAACCCATATTAGCTGTTTTTAACCTACAGCATAGTGATATCTTAAAGAAGGATTTAGTCTTGTAAAATAAATGCGGGCTACACTAGATTAAACATGATGACTACACTCCAAGGGTTAATAAATTTAGAATTAACAGATCATCCCAGCTTGATACAGCTACTATAGATGATTTAATATGCAGCCTAAGCAGGTTGACAGTCAGCTCACAGATGCTGATAAGATCAAACAGTCTCTTGATTCAATAGATTGAATGGTTGTACTGAGTGTCTAGAAGGTGAGTGACAGAACATATATGGCAGGGGTTCTGGTAAAGAGGAGCTTCGATTCCCAACTGCTGTTTTATGCACTGGTTTTCTTTTTCTAACAGTTCACCTTCTGTGGCAATAAAACTCAGAGCAGGGGCTTAAAAATTCTCCTCATCATATAGAGTCATGGGAGCTTGTTTAAGTTCTGAGTCAGGGAAGGATAGATACCTTTAATATCGAGATCTATTTCTAATTAGTTCTGCCCAGTAACTAATATCCACCAGTTCCTCTCCCTCTCTCTCCTCATGGGCTCTTAGGCCAGGGTTCCACAGACAGGGTACAAGATTCCTGGATGATACAGATAAAGGCAGGCTCATTGCTAAAATTATATAGGTAATTTCCTCAGTCCTCTACTTTGCTCTAGCTGAGTATGGAAAAAGATCTGACTATGAAAATGAGGTACAGAGCTAAGTTGAAATTCAAACTCCAGTACATCGCCACTGTGAGGTGTTTACACTAGGAGAGAGTTTACGTTTCTGATACTGATGTTTAAAAATTGCAAAACTGGGGAGCTTGGGACAGTTGGAACGATTGGGGAGTATCTAACAGAAAAAGTTGAGTATCCCTGTCATCAAGCCTTGCTTTGGTGGCTCTATCTAGAGTTTCTAATTCCTAACTGAGCTTTTTTTTAAAAAAAGTATAATTCCCTTTATCTATTCCAACTCTAGTATTTAAACAAAACAAACACCATTTTAATAGAAGTGTATGTGATCTGATGTGATAGACAAGTTTATAACAGTTTTTATGATTTGATCAAGAGCAAGGGCTCCTTCTAAACCCATTAGATTCTGTCATGTGAATATATATTCAGGCAATTTAAAAATGCATATTATGTATTCAATAGACCGGCACAGGTCTGAATTGTATCATGTTATTCTGTTCTATCACACCCACCCCCTTCCCCAAGTCTTAATATGAAAATCTGTAATGGAGTGACTATACAGCTACGGCAATCAGTTTTTCAATGTTCCTAACTTGGTTGTTTCATTTATTTATTTTATTTCATTTTATTTTTGAATATCAAAATGTCCAGTCCACACTATGAGCTAATGGCCCACAAAATTTTCCTTTAATAAATAAAGCCATTTAGAATGGAATAATAGCTCCACACACTGTTAACACTTTAACTTTTCCCTTCTAGCTTTCATGTCCTAGTGGGTAGCATGGTGTTGTTCTTTTTTTTTTTTTTTAATTTTATTTTATTAAATTTATTGGGGTGACCGTGTTCTTCTAATTCAGAATTTATTTTCATTAGGTAACCTCTAGAAAATTCTTAAAATATTTCATTCTTTAAAAATGCTGGTTGGAATCTTGGTGTACTGTGTTTTTTGAGACATAAAATGTATCTCTATGTAGACTGCATATTTAAAGATTATGAGATGAAAGTGAATCTTACACATTTTAGGCTGAGGACAGTATTTAAAGTGAATTGGTGACTGGCAGGAGGAGCTCTGAACTCAGGTATGGCTGTTCCTGGAGCAGGGGTAGTGGGCATTTATTTCACATATTAACCAGATCTAAATGCTTCCAAATTTTATTCTCCCTTTCTTGGACAACGTGTGATTGCAGCAGGGGGCACTACCAACATACGAATTACTTGGAAGTAGGAAGCTTCAGCTCTCCTGTTTCCCCGACTACTTGGAGGCATAACCACTGAAAACAGTTATCTCTCAGAAATTTGCATATTTATGGTGCCTCCTGCAGGTTCCTGTGATTGCTTTACAGTCAGGAAAGGTAACAGAAAAATATATATCCTCCTTTAAAACATGAAAAAGGATCATGTAGGAACAGTGACTCTAATAGGAGACTAATCCTTGCAAAGCCTGTAGCACGAAATTTGTTTCTGGAACACTTTTTGTTTTGGTTTTGTTCTAGGATTTGAAGGGAATATTTTGGAAGTTTCAGGGACTAAGTCCCTGATTCCTTGAAAATAGATATAGGAAAACACTTAATATTTTGAGAAAAAAATTAGCATAGACTTATTTATTCGTTGAATGAATACCTCTAAAGAACAGAAAATTCCTTGCAGACATGGAAAAGCCACCCAATAGATCATTTAAAAGCCTAGCTCCATGGCACATATATTTTTTTAGTTCTACTCATAAGCAATGAACAAATGTGCAGTGTAGCCTTGGATATAAAAGTTAATTAGGTCTCAGAAGAGAATAGTTTCATTTTTATTGGCTCTGAGTTCCAAGGATACCTTTGATACACCTTCTCTTTCAGCCCTTCTTGACCTTCTTTGTGGAAACTGTACACAGGCCAGACACTCTGGCTTGTTTGGTTCTGGATGCCAGATTTCTGTTACTCTGCTAGCTCTGTTGAAAAGCATTCCACCAAAGTAAGCATCATAATTGAAATTACACCCAGAAAAATCTAATCTTACTCCACCTCAGGACCAAGGTACAGTTAATGTGATACTGCATCAGAGTTTAAGTTCAGCAAGAGATTTCATACACTCTTCAGTTGACAATACCTGAATGCAGGAATATGGGGGCTGAAGCTTTAATTCTGAGTCATCCAGTTTCCACGTATCTTCATCAAAACCCCATTCTTATTTTATCACTTTTGTACTTATTTTCCTTCGCTCTTAGAAGGCCAGCGTACAGTGCTCATGGAATTGTTATCAATAATCATCGGCAAACATCCTTATTCCACATGATGGATTTCCACAATATATAACTTTCTCGGTATCCCATCCTTTCTGTAGAAATGCCTATCAAAATCAAGGGGATGAAAATAATTTTTCCTGAAATTAGACTTTACACGATAAAGACACCATGTAGTAAAAATAATAGGTGCTATCAATAGTACGTGGTGATATAAATGCCCAAACTGTGAGCAGAAGGATTCTCTTATGACACGTTAGTCACCACAGTAGTATGTATACTTATGTACTACCTTTTAGTGTTAACATTAGGCAATATATCTGTTTGTTATTCTGGCCAGGGAAATTCTCATTAAAATAATTACAACCATCATCTTTTTATTTCAGTGCAAGTTTATCCACAATGTTTAGGCATTTTGTATTATGTTGAAAAAGTATGTTCTTCCTGATTAATATTTATTTCCTTGCGGCTGGTCAATCTCTTGTCCCTAAAAACTGAAGAAAAGATACCAACTAAAATCAGGGGCACTTTTGTCCCTTTCAACTCCCATAGTGAAAAGCTTCTTTCTTTTAAAATATTTAAAAATTGGAAGTAATGAATCACAACTTTTTGCCATTGTCAGAAACATATTAATTTTAAAACGTTTTTAAAAATGAGATATCATGTCAATATTACTGAGGGTAAAATCACTGAAAACATAAGCCTGGGCTCAGCATTTAAACATTTCTCTTTGTCACATTAATTTCAAGAGATTGAAACACTTAAATATGAACATTAGTGGAAATAAAACAATCCAGCTTGGAATTACTAAAGCTAAAGTCATATATATATATTTTTTGTTTAAACTAGTTCCTTTTTGGTTTCAGGCTGCTTTTCAGTTTGATTTATTTATGCTAAAATAAAAGTAAAAAACTGAGAGTTGCAAGTTCCCATTAATGAGAGCTGACTTCCTGTAAAACAAGTTTTAAAATGAACATATTTTAAACTTTCTAGAATCTTTAAATTAACACGCCCAAAAGATCTACACTATTTAGCAAAACCCCTTTATATGCTTAATATTCAAATAATTAATTTATATGCCTTTCCCTCTCGTACATTTATAGTTAGAAACCAAGTTTATTTTAAAAATTCCACTAATCTTGTGTTTTCTCCTACTAATTAAGCTGGGAGTTCATGATTGAATATTTTGAGAAGAAATAGCCATGATTCTTTCCCCACCATATTTGAAGAACACTTACTGATATTTCCCTTATTGCCTAAGCAAAGCTACAAAAATCGCTGTTTGGGGATGGGTGGGAGGTCAATTGCCAATGTAAGGATCTGTGAGCCTTGTCTCTTTTAAATTAGAACCAGCTAGAACAGGCCTTGATATTTAAAGAAGGTAGTATTGGGATAATCAGGCTCCAGAATTAATCTCTCAGAGTTATTCTGTTACAATGCACTTGGATTTTGGCTCCTTGAATATTTTATTGCATTTCAAAATCTGAGAATTGAGAACAATAGAAAGAACATTTTATCTATGATAGATAGAAATTTGAAGTTTCTGGGAACCTAAGTGGTCTATTTTATAAGTTTTTATTCACACATGAGACATTTTCCTAGGGTCCTACTCTGTGCTGAGTGGGGAAAAAGATGTAAATGACAGAAGCTCTGCCCTATAAGCACTGATAACCCAGGACTTGAGTCAGGCGGTGGCTTTTATGACATGTTATTATATGTACACAGAAAGACATGCAATTGTTTTTACCTGATGCAAATGGACTTGCAGTTTATAATGTTTAGGTTACATAACAGTGCAAATGGCCTATACTTAACTATTTAAAAAGTGAAATAATATAATTTTTCACTGTATGCATATTTAATTTATTAGTGAATAGAAACAAATACCTATGTTTTTTTCACCTGCAGCAGCAACTGAAAATACATTTGTGGAATTCATTCCTTGACTCAACAAACATATTCAATGCCTACTATGTGTTAGGGAAGCGAAACAATGTCATTTAAAAAAAAATGACACATTCACAAATGCATGCTAGAAATAGTCTATAATATTGTCTACAAAATAAATGTAGTGCAGAAGGCTCATTTCTCTAAAATGACTAGTTAGGCTACTTAATAACATCATGAACACTGAAAACAAAAGATTATCATAGGTATCAATGATCAAACTTCATTAATTTACCATTCTATTTTCTGGGAAACCAAACTCTGGTAAAAATCTGGAGTCAGAAGTGACCAGAGCTGTGTTCCTTCAAATAGGTCCTTGCTAACGGCTTAGAACTGTTCAAATCAGTAATGTGAAGCCAGGGCTATACAAAGCAAGGATAATAGCGTGCGTCTATATGGCTTTCGCATGTGTAGCTCGTGAACTTTGTGACATAAAGTCTTGTGCCTGTGTGTGTGTATCCTAGTGCCTTAAAAATAAAAGCCATCTCAGAGCACGAACCACATCTCATGTCTGCTCAGTGCAGTGCTCCATAAAGAAAGAAAGAATAAAAATTCTTAGGACCAGATTCTCCATTTTATAGGAACCTGGAGGCTTAGTTAGCTGACCTTATGCAAAAGATTTTTTGTTTTTAAGAGAAAGAGAGAGAAAACAGGCAAATTGTATACAACCAGAAATGTGAGACTAGAGACATTTATCCTCTACCATACTGCTAAAGAAAGATGAAATAGAAATAGGTATTTTCTACCTAAAAGGTTCCCTTTGCTGAATTTGGCAGGAAAAAAAAATACCGATGCTTAACGATCAGGAAAAAAAACGTGTCTTTATTTTTGGAAAAGGGACCAGAATGGCCCCAGCTATTCAGTGATCTCTGTGAATGATTGGCATGCATCTGGAGTGTTTGTGGGTCTGGATATTCGTGGGGTTTATGAGAAACTGGCAGAGAAGGAACTTGAGCCTGGTGACATGTTTTGATGACTACTTCTCTTTTGTCACATACTTAATTTCAGAGGAGACCAACTAAAGCTATTGTGAAGTGAGAATTATCAAGTCGGTTTGGCACTTGATGGCTTGATTTGGTGGTCTGATTTCAGTAAGAGAGAACAGAGAACAGGAACTGTTCTTCTAGAAGTGAAAAGGTTTCTAAACGTAGACATGGCTGCACACAGTTCTTGGTGGGTCCTTCTGTATGAAGTCGGTGACCTTAGGGCCTGCCAACAGCACCCAGCTAAGGCCACATCTTGGCGTGTGTGAGAGAAGCTCACAGAGCAACATGCGTTTGAAAACTTCATTTTAACTCTTCTACCACCTGATCTTTATGGAATTGCTTTTCTAAAGCAAACAGAGTTGGAGAAGCAAGGGTTTGAGCCTTTTATCGTCATGTTTCATCCTATTTCTACTCCCCTCTGATGGACATGTTAACTAGAGAAACCACCGTCACCCTCATCTCCTACCCCCACCATCACCACCATCACCACTACCATCATCACCACCATCATAACCTCCACTGTCATCACCCCCACCACCATCATCACCACCATCAACACCACCACCATCATTACCCGCACCACTCTGTTTTCCTTATGATAGAATCAGCATCAGCTACATTGTCACTAATTACATATTATGGTGGTGGTAGACCAGGTTAATAGAACATATTTTAAAAATCTGGTCCATTAGATAACCTAAGGTAAATTCTTCATCAATCTGTCAACAGTCAAAATCAAGCAGAGAAATATATGGTGTTTGTGTACAGTCCTTGGTTAGTTCAGTGCTGACTGCACCATGTTTGTTGTGGCTTTCTGAACAAACCAAGTGGTACAAGGAAAGCTACAACTTTCTGAAATACGTGTAAGATGTTAATACCTCTTTTATTTTTACCACAGTGTTAGTAAGATAAAAGAAGATCTGAGGTGTTTTATTTCTCCTTTTCAGTAAAGTTTTACATTTTCATCAGAATGTAACATCAAATGTATACATACCTCAGTGTATGAATATGAGGTTGTAACATATCTTGACATATAGTCTTGATGTTTTCAGTTGTCTCTCTCTCTATATATATATATTTTTTTTCCAGGATAATAAAATAATAAGCACCTATAATAATGGCAAAGAGTACTTGTCCAAATAAAGGGCTAACTGAACTGCCTATAAAATTTCCTTTTAGACAGTGAAGTCATAGCTAGAAGTTGGCAATAAGACCATCTGAAACTATTAAAAATCATTTCTGTGATGTTTTCTTAGAAAGGAAGGGAGAAAGGGAAGGAAAGAGAGAGAGAGAGGGAGAGAGAGAGAGAGAGAGAGAGAGAGAGAGAGAGAGAGAGAGAGATCTCTAAAAGATTCCTCAGCTGAGTTATTCTGTCTTTTACAATACAACTTCACATCTGGACTGATAACTTGAATTCCACCCAGTGCCATTTAAATAGCCCAAGTTATAAACCTCTTAAACTTGGGGTTTATAATAGAAACACTGACAGACCCTTAACTATAGTGCCTCTATAGTAATGAAAGCACAACTATTTCATTATAGCAGTGTCTGGCAGGGCTGCTATAATTAAGAGCCTGTCAGCGTTTCCATTAAAAACCCAAATTTTAAGAGGTTTTTAACTCACATTGTTTTAAATCACATTGGGCTGAAATTTGCTGTACAAAATGTTGGACCAGATGTGTATGTGTGTTGTGTTGCTTTTCCTTTTATTTACAACTCCGCCCCCAGAGAGACAAATAGGTGAAGCTTGTTTTTAAGATTGGGTGTACTGAAAAAATTATTTCTTTGTTAAAAGCAAAAGCTTCATGGAGGGGGGCGCATAGGAAATGAAGTTTGAGATATTTAAAATTTTTGTTTGTACTTATTGTGTTTTTTCTTTTAGAAATGCTCTCATTTGGGAAATCAGATTTGTACATCCAAAAAGCAATGTTGAAAAAAAATGGATCTTTTGATACTGGGTTCTTGATACTGGTTTATTTGGAAGATACTGACAGTGTGGGCTGCTGGAGTTGATGGAAACATCTTACATTGTACTTTCAATTGTTCAGCTGCTCTGATATTTGGGATAATCATTTTGAGCTCACCATCCTTGGTGGGAATCACTTTTAGGCTAAAATGCACTCTTAATAGGGTTGCCTGATCAAAGTCTTAGTGGTTTCTGAGGAAAACCAATAGAATATAGATGGTTATATTCATTTCATTTATGTGGTGATAGGATTTATTCATTAGTCACACAAAAAAACACATTTATTGAGCATCTACTATGTGCTGAGTATCGCATTAGGACTTTTCTAATATAGTACGTTGGACTGGTTTCATTGGCCAGCACCTGTATGCCTTTGATGTCAATATTAGGGAGCTAAACTGAGCATTTCACCTAACAGTGTTCTAATCAGAACTCCTTGTTGTCTTCAAAGGGGACTCTTACTTGAGTGGTGAGACTACTGCTCCCCACTCCCCATACATTATTGACTCAGCACACAGCTACCCAGTCTGGAGGCAAGTACAGACTTATTTAGAGCAGATTCAGCTTTTTCCTTCCTCCTCTTTCTCCCTCCCTTCTTTTAATTTTTGGATAGGTCCATTCAGGTATGTGAAGTGGTTTGCCAGCCAGCCAAAAACACAGGGAGCCTCTGGAGAAGTACCAGACTGTTCCCCCAGGAACCTCCCTAGGGGAAGTTTGTGCCTTTGCAGAAGGTGTGGACACTGCCCTCCAGGGGCCTCCTCAGGTCCCAGGCTCTGGATCACACTGGAAGTAGAGGAAGAAGAAATGTTATTGTGTGTGGAGGGGTGGAGGGTTGGGAGTGGGTGTTAGGAGCTTAGGGAGGCTGAGGAGAAGAGGGAACTGTGGTCCTTCTGCTCACCTTTCAATTTAGGGTGCCTACACAAAGCCCATCCCCTTCCTCTCACACAACCCCTCTTCCTCTTTTTAATTAATATTTCCTTTGTCCTAACAAAATCCTAGTACTCCTACCCTCAAGAACCCCAAATGCAAAACCTATGCTAAATGTAGAATCTATACCTAAGTTTTATTTTTATAAAGATGACTGCCCTTTCTCTATCTTCTAAATTGCCTCTAGGAAAAAAAAAAAAGTGAAAAAGCAAGGTGGGATCGATTGCATTTTTAACCATTCATTCATTCAGTCATTCATTTATTTATCTTTAAGTTCATAAAGGTGTTTCCCCCTAAAGGCAGACAGTGAATATTTTACATTAATCTTGTAGTTTCCTTCTAGACGGACCTTTTAACCCTTCATTCTCCGGCTCAGCCCGAGTCCCCCGCGCCAGGCGATCCTCTCTGCACGAGGGCTGGGACTGTATTAAGTCTCCCTCTTCGAGCTGTTTGTTGACCACATTCACGTTCAGAGCCCTGGAGCTAAAAGCACTTTACACCATAAAATAAAAGCACTGTCTTTTTTTTCTAAAAGGTTACGTCTGGAGGCCACGCGGCTCATACTTCATACCGAAAACTACTGAAAGGACTATGAAATCCTCTATGATTTACACTCTCTCACTGCATTAGAGTATAGATCTACTAGACTCTAAAAATACGGTGAGTTTCTAACCGACGTGAATATATGTGCATTATTTCAGAAAGTCTGTTAGAAAACTTGTCAACACATTATAAAGCATAAACCAGGACTTGGCTATTAAGTACGGAGATCAGAGGCAGAATATATACTGCAGGAAGTCCTGGGGAGTCTCCTCCGCGGGCAAGATAAAAAGGGGGCGGAGGGGAGGGGAGGGGTCCTCGGTTGGCCTGGAATTTATACGCAATGTCGTCACCAAAGGTTTGGGAAAAAGCCCACGGAGCGTAATTGCCCCCTCAATGGAACCAGCAAAGATTCTACAGCTCCAAATGAAGTTAACTGAACGGCCAAAAAATAATTTTAACGTTGTCATAATTTATTACTTTCTAAAAGCCACTTTTGGAAAGGTAAATATACTTATTGTGTATTCAAGTGTGCGCGTTTAACGTGACCTTTCACCCCTCTACAAAACCACCTGCATCATTAATCAATACTTGTGTAATATTTTTAAAGCTCTTAAAACAACACATTTTTATTTCTTTAAGCACACATAAAAACCCTCCCCCTCCCCCACTCTTGGGCGCTTTAGCGAGCATCCAACTGCAATGGGGGGGGGGCGTCACTCCTAGGGACTAGCTCAAGGAACCCGGAGTGGGGGTCAGCGACCAGAAGGGACCAAATGCCTTTACACAGCCCTGGTTTTCTGGACTGGGTGAAATCAGGCTGGGGGAGGGGCGGGAGCGGAGGGCATTTCCTATTTCACTCTGGGCATTTTATGATGGTGAAATTAAATATATGTTAATGGTGGAAACGTTGCTGCTTACCTCTGCATTGGCACCCAGGGAAAGCAGCTGCAAAATTGGGTTTTTAATGTATGTTTTAAGATGTGGTTTCGGAAGGAACCCCCTGGAATCTGGAACAAGTGCAATAACATAGCAGACCTACTTGTAACTAAGTGCTTAATTTCCTATGATTTTTTTAAAAAAAGAAAATCAATAAAATGTTGCCAGTTATTTATTGGAAATAACCACAGATAGCGGCCCTGATAGGGTGCCAGTTTTAGAGAGCACACAATTGTGTAATGAATTGTAATTCAGAAGACTGTTAAATGTGAACCACAGAACCTTTCAGAGGTAATAAGTCATTACTTTTACACTACAGCCAACCCTGAAAAGCTTTATACATACCATTATATATAAATCATACATATATATTTCCACAACACACATTCGCCCATTTATACACCTTCTTTGAATATGGACATTTATGGATGGATGGGGAAAATATTTAAATTTGCAAAACTCGGTTCCGAAAGAATCTGACTCACTATTGTTACCTGAAGGGGTTTTATTTTTTTAAATTTATTTTTCAAAGGCCTCCCAGTTGTACTTTCTTCTTCCCTTTGCTCACCTTCTCTCCAACCATTCTCCTCCAAGTCCCGCTGCCCCTCCCCTCCCCCAACCCCGCAATGACATTTTTTGGTCGCTCTAAGGCTAGTTTAACAAGACAAAAAAATAGACAGTAGTGGAAGTAAGACGCTGACCTGGTCTGAAGAACTCATGACAAGGGGGAAATGGTGTAACGCACAAACGCACAATCTACAGAGCTTTACTGAAAGTGAAATCTTCCTGCTTCTTAAACGGGATTTGCGTCTCCCTCCTCCCCCCAAACTGGAGGGAAACAACAACAAACCACATTTACACTAACTCAGTTCAGCTTACATCTCTCCTAATGTTGAGCATCAAAACCTCCTTTTCTTCCTTAGAGGGGCCCGAAGCTTCACCGAGCTAGGCAAGCCAGTCATTTTCTAATAGGTTTGAAACTTTACTAAGACAACACATGAATAAACAGCCGCTTGCCGGCGCGACTGGGAGGTGGGCGCGCGCTTGCAAGCCGGGGGCCCTTGCTTAAAACAATAAAGCCCCCTGCTGGGTGGGCGAATTTATGAAAAAGACGGCCCTTACACTGAAGAGGGGGAAGAGAAGCCACGAGGGGTTGTGGAACCCTTGGAGCACAGGGAAGGAGACTGCTTGCTCTGCAGATACACACTCACACACGTCCACCTGCAGCTTGGAGTCTCGCGGGCTGCGGCCACCTGCCTCCACCCTGCAAGCTTGCGCCTCCCTTGGACTTGAGTCCCTTTCCTCTCCCCCCTGCCCTTCCGGATTTGCAATCGCAGCGCGGTCTCCGCGGCGGCAGCGGCGGCTGAAGCTACAGGGTGGCGCAGGCAGGCAGGGAGGCTGGGAGGCGGGAGACGCCGGGGGACTTTGCAGGCACGTTTCTGAATAAACTTTCCAATCGCAGGGGGTGCTGTTGCTGTACATTTCACGTAAAACTGAAAGTATCCCACGCCAGAGTGAAGCCCGCTTTTTGACAGCGGCAGTGTGTGTGTGTGAGTGTGTGTGTGTGTGTGTGTGTGTGTGTGCGCGCGCGCGCGCATTAAAGAGACAGGGGTTTATTTCCAACAGGTCTTCCCTAATTTCCCGAGAACGTCTGCAGAAAGGCCAGACCCGGGCTGCGGGTTCCAGCGTGTGCGCCTTGGCTAGGAGCGCTTGAGGAACACGGCGCTGACCCCCCGCGGTCACCCCACCACATGGCCTCCCCGTAGCTCCAGCGAGACAGCGTTCTCTTTCCATTCCCCATTTTCTCTCCCCGGGTAACAGCACAGGAATAGTTGTGCTCTGCCCGTACGAAACATTTTCTTTCTATTCTCAGTGCTTTTGCAGTTGCTCGGGAATGGGAGGGGGTGTGTCCATCCCTGGGACCCGGCTCGGGGACTTCGCTCAATGCCGGGAGCACGTTCCCAGGGATTGGAACTACCGGGACTGCCGGTGCTTTGTCCTCTGGCCTGCGGCCGCTCGGTGAAGTGGACGCCTCGGCGACTCCCTAGCCCAGGGCCCCGCTCTCCCCTCCGGGGGCCGAAACGTGCCCCCAGTCTGGCTCCGGGTTCTTTATTCCTCAGCCTCTCTCTTTCCGCGACCCTAGGGAGATTCGACTCCGTGCTTCCAGTTGCATCCAGACCCAATCGCTTGTGGGGGCGCGTAGAACCACGGCCCTTCCACCCCCAGTTTGGCCTTGGGGGCGCTCTCCCAGCCCTCCGACCCAGGCCTGCACCACTCTCCTCGCCCTTGCCCCTCTCTCCAGGCCGCCAGGGCTCCGGGAAGCCCGGGTGCTGCCCTTCCGGACCCGCCACCCTCCAAACTTGGGCTGGACTCTGTTTCGCCGCGCGCTCCCTCCCGTCTCCCCTCGCCCGCTGCGAAGCTGTAACTTGGAGGCTCAACTCTCAACTTCGGGTGATTTTTCTTTACTATCCTCTCCTTGGGCAAAGTTTCCCGACCGCAGCCGCTGGCTCAGGGCTTTCACTTGGGCCCCGGCGTCCGCACGCGGGGCGAGAGCTCAGCGGCAGTGGTGAGGGGAAGTGGGTGTGCGCACGGAGGAGGGTGTCCGGGAGCAACTCTACCTGGCTTCCCTCCGCCCGCGCTTCCTCGGCCCCGGGCTGCAGCCTCCCCGTACACGCCAGTTTTTTAATTAAAAAAAAAAAATCTTTCATTTTTGGGGTGCGTGTGCTCGAGGAGGAGGGAGCACGTCTTGCTCCCCCCACCCCTTTACCCCCCCGTCACCCCTTTCTTCTTCCCGGGCCACGCCGCTGCTCCGGCGTTGGCTGCGGCCACTCGTGAGCCCGCGGCCCCAGCTCCCCCTCCCCTCCGCCTGCCCCTCCCCCGGGGGCCGCGTCTGGCATCTGCGGAGCCCCCCGCCCCGCACCTCCCCCGCCCCGCACTGGCCATTGGCTTGTCCTGGTCTCTTTTTCATGTCCAGCCCCTGATGTGTGTCCATTGGTGTGAGCTTCCCCTTCCCTCCTCCCCTCTCTCCTGCTCGCCCTGCCCATGTTTTGTGTGTCTCTGTCCATCCAGACTCCTGACGTTCAAGTTCGCAGGGACGTCACGTCCGCACTTGAACTTGCAGCTCAGGGGGGCTTTTGCCATTTTTTTCATCTCTCTCTCTCTCTCTCTCTCTCCCCCTCTATCTCTCCTCTCTCTCTCTCTCTTTTTTTTTTTTTGCTTAAAAAAAAAAAGCCATGACGGCTCTCCCACAATTCATCTTCCCTGCGCCATCTTTGTATTATTTCTAATTTATTTTGGATGTCAAAAGGCACTGATGAAGATATTTTCTCTGGAGTCTCCTTCTTTCTAACCCGGCTCTCCCGATGTGAACCGAGCCGTCGTCCGCCCGCCGCCGCCGCCGCCGCCGCCGCCGCCGCCCGCCCGCCCCGCAGCCCACCATGTCTCGCCGCAAGCAAGGCAAACCCCAGCACTTAAGCAAACGGGAATTCTCGCGTAAGTAACCCAATAATAGTAATAATAATTATTAATAATCACGAGAGTGCGCAGGACAGAAGCAAGAGCGAGGGGGGGAGAGGGGTGTGTGCATGCATTTTAAAATTTTTTCACGAGAAAAACCTCCGAGAGTCGGGATAAAAGAGATTAAAGGGAGGGGGAAAAAAGCAAACCTCATTCCATCTCGAATCATAGCCGTCTGTACTTTTGGGACAGCACGCACCTTTTAATTTTACAAAAATTTGACTCCTCCTCTTTCCTGCTTTCCGCTGCTTTATTTCGCTTTTCGAAAAGGAATGCAATGATTTCCCCTCTAATTTTGCAAAATAATGAACAATGCTATGTATGGATGCGAACAACTCTCTTGCAAACCTAGGGGAGGGAACTGGAGGATAAAGGGGGGTTGCTTCTACTCATCGAAGGAAGGAAAACGGGGTGGGGGGGTAAGAGGGAACCCAAGCCTAAAAAACAATTCCCAGTGAGAAAAGAGGTGAGACTGGCTCTCGGACATCAGCGCGCTCACGGTCAAGTGTGCACCGGGAGGAAAGTAGTCATCTCCACAATAGTGAGAAAGTGGGATTGTGGGATGGGGCCCCCGGCGCTCTGGAGTCTGCCGAGTGTGGAGAAGGGCCGCGGCGGCTGGGAGAGCCGGGCGACCGGGAAAGACGGGAGACGCGGACGGCGCTGCCGCCTTTTGTTCCGGCCGGAGGTGGGTGTTTGTCCCGCTGCCTTTTGTGCCGGCTTCTAGCGCTTGCCCTCCCGCGCCGCCGCCGCCGAAGGGCAGGAGCAAGGGCCCGGGGTGAGCAAAAAAGGGAGGGTGGGCGCGGGTGCCGCCACCGCCTGGGTTGTGGCTGCCCGCCCCGCCCGGGAGAACCTCAGTGGCGGATAGAAGACGCGCAAAATTAAATCAAATTAAATTAAAAACTAAATATAACAAGGCAAGAGAATGTAAAATTTCTTGCCCCAAAACAGAAGCCAAACGCTCCGCGGGCAGTTTCTGCAACGCTCTCCTCTTTGACTCCCCCCCCCACCGCAAAAATCTCACACTCTTTAAATAGGGGGGAAAAATACAATTACCCCCTTCCCCAAAACCTCTTTAGTTGCAAACTTAGAGCGCCGGCGGCACGGAGAGGGAGCGAGGAACTCCCTCCTCTTACTATTTTTTGGAAGATTTTCAAAAAAAGTGGAAGTGGATTTTGATTGGGAAAAATCTCGTGTCTGAATGTTTACAAGCACCGCGTGTGCGGGAGCCTCCTGCCAACAAACAGACAGAGGACCGAGCGCGGCGCGGCAGCCCGGGAGCGGGTGGCTGCCGCGGCCGGGCCTCGCCGGGGCCTCGCCGGGCCTTGCCGCGCCCCCGCCCTTCCCGAGATTGCCCACCCGGCGCCCGGCGCCCGCCCGCCGGCACTGCTGGCAGGCCGCACCGCAACTCTGCGCCAGCGGGGTCCACGGTTCTCTCGCCCCCAGCACAATACCCAAACCTCCCCCCGGCCAACCCGACTGCGAAATCCTCTGGGGAGAAACGCGGCTTTGCAAAACATTTTCATTTTGCGAAGCAACTGAAAAAGCGAGTTTTGCGACCCCCCCCCCCCCAACCCCGGTCTCTTGTCCACAGCTCGGGACGGCGGGGAGGTCCCCACGTGCTTTCCCTGCCCTCCTCCCACCAAGTCTGGTTACCAGCCCCTCCGCTCCCGGAGCGCTGACATGCGGCGGCTGGGGGGGGGGGGGGAGAAGGGTGTTGGGGGTGGTCAGGAGAGTAGTATATTCGAGTACGCGTTTTGGGAGTGCTGAATCTCGGGACTCCGTGCACCTCACCCTTGAGTTCTTTCCCTTTACCCCTGGTCTGGCTCAGTGGGGGGCGGGGGGGGGTCCTTGGGAGCCTATCAGTGGTGGGTGGGTTGCTGTCTCCTCGCTAACAGAGTGCGTCTGGAAAGGCGGGCGGTGGGCACTTAGGAAAGTTTGGCAGTGAGGGAAAGAAAGGCGTGACAGGGCCCACATTCTTTCTCCTCATTCATGACCCTTATTTTAATTTTTGATGCAATTTTAAAGGGCCACAGATACCCAGTTCTGTAGTTTTTAAATCGGGGGGTGTGCTTAGGGAATTGAATTTTTCACTGGGCCCTGGAACTTATCACAGACTTTGGAAGCTTCCCCCGCCCCAGCACGTTGCGGGGCCCTCCCTCTCCCCACCCCCGCGCATCCCTCCCTCGCCGCTCTCCCCCGCCCCCCACTCCCCCGGCTGCGCCGGATGCGGAGCAGACGCGGCGCGCGGCGGTGTGAAGTTACAGCCGGGCCAGGTACCCGCGGGAAGGAAGGGCAGTGTTCGCAGGACTCGGGAAAGCCGGGCCCTTCTTCGGAAGGATGCATTGGGGGCTCAAAGGACAGACTGAGGCGTGCAGTCCGGGCTGCTCCCCTGCCTCCCTCCCCCCATCCCGGGTCCATCTCGGGACACTCCAGGCTGGGTGGATTAGTCCCCCTTTCCCCCCTCCCTAGTGCTTTGGGTTAAGGGACCAGCTTGGAGGGGGTTCGGGGGTCGCTTCTTGTACTGGGTGCAAAGAGGGGGCGGGAGCCATTCGGGTCTTTAGGACCCCCCCAACCCCCCATCCTCCGCTTCTTGGGCTGAAAGAGAGCCATTCGGTCGCTAGGAGGCAGAACAAGATCAAGAAAGCTCAGCGAACTTGAACCTGTACCAGAGCCTCCCCCCACCCCCAGTTCTGCGTTTCTCCGCCGGGGAGGGAAGAGCTTTGCGAGGGTGGGGGTGGGGGAAATGGACGGTTAGGCAGAATTCCCTTTCTCCCCTCATCACCTCTTAGGTCTTTGTTCTTCATTTTGACTTTAAAAATGCTTCAGGCCAGGGCTGCGTGGAAGCGCCCGGGCGCACCGACAAGCCCCGGGCACGGAGAGCGGAGCAGGGTGGAGTTCTCGCTTTCTCTCGGGGCGGGCATTTTTGGTAGGGAGGAAAGGGGAATGAGCGCCCTTCGGCTTCGGGGTAAGGCCAAAGGGCAGGATCCCGCAAGTTTGCACTTAATCTCTAGGTTCACTCCTTCCACCTTCTCATCCCCGCGCAAAGCACCTACCCCCGGCTCCTCCGCCTCCTGCAACTCTTGCCTCCGAGCCCGAAATCACAACAATAGTAATAGTTATCATCGTAATGATGCGGGCAAGCAGCGTCATTAATAATGAATAACCTCAGCGGCCGCCGCGCTGCGCACACCAGTGCCGGGAATTGCGGGAGAAATGCATTTGCCGAGATCTCCCAAAGTAAAGTGTGAGCCTGTGGACACAGAATGAATTTCAGGAGCCGCGCTTGAGGTGTGTGCGGTGATATCGAGACTGCACCAGGTTAACCAGCTGAGTTTTTTAAGCCTCGAGTACCATTTCTCCCAACTGGCGGGCCCAGGGAACCTCGTCACCCGGCGGTCGGGCTGGATGGACGTGGAGGAGGCAGTCGGGGCCCCTGGCCGCCAGCCGCCTCCTGGCCCCGGGCCCTACGGCCCTGCGGCCGCTGCTGCACGTGTTCGCAGCGAGCGCCGCGGTAGCCTGCAGCCTGCACGCTGCTCGCTTTGTGCTTCATAGTCCCTGCGCCCAACTTCACTTTCTGCACAGCCCGACCCGGCCGGGCCCCCTGCCCCGGGCCTGTCGTCCCTGCCTTAGCTTTTGTTTCTTTGCTTTTCCTCTCTACATTTCAGCCTCGGTTTGCTTCCTTACCCTGTTAAGACAATTATAGGGAAAGACTTGGAAAGCAAACTTGAAGGCAGATCTCCTCCCACCCCCCCAGCAGCCCTCGTTTCCCTTGCTCCTTCCCTACATTTCTTCTAAGGCTTTTTTTTTTTTTTGTAATTTATTCCTTTGCAATTGCAGAGAGAGGAACGAGATCTCAGCCGCTGGGGCATTGAGACGTTTCAGTCTGTCTTGCTGTTTGAACGCAGAAGCATTTTATTTTCTATTTCTCCCCTTGTAGAGAATTCGCGGCTAATTATTATGATTATTTGCTCACTCCCTTCCACTTCAGTCCTGGACTCTCCGCTTTGTAGCAGGAGCTTAGGCCCGAGCTTAGAAAAGATAGTATTGTGGGGGCGAAGGAGGATGGAGTTGAATTGAAGGAGGGGGTAAAATGGCTGAGGTTAGGAATATTTTCCGGGAAAGAGGAATTTGCATTAAAATACAGAGAAATTATCAGATGCCCAGAAAGGAAATGTTGATTGCCACTGAGAAAAAAACGTCAATGCAAATCAGTAGACTACACCAAGAGAACTGTATTCTCATATTTTCTTTGTGCCCCACTTCGTCTGATTTTTAATAATATAGCAACAATAATAAGAACAGGCTTTGGAATTTCTCTGAACATCACTAGCCAAATGTTTTGCAGGGAGCCCGATGTTAAACGTATTTCATACATTAGGATATAATTCTTGTTAATTAGCAATAATTTACGTTAAGAGCATAGAAAATGTTGAGGTTACAGGTTTTATATCTGTACATTTGATCATCTTGTTATTTTCAAGAACTTTGCCTCCTATAAAATTAATTAGGTGAAATGTGGAGGTGTAATCAGCAACCTCTGAATTACCACTTCATTTCCTGGTTTTGATTATAAATCAGTTCAGTCACTACATTTAGAAGACCTTAACCAAGTCTGTTTTGTACCGCATTACCTTTAACTATTTGATACCTAGGAGAATATTTCCATTTGCTCCCAAATAATATTTACACTTTAAGAAATGTGTCAGGCCTTGGGAATAAAAAAACAAATCTTAACGGAGTTTTTTTTTTAAAATGTTTTTTCCAAAGGGTCTATGTACTACTAACTTTAGTAAAATAAAATATTTTTTCTTAGTCTTTCTTCAGTCTGTAAACCTCAGAACTTGTAGTTAATGCTGAAAAACCACAACAAAACTACATTTGTTAATGTGTACCTTAAATCCTTAATTCAAATAGCAGGGATCTTGGAGAACGACTTTCTTATTCAGTTCCTCATTGGGTCAAAATGAAAGCAAATGTAGGATAAAAATGACATAGAGGCATAATGCACAAGCATTTCTGTTTGTCTTCTTTTATTTGAAAAGTATGCATGTGTAGTCTGTATTTATCTTTTGGTCAGTGTGTTGGGCAAAGAAACATAAGTGCTTACCTTGCTGTCTTTATTAGTAGGAATATAACCTTCATATTCCTGTGGTGACCTTATGTTAAATTAGGAGGAGGACCAGAGGCTAGAAATTATGACATGTCCTACTTGAGCACAGGTGCAGCTAGGCAGGGCTCTCTCAATATTATTTCACCCAGCACATCTGGGAGTTACTCCAGATCTTCCCCCTCAATATTCAACCTGGGTAGGGTTGAAATAAATTTAACCTGAGTTCACTGGATTTTTGCACTTTATCAAAATCTGTTCCAATATTCTACACTCAAATTAAAATCTATTTTTTGATTCTCTGTGGCTTTAAGTTCATTAAATGTGAAATTGGCAGCTTGCTAAAGAAGGTCAGACTGATTAACTGTTTAAGACATACATTTTCTGCTTCAGTTTTATTAACTGGCAGCATCCTGGATGTGTTGTGTATTTTGTGATTTTTTTTTTTTCATAGAGTAAGCATAAGGTTTCAGGAGCAGAGCCTTACCAACTCTTTTTTTCCCCTTTGGAAGGTCAAAAAATGATAGAAGCTGTTCAAATAGATGTTGAAGTATTTTGGTGCAAAGTTAAAAAAAGGAAACAGGAATGAAAGACGTACCTACCTTGTTATACCATCCGCTGGTGATTATGTGAGCAGAAATAGTCCCATAATGAAGCGTTTTAGAGCTCATTCAGAAAATTAGTCAACTTTGACAACATTAGGCAAAGTATTTCAAGTCTAAAGAAAGGACTTCTCAGCCTTGTTCTGAAAT
This sequence comes from Rhinolophus sinicus, assembly GCF_036562045.2. Lineage (NCBI taxonomy): Eukaryota > Metazoa > Chordata > Mammalia > Chiroptera > Rhinolophidae > Rhinolophus > Rhinolophus sinicus. The sequence continues at coordinate 42,637,626 of NC_133755.1, read as the reverse complement.
GCGGCGTTTTGCTTGACCATTCTGATTTTTATGTGATGGGGGCCACCAAGTGCAAACATGTTTGGAATATTTTAGGGTTTCTTTCTTCAGAATGAAAAAATGACTAATTGGCTTATTTTCTTAAGTACTCAAAAGTATCCCATTTAGCTAATGTGTCTGAGAAGAATTGCCAGTGAATTTGGTATTTCTTTGATTTTGTGGCACTGCTGAGATTGAGATCAGAAAGGTTTTTGGCAGTGTGAGTTATGCTGCGTTATGATTATTATTTAGATCTGTTTCACAGGTGAATGCAGTCGTTTTCTTATTACGGCGGTGTAAATGTGGCACATTTTCTGTGTGATGTAGTAGCTTTCTAATTTATGAAGCTATGTCTTTATTCTTAGGAGTATATACATTCACACACAAAGGGTGTGTATGTTTATTCACTTCTCCTTTTATTCTTTGGCACAATAGACAACTTAGTCTATAGGAAAAAAGAAACTTGGTTTCAATCCATGTTTTCATCAAGTTTTTCGGTGGGGGTAGTTATTATTTAAGTTTTCTTTAGGCCTTCTGCATTAACTATTTAACAGTCACATTCTTCCCAAACTCACAAACCAGATACATTTATTGTTGTTGTTGTTATTGTGTGTGTGTGTGTGTGTGTGTGTGTGTGTGTCTGGAATTATGCAAGTCAGACAGTTTTCTTTAAATATATGATGATTTGCCTCATTGGTAAATTTGCTTGCTTGTTGACCACCTCCACAGCCTTGTACATTTTAGGTGCTCACATTTTATGGGTGTTATATGGAGGAGCCTAGAAACACTTTATGTAATGTGGTGGGGTGGGATGGGATTAAGAATGAATGTATTTCCCCCTTTTCTCTCCTTTCTGGCATTCTAATAATTGTGCTTTTGTTTCTCCAACCACAGCCGAACCTCTTGAAGCCATTCTTACAGATGATGAACCAGACCACGGCCCTTTGGGAGCTCCAGAAGGGGACCATGACCTCCTCACGTGTGGGCAGTGCCAGATGAACTTCCCATTGGGGGACATTCTTATTTTTATCGAGCACAAACGGAAACAATGCAATGGCAGCCTCTGCTTAGAAAAAGCTGTGGATAAGCCACCTTCCCCTTCACCAATCGAGATGAAAAAAGCATCCAATCCTGTGGAGGTTGGCATCCAGGTCACGCCAGAGGATGACGATTGTTTATCAACGTCATCTAGAGGAATTTGCCCCAAACAGGAACACATAGCAGGTAAATGAGAAGCAAGGAGAAAAGCTGTTTGCATGTTTTCTTTTCATTTGCAGAGGCGCTGTAGCCAAGCACTAAGGAATGGTGAAGTGCTTTCTGTATTTCTCCATGTGACTGTCCATGACAGCCCTGTAATGTTAAAATAATCATTCCTATTACTTACATCCAGAACACAAAAAAATAAATATTTCCACTTCACTGAGTCAGCTGTAGGTGCAATAGGTACACACACCTGATACCTTCTCTCTGGATCTCCAGATTCTGAATTTCTCCCCTTTTTTCTTCCCTTCTTATTTTTAAGTGTTCAATCTTACTACACCTAGCCTAATTTCCAATGTCCATTTCTAGCCTTGGGGACAATTCAGAGGCAAAGCAGCCATATAGACATTTGTAGTTTGGCGAATGACCTGTTTGAGTCAGGCCTCCCTAGGGGTTCAGTTAGTTCTCAAGGCTTCCATGAAGTGGGCTGGGCTGGCAGGGTGTTTTGAGAGGGTGGAAAGAGTTAACTGAGCTTCAGGGCTAGCCTTGGATCCATATTGGCTGTCAGCCCGTATGGGGCTGTAATTAAACACAGCCCCGTGGTGGGATGACACCATGACCTTGACTTTAAGATGCCATTTTCGACTGGCCAGGCCAGAGTAAAGAGGGCAGTTGCTGAAGCGCACAGACATGCTTACTCGAAAAGTTTAAGGGCATGTTGGAAATTTCAAAAGGTTGGTTTGACAGGAACGGCTGCTCCCTGCAGCCTGCCTCCTCAGCTAAATGATAAATGCTTCTCTCTGCTCTCTCTTGTCTCTGATGTGGTTTTGACAGATGTATCTTGATTTTGTTTGTGGTTTACACAACCACATGTCACCCTTACAAATGTCCAGTCCAGACTTCCACTGTTTCTGCTATAACACAATGTAAAAATTCTCTTGGAAAAGTACATGCAATACATTCAACAGCTCTCCTTCCTTTGGTTAATTTTAGCAGAGAGGTAGCTAGGTGTGTGGGTTTCTCAGCCACACAAGGGAAAAGGAATTAACAGCTAACAGAGGGACTTAAATCCCTACTCTTAGTGATAAACAGCAACACTCTATAGTGGCCTTTAAAACGTATTTTTTAACGAAACAACAGTGATTTAATATGTAAGACAAAGTGAATGCAGATTCTACGGTGACAAAAACAGCATGCCTGTTGTGGATCACTTTCCTCTATTTTTCTCTGCTCCCTCCCCCTAAGGCAGAAGATTTGTTCAGTTTTAGGCAAGGTGGTGCATATAATCAATTGATTCACTGGAAGTTGTCTCTCTGACCTAGTTTGACCACAGAGTTGAACTGTAGTAGGTCAGTGGTCCGGAGAGGATTAAATGTCGTATTATTTCTCCTCTCCCCCTCTGGAATTTGATCATTAAAATCAAATGTGGCATTTTCTTTCCTTTTTAAAAAATGCTTCCTGCAGTAGCACTCAGATACTTCTCCTTTAGTGCAGTGAGAAATCTGCACCCAGGGATGCTGCATTTACAAAATATTTTTCTTGAATCCACCACATTTCGCTTATGTGACATGTAGGTTAAGATTTTATCTCCACCCCCTTCCCCCACCCCCCAGTAGGATATGGGAATGGCCATTTCCATGTACTGTCTTGTGACTGGAAGGAAAATGAACAGAAGTGTAAGGCATGATTAATGAAGCAGGAGCAAGCGGAAGGGGATTTGTCGTCTTCAGAGATCCAAAGCCTTTCTAAATCACCAAATATGGAGTAACACTTGCGTGATGTAACATCGTATTTACATATTGAGCTGCTCGTTTAAAAGACAAAACACAGTGTCTGTCAAGCAAGAATTAAAACCACACTTCTTACTGAGGTCCCAGATAGGTTATTCAGTCTCAGATTAAGCAGCTCAAAAATTCTGTGCTTCTGTACTTAGAGGAGGAATCTAAGAGCTGGGGGAAAGGCCCTATAGGAAAGGCCTTTTACTGTTACAGTTGTGAATCTATGTAGGGAAAGAAAAGATATTTTCCTTACCTTTCTGGTTGTATATTATTGTTATGTTTTTAAAGAACGTGTACAATAACAGAGTCCAGAGAAGCCAAAAACAAAAGACAACTTTAAAATGTTTTATAGGGTTAATACAAAATAATTCATTGAAGTGAAAAGCTATCTAAGATATTCAGTGGGTGCACAAATGCTGCGACTCAGGTGAGGTAAACCTTGCATGCACGAATAATTACAGAGCCTTGAATCCTTTCATTGTGTTTAATCACCTATTCCCACCCTGGAATTGGCTGTACATAAATAGCATGGTCACATCTCAAAGCGAGATGTCAGTAACTAGCATCATGACTTCTCATAATTCATAGTAATGAATTAAGAGTTTCCTATGGTGAAATTAACATTCTACCATGGCACATAAATTAAGATGCCCTGGCCCTCAGGTGCCTCTGAAGTCAAGTTCTGGAAGACGGCTGTGTACTCCCAGCCCATTTCTCTCAAGCACGTCTTCACAATTCCAAGTCTGCTTTTCTTTTTATGGTGAGGAAGGAAACAATAAGAGTAATCATTCAGTGGATATTTGAATCGTGTCACAAAAAGAAAGGAGAAGCAGTGCTCTGTATTAAGAAAGAGATATATTGATGAATCTCTAGAAGAATATGTTTGGCAACCACATAAAAGGTAGTCATTTAAGTGTGCTGTGTAGGAAAGGCTTTATTAAAGTGGTGTAAGTTGGGTTTGAGCTCACTGTGCTCTGTGCCATTTTAACAGGCAGGAAGCAGGAATGAAACAGAGACAGATCTTCCTGAGATAAATAAAGCTTAGAATTTGGGGCTTTCAGATAGGAGAATGAGGTAGAGTTCTTTAAATCTTTAGTAAAATGGTATGCATTTTGACTGAATATAGGCTTCTCAATAGTGAGTATTTCTGAGAAAGGATAATTTTTACCTGGCGAATAGAGGGGTATGTATGTGTTAACTAGACACATATATGTGGATCAGGTTGCTTTCTTCATTTTACTCAAATAGTCAAAATGTATGACTATGACCCATTGAGACCATTGAAATAGTATTAATTTAACTGGAAATGAGCAGGTTATACTGTGCGGGGCCCAGTCCATCAATTTGTGTGTCAGATATCCACCATCAGCAGCCTTTGACTGGCAGTCAGGGCTTTTAATAGGGGTTTGGTTTTGTTTTCTAGTCTCATGTTTTATGATGGGAACATATTCATTGGAGATTAGTGAATATAAAACTGCTGTTCACTTATAGAAAAGGCCACAAAATATTATCCCACAGTATCAGATTTGAGGTTTTGGCTTATTGAACATAGAAATCTTTAAATTAGGACTGGGCTATCATAAAGTTAGCTTTTTGAGAGAATGGGAGAAAATATGACAAGTTCTGTAAAATGAAGTAAAGTCTACTGCTATTGATATGTAACATTTTTTTCCTCCTTAAAATCCTGAACATAGACATTTATATCAGGGTATTTGAAAATGACTTGCCTAGACAATACACCTCATATCTAAATAATAGTATGTCTAAGACAGATGCTCTAATGAAGGTAGAAATACTAATTCAAAATAGAAATACATTAACATGTTACTTAAAGGTAAATCAAGTATAACATAAGTAAAACATACTTATGCTTTTCAGAATTTAGAAAATCAACTTGCCTTTTCTCTTTGTACCCATTCTGATTCTTCCCTAGCTCAGACTGATCTGGAGGATGGTATTTGTATACTTTACAGTGTAATTGTAAATGAGACTAAATTATCGTATCCTATCATGACTACTTATTTTTCATTTTTCTTCATTTGTGTGATTCTGAATAAAAACTACTGACTGCTGAAGTGAATTTTTAGCATGACAGCTAAACAACAACAACAACAACAACAACAAAAGCCCAGTATACTGATTAACATTTTACTTGTCTTCAGAATCCAGAGTCTAGAGAATATTGTTTACTAATAAGTACCTGGGATTTTCATTGGGAGCCTGTATTTGTGAGGCCACTACCCAAAGAGCCATGTCCATGAGACTGGGAGTCCTATATACAAGCTGTATTTGTAAATAAGACAGAGAAAGGTTGTGAACTGGCAGCTTGGATGTTTTGTCAAAGTGCAATGTCAGAGAAACTCTTTCTAAGACAAATTGTAAATAGAACTGTCACAGTGATTGCATGATTGAGCTGCAGAAGTGTCTTACAATTGTTGGCATTGTCAGAGGACTTTTGAAAGCTTAATTAAACACAGTGGCCCACATGGCTGCTAAATTTACTTCGGAAAGCCAAAAAGAAAAAAAAAAAAATCTGAAATGTGGAAGATCCCCCAAATCCTAAGTTCTTCAGACATTACCCTTCTGGTGACACAGAAAAGATGCATTGTGCATTTCCCTAGTTGTCTTTTATAAATAATAGTTTTGAGAATAGGGCCACGTGATATGAAGATCATCCTGTGTGTGATGTGGCGATTGTGTTAGTTTTTCTGTCTCCTGCTGTTACAGACAGTTAATGTAAAAATGGCCTTTTATTGGAAACACAAATATGTATTCACTTCAAGAACAGGAGCAGAGGGAGAAAGTTTCCCTCCCATTCTCTGTGTTTATTCTGTGAAAGCCTGAAAAAACAGTGCTGTAATTTCTTAAATCACCCCATTCCTTGTTGTGTTGCAAGTTGTGCCTTTTACTTTAAAGGATCTGAAATCTGTTTTGCACACCTTTCTCCTAGAGAATGTGGCATTTAATTGTGGAGCTGCCCATGGGCTGGAAAATGCAAGTGGGTGTAGAAACATGCAGGCGATGTCAGGACAGCGAACCTTAAGCTCAGGGAAGAGGCGAGTTAGATGCATATTAATGGCATATTTTAGAATCCTGGAAAATCATTAATGTCACACTGCAGCATCAATGTACTTTGGCTAATGCGAGAGGACTAAATTGGAGTATATAACAAACATGCAAATCCTAGGGAAGCATTTTTCAGAAATTCATGATTTTTTAGTGAAAGTGTTTAATAAAGGAGAATACATGAATGGTGGCTTCCCACATTAGTCAGTGAGAAAAAAAGTAAGTTTGGCTTTCCTTTGGGGGAATATCTGAAATTTAACCAAAGTAGCACAGTTAGGGAGATGCACCGGGATTGTGTCATTTGATGTTAATTTAATCTACTTTAGTTGGCCTGTTCACTCCCTTTATTGCTCAAAGAAATCATTTGACAAAATTTACCCCAAGCCCAAGTCTGTTTTTACATACAGTAGTACCAGCTTTGTGCAATAAAAAGCACTTAGCATCAAGCTGGACCCAGCCTGGCACCTTGCCACTTTTTTAGCAAGAGATTTAATCACCAAGGATCTTTAGTACCTTTCTGCTTGTTCAGATTTCATTTAGGTCATGGTTATGTCAGCAGTGTTGTTATTACAAGGATTTAAAAAAATTTTTTTAACTTACTGCCCATTTTTAACATTACCTCAAATCAAGCAGGTTTTTATTTTATGTGTCAATTTGGAAGGACATTAATAAAATTCATAAAATATGTTCAGACTATATAATTTAATGGATAATGCCTAGTATTTTTATTTGTAATACAAATAGAAAATTGGCCGTTGTAGCCCTCCCTCCTCTGTTCTTTCCTCCTACCCAGGTAAATAAGCATCCTTCAGGTGCTTCTCCCCGTTACTTCCAGGGTACAGAGCTCTGGCCAGTATCAGTAAATTTACCTTTGTAATTTGCCATGTAGTTTTTACAACAATGACCTAATTAATTTGAGCATGAACCATATTATTGCTACTAGAGTCATTTTCTGTCACAAACTTAATTTCCAGGAAATGTAACCTGACGAATAAGAATGCTTTAGCTCTCCACATGTGCTCCTAGAGACCAGAGGCAGATTTAAAATAATAATAATATAAAAAAAAAAGCCAGCATTATTAAAGCCAGTATGTTTGGTGCCAAACTCAATTTGAAGCCAGTAAACATCAGACTGTATTTCTAATCAGTTTTAGAATGTAACGCAGTCCATATTGGGTTCACTGGAATTTGTCTCCCTGCTTTTTTACTGGCCAGCTGCACTCCCTATGCATTTTTAAAACATTTCAGCAAAGGCTTTTGCTGTTCTTAGCAGGGTTTCTAACTTGGGGTCTATTTCTGAGCTCATTCGTCATTCTGCGATGGCATTGAGTTAGGTTGGCAAGGGAAGGATTTGAGGCATGGGGGGTGGTGAGGTCACTTCTGACCCCAGCAGGGAATAGGTGAGCTTCATTTGCCTTTACAATAGGCACACAGTTACTGCACCTTGGAGGAGCTCTCAGGTGCCGCTCAGATGGGCGCATGTAAATGCCCTGTCAGATACGGAGCTAGAATATTAATGCTTCTTCCACCACCGCACCGTAATAAAGCTGTACACAGCCAGCTTAATATGCAGCTAGTCTGGGGAATTGTGTAAACTTAGATAGCCCAATGTGAAAGACAGCGATGTAAAAATGCTCGATATGCCACAGTTTCCATTCTTGTTCTCCTGTGATCTATTGCAAAATGAAAACATCATCCTTTCCTCCTCTTGGAGTTGTCCCCCCAACTCTGCCACGTCCCAATCCACCACCAGAATTTTTTGCATGTGCTGGTATGGAGAAATGCAACATAATTTGTTTCATATGGTTAATTACAGGCGTTTGAATATTTAAAAATTTAAATAGTCACAGTTCCAGCTTTTCCTGTTAAAAGTATGTGATTTGAACAAAGAGAGTACAGTGTAAATATTTGTGGTGATTTGCAACACCCCTCTTACTCCATTAAACACACACACGCGCACGCGCACGCGCATGCATACACACACATTCAGTTTAAATCTAGTGCCGACTCACAGAACTTCTGTACCTTCATATGTATTTTTCTAAGCAACTCTTCACTGGAACTCCATTAAAATATTTTACCATTATTTTTGAGTCCACTGTTGCTTCAGGTTTTAAAGAGGATTTTTATAATGTGTTCATTTAACAGAATCAACAGCTGTCAGAACCAGTTGTGGTAAATCCACAAAACATACAAAGAAAAATACACACGTTTCCTGAAACAAAACACTTGGAAAAATAAGCTGCCAAGAACTGGTGAATGAGAAGTTTGCAGAAAGGGAACCGGAGTGTTTCATCTCTGGGTTCCCCCTAGAGACTGATCTGAGCGGATCTGATGCAATGCCGCTGGAAGGCTTACCTGTACAGGTTGCTGCCCTGAGCCAGTGTGCTATGTACAAGGACGAGGTTCTCACCCTCTTCTGCCCCCTTTATGATCTCTTTAGATCGATAAAAATACCAAATTCTTAGAGTGCTCAACAACAAATTATATCCACCAAAGGTGAGATGATCAGGTTTAAACTTACTGTAAAAGAGGCGAGAAGGCGCCTTGCACACCCTTTTCCAGATAGGGTTGGCAGCGTGTTACTCAGAAATGAATCGGGCCCGCCAGGGAATTCCCAGAGGGAACCTGGAGCAGGCATGTTGATGAAGGGGATACCTGGGGACCTTTGGCCACTCACAATGAGTTTCTGTTTGTATCTTCACTCTTGTTAGCATTGGTGATGAACAATTACACCTACAATTTGATCTTAGTTTTAGATAGAAGTGAGTCCACTGATTAAAAACTCCCATTAAAATGAAGAATGGAATTATTGTGAAACCTGCAAAGGTGCTTTCAAAAAGAACACAGGTGCTGTTGTGTTCCCCCCCCTTTCTATTTTCTTTTTGAACTTTCTAAAAAACACAAGTTAGCCCTCTGCTAAGCATCAGGGCATTTAAATTTATATTCATCAGTTGTTCATTTTCTTGATATGTAATGATGCATAAAAAAAGCTGCAAAAAAAAAAAGTCACATCTGTTAATTTTTAGGGAAATAAGGTGTAGGTAGCTGGGATCCTTACCTTTGCTGGAGCATAACACACTACATGCCACGTCTGATCTTTTACATTTTAAATAATGGAGTTTTTCTTTGGGGGAAAAAAAAAATCTCAAGTATTTCTTTATATTGACTCGGGATACCATGATTTCATGATTTATTTACATTTAGGGGGCAGCTCACAATGAGCCATTTACTGCTCATTTTAGCTGCCCCCTCCCAAGTCTTTGAGTTCACAGTTAAAACAATGCATTTACCAGTGTTAAAATTTAAATCTTATGATTTTCTCTCCCCTGCTTCATCTCATCCTAAGATTAAAAAACGAAAAATTTATTCTTTTACATTTAAAAGTGAACATTGGCTACTGAAGAATGATTTAAAGACTGAGAAAAATTTTAATAATAAATCGTAACCTTCTCATGTTATGTTTTTGTTATGTTAAGGGGAAAAATCAATAAGGAAAAATTTAATTCTGATAAAGATACTCTTGGATCTTTGAAAACAACTGCTGTCCTTTTAACTAAAACATTTGAGCAGCTTCAAAGACTATGTATTTCTTCTGATCTTGGAGCTGTGTGACTGGTAGCAAGAAAGAAAAAAAAATCTTATTCTACATACAAGTGGATTGCTTAACAAGTCTGCACAGACACGTACTTGTTTGTACAATAGAGATAAAAATTCCTGTATAAAAATAATTCAGCTGCTGACAGCAGGCATTGTTGTTGGACCTGTCTTTTGTGCTTGTCCCAGCTCTGGGCCCCCTCCCCCTCTATCTGCTTGGGGCAGCTTGCTGCCTGCAGACTCCTGACCAGAAGTTAATTGCTATATATTAGATATATAGGTATTGTATCTAAAGAGGACTATCTTCAGCCTTCCTATATGCATTCCACTCTACTTTCTGATGTGACTGCAGCATTGCCAGCAGGGGGGTGGCAGGCAAACGCTCTAATAGGGAAAATGACTTGAAGGCAGTTAGGGGAAATTTGGCCTTCAAGTCCCATTTGCTCTGCAGTGTAGCATCGGTTTCTAAACTTTTGTTTTTAATCTAATTCTGATTTACTCTGTCACATCCCATATCAACCCTCATTGAACTCTACTCATGTAGAGTAACATTAGTGTCAAACGGAATTGGTCAGGACCGTGGACCTGTGGCTCATACAGATGGTTGTGGATGTGGGTTACATGCAGCTCTGCATCCTATTCTTTCTAATAAATGTTACAATGTGGCATGTTTCTGAGCAGGGCCCAGGGATCAGAAAGTCAAGGAATCAGGGATAGTACCTGAAGTTGTCTCCCTTCTCTCTCCTGCTCTTTCCCACTTCCTTGATATACCCACATTTCAGGTAAGATCAACTCTAGGAAAACATCTGAGATTGAGGGTGAAGGTTTGAAGGGTGGCAGAGAGAAGTCAGTGGAATATTTTCAATAGGGTTCAAATGCAATCACCAAGCAGAGAGCCCTTTGGGCCCCGGCAGCTGAGCAGTAAGCACAGCCACGTGGTCCTTTCAAAGCTGTTATTCTTAGTCTGACTTGTACACTAGCAGAGATAGGACTTGGATATACTTCGGTGCTTTCACCTGGGTTGGGTGTTTGGCATGGGGGAAGGAGAGGCCTTCACTGGGAATTCTATCACTATAATTTCTTAACTGGCACGAGGTTAGTAAGGTATGTGTTAGCAGCATTCAAGGGGTTAGTTAGATTCTTCTCCAGACTGGAAACTGGAAACATGAAAAACCCAATTTCCACGATACTCTCTAATAACTGGGCTGGGTGAGGTGGTGGTGGTGGGTGGACACCACAACTTTCTGAACGTCAGCTGATGTCTGCATGATCCGAACCTCTTGGATTAAATGCTGCCAGTGCAGGATGGGGGAACCCCCAGGAAGATAAATATCCCAACGACAGGATTTTCACTCCTCAGAAGTAAACCAGATCTGGCTCCTCTGCCTCATACTCTCCTTTCTTGCTCTTTTCCCTTTGGAAGCAGAAACTTCTAAAATGAATGCCACTCCAAGCCGATGAAAAAGCTGTTTTTGTACCATAGTGGATGTTTACAGAGGAGACTCAACTTGAGGGGGAAAAGGCTTTTTGGGAGGGTGGTGGGACTCCTGTTAATCTGTTTTGTTGGAGGACTGCAGTATTGCCTATGAGCAACTCTGGGCTGTTTTTGATAAATTACCATGTTTAGAGATAGGTTTGGCTCTTAAGGGCTTAGTTTTATGAACAAAGTCCGTAACGATGTTTGCTGCCTCTGTTTGTCTCAGCCCCTTCGGCTTCACTAGAAGCTCAATGTTTAGTTTAAGCTCAGTCTGGAAGATATAACAATTTTGCATTAAAAAAATGAGGAAATCATAGGAAGAAAAACCCTTTGCTTTTTGGATGAATCTTACTGATAATTTGCTAAAGCTCATTTGAATTTTAAGCACTTCTTTAATCTTCAAAGGCTAAATTGCTTTATGAATATGCATGGTGTGGGCAGACTTCAGTTCATTACCTAGTTGTAAATTCTAATGACCATTAGGTCCTTCCAGTAATTGCGAATTGTTTTGCATTTTTGATTGGCCTATTAACATGTACATTCGGTGCACATCAGGCTGGCCTGTCAGCCTGCTGAAGGAGAAAAAAAAGGTGAAAATTGTTTATAGCACCAAGATTCTTAGATTTTCAATCTTGCAAAATTGATGATGTAAAAAAATTAAAGCAGTGTTTTTTCTTCTCAAGATTGAAAGTTCACCAAGAGATTTGACATATTTAATTTACATGATGACTTTGCACTCCTTCATTAATGCAATTTGCATATGAAGCTGTTGTTAATCACTTTTGATCATGTTTTGTGTATTAGCTGCCTCAGTGGCTCTCCTCCTCGGATGCCCCAGTAGAAAGGAGCAAAATGATGCATCTTCTTGCCAAGCTTCCTTTAGTGAATTGAGGAATTAGAAGTCTAACCTTGAGTAATTACATATGTTTTATCCATTTTTCTTTCAATGTTAAGTACATTTGTGGAAGTGTTGGCTGGAGAGCCTTCTTATTTGGGGAGAAGACTGTAAAATTTAAGTGTGATTGAGGCACATCCAGATACATACAGAAATATGTATTGCCTGCTCCTGTTCCCCCATGAAAGTTGTCGGGCATTTTTATTGTTAGCAGTTTGATGGCAGGGAGACTTGACTATTCTAGTGTATTAAGACATCAGACTCCTTTGGAAGAGACACGGCTACAAACTACAGACCTTTCTAACAATGTGTTGGATTTCTTCTTTAAATATACGGCTGGTACCTACATGTCTTGGGCCTGGGTTTGGCTGACTTCTTTATCTCTTAGTTCAAGTAACTTTTCCTGTGGTCTTGTTCAGCTTCTGCTCTCAAGCTGCTCTCTCTCTGTGTCCTTGCATAGTCACTAAAATAAATCGTGGTCTCCGGGCTCCGGGTGCCTTCCTCAAGGTATACAAGTGCCCTGGTTGTGAAAACAAGGTGCTAACTAACGGTTTCCGATTTTTGAGAGCCTGTGATTTTGGTGTTTGCCTTTGCTGTTGAATCGCCTGTGCTGTATTATTGATGTTCATCTTTGGTTTATGAGTTTGTCACTGGTGAACAAGCAGAATCAGAACACTGAAACTGATATTCTGATTAAAAGGAATGTGTAATGAAAGAAAATAAATTGTGATGGAAAATGAACAGTGTGTAAGAAACATAACTACAATTTTAACCTCCGAGGGACCCTAGCACTGCCCTACCGTGACTTCCATCCATACCATGCTAAAAGCATGCTTCAGTTCAAAGTTGTTAATATTCAGCTGGGAAACAGTATCCAGAACACAAATAAATTATTAAGTGCATGAACTTTTTAGGCAGTAAGATGAACTGATGGGGTCCATCTGTGAGATCCAGGGGCTTTTTATTTGTGTGTGTCGAGCGATTCTGCCCTCTCCGACTTCACAGCCTTTGGTCTCCGGCCAACTGCATGCATAATTGATTCCACACGCACTATCATTTTCTTGATGTAATTGCTTTACTAAGATATGATGAAATCTAATGGATAATTTGCTATTTGAAAATGGGCAAAAAAAGGTTCATACTTTTTATTGGGAGGAGGGTAGTAGAGAAGGGGGTGTTCAGATGACCTGGTATGTAAGAAAACAAAACGAAATGAAAAAGGCAAAACTAACTTATGGACGCTGCTTCAATCGCGTTGGCTGTGGATAGGAAGGTCTTTATGACATATGGAAGCCAGTGTATAAATCTCTCTCCTTCTATCTCATAGCACCCCCCTTCATTCCTTCTCTCTCTGTCTCTCCCCCAAACTTTACAAGACAGGGATCCTAACAAGGTAAAAAGTAAACAATTTAGTCATCACAAGCCTTATTATTCAGTCTATCCAGGAGTTTTGCCATGTAGGTTTATTTAACTTCCAGGAATGTAAACACTGACACAGCCCTAGAAGCAGCAAGAAAGATTACAGTATTAGAGTTAAAAACCGTGAGCATGGAGTAGCTGTGCTTTATACTCAGCTACAATAACACTTTACATTGAAACATAATGGTAAGTCAAAACCGACTAGAAACTTCTGCTTATATGGAGTACAAATTTCATTCTAATAGATTGGCATAATCTAGTGTACCCAGAGTAGATTTTCATATAATGGAGAAACTGCATCAATGTCAAGTACACAAATAATTCTACAGGAAGTAAATGAAAAGTATTAGAAGTTCTTAAGTCACCATTAAATTTTGTTGCTGGGACAATCTCATTTGCTCCCTCAAAATCATGTGTGGCTTTGCATAAGTCTTTTAAAAATGTATTTTAAGGGAATTTACGGACGTTGAAACATTGTTTTAATCCAAACCAGTTCATGCTTTAAATGTACCTTAAAAAAATTGTACTGTTCTTTTCAAAGTATTTAAAGGGAGTGGAGGGGTAGAAAGCATATAAAGCGAATCCATCTCACTGTGGCAAACTGTTTTTCAAGTAAAGTCATAATAATGAACAACACATGATCTGAAATTTGATCAGCAAACATATACTTATGCCAAGGAATTTTCTTTCTTTTTTTTTTTTTTTTTTTTTGCCATTCACATACCAAATTTCTGTAAATCAGTAAACCAGGCAGAGAGTAACTCTTGTAAGAGGGAGACCAAATCCTAACACATAGGATGGCACAGCTAAGCTGTCTTTTGGAAGAAACATTAATATCACCACCACTAACAACAACAAAAAACCTTTTTCCAAAATTGGAAATGACAGAATCGTTTTAAAAGGAAAAAAACCAAAAACCAAAAAACAAAAAAAAACAACACACACACACACACACACACACACACACACACACAAAACCACGAAACTACCCCACCTTCCTGATGCTCAAAACTTCAAACTATTAATAGACCACCAGTGAGATAGACTGTCTTTGTGCCTTGAAATGCAAAATGAGGGAAATAATTAGCAGAGGAACAAAATTCTCAAAATTTGAAGAACTTTTGTGATTACTGGGGGTACAGTGAAAAGAAAATGCAAATTTCTTCCTGATCTTAATTAGATTCAATTGTGCTGTGGGTGTGTTGGATTTGGGGGGAGTGGAGGGGGCAGGGAGTGCTGGGGATGAAGCAAAGGGCTGCGTGATGTGGAGACAGGTTCGGTGGGGCCTGGTGATATGGCAAGAAGAAAGAAAGGCGGCTTCCAGTGCTGGTACAGTAAGGTGTGAGGGGCCCTGAATCCTGAGCCCTTAATGTAGTTGGACTCATTTCCCTCTGGATCTAAGGGATTTAATTTGGTGGGCACTGAAATAAGAGCTCAGGCTTCCTAAGGAAGGGGAAGCAGCCTGTGGGTAACTTTTCCCCAGCACATGGGAAAACGGTCTGCTCTGCCTGTGCACTGCGACCATCAGTCTCAAGGTGGGTGCACTGAGCCCCCAACTCCAGGGCACTGCCACCCTGACCCCCCACAAACATGCTCTTTAGAGTTCAGTGGTGGTGGTTGGCTAGAGTCCTGCCAAAGTATGTGTAGCAAGTTTCACTGGCTGGATTTCCTCTTGAGTGAAATAATAAAAGCCCTGGCCAAGGCTTATGAATCTATTTTTGTTTCATTAATATTATTTATTATGTATTTTATTAATATTTTTAGGAGGGACTGTGCTCTCATTTGACCACTTGTAGTAATAATTAATACATTCCGTGCTGGTTATAAAAAGTGTACTTGCATTTAATTGCAAGTCAGGATAAATTAATGGATATGATTTAAAACAAAACTCACTTAAAATATTCTTGCAGGGAGCAAAGGAGGGGGCAGCCCCTGCATTTAATTTATTTTCTGGGTGAGTGTCCGTGGTGAGAGGGTCGAAAGGATTGTGTGGGTCTAACGGGATTCGTGAACGGGTCCGAGGGATGTGGGGGCCCAGAGGGGGAGGAGGAAAACCTGAGCAGGAGGAGGGGAAGCTAGGAACTCCGTTCTTTTCTTTAATTTCTGAGGTTACAAGGGGAGGAAGGGGGGCTTAAGCAAAGTGGTCAAGTCCATCTGCTCCAGAGAAGGTGGTAAAGAAAAGAGGTTAGTGCAAGAGGGAAAGAGCACAAAGGGAAAATTGTACATTGGGAGCGCTGCTCTCCCGGCCGTGGTGTAGCCAGACTGGTTTAGCAGACAGAATGATAGATTGTTTTGTCAAGGGTCCCAGGGTGTGCCCTGAACTTGAAGCACTTTGTTTATCTTGAATAGAAAGGGAAAAGCACAGACATAATCGATGTCTAGTTTTTAGGAGCTAGAAAGAGGTAGGAGAACAGAGAAGAGTCGGGGAGGTGGGGGAGGTGCAAACCCTTGGTTATGGCTGTCCATTAACAGATGAACTTGGCCGAGGGCCAAGCTTTAGATGAGAGTGTCAGGGCCCCAGTGCAGCCAAGCCTTTTCAGTGGGTTTTTTTTTTCTTTTTCTTTCTTTTCTTTCTTTCTTTCTTTCTTTCTTTCTTTCTTTCTTTCTTTCTTTCTTTCTTTCTTTCTCTTTTTCTTTCTTTTCTTTCTTTCTTCTTCTTTTTTTCAATACCTGCTGACTGTACATCAAATGCTCCCAGGTCTTGGGCTAAAGGCAAGAGAAAAAAAGACACACAGCTCAATTTTTTCCCCTCTGAACCAGTTGAGGCCAGTCTTTTGGCTACATACACAGGTTCTATCATCTTTCCTGGCTTGCCATTGGGAAAAAAAAAAGAGTTGTGATAAAGCCAGTAACCTGAGGGCCCAGGATCCGAAGGGTTTGGTGTGTGCAGGAGACCAGCGTGTGTGAGCGCATGCGCGAAGCTGGGGCGGGGCATGGCGAGTGGGCCTGCGTATGCATGTAGGAAATTGGTAGAAATGAAATTTTTTTTTTTTTTTTTTTTTAATGGCTGAAGTTAAACTACTTGTTGGAAAAGACCTGTGAACTAATCTGTTGGTGGCTGAGAAAGATAACACACAAACAAGGCTCAGGAGAGGCCATGGGTGGGGAAAAAGTGCCCTTGTTGGAAGCACAGCATTTCCTGTGCAGGGCTGATGGCAAACCCATGTGTCTGGGCTTGTTTTGTTCTCGATTATATTGTCTTCTTTGGTCTGTTTCTGTGTTTTTTAGTTTATTGTGACATTATGCATTCACTTATGAGGGTTGGCAAACAAGAGTCATCAGCCCAATAACTTCCTGACATTTTTAGCTCTTTGAATGTGCAGTCTTTGCCCTTTTGCCACAAGTGGCAAGGTAATTGAATTTGCCTGTTACTTACTGGCAGGAGGCATGTTCTGGTTCCCACCAGAGGGGCTGCTGGGGCTAGAGCTGGGTTCTTAGAATTCTACCTGGGGGACCCTGGGCCTGTCTGAAATGCAGTTCACACAATGAAATCCATTTTTTTCCCACCATAGACTGGAAAGGCAGCATTGTGAACATCTATATACAATACAGTAAAATCGTGTTTACTCCCCCAGTCTGGAACCTCACGAGCAAGGTGAATTTTTCTCTCTCCTTATCTAATGGCAACTAGAAGCTGGGAAAAGTTGGAGGCCGCTGGGCTCATCCCACAAACAAACGAAAAAACCCAGTCAAGCCCTTAGATGCCATCTTCTCTCCCACCTCGGTGTCTTTGTAACCTGTGTAGTAAGGAAGGGAAGAAAGTCTGAAAGAGGGGAAATAGGCCCTTAAAAATGTTTATCTCTTTTTATCTCCTTTTTTGTCCTCGTGAGCTTCTGTATGTGAAATAAAATGGTGAAGATGTGCTGCCATTTCTAGCTGTGCGAGCTTGGGCAGATTTCTTCATCTCTCTGAGCTTCAGTTTCCTCATCTGTAACATGGGGGGGGGGAGTCACAGGACCCACCTCGTGGATGTTATGAGTATTATAGGAGAAGGTTTGCCTGGCACTTGGTGAGCACTAGAGAAAAACCAGTTACTATTACAATGATGACTCACCGCTGGGAACTTTTTTCTCCTGTCAGAACTGGGATCCACATAGTTCCTCACTGTGTGTGGGTGATCCAGTTGGGATGAGAGGGGAGCATGGCAGGGAGGGTTCTAAAGGGCTCAGAGCCTCTTTTTACCTCAGGGTGGGCTCTTGTGGCAGCCTGTGGGGAGGGGTCATTGGGTGGAGGCTGTTCAGTAGCCCTTGCAGATCTGGTGAGGTGAGGTGACTGGGAGGCTTCTCCCATTGGCAGTTCCCTCTGTGCTTGGCCTTTCTCCCTACAGACATGTGCTGTACCACCAGGAGAGTGTGCCTGGGTGTGTGACTTAGTCACCCTAGGTTCAGATTCCTACTTTGCCACTGACTGGCTGGGAGAGTTTGGGTAAATCATTTAACCTCTGTGAAATGGAGACAACACAAAGTATCTCCCTTGTAGGGTGGATACAAGGAGGAAATGAGAGAAAGCACCTAAACTCCTTGCTACACAGGATGTACTCCAAGAGCTGTTACTGCCATACCACGTATCCTATGTATCCTACGCATCGTTACCCCATTCCACAGCAATCCCAAATGGGAAGTCCTAATAGCTCCATATGGTAGAGGAGAAAGTTGGGGTTCACCAAGGGTTAAATGACTTCCCCGAGGGTTCACAGTTATTAAGGATTCAATCCTTTGTCTTCCATTCATTACCCTTTGCCACCTCCACAAAAGGTTTGCAGCTTTCTGCAGTGGGCTGGGCACCAGTTGGGTGGGAAGCTCTGGTGCTGGACGGTTGGCCCTCTTGTGGGTTCTGTGGTCAAGTGTTTTAATCTTCTGGGAAAGAGAGGAATGTTCCCATCTAGTCCCTGGGCGGCTGTCCTGGGCATATTAGAGGAGCCTTGGAGCTGTTGGAAAGAGTTGCAATGTAAGGAATTCTGCTTTGCAAGTAGTCACTTCTCCATCTGTCTAGAGTGAGCCAGAAATGGGGCCAGGGTCCTGTGAAGAAGAGGGAGGAATTTTACTATTTGTGTATGACTCGGTTATGAGAAAGCAAGTAGGCTGACCAAGAAAGCAAGCTAGGACTTTTAAGGGCTGGTGAAATCTGGCTTTCAGCAGTTCCGTTCTGTTGTCTCTCTGGCATTCGCTTCACTGACCACACCTTTAAAGGGTGGGGAGAATCAGAATTAGACTGTGATGGAGAAAGTGTGTGAGTGTGAATGTATATGTGTGTGAGTGTGTGTGTGAATGTGTATGTGAGAGAGAGTGTGTGTGTGTGTGTGTGAGAGTGTGTAGGGGGTGCTGGGGATGATGGGTGCTGGGGGGTAATAATCTGCTTCAAGGAGGTTTTCATTTCTGGCCACACCAGCGCTGTGGTAAGGCAAGTCCGGAAGGCATGCGAGGAGACTTGAGGGAATATTTGAATGGAAACTACAGTCAACAACTCCATATGATCCACATGTGGCTTTCCCTGAGGCAAGTTTTCAACTGCATGGTGGCCTCCCCCAGTCACTCCACAGGCTGCTCTGACACCATTAATATTTGCTGAAGCAAGACCTGAGGTTCGTTGCAGAGGGATTACGTAATGTATTCCAAAACCAAATGTCAGTGTTTTTCTTTCATTAGCCATTCTTCCGAATTGGCTGGGCCTCCATAGACCTCCACTTATATATCATTTCAGAGTCAGTTGGTAGTTACGAAGCACCTACTGTGTGCGAAGGCCTCATGGGGGAGCTGAAGAGTTGGCTTTAACACTGACAAGTGTTAGCTGGAAGCTCTGCTCACTTGATAAGCCCTTGTATTCAAACAAGGGAGGTTGTTTAGATCCACCATCAAGAGATTGTCACAGGCATGGATCTAGGATGTCTTCTGAGTTGGGGTGGGGGTGGAGGTGGCTGCTGAGAATACATGTGGGTAAAGAACTAGAAACCTTCCATTTCAATTTTTACTCTGCCCTGGGACTGACATTCTTGCTCTTTGCCCCTAGCCTCTTCCCCGGGCTCTCCACGATGGCTCTATGTATCCCAGGATAGGATTGCAGTGGTATTCCCTGATCGCTGCAGAAGAGAAATTCTGAGTCGTGTTTGCTGGGACTCCCAGACTGAAAAGCTGAAATGATAAAAGGAATACCATTGCTTTAGAGCTCCTGTTCCCCCTACTCCCCCACCCCCAGTTTTCTCTCCATTCTCTTGAAAATCAGGCCAGCTCTCTGATGGTGGCCTTTTGTTTCTTTTTCTATTTTGGTTCTGCCTTCGTTAAGGTAAGCGCGAATTTAATGTCCCAAGAGGCAGGCTGGTGACCCTTCAGGCCAAGTGCCTGGATGTGGCAACGCTATAATAAATATTGAATGGTGAGAGCAATGGAAATTTAACAAAGCCATAACTGAGGAGACCACAGAGGGGCAGTGGACTGGTTAAGAGGCTGTTGGATGAGCTGGGTAGTATTTCTACTTCAACCTGATTGAAATGTCGGCTAAAAAATCAATGCTGTTGACTAGTGATAATTTACAACGTTCCCGGTGCTAAGTAGTTCCCCGCTTAAGAATGCGTTGGCTGGGCAGAGATTAGTGCAGGGAGTTGTGTGTGTCACAATGAATCAGACGCATTATAGGTCAGCCCTTTATTTGTTTCATCATGACTTTTACACAGTTGTCATGTAATTTATGGCTGCTTTCACGTTGTCAAACATTTTCATTGCATCTTCTCCTTTAACACACTCCTGACACGGACGCGCTGTCTTGGAAGGCTTGGTATTATTTCATAATCCGAGAGGAGGCCTATAAACCAACAAATTACACTATCTTCGGGCTAATCTAAATGCGCTGCAGATTAAAATCAGAGCTCATTTGTCCCTGATGCAAATTATTAAGTTCTAATTATAAATATCCATTTAATTACCCCATACATTTTTATTTTGCGGACCCTTTTGAGCACTGCTGTCTGCTACAGGGGGGAGATGCATAGGAGACAATCTGCGGTAATTAATGTACACTTCCCAAATGGTAAAGGATAAACATATGCTGCTTTGTTTATCTTATTTATTGATTGATTAGATGTATAGAGACTTTGGCATCGGCACAATCCAAAGTTGAAATCCTTTTAAAAATGAAAACTATTTAAAAATCTTCTGGGAGGAAAAAGCAAAATACAGCCAACCAAGAGCTGTCTGCTAGAACACATCGTCCTAAAATGTAGAATTTTCACCAGATTCTGAAGTTGAGCCAATCTAGATTTTGCAGAAGATAAGGGTGAGAGAAACCATACCTGTTTTATACCTAGAATGTCAAATCATTTTTGGTAATAGAAAAAACTATAATGTTTAATAAAAATGACATCCTTATTTCCAGCCCTGCTACCACTCTCTACTAGGAAATAACAGTATCTGCCTGTATTAAGAAGACAATCTAATTGACAGCCTTATGATCAACTATTTGATTACCAAAGAATAAAGTAAAAAATGAAAAGAACGATAAAATAACAATTTGTAAAGGCCTTATAACTAGACTTTTACTCTTCCATGAAGGCAGTGGAAAAATTACCAAGACTGATTTGGGAGGGAGGGAAAGGATTGAAGTTTTTTGGAATTTTTCTAGAACCAAACTTTGACTTTTAATGATTGTGGAAAGACACTGGTCTGGGAACTATGTTCTGACTCTGAGCTGTGAAACCTTGGGTTCCCTTCACCTCTTGGCATTTTAATTTCCTCCTCTGTAAAATGGGTAGTTTGGACCAGGTGGGTCTCTAAATGATTCCTATCATGTTCTAGTATACTGGTGGGTCTCTAAGCTCTTGTCATGTTCTAGCATGCTCTGAACACACAGGCAGGTGGATTGATTCCCTGCTCTTTTTGGAATCTAGTTATTGAATGGGGTTCACCTGCAAAGAGGACAGAATACTTTCTTGATTTGCTTCAAAGATAGAAGCTGTGGTGGAGATTAAGGTTTGGGCTCATGATCCCTCGGCAGAAAGAACAACTTTCAAATTGCTGGAAGCAAAACTGAAGCATGGTATAATGGAATGGTGACAATTCACAGAAGTTTCCAACCTTACAAGATTTCTCCATCTTCTAATTGTTGCAAGCTGTGGGTGTTTTTTTTTTTTTTTAAATAAACTCTTAAGGAGTGTAGTGTGTATTTTCTCCAAGCTTGCTTTTTTGGGCAACTCTAGCTATGTCAAAATAGAAATACGTTTGACAAAGAAATCAGTTGAATTCAAACAACCAGGTATTTTAAATTCAATTAACTGACTGAATTCTGTGATATTTTCCTTCTGCCTCCCCCAAAAGCTGGTTTCTCTGTATGGACACAGCCCACATATGCTGAGTTCTTGGAGTTACAAATTCTTGCTTGTTAAAGGCATCCGATGCAACATGTTTAGAAGAACTCTCCCTCTGTTAGTGTTGAAGACAGCATAAATTGAGGGAAAATGTTCTTTTTTTATTCATCATGTAGGTAAAAGCATATGGCCTGTTCTGGAACATGTGATCTTTGCTATCCATTTTTCTAAACTTGTTTACCATTGACTTTTAGCACGGATGTTTCCGTCTTCCACACGTCCAACAGATACCATTTATATGTGGCATTAATTTAGATCGAAAATGATGTTTTTAGAAGCAGACTGAAAAACAATGTTCGAAGTTATTCTTTGGATAATAATTACTTAAAACTTTATTTTATTATCCCATGTGCTGAGAATGAGAGGGGAATGGCCCAGTTGTGAAATATGTGTTCCTTGTAAGACAGAGGCACTTTTGATCTATAGCTCAATAAAAAAGTAATTTATTTAAATTACTGCCTTTTTAATTTATAATGTTTTGGGGATTTTTATTAGGAGTGCTCTATTTGGGCACTGATAATCAGCTATTTCAGATTTTGCATGCTCTTTGTCTCTGGCAAAAGCAAAACAAACACACAAAAACCTCCACAAAAAACAAGTTTGGGGGGAGGGGGGAAAACAGGGAGAGGGAAAAAGTTTAGTCCTAACCCAAACCAAAGGAAGATAACGAACAGACTGAATGAATGGCAGCCACCCAGAGGTACCACTTTCCCCTTCGGTTATTACCTGAAGAGAAAGCATGATAACATTCATGCCAAAGAGATAGGTGACAAAATATGTATTCAGATATGGAGTTTAGGATTTCATAGCCTGATAATCTCTCTTCTCCCCCTGCCCCTTGTATGGTGCAAATGTATCAGGCATTGTATTGTTAATGTGTGATAGGATGCTGTTGCTAGGACAGGAATGGGGTCAGCTGTGTCACAATGTGATGTATGGATTATGTTTACCATGGCATATTTTGTTTGTGAGCTGGGCTGTGAGATGGGAGCAGATAATAATTGAAGATACCCTACAGTTTTCACACTTGTTCCTGTGGTCCTGTGTCTCCAAAAGAATCAAGCACTGCTGATAATGGAGAGGTATTTATGAGGACATAATTCGATTTCAAAGTTGTAGCTCTCTGGCTGAAGTTTAAGATGTGATAGTCCATGATGTTAATGTCTTTTGTTAAAGCTCTTATCTGATGGAAATAAATTATTTAGCCTTTGCTGCTGAAACCTGGGTAAATTCATGAACTTTTGGGCTAGTTAAGTAACTTTCCAGTGGCTTTGTGTGCCTTGACAATTCATTTGCTTGGGCTCTTGTGTGTTTGTATGATTTCTAAATTTATTTCTCAAGTTTCCCTGGCAAGAAATGATTTTTCTTATTGGAGTTTTATGTGGTACACCTGTAAAAGACTTGTTATCTCTTTTTAGAAAAAAGTTCCCAAATATAGCAATAGCCACACAATCGTCACAAGTTATAGCATACACACACACACACACACACACATTTATACATACATACGTATATATACTGTGTATAGTATAATGTGTATATATATATATATATATATATATATATATATATATAGTGTGTATATACGAGTATATATACAGAGATTGAGAGAATAGAAGATCTTTAGATTTACCATGATTTCATTTTCAGTATAGAAGTTTTAAAAATCGTCCACATGAATACCTCTTTTCATCATGCTATTTGTCTCTGAGGGCCTGAGGGTCTGTTTTTCACATAGCCCCGGACTGAGGGGCAGTGTTGTAAATTGAGCAACAGTGGTCTGAAGTGGAAATCATGGATGGCTGCCTGTACCTTTGCCTTCACTGAGTTGAGAAGACTGGTCTTGATCTCTCTCGGAGGCTGTAACACTTGTTGCCTTGAAGTCCCCTTCTCCAGAGTTCAGCCACAAGTCTATTTCCTGTGACCCGCCTCTGCATCTGGTTAAATGGACGTCAGTAATCTGTACACAGTTACTTTTTACTGATTTTATATCCTGAAAGATGTTAAGTCCAACAAGCTTTTACCCACCAAATCTACAGAGAAAACAGCCAGGCAATTTTTGTTTCAATCTCCTCGTCTCTCTGGAGCACTAGTTCCAGAGGCTGATCAATAGGTTTTATTGTAGACCTCACTGTCTCTAAAAGCATTGTGACCATATCCTGCCTAAAAATAGTATTTGCTCTTGCCTGCAGAACCTTGACCTGTGAAAACCCATTTGGAACATAACTGACATATCTAGTCAGCTGTATATCCAAGATATACTCTGTGAATGAATTCTGTGCAGAACTGTCCAGGAGAACACTTTTTTTGAAGAAAAATAAATACCGGTTCTGAACACTGGGAGTGCACCTACTTGCCCGATGGGGTGATGGGACAAGCAGTGGAGAGTGAGGGAGACTCCAGGCCTAGGGGCCATTGAGAGGAATGAGGCCCTCACAGAGGATTCCTGGAGGGTGCATGCGACCCCAAATAGGGCAAAGGACTGCAAGGGACAGAAGTCTGGATTGAAGTACAAGGTGGCTTTAAATTAGGTCCGTGACCCTCGTTAGAGAGTGTGACTCTCCAAAGCTTTCCTTGTCAGCCTCAGTCTTGAGCCTTGGTGAAAGGGATCCTCTGAAGCATGACCTGGATGGAAAGAAGTACTTCTGAGTCTGAAGTAACTCCCCTATTTAGTGATAAGGAATTGTTGTCACTTTATTTTTTTAGGTGTGATAATGGTTTTGTGGTGAAAGAAAAAAAGTCTTTATCTTTTAACAATACAAACTGAAGTATTTACCGATGGAATGATAGAATATCTGGAATCAGTATAAATAAGCTAGTGGGCAGGGTTGGTGATAGGGTTATAGATGAAAGAAGATTGGCCATGACTGGCTAGTGGTGGAAGCTGGATGACTCATACTTGGGGGCTAATTTACACCATTTTCTCTACTTTTGTATATAGGTGAGATTTTCCTGAAAATAAAGGTGTTCCCTGACTGGTAAAGAGCAAAATAGCCTCATTCAGTGGGTGTTACTTCTTCACCAAAGGTTTGGTTCAGAAGTAGGGAGGGGATAGGTGTACTGTGGGGAAGAAAGTACTTGTGAGCTTGTCTAGTATCTGGACAGTTCAGTGTTAAGGGGTCATCTTAAAGTCTGCGCTGTGTACCGTGCTCCATTCTCCTGGAAGAAAAGAGATCCATGTTTTTTTTTTGTTTTTTTTTGTTTTTTTCTCCCAGTGCATAAAGGAGAGCTTCATTGCGTTTCATCCCTGGGGCCTCTTTTCATCAGTTGGTGTTGGGGAGAAGCAGGTGGGCAGTGCCCGCTACCCTGGTAGTGTTGAGGAAGACAGGTCTCTTGGGTCTTCCGAGGTCATTTGTACGCTGGCTATTTGAGAAAGATGGTTTGCCTGAGAGGAGGCTGACCACACCCTAAGGAAGAAGGGGATCAAAACACAGGCAAGAGAGGACTGGGGTACAGCCTCCCAAAGGTGAAAGGGAGCAGTACGATGATTACACAGCTGTGAAGGGGCATTTTGTTTTCTTTAGCAAAAGCCAGGACTGTCACTGAGTAGTGTGAAAGTGAGGCCACTGGTGGTCTTAGTACAGCCAGTCTTGTCAGAGCCAGGGTGGGCCTGCTTCTGCCATAGCTGCTGCCTGGAAGCTGAGACCAGCCTCTCTGAGCCATTCTCAGGTACAGGTCCCTCTGCTTTTACAAAATGTCCGCTCCTGCTCATTTCACGCAGAGGCTATTATTAGCAAGTGTCACTCAGTTATCTGAGAGTGGTGCTTTTAGCTGCCATCTAAGTGCATGACACTTGGGTTTACAGCAGATTAAATTAAATTTTAGGCTGGTTTGGCTTCACTGGCAGTAGACAATAGGACCAGCTGTTGTAGAAATGTAACCTGGCACCCTCAAAGACCTGTGTGTGTGTGTGTGTGTGTGTGTGTGTGTGTGTGTGCGCGCACGCTCACATGTGCACTTTTGGGAGTCCTGAGCACGCAGGTAAATCTTGGGTGATTAGGGACCTGACAGGCCACCATTGTGGGAATGGGGAAGGTGCCATGGTCTGAGGCTTTTTCTCTTTTCTGTACTTCATCCTTTCCCAAAAGAGTGTGACAAATAGTTTCTTGATTTTGATTTTTTTTTTTTTTTTTTTTTTTTTTGGTTGCAAAGGGAGTGTACGAAGCTGGGATACTTTATACTATTTGTACATGCATGTCAGTGTTTTTCTGCAAAGAAGAGGCTAAGCTTGCACAAAAACACCAATGGAGACTAACAGAAGGGCGTAGATGATTTTGGCCGTATTGCAATGTGATGACCAAGTTGATCTGATGGGTGTTGTAGGCAGAATGTCTGCCTCCCCCATCCTGCTTTGTACCTCAGACTCTGGTAGGTCCAGCAGGCAGACAGTCCTTGGGGAGGGAGTAAGGTCTGCCTTTTAAAATGCAAATACCCTTGCTCTCCTTGGTTCTTGGTGCTTGGTGTGGTTGTGCCTGTGAATTTAGGACCTTTGTGCTTCACACTGTTGAGTCAGAGCAAAGCAGTATACATCAACATCACTCATTTAAAATTCTTCAGAAAACTCTGGGGAGATAATTGCTCCTTATAACCGGAATGCAAGTGTGTACACTATTTCACCAAAGGGTGATACTCTTTACTTTTTAAGATTTTAAAAATTCTGTGGCACTTGATTTCAGTTGCTCAGACTCCAGAATTTATACTCACTGATTAGTAATACATTATGCAAATAATTCAGTTTACATATCCAAATACTGTTTTTGCATCATTCACACCTCATGTCTTGAAAAAAAAAAAGTGAAATGTTTCCTCAAAATAAACAAAACCTGTGGAAGAGTTTATTATGAGGGTGAAAATTAAAGAAGCACCCATTTGCCAGGGAACTTTTGAGGAAATTTTTAATATTCTTGCATAAATAATTTTGCAAGGTTTTTTTTTTTCTTCTACCCATAGGGCATGCCATTGAAGGTATATTATGTGATCTTTGGCTTTCTGGATTTTTCAATTTTTGGAAAAAAGAAGCCATAACGCTATATCAGATACACATCTGTGCATATATACGTACAGCCATAAATGAACATTTAAGCTGAGTTATTTGAAGGCAGTAAAATAATTGCTTACCAGTGACATGATTTTTCCACCAGAGAGAAGGGAGAGTAAGTAAATGCAAACTTTGAATATTTCATGTCGAGAGAGAGTTAATTAAGCTTAGCCATGAATGCTTACGTTATAGATTGGCAAATGGCAGTGCCCTGTGAAAAGTATCTCTTTGCTTTCAGTGGGTTTTTATTGTCATTGGATTAATTCAGGAGAATACAGGATGTGACCCGGAGCCCTTGTCTGAATAAGCACGTTCCCATGCCCACGTGAATGTCTAAACCAGTGGCTTTGACCTCACATGTCAGGACAGAACTGGCCTCAGAAATCTGCCCAGATTCCACTGGTTCCAACCTCATACTCTGGAATGGCTAACTTACTGCTGTTGCAAAGCATGTCAGATTGCAGGAGGAACTTCCCTCAGAACGAAGGAAGGACAGAAGGAAGGGAAGAAAGCAAGTAGGGACCTTGTTTTTTCTCTGCGGCGCGAGTGCTGTCATCTTTCTCGTAGGATGCTCCACACCCATCTCCCCTAACAGGTTATAGACACATTTTTGGCACTGCATAAAGTCAGCGTTCCAACATGTTTTTAATCTTTAACTTTCACGTCGTTAAAAGTCTGATGTACTGACTCTCAGATGCCTGGAGATAGTTCAGGGCACAGCACCTGACAGGTGTAATGTTTTGTGTTTTATGTCTCTCAGTATGGAGGTTACAGAATCAAAAAGGGCACAAAAATGCCTTAAAGATGTTGGTCCCCGTATACTGACAGATACAGTCCTTAGGTTCCCTTTCTTGCCCCACTTTCACACCTACCTTATTTATTTATTTATTTATTTATTTATTTATTTATTTAGTAGCCTGTATTTGAAAAGGGCCCTTGGTGTACTTAGGAGACAAGAAACTTCTTGCCTTGGTATAACCTACCAGGATTGGAGAATCTCGCCTCTCTTCATTTTCTCTCAAGGGTTGAGAGATATGTACCAGAGCTCCTTTAAAAAATGGCCTTTCCTTTTGCTGTGGATTGTAGGGAGGCAGATTTGGTGCGTCCTGTAGCTTCAGGACTTAACTTGAATGACAACATGTTGGTAATAAGCAGCCCCATGAACTACTGCTGAGAACGACTGTGTCTTCATCTTTACTCATCAGACACTGGCATGTTGATGAGGTCCACCCAGCTTTTCTTGAGCCTAAACAGTAATTGCTGGGTCCTCAGGATGCCCTGTGGCAACCCCCTCTTATATTCTGGTTCCGGGATGGACTTTTACGGGAATTCTGCAATGATAAGTAGGCTCCTAAAATTTCTTTAACAGGCTCACCTCCACCCTGGTGTGTGGTAATTCTCAGATTGATCCTAGATGCCTAGATGCTTCTTGCTGTGTACCCTTCCCCCCTCCCCGCCATGTCTGTGCATGTGAGAAACTGACATTCTCATGTGTGATGCCCTCCCACATGCAATTTCTGGCTGGGCCCTACCTCGTACTCTCCACTCGAGTAAGCCTAATGAAATTCAGGTGAGTTGGAATGTCATTTTACAGGCACAATCTTGAGTGTACTCTAACACATACACTTAAAGAGTATATTTTATTAGCAGTAAGTGGTAACACAATTCTTTGGACCCCTTTCATGATGGGCTGCCGCACACCCATGCAGACCTGAAGGCCTGCTCCGGTTCTGCCTTCACCTCAGGCCTTGTGCAGCGAGGGAGCTCAGCAGACTTTGAGGAGGGAATAAGGCCAGATGATTTCAGGCCCAGCTTTGTCGGACGGAGTCTGGATAGAGAAAAACTGGCCTTCATTTTTTGTTTTCTTAAATGAAGAGAGCTAGATCCCAGTAGTTATTATAATGTGTTTTTAAAGAACTTCCCTCTTCCTCTCAAATTGACTTTTTGGGCAAAGCTCTTGTTCCTCGTTAACCAGAGTATCTGAGGACTCACAGAAGACAGTACAGGTCTCTGCGTGCAGGCATTTTCCTTCGTGAAAGGGGGAGGTCAGTATTTACTGAGTCTCTTCTGTGTACATATAGGTTCGTGCACGTCCTGTTGTTCACCCTCTCAATTTACAGATAAGGAAGGTTGAGGCTGAGAGGGGGGCGATGTCCCTGAGGCCACTCACTAGGCAGTGATAGAAATGGCCCAGAGCCTGGGCCTCCACGTGTTCATGCTGGCTCGCTGTACCAACTCTTATAGCCAGTCCTTGCCCAGCACGACCAAGGGGTGGCTCCCTGGGCTTCTGCCAAGAAACTTATGCTACTCCCAATGCTTTTATTGAGACAGCTGGGTTACGTTTCACAACTGGAGCTTTGCTGATGTAGATATCGGAACTCTCTGGGCATTGTTAACCTAGGGGTCCCATGGTAAAACCCAAACAACAAAACACCCAACCAGCTGGCCATTGCAGAGACTGGTTGTGTTGCTTTGCCCTTTCATCACATCTCCTGCTGCCCTGTGTCCTGATCGGGCTCCCACACTGTGGCAGTTCTAGGGTTTGCACTGTGTGCACGTGGGACAGGTTGGTGTCTTCATCCAGGTCGTTGGACATATGGGGTTGATGGAGTTGGGGTGATGGTAGGGCCCACACCCTCTGGGGGAGGGATGGGTCTTAAGAATTGGCCAGCCCAACCTCTTCTTCCAAAACCTATGTTCCTTCTTCTAATTTTAAATATATCTCTCAATAGCAGGAAACCCTCCCTTTTGTCTACCTCAAATCCCTTATGCTTCAGTGTATACCCATTTTGTCTTCATTCCGTTCTCATCCCCAGCTTTGGGCTAAAAACTCTCATATTTTAGAATCCTTTCCTCTCTGCCGTTGCTTCTTCCTGAGTAATCTCGATTCCCTCAACTTGATTGAATTCAACGATTATTTTTTAACCCATGTATTATTTTTGTACCTCTCTTTAGAACCTCCTGGTTTCCCAGGTTTTTTACTCAAACACTAGCCTGATTACTGCAGAGTACAATGGCAAGCAAGATACCTTTGTGCTGTCTACATTCCTTACTCCAAGCTCTGCACTTGGGTATCTTGCTTCCTTTGTAAAAAACCAGTGCTTCATTGATGACTCATGCTCAGCTTGATGTCCACTAGGAATCCCAGATCTTTGTCAGCTATCTTTGAGTGCAGTTAAGCTTTCACTCCCAACCATATTGATGTCACAGCTCTCCCTTCCCACACCGCCCTCTCTGTCCTTGTTCATATTGAACTTCACTCTCCACTCCTGTCCCAAGTTCCCTGACCACCTCTCTGCTTCACCAGGTGGCGGAGAGTTATGATCCTGTCTCTGAAGGTGCCTCCTCCCTCTTGGCTTCTCTCCCAGTGACAACTTCATGGAGGCTGAGAAATACAGTGAGTGGCCTTTCTTGCCTCACTTACTGCTGGGGAGAGAGCTATTCATAACTTTCCGCTGACATCTGGAGAACATAGGTTTTAGAGGACCAGAGCCCAGATTCCCCACAAGCCAGCAGAGCCAAGTCTTTTTTGAGTTTCCTGCACAACCTGTGTTATAATGGTAGGAGCTGGTCATTGTGTTTAATAGTAAAACAAAATCTAAGTGCGCATAATAAGCACATCTTTTCTGTGTGCTGGGGTAAAGAGAGGTGACAGTGAATGTGTAGGATGATAGGAAAAGCATTACAGACATGGGAAAGCATTTCAGAGCACACAAACATGGCATGAGTAACAGGCTTATAGCCACAAGGCTCAATTTTCAATGCCTGCCTCCCATTTTTGTACCCCAGTTCAATCAGTTAAGATGTAAGTGAAGTGGTGAGAGTAGGGGCCACCTGCTCCTCAGACTCCAGGGTATTTGTAGCCCAGGACCCCTTCGTGGGTGTTGGCCCAGCAGGGCCCACGGAACATCCTCCGACTGGAACTTTCTCAGCCTGACTTGCTCACTTCCTGTTCTGCCCTGCCCAGAGGTGACTCGGTAATCCCCACCATATGACCTCACAGTAGGCTCAGTGGCCTGGGAACTTCTGCCTCCAGTCTCAAGTCAGGAGCAGAAATGGGGAAGCTGGGAAGTTGGGGGATCAAGAGTCATTTGGAAACCCCTGCCATCTGTGTCAGACCTGCTTTCCTTCCATCTGCCCCTCTGTTGACCCCCACATTCTCCTTGCCCGAAAGCACTGGGCTGTGTTTCAAGGAAGAAAGAGGTAGCTTGTTTCCATATACATGTATTGAGTGCTTGCTTCTGTAGCGCCTTCCCCTGGGCCAGATCTCCAAGGCCATTTCTCCAGATCACTAAGAATGTCTGAGTGGGAACCTGGCAAAGGCTCGACTCCATCAACTAGTGGCTCCAGCTCCTTTGGCTCCCTTTGGCGGAAGCGTAGCTCCGGAATTAGTGAGAAGGCATCAACAATATTTACATTGCCTCCTGGGTGTCAGTATTTTCTCCTCCCAAAACTATGACCTTTTTGAGGGCAAGGACTATGTTTTACTTTTCATATTTTCATGTCCCAAATAATGCTGGTTCATATATGGTATTTAATTTATACTTTGTTCGGGCTGATTGATTGAAAGTGAAAAGACCAGGATTTGAATTGTATTCCTTGGCTCCCTGTGGTGGAAAGGTGCCAAGGCTGGGTGAGTTTATTTTCCCCCTTTCTCCCTGTGGACAAGATGAGAAAGGGGATGGCATCTTTGCAGCCTTCACTCCGTGGGCGCCTTTTCCCTAGGCCAGGCAGTGAGCTCTCTGCTTCCAGCTTCTGCCCATTCTCACCTGGAAGTTGGTGTGGGGGAGGCTCCTCGGGTTAGGGGATCCCTGGGGGTGTGGGAAGCTGGCAGCAGCATCCTGTCATCAGCCCAGATCATACCAGAAGGAAGTATGGCCCATATTCAGAAGGGACTGAGTAGCTCTGGCTGATGTTGGGTTGGGTTTAAATGGTGATTCATTCTCTCTCTCTCTGGTGTATGTGTGTGCGTGTATGCAAGACCTTCGATATTTAAGTAGGAAAATCCTCTCTTACCAGTGGAATTCACCGACTCTTGCAGTGTTACCCTTCTCAGTGTGTTGTGAAGAGTCATCCAGACCAACTAGATTTACTTGCACAACTCTGATTTCTTTCATAAGAAAAAAAATAATTAATTCCCTGTTTAGACGGCCGCTTCTCCAAGTCCCAGGACTGTCCAGAAGTGGGTTGCTTAGCACTGCTGTCCCATTAGGGGCGCCGGCAGCCCACAGCCTTCTAGTTTGTTTGTGACCTATCATATTACTTTGTTACCTGCTCCCACCTATACCACCGGCGGTGGCCCAGCACAAAAGCATTCCCCTTAGAGAGCCTTGGGGAGCTCTGCTGGCTGGCAGTGCTTTGGGGGAAGTCTGGGAAGAATTGGCTTGTGTGGCTAGAGGTCTCTGTGACCACCTCAGCCCAGCCCAGGTAGCCCACCTGCCTTCCCTCAGGCCATCATCCTTCCTTCCTTTTCCCCCTCTCCTCCTTTTCCCTTCCAAGCTCCTTCTTTGGGACTTTAAGATCTTAGACTTAGAGAATTTAAGATAGTGGATCTAGAATCCAAGTCTTCTGACTCAGTCGAGAGTGTTTTTTTCTACCGCAGGCCAGGAAACAGCTTCTCTTCCATGGAGGTGCCTGTCTGTGGAAAGCAGCGAGTCTGGCTCATTGAGAAGACAGGCCACCTGCTCTTTGGACAGCACCCCTGTGTAGGTGCTGGCCCATCTGTGTTCAGTTCTAGAGCAGGCTTGCACCTCTAATTTCTCAGATGCTGACATGAGGGGAGTAGTAGTTGTGGAGACTTTCCATCCTGGCCCGGGGTGAGTCTGTTCTGTTGTGGGTGGGAGTGGGTGAGCCAGCGCTTGGAAGGAGGGGGGCACCTAGAAGGGAGAGGACAGGACAGGGAAGATCCTGGCAGGATTTGAAGGTATGTTCCAACAAGAGAGAAGAAGCAGTTCTAGCTAGGGGCTGACCCAACGCCACCCCGGTGAAGCACCCCACACCCCCTCCCATGGGGCACTTGGCTTTAGGGCATTAGGCAGTGGCATCTGCTGCAGAGTAGCTTCGAGGGGGCATGGAAGCAGCATCACCTCACCTCCTGGCAACGAATACCTGAAGAGTGGGCCTCTGACTGCAGGAACTCCAGCTGGTGCCAGTCTTAGGACTCAGTTCCATCCCTACTTTGTCCCACACTCCAACATCCTGGAGTGGTGTTGATTGCAACGATTGGGGACCAGGGCATGATGGAGGTGTGCTGCAAGCCTAATTAGCCCATAAGTCCCTGACTCTGGTCATTCTCCTCCCAGGAGAGAGACTTTCAAAGAGTTGTTGGGATGAGAAAGAGAAAGTAACTGACTTCCCCTCAAAGGCTCTGCAGCCTGTGGATTATGGTGGGGTGGGGGTAGGGGTGGGGGTGAGTTCTCACTATCCCCAAAAGTCTCCCCAAAGGTGACTGTTCTGTGGAGCGTCCTTTCTCTGCCTCTCTTGGGGGTAACTAGAGGTGCTGGCATGGTCAAATGGAACTTGTCAGCTGTGCTCCGGGTGAGATTCATCTCTGAGATGGCTAATGGGTCAAACTCCTTTCTCCTTGTGTCATCCAAATGGATACATGTGGGTGGACAACATGGTCAAGTTTATTTCTTCACTTAGCTGTGTATTGCAGTAAAACTTGCCTGTTCTCCTGCCCCTCGTGAAAGGGGACTCATAGTTGAGAAGCTAAAAGAAAATAAACCATCTTCCTCAGATTGTGATCCTTTCCCGGCTCTGAACCAATTTCAAGTAACCTAGGACGGCCCTGATGCCCACCTATCAAAGCCTCTTAAATTAGATACGCAATATGAAGTTATTGGGGGCTTTCGTTTTCAGAGGACCAAAGAATTAGAGCTGAAAGAAGCAGATGCCATCTAATCTCATTGTCTTATTCAACACACGTTTACTGAGCACGTACTCTCCGCTTAGCACTGTGCTGGGTACTGGAGATGCATAGATGAACAAAACAGGCACACTCACTCATGAGGCGTCACTTTATCTGGGAGACAGATCGGTGCTGGGAGGGAGGCTTATGGGGCAAATCCTTACACCCGAGAGCCAGAAGATCTAACGTACACAGTCTAAGAGAGGTGAAGTGATTTGCCTAGGCCGTCAGCTACCTAGCAGAGCTTAGTCACAAACCCACGTAGGTTTTTCTGAGTCCCAAACCCATGCGTTTTCTAGCACATCAGCAGCCACCTTTAGCAACATGACAGAGTTACAGGTGGGCCGCTAGTTGCCTTCTGAATTGCTTCCTCTAAAGTGTCCTAGGTGAGTAGGCTTCCTCTTTGGACAGCTCTCCAGGGAAGGTGAGCACAAAGCTTGCTTTGCGGCTTCCCACCCCACTGGTTCTTAGCCTTCCAGTTGTTTGGATAAAGTTGCAGGCCCAGGTCAGCACACATGTTCATTTTGGAGTCACTAAGACACTATTTCCTGTGAGGAGTTACTTACTGTATATTTGGCCCAGTTAGTACTAAACGCTGAGCCATACCCTTTCTTTTGCCTTTGAACACTCAGGCCAGTTACTAGAAGGCCAACTTGGTGAGTTGCATGTAGCAGATGAAGCACCTCACGTTCTTATTTATTTGTGTGTTTGGAAAGAAAAAAAAAATCCTACTTGCTTTACCATTCCTTTTCTTCTTGGCTTCATGGGAACAGAGTGCACAAAGCTTAGAGAATTGATGGCAACCCTCTCTACCATTGTCTTATATTGCGAGCTGCTTCTATGCCTCCTGCATTTTCAACTTATTACAGCTTTTCTATGGCTTGGAAAATCCGTTGACTGAGTGATGATTGTTTTCCTGAAACGGTGCAACATGTAAAGCGGTGGTTGTCATTAATAGTGCAGTTATGTAGAGTGTAGCTCTTTAAGCCTTCAGTTTCAAATCAGATTAGTGCTCTGTTAACTTAAAATAGCCCCAAAAAAGAAGAAAGAAAAAAAAAAAGAACTGTCGGAAATCAGAGGGAAATATTAGCATTATGAAACATGTTAACAAGTGGCCATTAGCACTTTATGTCTGCATGAATAGCATCTTTAAGTGTTTTATTGGTAACAGAATAGAGTGGAGTCACATAGAATGGCATTTCTTTTCAAATTGGCAAGTTCTTTTAATTCCGACTTCTCCTTGTTATTGCCTACTGGGGAGCATTTATTCGCTTGTCAAAATGTACGCCAGGGTGGGAAAAGGTACTTTAGCTTTTCTGGCTGGTCCCTGGCTCTCAGGTGTAAGGGATTTGCCCCTTCCCCATGGCCATCCTCACACCCCTCCCACCTGGAGGAGGGAGAGCCTGAACGCTGACATGGAGGAAGACTAACGCCTGGAGGAAGCTGGCCCCTCAGGGCTTGTGCCTGCCCAGTGCCCCTGAGTGTGAGTGTGTGCATCTCAGTTTGCCTAGACACGTGGCTGGCGGCAAGGGGGTGTGTGGGGGGAGAGGGGTGAGGAGATGGTGATTGCCAAGAGAGAGGAGCTTTGAAGAGCTGACAGTAGATCTTAGCTCCCCAAGCCTTAGGGAAAAAACTCTTACTTTGGTCCTGATTGGCCCCTCTCAAGAGTCCCCTATTGGCTTTCTTTCCCCAAACCAGCCAAACCCTTCCATTTGTATTATAATGCAAAATGCTGTTCCTTCTGGGCGTCAGGGCCTGGGGGGAAAATGCAAGTCAGCTGCAACTCAAACGCCAAAGCCATAGTGACCCCAGGTCAGTCTCCCGGGCACTGATGGACCTCCTGGCTGTTAGGGATTCTGGAGGTTCACTGACTCATTTTCCACAAATTTTTTGAACACTTGCTCTGTGCCAGGAACTGTTTGTTGGGCATATAATGATGATCAAAGCATTCAAAATTCCCTCATCTTGTGGCACTACCGTTCTGGCAGGGGAAAAAGACAGTGAATAAAGATGTGAATTATATAGTGTGAGCGGACTGCGATGGAGAAAAATAAGGTAGGGACCAAGGATGGGAGATGGGTGGTGGGCACACTTTCTAGAGTGATTAGGGAGGGCCCCACCGAGAAGCAAAGTCTCCAAGGAAGTGACACTAGGCCATGTAGATTTCTGGGGGAAGAGGGTTCCAAGCAGAGTGAGTAGATAGTGCATAATCTGCCTGGTTGTTTTTGGAGGAGCTAGGGGCCCTTTCAGTCAGAATGGAAGGCGTAAAGGAGGCGAGTAGGATCTAAGGTCCTAGGAGAGGAGACCAGCACCTTGTAGGCTATCGTACAGACTTTGGCTTTGACTCCAAGAGAGATGGAGGAAGCCACTGGAGGACTGGTGTCACGTGACCCGGGTTTCCAGAAGGTCACTTTGGCCGCTTTTTGAGACTTGAGTGAGGGGAGGTGAAGCAGAAGCAGTCAGGAGGCTGTTGCCCAAATCCAGGCAAGACGGTGGCCGTTTGGACCAGGGTGGTCGGGATGTGAAAAGGGCTGGATTTTGGGACATATTTTGAAGGTAAAACCAACAGGATTTGCTGACACATCGGATGTGGGGTATGAATGGAAGAGAGGAGTCAAGGTGGACCTAAGATGTTTGACTTGGTGACTGGAAGGATGGATGGCACTGCTGTTTGCTGGGATAGGGAAGGCACTGGAAGGTGCTCAAGAGGATGGCAGGGCTCAGCCAAAGCTGCGGGCTTCGGACTTCGGACTTAGGGCCAAGGGTGGCAGTTAGACTGCTCTGTTCAGGAAGGATCGGAAGGGAAGGAGTGTGGCCTTCCGGAGGGCAGTGAGGAGAACTTCAGTAGACTGCTTGCAGCTGAGGTGATTTAAATCAAACTTGTATTTGTTCTTCGGAGTAGGTGTTTTTTTTTAACTGTTTTACTCAGTTTTCTTCTCTATTGTTCTTTCGATACCAAAGACACAGAAATATGTGCTTTGTGTCTTGCATTTTTTTCCTTAGCTTGTTTTCTCAAGCTGGGGTAGACCCTCAGGGGCGGCTGGTGAACCGTGGGCTCTGGAAGTGGGTATATAAGCCGTGCCTTTCCCTGGACTTCACCTTCTCCTGGTGCCTGAGGCATCTCAGGAATCCATCGCCTTCTACATCCAGAGAGTCTTTTTCTTAAGATGTGTCTGTGGCTCTGCTTTGCTCTGATCTGCCGGTCAGCCTGGGGGTTTGGAATTCCTCATGGAAACCCGTTGTCCTCCTTTCCACAGGTCCTCCTCCTTTCTTTCCCATTCCTGGAAAGAAATTGGCTGGCAGATAGAGTGTTTTTCCTTGAAAGGAGAGTGGAGAGCCCTCTAATGGAAAAGTAAAATAATTCTTGGAATCCTCATAACACCCAAGCCCGCCAAAGCTGAGACCAAGTAAATTATTTGGGGGTAATTTGCAAGGGCCTGAGTCAAACAAATTGCCTTCTTGCCTTGACCTCAGCTTGAATCTTTAGACGAGAACCCAGTGATGTTAGGAGTATGATGAGAAACAGGAGACAGTGCTGCTGTCCGAGCCGCTTTGGTGGTAAGGGGGTCCTGCAGCGGTCAGGGCTCACAGGTGAACATCTTTGGCCAGCTGTAGGTTCTTTATTGCAGGAGGAGCTCCTTTACTTTCAAAAATCTCAAGAAAGACCTTAAAATTGCAATATTTAGAGCACGAGTTTAACATTCCTCAAGTTAGTCCGTAGTGTTCTCTCTGTCTCTGTCTCTGTCTCTGTCTCTCTCTGTCTCTCTCTGTCTCTCTCTCTGTCTGTCTCTCTCTCTCTCTCTCTCTGTCTCTCTCTCTCTCTCTCTCTCTCTCTCTCTCTCTCTCTCTCTCACTGTTTAATTATTCTGGAATCGTAGGTGATTGAAGGGACAGCCCATAGAAAATTCTAGGCTGCCAGGTCAAAGACCCAGGCCTGTTGTCCAAGAGACCCTCAGGGAACTCGCAAGGCTTCCAGCTATTGCCACGGTCCGTGATATGGAAGCATCCAGCCTTTTCCTAATCCAAGCTGAGACGGATCCCTGACACCGTCATTCTCATAGCAACACCCCTCCTTGACCCGTTTGCTGAAGTGCCTGAGAACCAGTATCTGCCCTCCTTCTACCAGTCACGTCCTTCCCATCCTGGGGGAAAATAGTCTTCAGAAAGGAAAAAGTCCAGCACAGCTCCACATGGGCTGTTCCATAACCTTACAGCCACATTCCTTTAAGAATGTGTTTTGAGGATGTTTTTCTTGCAGCAACTGGCAAACTCCTTGTTTCTGTAAATGTCAGGCGCCGTGTCTGGGCTGCCATGCTGGCCCCTGTCCCCACTGCAGGGAGAGTGGCCTGGGGTGTAATTCTGTGTCCCCAAATAGCTTTCCTCTGGCTCCTCTTTCTCATCAAGTCTTGTCCGCCACATTCTAAAACAAGTGTGGCCAAGTTTGAGTTTCTTCCTATTTTTTATTTATATATATTTTTGTAGTTGTTGTTGAGGGGGGCACGGGGAGATGGCCCTGGGGCAGTCAGCTTTTTAGGTTGGCACTTGGAGATGAATAACTACTTAGCTATTGCTCAACTACTTTTGTTTGTGAAATAAAGGGCAGTAAGCACCATGACATGAGAGAATTTCAGGTTTATTGTGATTTCTTTTTTGTGTTTGCATCTGTCCTGCTCACTTAGGACATTACTGGTAACCCCATAGGAACCAACACCGAAGACCATATGATTTTCAAGCTTTAGAAATCTGTGTGTGTAATATGTCTTTTGTGAAAAAAAATTTTTTTTGTTCTTTTCGCTTTAGAAACTGTAATAATAATCCATAGTAATTATCCCATAGTATGCTGTCCTTTGTTACAGGAGCACTGGATTAGTGTGAAAACGTGTCCTGTGTACAGTTTCAACAGCTTGATTTTGCTTCTTCCTTCTCCCATCCCCCACCTCCCCCTTTTCTGTCATGTGCTATTTGGAAGACAATTTCCACATTTCTGCCATATGTCTTAGAAAAGCTCGGGACTTAGAGGCGGTAGCAGACTTAGGACAGTGAGTTTAGTTCAGGTGGGGAGGCGGCCCTGTGTAACAGAGACTGTTATGCAGACAGCGAGCTGTTGAAACAGCTGCACTTGGAAATAGTGCTTCTCCTTGCCTGCCCTCTTTTCTTGAGAGACTCCAAAACATGTGAAAATGCAAAAGCACTTCACCAGGTTTTAACTTTTCTGGCTCAAACAGAAGCAGCTTCAGATCAGTAAGAGCACAGCAGTCTTTGTATGTTTAGTACACATTTTTCCAGCTTTTAAAGAAAGGCAAGCCCTTCTTTCTTACTATTTCTCCCTTCCTTCCTTCCTTCCTTCCTTCCTTCCTTCCTTCCTTCCTTCCTTCGTTCCTTCGTTCCTTCTTTCCTTCCTTCCTTCTTGACTCCCTCCCTCTCTTCCTTCCTTCTTTTGATGCCTTGTTTTGCATTCTGCTGTACTAGAGAACATTTAATCCTTGGCCTCCCGTCTGTTGAGATATTATGTTTTTTTAATAGTGCTTGTTTATGACTAAGGTCAAAGACAGTATTTCAGAACAAAAATTAGAGTTAGTTCATAATTGAGTACATATGTATGTAACTGTTTATTTTTATAGTTTGCTAATTTATTTTTAAACAGCTCAGTTATGCCAACATGTTTATAGCCCCGTTCATCACAAGCCTTACCAGTCAGGGTGTTAAAAGGCACATGCTTTTCAATAGTTTGGATCCCAAGTTAAATGAGATAATGCCATCAGGTAGCAATTTAATTACATTAATTGAATGTTTAGGCGGAAAAGTAGTTTTGCAGAGGCTATAATGACATAACATTTATAAGTACACATGTATAAATCTCAGCATTATAGACATTATTTGCGGTTGCTGACAGAAAAATGGATATATATCAGGTGTTTAGAAGGAGACATGAGGGGGCTCTTTCATCAGTGGTAAATGCTGCCTTCGCAATTTAGGAGGCTGCCGGGCACGGCCATTTCCTTCGTGAGCTGCCTTTATCATTAGTCCTGGAGCAGAGACACACAAAGGCACTTGGGTGTGTGTTGTATAGCCAGGGCTTTCCTGGGAGGCCGCCTGCCAGCTTGGGCTGGCTCACTGAGCCTGAAAAGACGAGACACAGTCTAGTGAGGTCTTTGTCACCTTGGAGGGTCGAGGCTTGGCACACTTGGGTTTATCTCTGTGGCACCCCCAAGCCAGCTCTGTCTGGAATATGAGGAGGGCTGTCTCAGGGTTCCCAGGGGGTTTACAGACCAGGATGGAAGCCACTGACAGAACCCCGGGGCCTCAGATGTGGCGAGTCAGCCCTTCCCTCTTGCCTGTAAAGGTGGCTTTTCCTATGGTGCAGAGGGAGTTAAACAACGGGGCCAGCAGCCCTAGCCCCTGCTCAGCTACCTCCCCCTGGTGCCCTGGGATGAAATGGGAGTGCTGGCATTTGGCTAATATGACAACCTATGTTGGGTCCTTTCCCACCTCTCTGTGATTTAGTGTGGTGAGTGTCAAACGATGGCCAGAAAAAAGGGATTTTTAGGTGTGCTAAGAACAGATCCTTTGCCTATGAGTAATTCATTGTCTTCTGATACCATCTGGTTTCACCCAGGCTACGAAGCCTTGTGTGGTGTCCCATACCCTGTAACACCCTATGTGGGTTACTTACCAAATGCCACCGCGCCACCCCCACAGCCTCTGGCCAAAGATCAGGTGGATCTGCTGTCACTCCTGGGTGTTTCCTGGATGTCAGTGTTTTCTACCCACCATTGCTTTTCGATACTGTCCCCCTCCCTCAGGCAGTTGTTCCTCGTGATATCTATAATTGGCCCTTCCCTTTAGGAGTCACCCATGAATGACTTTGTCTGAAGTTAAAGACCCAGATGGAGGAGGGTTACTCGGCCTCATCACAGAGCGATCAGCTTGTGTCTCCTGCCTCTGGGAGGTGGGGGCAGGTGGGCGGGACTATTTCACAACACTCTTGCCTTGGTGGCCTGGAGGTCTCTGTCCCTTGGAGCAGGAAGGACGGAGCGGGAGGAGTGCCTTTGAAGGGAAGGAGGCCTGCTGGTTGGGACAAGAAGGAAAAGGAGGGTTGGTTTGGCCCCCAAGGGAAGGACCGGAAAGCTCTCGCTCCCACTGAGGATTCAGTGTTGGTCCAGCTGAAAGCAGCCCCACTCGGTTGACTACCTGATGAGTGATTTTCCCCAAGCTGACAGCTGCTCCAACACATTTCACCTACAAGTCCTGACAAAGTGGTGTATTCTTTTGGGGCTGTTATTACGGCAGCAGGCATTTGGAAGAGTCTGGAAGAATGGGGCTCCAAAGCACAACCTTGAAGCAATCTCTGAATAGCTGTTCCTTTCCTTCTTGCCAACCCTCCAGCTTTTTTGGTTTATGAAAAATTGGGCCCACCCCTTTCAAACATCCATTGTGCTGTTTATAATGAGGATAGAAATAAAATCGCAGTGTGTTTTTATGTTTCTTTTATAAGCCCTTTGATGAGCAGTGTCAGATTTGAGCCTCACCTCATGAGTAACCTTGTGAAGAGGCGGGAGTGGTGGTATCTGAAGCCTGGGACGTTAAGGGCACTAAGGGCACGTCGGGTCTCACAACTATAGGACCAGGACTCCTCACTCCCCGCCCTTCGCTGCTTCCACAGCCCACCCACACAGCACATCGTGGAGGCTTGCAGAAGGCGGTGTTTTGGTGGAAGGTCTCTTTGAACAGTTGGGAGCAGGGAAGTAGGTGAAGGTGCTCATGGTACAGGAGGCAGGTGACAAGAATTGGTTTGATCCCTTTAGGGTTTGCAGGGACAGAACTGTGCCTGACATTCAGCCTTTCTATATAATTTCAAATGTATTGCCATCATCCCTTGAGCACCAGGGGAAATGTTAACATAGAGGGCTTCTCAGTAAATACCTCAGGTGCATTTCCCGGTGAGCAGCCATTCCGTTGCTCTTACTCCTAACTCGCTGCAATGCTGAGAGAAGGCTCTGAAAGGGAGGGTTTGCGGGGGACACGCGTGGAGTTGGTTGTACGAGCACACTCAGCCTTCTATTCGCGTTTTGCTTTGGACTTGACTTTTCCTGGGTTCTAGGATGCCGAGCTACCATTTCAAGGAGCACCTTAGTGTAAATATAAAAACCACAGGTAGTTGGAGGTTGCCTTGTTTGTTTTATTATGCCTTCCTTTTGGGGAGAGCGGGCTGGCAGGGTGGAAGTTTCAAGCATGTATAATATTCTGGCATTCAGGTTGGTGGCCTCCTCTACCTTTGCAGTGGGTAGCTGGGCTGGCTGAAGCCCTGAGGCGACTTAGAAAGGGAAGGGTGGACCACACAGACCTCTGGAAGACTGTGCGTCTTCATCATCACTCCTGCACATGTGCCAGCAGGCAGCTGTGCGTGGACGGCTGGGGAAATAGCTGTGTGGGGTGAGTGCCTGGCCCTGTTCTCTCATGCGAAAGCTCAGTGGACATCTCTGTTTTCTGTGGTGGAGTCCTGCCAGGCAAGTGTGAGTTGCAAAGAAGACCAGGGCCCTGTGGCACAGAGATGGTATAGGCTGAATGATCCTTTTCAGAGTTCACAGAATGTGTCACCCAAAGCCATGAATGCAGGCAGTGGGAAATGCGGGATTTAGGTCTGGTTGGGCCTTAACACTCAGTATCTGTCATTTCCTTCCTTCCTTCCTTCCTATTTTTGAATCAATAAACAGTTCATAATCAATTTTCAGAAGGTTTAGATGAATGCAAATTATGGTTTAACTTAGAAAACTTTACAAAAAGAATTAAACTGATAAAAGATCCAGAATACCCTCTCTCAATGGGCATTAGGTTTGCATTTTGTCTTCAAATCATTTAGATGGGTTAAATTAGTTGTCACAAAATGTTGCACTTTCCTGGCA
Organism: Rhinolophus sinicus; assembly: GCF_036562045.2. NCBI lineage: Eukaryota > Metazoa > Chordata > Mammalia > Chiroptera > Rhinolophidae > Rhinolophus > Rhinolophus sinicus. The sequence goes on along the minus strand of NC_133755.1, from coordinate 42,594,972 downwards.
GAGCCATCTGTGTATTTGATGAAGGTTTTTCAGTCCTGGGTAGGAACTGCTGGGTGTAGAAACCCTGAAACAGCCACTGGTGTGGGAGCTTGGACAGCACTCAGACTTAAATTCTGCAGATCCCTTTCCTGGCTTTGGGCAGTGCATGGCAAGTCTACCTGGTAGGTGGGAGCATTATGTCCTATCCTGGGAATAGATGGAGGAAAAGCTATACAGGAAATTGTTATGGTACTCAACAGAAGCAAGAGCCAGCTGTCTCCCAGGGAGAAGTATGGGTCCTGGAATGCCTGCCCAGGCTGGCAGGTGGTGGCATGGGTGAGGTTTTAATAAGTCAGATTCTTGGAGAAACAAGGTTCCTTTGCCGCTGCCCCCTTTTTCTGTCTTGGGTGTCCTGGTTGGACTTGGTTTGTCCTACCTGCTTGGAGACAGCTGTGATTTCAGAATGGGGCTGACATGCTCTGGGGGCATGTGGCCCCTCCCTCCTGGGACTGGGGGTGACTTGCTTTGGAGGAGGTGGCCTCCTTCCCTGCTCTTACCCCAAGGCAAATGCAGTGAGTGGATCTGGGTCTACTTACTCCCTTCCCCACAGATGCATGCATGGCTGGCTTTGATCCTTATTTTAAACACATTCCATGTGTATTATGACAGACACATTGGTTTCACTCCAAGCAAGTAGCCATTCACCCTAGATGGGCCCTGGGCCCTAAAGATAGGTAGGTGTTTGCAAGAGAGTAGTAAGCAACAAACCACGCTGTTTCTTCTGGGAGCCCCAGATGGACCAATGCGCGCGCGCGCGCGCTCTCTCTCTCTCTCTCTCTCTCTCTCTCTCTCTCTCTCCCCCTCTCCCCCCACACCCCCCCCCATCTTAGTTTACCCATGAGAAACTTGACTCTTATTAGAGATTAAGTGCCTCCTCCTGGTCACATAGCTTCTTAGTGACAGGACTAGAATAGATGTTTTTTGATTACCAGTGGAGTGTTTTTTCTGCTCTACTGTCTTACCATGACCAGAGCTAAATATGTGTTTTTGATTGTGATTTCTTAAATGCATATTTTTAATATAAAAAAGCACGGGATTGGGTGTGAATAATGCCTTTGATGTAGGAGGAAGATTGGGGAGGAAGCTGAGTGGGGATGATTTTGGAACAATACCTGAGATCTGGAGTTGCGTGTACAAAGCAAAATGAAAATATGTGCTAGCGCGACCCCACTGGGCTACTCTTCTGAATTCCGTGAAGAAGTTATTCTTCTGTCTGTGTAATTTTATTAGGCTGAGACTTTTTCCGATGGTTTATTTTTCCATTTGCTCACAGCCCATAGAAGAGAGCCAGGGAGGGAAGCCAACGCGTTTGCACGATTTACCTACTCTCTGACTTTGGAATTCAGCATCTCTGCTGTGTGTGTGTCACTCTGTTGCACCGACTTTTACAAATCAGGACGATAAACTGTAAGCACCTCAGCTCACTTCGAGGGACTTGCTATCTGATTGTTACTTTGATAAGTGTCTGTACAAATATTTATATGATTCTGATAGTCTTGAGTTGCGTTGTTACGACACTTAAAGCTGTCAGGTTTCCAGGACTTCTGGTGGTAAAGCTTCTCCGTGCATTGAGGATTATTTTCAACCTGGCCTGTCCTCCCTGAAACCCTGTTAGCCTGAGATTTCAACTAATGCAACACAAGTTGTGTAGAAAGAAACATAATATTACCTCGTTCCATCATTCAGTAGTAAAATAACTAGGAGAGGAGGCCATTCTGGAATGCAGAGAGGCCGGTATAACTTCTCAGAATGTGTCTTCCTCTTCCTCCTTCTTAACTTTTCATGTGAGATGAGCACATTTCTGTAATTAAGGAAGCAATGTAATACTTTTGAAAGGACTTTATCTCTTGCCATTCAGGTGAACACCTGAAAGAACTTATAAGCCTTTTGGAAGTGACTAATCATATTACAAAAGTGTCCTTCATTTCCCCGAGGGGTCCATGGCTTCCTCGGACACTTGTATGTCTACTTACATACAGGTCATTAAGGATTAGAGCCACTGAAGGGCAAGGAATGAAGTTCATTTTGTTCTCCCTGCCATTAACAATACATGTTTGGAACAAGTGTAAGAAATTGGCTGCCATTGACTATAAAGGGGAATGAAGGTAGCATTTCCAGACCGATGATATAAATAAGTGCACAATTGGATATTTACTGACACCTTTCCAGAAATAAGTCTTGTGTTGGAAGATGCACCAAGGGCTTCTCGTTTGGGAGGGGCTCATGTGATAGTTGGAGCCCTCTGCTGCTGAGTTAGTCAGCTGTAATTAGGCCAAGCAGTGAAGGTTTTCCCCATATTACACATGAGGAAGCGGAGCCCCAGAAGTGCTTGTAAGCCCATCGGGCAAGGTGCCTGAGCTCCTGCTCTGGGCTGAGTGCTTCACAGATACTATTTGAATCAGTTTCCACAGCAACTCCAGGAAGATAGGCAGTACAGTATTATCTCGCACGTTTTACTGATGAAGAAACTGAGGCCCAGACAACTCAATGAGCTGTTCTGGGTTGCAGAGCCAGGAAGTGGTACTAGATAAAGATTCCACAATCTAATTTTGGAGTCTGAGTGCTCACCCCACTGACCTGCCAGAGCTTGAACCCATGGGGTATGGGTTTATGTTCCAGCCCTGTCAGCCTTACACCTGGACTGCTGGCAGGTGTTGTTTTAAAAGGTATCAGCCGCCAGGCTGGCCCTGGACTTGGTCCCAAGGGGTTGGGAGGAGTGGGGTGTCCTTAGTACACCTAGTTCTTTCCACTCTTTCCCCCGTCTTTCACAGGGCCTCACCTTCCTTCCCTACCTCAGAGACTGTCTGCCTGGCTCTTGGGTAGGCCACCTGCTCCCATGTACATTCCTGCCAGAATTTATTTCTTTGGCCAGGCCACGACTGCACCCCACCCCACTCTGAAGGCATGTCTGTCAGTCCCCAGGGGTGCGGTTCACAGGGTGGAGAAGTCAGAGGCCGCTGGCCTGAGTGAACTGGTCCCAGCGAACCTCACCTTCCCCCTTTCTCCTACCTGCCCGGGCTGGATTTGGGGAGTTTCACTCTCAGGACCACTCCCTCGAACCCCTCTGCTGCCCCAGTTCTACCCCAGACCTTTCTGGGTCTCTGGGTTTTCCATCCTGGGCAGAGCAGCAAGACTGTGGGAGTCCCAACCCTCAGTGCCCTGGGCACAGCCCTGGCATGCAATCGCTCTGGCAAGCAGCCTCAGGCAGGCCTGGGCAGGGGACCGAAGGAGGAGAAGGAGAAGGAGAGCTGTAGCAGACCAGACAAGAGACAAAAGCCAGCTTAAGAGCAAACAGCCTGGCAGTGGGGTGGGTGCCCCGGCTGGAGGGGCCAGTCCAGGCTGGCCTGCCCTGGGAGGAGTCAGATTGGCGCCTGCTTTCTCAGAGTGTTGCTGATGGCTGGCCACCTGTTGGAGCTGTGTACGCGACCACGAACTCAGGGTCTTGACCTATTGACGGTTATGGTTTGGAAGGAGGAGAAGAGAGAACCAGGATGGTAGAGCACCAAACAGTGTGGGTCTTCTTCCCACCACACACTGTGGCCCAGATGTTGCCTCAGAACTGTTTCACAGCAGCCACCCCCTTAAGGCTGAGTGGGTTTTTTCACTACAGTCCATGCTTTGGTCCTGGGGGTCCCTCTGGCTTACTGACACTTGCACCTAGGGCTGGTGGGTAAGTGCAGGGCAGTTGTCAAACATTGTCTTGAGAAGGCAACACTTTGAAGGGGCTTGGGCTCTAAAGTCAGGTACAAGAGTTCGTTCCCCTGCTGGCTTGGTGGCCTGAAACAAGTTGATCAACCCCATTGAGCCTCAGCCTCCTTATCTGTAGAATGGAGCTAATTACCTTTCCTGTCCATGGGGAAGAAATGTTCTGCTTGACTGTCCCTCACGCAGAGGTGGTACAGAATGTGCGTCTTTTCCCAGGAGTATTCTGGAAGGCATAAGGCCTGGTGGTCTTCTGACGTCAGCCTCAAGCACTGTAGGCTGGAAGTGTGTGGCCGGGGAAGCGGTGTGTTGGGATCCCTGGCAGCCCACTGAGGCCGCTGTCTGCCAACATTGCACAGCACGTGTGGCCAGCCTGAGCTCCCCCTGGTCTCCCCAGGCTCTGTGGCCAGACATTTTTCTCTAGCTCACTGGCTCAGGCCCAAAGATGGGAGATGATGACAGCCCTTGGAACCTGAGTTCCAGGGGACACACCAGAGGGTCATCTCTCAGAAAAGGCAAAGATAAACGGTTTGTTGCTGTAGTGTTCTTCCCTTTTGCTGCCCATGTGTGGAGAGAGTTAGAGGAAGGGAAAGTGGAGAAGAGATGCTGGCCCTGCCGCACACCCCTCACCCTACCTGCTTCCTGTTCTGTTAGAGAAATGTAGTTTCTGCATGAGTTGGACAATCATCTGAGTCTGATCAAGGTTCATGGATGCTTCAAATACATGTATAAGGGACATATGTAGTAGTGCATGAACCCAAGGGGCTTCGCTTAGCAACAAAGTTTCCAGGCTCCTTGGAGAATCAGCAGCCTGGCCAACAATGGGGTGGGTCTGGGACAACCTTGGATCTACAGATGTCCATAGTGACCCCATTGGCTTCTGGCCTTCTTCTCCCTCGTCGGCCTGTTTCCTTCTCATTTCTGATCAGACATGTTGGTGAGTAGATGAGTAGATCAGATCATCCCTGCTCACTTCTCTTCAGGATGCTAAACAGTATTTGTTAGCTATCAAAATTAGAAAAACAAATGCAGGTGCCCAAGGTGGCTATGTTGTGAATGTTCCAGGCCACCCAGTGCTTCATGGTGCCTTCCTGGTACCAGGCTGATGCAATGTTTGGAGGCTGTCACCTCCTCAGTGCACGCCCTGCAACCTTGTAGGGACCCCTGCGTCCAGCCCAGCCTGGGTGTGCATCTTGTGTGCTTGGTCGGCACTGATAGGGGTCAGTGGTGGGGAGGAGTTCCCATGGAGCACAGTGCCACATGTCCCCAGAGCTGTCCCTGAGGCAGTGCCCGGCCTCCAGTGTCCACGGCCTCTTCTGCCAGAGCCCTGCTGGTTATCACTATGGGCATTATCTCCACTCACCACCTCTGCGCCCAGGGCTGTGGAGTCCCCTGAAGAGTCACACACCCATCTACCCAGACGCCCTCTTGCCTAGAGTCTGACCCAATCCCCTTCTCCTCCCACCTCCTCTAGGGACATTTGATGCAGCCCAGCCCTGCTCAGAGCAATGTCCTTCCCCAAAAGACTAGACCCCGCTCTCAAGGGGCTTCCCTGCCTGTGGGTCCCCCAGTCTCTCACCTCCTTGGGCCTGCTGGGTTTTGTACGCAGCAATCTCTGCAACACCTAGACCTTGATGGGTTCTCATGGGGACCTTCGGCAGATGACATGAGTTCATTTAGGACTGCACAGGACCATTTCTCACTAGATCATTGTCCTGTCATTGGTAAAGGAAGAAATGGGACAAAAGAGGCCATGGTGTCCTCTGAGCGCAATGCTGGATGAAGAGAAGGGGGTAGTGCAGAGAAAGTGGGAGAAGAAGTCTGGTCTGGAAGGCCTTCGAAGGAAGGAAAGTTTGTTAAATTGCTCTGTAAGCTGCAAAGTGCCATTCAGTGGCTGCTATTATTATTATTATCATCACAATGGTCATTATCATCACCGTTATAGGTGATGGCAATGAGGTAGATGGTAACTGGTGAGCACTGATCGAGTTTCCAGCTGATTCCTGATTTTAGAGGCCATGAAATTGTCTACCTGGAACATTCCACTGCAATTCAAGAGCTGGGGTGTGAGTCTAGACTTCACAGCTCTCTGATATTTCCCTGGCTTACTAAATTGGGGGTTAGTTTCTAGGGTTTTACTTGAAGATGACTTTATTTGGCCTTAAACACTAGTGATCCATAGTGTGAAAAATCTTGAATTTATCAACAGTAAAAAGGTGATGCTTTATTTTGCAAAATATTTTTTTCTTTCATTTTACGAAAGGATCCATAGTGCTGTTCCTTTCCGATGGGATGTTGCTTTAGCTCTGTAAGTGTTTACAGATCATTAACTACTCCATGGAAGGACTTTGATAGAGAAAAGGAAGGCTGCAAGGAAATAGACTCACAGCTCCAGCTCAAAGGATGCGAGTAAGAGAGGATCAGAGTGTGTTAGCTAACAGGTGTCTGCTAAGCCCTCTGTGCGCTCAACACTGGGAGAGAAGTGGGGAGCGAGCTTCCTTCCCTCTGAGAACTTATGGTCCCTTTGGAGTCACTATTTCTCGTGAAGTAATTGTGAAGACAGTATTGTGAAGACAGAAATTAAGTGCTAAGTTGTGTTCACTCATCTCTTACGACTGTCGATAGGAAAATGGGCCCTGCTTCACAAAAATCCAGTTGACACACTGCTTTTCAGTACGCTTTGCTCTACAGAACTGCATGCAGTGAGGGAGATGTGAGGAAGAGTTGGCCTGAGATTCCTCTTGGGAGCATGGGGAGAGCTCATGATGGGATGCAGAGGGCTGGCTGTCCTAGAATTTAATTCTGTGTGATCAGAGTTTGTAGTCCAGAAACGGCAGGCCCCTGGGCAGTGAGGAGAGAGAGTTTTACAAGATGGGAGAGTTGTATTCATCAGGCTCTTCCCAGAAAGGGTAGCTGACTCAAGTCCGTGTCTCAAACCAGTGGCAAAGTAGAAGATGGATGTCATCCTTCTGTCGTCCGGATCTCTTCCGGCTGCTGTTCTGAGCTTAATTTTGCCGTGTGTCCAGAGCTGACCAAGGAACAATGGCAGACCTGTTGTCAGACGGTCGCCTGCCTGGGAAATGGTTTTTAAAAGATCCTGGTTCTGCCTGGACACCTGCTAGCCATTGTCTCTCTAGTAACACCTTTGGGATGGTCTCTTTTGCCTTTCCCCCCTGTCTGTAGCATCTTGCACCACCTCCCCGGGCAAGGCATTCTGTAAATTTTTATTGGACTTTAATTGTATAGGTCAGAATTTGTTTTTCCAGCTCAGGGACCCTCCCTGGTCCTAGTGTTCTGGGATTTCATGAGCAAGTCCGTGTTGCCCTGATTCATTTCCTTTGCATATGCGGAGCTTTCAATCATCTCCCTGCTTGTTATCCTAAAAGCCTTCATCATCGAGTTTTCACATATGAGGGTGGCTCTGGCCCCCTTCTCTTTTGTTTGTTCCCCCCTTCTCTGGCAGTCTTTCCCACATCAGTAGTATGTTTCTTAGGTGTTTTTAAAAATATTCTAAGACGAATAAAAACATCCTTGTAATTTAAAGACTCAGAGAAATGGCAGCATTGTTTAGCGCCTGGAGGTCCAGCCTGCCCAGACCCCACCGAGGCAGGGGATTTGGGTTGGGGGAGGAGTGTTGAATTACCCATCTCTGAGCAGGATTGGGGTTTGCCAAATACCTTTTGTGTGTAGATTGAGGGCCCCTTTGGAACATTTTGACTTTCAGGAAAGCCCCAAACTCTCAAACCACCGGGGACCACACCAGACACATAATGTCTGCACCCCAACCAGGAAAACACCCTGACTGCCCTACTGGCTGAACTGAACTCATTCCTAGGTGTTCTGCCCTAAGGTACTGATGGGCCATCCCTGTGAGAAGAAAGCAAGCTAGGCAGGGGGTGGGAGTTATCTAGGGTGATACAGCTGAGGCGAGGACAGGGCTGGGTCAGTGCCCCAGGGGTGTACAGGTAAGGGCAGGTAGCTGATTCCCGTGTAGTTCCAACATTGGCCAGAAAAGATATGCCATCCACTCTCAGACATAACACACCAGGGTCAGGACGTTGGCCTGGTGCAAGCTAACAGTTGCTTTTATCGAAGCCCTCATGGAAGGGCTTGGCCTCCGATTGGGGCGGGGTGGAAGAGGAGGGGTAGATCTCTGGGTCTGTGGCTGTTTGCTCAGGTGGCCTCTTTCAGAAGGCCCTCTTGTTGGTGGAGAGTTAGATTTTATTTCCCAATGGGAATAAAATTATTTGTACACCATGCCTGGTGGTCTAGATTATCCCTCCCAAAATTGTAAAGGAGGTAAGGCTGCGCTGTCTGCACTCTCCCTATCTCATCACTTCCCACCTATTTTTCACCCATTATCCACTGTCCATTTGTCCATCCATCTGTCACATAGAGGCACCTGTCAGGTACCAGCTGCTGTGCTGGAACCTGTATTCCCAGTTGACCACCACCTCCCCCAGTCTCACATTCTTTTCCTCTCCTCTCTCCCTCTTCCTTTTTCCTTGATTTGAACTTACTCTTGGGATAGGGGTTGATGACCTCATTCCTCCCCAGGTATAACTAATACATACCAAGAGGTATGTGTTTTATTTCGCGAACAGAGCACTTATGCTGTTCTAAGTACTTTACAAATATTAACTCATTTTACTTTCATACCAACCCTATGAAGCAGACACTATTATTGTTATTCCCATTTTATAGATGAGTCAGTTTTTTTAATCCAGCTGAAGAAATCAAGTTTGGTGGTGAAACATTAGGAGTGAGCCAGCAGTTATTTGTCATCACAGAACCGGTCTGCATCTCCCCAAGTCTGACTTTGCCAACTAGACATTCGGTAGTAGGAATGAGTACTTTTCTTCCCCTTCAGTATTTCATCTCAGGTATCTCTGGGCCATTTTCACTCTCCTCTCCCCATGCTCCCATCTCTGCAAAAATGGCACAGGTTTATAAGATGTTGGGGTCCTAGAGATCATTCATTCCAACCTCCTTGTTTACAGTGAGGTGGCTGAGGTCCAGAGAGGTGATCAGACCTGGCCTGTTCTCCTGGCCAGGTATTGTCAGTGCACAGATGGGAAGCCAGGACTCCCGGCTCCCAGTCCCGTATCTTCCTGCTCTCCCCTACCACTCCATCAGCACCATCCTCTCCCCGGCCTTGGGCTTCTTCAGTCTTTTCAGCTAAAGGATCTATTGCCCCAGGAATAAGAATCTCCTCAGATTTCTTAAGTGATATAGGTGTGCCTCACTCCTGGGCTTTACTTTCTTTTTCTCAGTTTATTGCCAGTGGCAATCTCTGTTCTGTTTTCTCCAACTGCTTCCCCTTGAGTAGTAACTGTCTTTTTATTTAAAATGGCTGCTCCTTCTTTTGTCCACTTCCCCTCCACTCCCCATGTCTTAATCCTCTTGCTTTTGCTGCTGCCAGGGGGGCCACTGCAACTCTAGTCTCCAGGCTCTAGCCCCCTCGTGGATCCTCCTGCTTCCTGTTTGCCCCTTGTCTTCCAGCTCTGAGGGTGAGGGAGGGGGCAGGAGGGTACATCTTCATTTCTTCCCCCGATTCTCTGCTGTCCACAGTCCTGGGCTGCAGCTGTCCCCCCATGGGGTGTTGTCTGAGCAAGGCCTTGATGTTGTGTTTCTTCCTAAGGCCTTTTGGCAAAGTAGACATTATCTCTAGGACCCTTGGCTGCCATTCAACTATATGGCTAATGGGGGAGATCAACCATCTGACCTAGTGGGGGCTCTTAGGCCTCTCAACACCACATGTAATAGTTACCCCTGACTCAGAAGGGGCCTCAGTCCAAGTGAATGCCCTTATAAAAAAGTTTTGGGGTCTCTTCCCATCACTTCTTTAGAGTAGTAGAGAAGTGTCTGTGTGGAATAAGATGACATTTGATAATTGAGCCAAGCAGATGGCTAGTGCCTAGGCTTTGGAGTTGAACTCCAAGGGGGGTGGGGAAGAGGTGAGGGCAGACTGGGGGGTGACAGAATGGGGGCTCCCTGGACTCTCAAACTCAGAACCCTTTGTGTGTTCTCAAAACTTGAGTTGCCCTAGATATTTACCTAAGAGAAATGGAGGCATGCATTCATATAAACACATATACACAAATACTCATCATATCATTGTTCATAATAGTCAAAAAGTGGTAACAATCCAAATGTCTATCAATAAATGAATGGTTAAACAAATTGTAGTACAGCCATACAATGGAGTGCTCAATATAAGAATGAAATAATAATACATTCAACAACATGGGTGGATCGTCAAATCCTTCTGCTCAGTGAAGGAACTTAACACAAAGGAGACATACTGTATGATTCCATATATAGGAAATTCTAGAAAAATCAAAACTATAACTACGGGAAGTAGATCAATGACTAAAAGAGGTGAGAGAATGTGGAGGGCGTTGGCTGCAAAAGGGTGTGAGAAAAGTTTTTAGAGTGATGGAAATGTTCTATATCTTGATTTTGGTGGAGGTTATACAACTGTATACAATTAGCAAAATTCATCGAACTGTACACTTAAAACGAGTACCTATTGTATGTAAATTGTGTCTCAATAAAGCTTAAAAATGAAAATGAACCACTTGGGTTGGACCATTATGGATGGCTGTCTATTTCTAGTCTTTAACTCTTTGCGACTTCTCAAGGCTCCAGCCATCTCTGAGTGGGGGGGGGGGGGGGGAGGGGTGGAAGGGAGGACACCAGGTTACATTTCAGGTAAATCAGAATGCTCTGGGTTTTGAGGAAATTTCATAGAAGTTGGTAATGCCTCAGAGAGAGGCAGAAGCAGACTGAGATGGTGTTATCCACCATGAGCAGATCATGTGTATCTGTGTGAGAAATGTGTGAGCACTTGAGAGCGTGTGAGGGAAAGAGAAATAAGGGCAGAGAATTTACTTCATAGAATCCAGGGGGCTTTAAAAAATAAAAAGGGGGGAAGGTGCCCAAGTCAGTCTTATTCATTGATGTACCTTCTCCTTGGGTGGAGATCCCAATTATGGGACTGGTGAATTCTAAAGTGAGAGTTTTTGCTTGTTTTTAACATCCGTCTTTCTCTCTCAGTTGTCTTTCATGCAGAGTTTCCAGGTCTGCATGCATGTGATATCGGAACTTTGCTCTCCTTTTTGGGCAGACTTGTGTGGACCCAGCTCAGAGCTAAGGCTGTGTAGATTTGGGTCCTTACCATGGAAAACCTCTGTGCATGCACAGTGTTGGGTCCTACCTGGTCACATGGCATGACTCCAGGTCTTGGCTGTCAAGGTGGGGTGAGGATGCCCAGGGCACTTTGATAGGAACAGTCAGCCCGACCTGGAGAATTGTGGGCAACATTTCAAATGGGAGTTACAGTAACGGCTGCCTTCGTTTTTGCTAGGCTTTCCCTTTACCACACCCAGTTGCTAAAGGTAGCCAGCAACGCCCATGTTTGCTACTCTCTGGCATCAAAACGAAGTCCTTTTTAGTGGAGCTGGATTTACAAGAATATTCAAAATATGTTTTTAGAACTTAGCTTTTTGCATTCAGGATGGGCTCCTGCTGAGCCTAACCTCTTTGCCGATAACCATGGCTAAAATACAGCTAGAGAGTTGCTCAACCTTCAAGTTGGGTCTCCCAGAGAGATGTTATTATTTCTTGGTAACTCTGACAGCCAGACTTGATCACATTGGCACAGGCTCTGGCTGGCACGTGTACTTCACTTGTGCTTGTCGCCAGGGTGTGGGGTGGCTGTTTAAAGAGGGTGGATATGAATTCTAATCTTTGGGTAGCATAACATGTTACTGCTACTTGCCTTTTTTATCTGGAAGTTCAAGCAGATATCAGAAGGGAACTGTTTGTGGGTACAGAGATGGTTTAAATTACCATTATAAACAGAAATGGTATTTGGCACAATAACTTCCCTTTCAGGAAGGTAAAGTAGTCATTTAACCACTATTTGTTGAATTCCTGGGGTATATGTATATAATATCACATGGTATGCTGAGTACTTTTAAATAAATTAAAAAGAAGTAGAAGACAGAGTCCCTGCACTTAGGAAGCACATAGGGAAGACAAGGAATTAAGTGGAGGCCTGGAGAGGTAGCCAGTGATGGAAGGACTGGACATGAGGCCAGAGTAGTGCAGGGAATGAGTATGCGGTTGGGGAAGGAAGGGATTGAGTCTGAGGTTACTAGCAGACCTTTAGCTGGACCTTCAAGTATGACCAGGATCCCAGGAAGTCAGAGAGGAAGAAGAAAAGCCAGAACAGAAATGAGAATGGACGGGATTTTTCCTTGAGCAGAGTATTTTTGTTGGTTCCTCGCAGGAGCTAAGCCTGGAATAGAAATTTGAGGCTCGATTATGGAGCTCTGGAATGGCGGCTTTAAGGAGCTGGACTATATCCTGTCGACCATGGGAGGCTGTTGAAATGTGCTGAGCAGAGGATGAAGGCAGCATCCTAGGAGATGTAAATTGAGGACTCTGTCCAGGGGTGGGTGGTTGTAATTCTCTCTGTAATACCCTTCATGCTGAGTTCTCGCTCCTGTTGACACACGTGTTCTAGAGGACGGAGTTGGCTGACTGTAGGGTTTCCTTTCACAAGCGGAATGAAGCCAAACATTGTAGGGGACTCGCAAATGGGCCTGTTATTAATGTAGAGGAAATTTTAAGTCTTGGAAAGTTTTCAGTTGCCCACATTACACATGAGGAGTGGGCAGGAATGAAGTTTGGAAGTAAGTTCATCAGGTTCCACGTTGTTCCTTTATCCCTCTCCTCTAGACCCTCCATGTTGGGGAATTGTTTCAGGGTGCGGACAGGTTTTCATGATCGCATTTATCATTCAGATGGTGCATGTTGAAACGAGGCAGGTAACAGGAAGTCAGATCCTCTGTAGTAGTACCTTCCTGCAGTGGGGGTTGTTAAGCCAGCCTGAATTTGAATGAACTTTTTTGGATGGAGTAGGAGGAGAGTTGATAAAAGGGGTAGTAGATAGACATTTAGAAAGGAAAGGTCTGGGAGCTCAGAAGATTAGCCAGGGAAGCGGAGAAAGTCAAAAGGAAAGCAGAAACCCTAGTGAGCCTTGCATGTTCTAGAGTACTAGTTTCTGTTAGGGTTTGAAATGGTCAGAATATCTCTTCAGCCTCCTCCTTCGTGGTACTTCCTCCTCTAGCCAGAATTTTCGTTTGAGACAAGCTTTTGTTTGTGGTGGGTCACTTAGCATACATCATGGGCAATGAGGAAGCCATTTTAATGGCAGGCAGAGCAGCTCTGTGTTCACTGCAAAGGAATAACAGCTTCTAGGAGACATGGTGACTTTGGGGAAAAACTCACCATGGCAGAAATTCATTAGAGAGTAGAATAGAGCCGACTTCCAAAAACTCGTATTATATGCATTTAGATGTGCTGTGGGCAAAATGACATAGAGGAAATGGAATGAGAAATTGTGTGAGTGACTGACAAGTCCTGTGTTGGCGGGCGGACCAGGATTGACTGGCGTCCTCCAATGTGAGTTTAGTTAGTTGTTTCCACTTTATCTTCCCCAAACTCTCTAAAGCAACCATTTCATCAGGACCTAAGACATTCTTCAGAAACGTGTTGACTACCTATTGTTTATGACCAGCAGAAATTTTCCTTTTTTCTTTGAAAATAAATTCATTTTGGGTGGTAGTAACTTCAGGCTATTATGGAATCTTTGGTTATTGGTTTGAATTTTTGTTGTTGTTATTATTTCCACATCAAACAAAGCTAGAAAGTTTCACCAGATCCCCCTGCAATGTATGTGTTTCCTTTCATCAGGGAAGCAAACTATTTACGGCCATAACAGGGTTTACAATGAATTTTATAAGTGATACTGACTTCTGTGTCAGCAAAAAACAAAACAAAAACTGATCATAGATGACATTACCTAAATGACAGTACCTATGTGTGTCCTTTCTTTCACATTTGCTGTAATCCTATTATGGCATTGTCCTATTACCTCAAGTACTGTCATCTTTAAATGCTGTCAAATCGTAACTGGATTGCCAAGGACAGAGGAGAGGAATCAGGAGAACACAATGGCGTTTCCCGACACACTGCAGAGATGGTCGTCTTCTCCCTCTCACAGGTGGAATTCTGTAAGAAATTGTTCAGTTAAAATGATGACTCAGTTCTCTTTTACAGGCGTCGATGAAATAGCCAGATTCATTCCTCTTGTTCCTAGAAGGAAAGAAAAAACATTCTCTTTTAACAGCCAATGAGACAGACTCTTCCAGGAAAATGTTAATGTTTCTGCATGATGAAAATGTGTTATAAGTACTATTGTGTTTTTAAAACCAGGTCAAAAGTAATAACAAAGAAAGAGGGCTCTCTCTAAGAGCTTAGCATCCAGTTCTTTGTTTCCCCAGATTTCGTTAGAGATTCCATTTTAGAGATGGGAAAACCGAGTCATAACACTGTGAGGCAGACACCAGACAGCTGGAGTTGGGAACATTCCTCTTGTGTGTTTGTGCCACATGTCCATGTTCCTTCTCATAGGTTTAGAACCAATTCTTATCCAGATTTCTCATAAAATGTTCATAAATTTCAAGTCTTCACCTTTCTGCAGCTTCTGTAGATAGAATGGTTGATGGGAAAATGACTACATTAAAATTAAGCCTCTTGCTTTTTGCATTCTGTTGCTCAGAAGTAAGGGAATGAGAAATGGTTACTTTGAACACCCTTATTAAGGCTGGGTTGTCTGCCAGAAAATAGGCCTAAACTTAAGGGGATTGGCTAAGAGTTCTTTTTCATGTCTCTCTCTCTCTCTCTCTTTCTTTTGTTGCACTTTGGATTTTATAACAGTATAATTTAGTTTTATAATTTAATCTGATTTTGTATTCATTTAAAAATATATAATGTTGATTAGTATGTTCTAGCATTTATAGCCCTCCAGAAGGATCCCAGGGGAAAATAACCTTCGCTTGAGAAGACAGTTTCCTAATTTTCATGCAGATGACGAAAAAGTAACTGCCCACTGCACAGCTCCTCCTCCCCTCCCCCCACCTCACTGAGTTTTCTTCTTACACCGAAGCTGCAGGCACCCAAAAGATTGACTGGAGGTGCAACATGGGATGTGCTGACATTAACACGAAAGGCCTGGCTAATTGACTTGCAAAATATAGGTTAGGGAGTTTTATGGGATATCAAATTATCTTACTCTTTCTCTGATTAAAGACAAAATATTATATTAAGTAGATCATTACATGGGTAAAAGGTTAGAACTTCACACACTTAGAGGTGTAGCGCTGGCTTTCCTCCTGCCTGTGGTAGAGGCCCGTGGCAAATAACGGATTGAAGGCAGGGAGACTGTTCCTAGAACTGTGAAACATCTGAATAGCTAAGTTAGATTTACAGGAGGGATGTTTGCTGTAGCTTTGAATTACCCAAGGCTTTGATTCTGATAGAATGGTAATCTTAAAATTAAATATTAATTTGTTCTGATTCCATTTCTGATAGCAGGGAAAAGGGTGAATACATGAAAGGGGAGTGAGCAGCGGGCAGAGCAGTGGCCAGGTCTGAGAGACGGAGTGACTTGTCTCAGGCTGCCCATTAGTGGCATTCACAGGCAGTGAGTGAAAACATTGTGTGAAGGGATGTTGTCACCCCTATGGGCTGCCTTTCTGTCACACCGTCGTGCCTTGGTCAACCGTCTAATGTTATAAAGGTCTTCCTGAAAGAAATTCCAGGCCCAATCCTGATGTTGAGCTTGTTTCCATGTGTCTGATAATAATCTACCAGCTAATCCATCGAGCTGCCCATTTCTGTGCATTATTTATTTCAAAGCCTGAGTACCTTAGGTCCACCACCGGGCTTGTGGTGTGTGGAAAGGGACAATTTCAAGGCCTTTTCCGGCCAGAGGTAGCCATTTTCTTTCAATATCACAAATTGATAAGTCCTTAGAAATTTCTCGTTTACCTCAGTATTTAACTACATGCATGTGCATAAAGTAGACTCTCAGCATTTGGCACCTCACCTTAGTCTGTCTCATTGTGTGAGAAGAAGGCACTGGTTGCCAAATTGGAGGTGGGGCAAAGTGGACTAGTAGAGCTGTGATTGGAGTCTTGATTTGATGTGTGGAAGAGAGAACAAATCACAAGTCATGCTCTGAAAATGAGCCATGGTTCACCCATAGAGCAATGACCCTGGAAGCCCCAGTGTCAGCCAGTCCCAGCCTCCCAGGATGTTTTGACCTTCAGCAGCTTTTCAGTCAAATCCATTTCAGAATGCAAAATAGCTTGCCACTGCCCTCTACTCTTGACTAGCTGACAGAACAGGGGCGTTAGAAACTTTGGGTAGGTACAGAAATAGATCCCTAAATATACTAAATGTGTGTGTGTGTGTGTGTGTGTGTGTGTGTGTGTGTGTGTTGAGAAAGGAAAGAGCCAGAGCAGAAGGTTGGAGAAAGAAAATCAGGAGAGAAACACTGAAATGTGCAGTCGCATTCTCCAGCCCTCCCGTTGAAAACGAGGATCAAGTGTGGCAACATATATTTCCAAAAGACAAAGACATCTGTTTCGGTTTGTCTGGGGGACCTGGAATTCCTGTGTGATCTCAGGGAAACACTTGCCTTCTCTGGGCTAAGCTTAGCCCATTGTTCACAAGGCGCAGTGCTTGTATTTATAGACCAGGTTTGACAGTCCTGAGTGAGAAGCAACTTCACTTCTCACCTCAGAATAGCAAGCGTAGTTTCTCATATCTAGGTTGCTGGGACAGCTTCCTAGGAACCTAATATTCAGCAGCTTTGTGACGTTAGATAGAGGGTTTTTCTTTTGAAATGAGTTGATTGGTTTTTGCCACTTTTCACGTTATTTTCCGGGTTTAGGTTTTTTTCTTATTTTTTCTTCACGGGCAGGATTTAAATGACCCTGTTTTTTCAGTTAGCTTAAAGGCACCTCGGGCTCTCCTGGGACTGATGTCTGGAGGCTGATGACCAAGCTGACAGCAGCAGGATGTCGCTGGAGGCGTGGGTCCCAGCCGGAGTTAGCAGCTGAGGATGCTGTCCTTGGGATTAGTGCTGGGGTTGCCACCCTGCCTGCTCACTGTGACTTTAGCTAATCTGGGTTTGTGCGAATTCTAGCCTGTGGCGTCCCACTCCATCCCAGCCCATTGCATTTCATATGCCAGCAACTGCCAGGACAGGTTCCCATTACCCTCAGCCTCCTGCATTTGTTTGCAGGGACCTCAAGGAAGAATTGGGTCTGCTCAGGGACTTGGGCTTTGGCCTGGTGAGGTTAGTCAGCGTGGGAACTATGGTGACAAGAGATAGCTGGTTCTTCTAGGGCTGTGCCTTGTTGTTGTTGTTTTTGGGTGGTGTGTGTGTGTGTGTGTGTGTGTGTGTGCGCAAATAGTTTTTATATCATTTTGATTTAAATACTTGCCTCAATTTTGGCCAAGTCTTAGGCAAGTGCCACAGCGGATTTGATTTCTCTTTGGCTTGAACTTGATGAAATTTAGATGAACGTAATGAAATAAACACAAGTTTACTCACACATGGTCAGGGACACGTCACCACTGCACCCCTCAGCCCCCTGCACAGATCCCATAATAAGCTATTTGTAAGTGAGAATTCCTATCATTTTAAAGTGTTAAGTTGGAATGCAGATAAGGGTGGACAACCTCAGCCCTGTATACATGTTAACCTTTCCTTCCTTCCTCCTCCTTTTTCCTCCCCCTTCAAGGTCCCCCTTCCCTTAAGAAAAAACATCTGAGCCATTGCTGGAAGTATAGACTTGACCTCCACCTCCCCAGGTGCAGCTGCTGACCGCCACAAAAAAATAGGAAATATTTCTTTTTAAAGAAGGGGGGTAGTTTCTGTTCCACAATCACTGCTATTTCAATAAAAAAGCAACCTGGTTATCTGTAAGACCTACTTCCCTTTCTGGTGAGTGTGCCTGTTTTCAATAGCAGAGGACCCTGATTGATGGGGGAGTAAAGGAAGGGAAGGTGAGAGAAGGGAGATGCTAGAAAGAAGCTTGGAAAAGGAGAGAAGAGAGGTGTGAAGGAGAAGAAAAAGGGGAAGAGAGAAAGGAAAGAGGACTGAAATTTGAGCTATTTTTAGCTGAATGTAAATGCAGATTTCATCAGGCTTGTTGGCTGTGGGGAAACAGACTGTGTGCGGACAGTCACCTTGCTTGTAACTTCCTATGAAGCGGCCGTGGTGACTGAATTTTCTGACACTGTCAGAGTCTGGACAACGCTGCCAGCTCCTGGAAGGGCAGCCCAACAACTGTCACAGGCAGAGCATCAAAAGCATGAGCTGTCGATAGCGACCTTCATTTGCAGAAAATCTGAGGGCTTTCTAATTAACAAAGGAGCTCTAAATTAGAGTAAAGCTGTTCGACAAGCCCCCTCATATGTGGTAAGTGTCACGGCGCAGATAATCATTACATCTAACAAGTGTCTGATTTTTAACAGAAGCTATGAGACAAACTTGCCTATTCAAGGGGAAAAATTACACACCCCCCACCCTGAAAAAAATAAAAAGACAGAAAGAAATGAAGAAAGAACAACAAGAAGACAAGAAAATGGGGGGGGGGGAATGAAATCTTCAACCTAGTCCTTCAGGCAAATGCCTGAGACCCCATCTCTAAATTCTTGCTTCTGTTGCTAGTCGAAGCATTCAGATACATTTTCTGTTTTAGACGGTCCTTACTGTAATCTATGACTGCTAATATGTCAGCTCGTTCATTTGATGTTTCCCGGAGACAAACATCCTCCGTGAGTTATTTCTGACCATCGAAGCATTCCACAGGGTCTGAGTTGTTGAAAGCAGTGTCCCAAACTGTAATAACTTGAACATTACAATCAAAACATATGATAGAGACAATTGATTTGGGTTCTGTCTACCTCAGATGGAGAAGAGGACTGGGGGCTGGAGGGGATGGCAGCTGTATCCGGGAACTTGCCTGAGATCACTTGGGGTTTGTCTGAAAGCAGTCCCCCTGACCATGGCCAGGGCTCTTTGCACAGGGCGGGGGAATTTGAGTCGTGGTTTGATTGGATCTGAAAGTGAGGCATTGACCTAAATCGGCTTTCAAAGACCTAAGCAGAACTGATAATTTGTGTGTCTTCCTTTCTGGGTTATTCTCCCCAACCCAGAGACCATTTCTCTACCGTGGGATACATATTTGAGGGGAAAGGGCTGTAAACGTGATGGTTGTCCAGCATTGTTCAGAGCGTGCATTAGGAGCCACCCTTCTCTTGCCTGTGTTGCTTCTCCCCAAACTATCCTTGCAATTATTCATGGAAAATAATATAAATCACACTGCCTGATTCTTCACAAACAGCTCCCAAAGTAATCACAGGCTGAAGTGCAGGTTTTCTTGCAGTGCCTTTATCAGTAAATCAGATTTTGAGCATTTATCAGCAAAAGTTAGATTTAAGCATAATTCCTGTAACATTTGAAAGAAAGAAGATTTGTTTCGGTGGGGACTCTGCCAATCAGCGATCCTTCTGTTTGACTCTGCTATCAATTATTGTTGCAATTATTTGTCTAGTTGGACATTTAAAATGTCATCAGAAAGAGATGATTACATATTCTAGAAAGCAAGGCACTGTATAATCAGATGAACTGAATCCAGTTAACTGTAGTGTGGTACCAACCTGTCCTTCAAAGTACAATTCTTGAGCTACCACCAAAGCAGCAGCCTTCTGCCCGGTTTTCAGGAAGCGGATCTTAACCTTGGGATGCAGCGTGCTGCCGGGGTCGGGTGATACTCAATTATGGGAAACTTTCCAAGTCTGAAAATGGAATTGCTCCTTCAGATACACGAGAAGTGCATTTTGGTTATCTCATTCAATTCATCTGCAAATCTATAAATAAGAGGTCCTTCTATTCTTCTTGTTTCCTGTAGATTTAAATGCCAAATCTTGATTTGTGGCAAAGTTGTCATATGCCCCCTTTCCCACTCTCTGTGCCTGGTGCCCAGGATCTAAGCAGTGGCAGTAGAAATTACAACTGTTTGGAAGCCAAGAAAAAGCTTCATTTCTCACTTTTCTCCAATTCCGGATATTCTCGGCCTGGCTCCATCTATCAGCCTTCTCCCCACACACCTCCTCCACTGCACACCCTCCTTCTGTCCGCTTCATGAACAGGAAATAAATACAGCTCCAAATTTATTATTATTTTTTTTATGGAGGAAAAGAAACCACACCCTGAACAAACAACACATTAATGCCAACCAAACTAAACTCTCTAGATAGAATGGTCTCAAATGTTCTAAATGTGTAGAACCCCCCCCCCCCTTACCACTCTGCCCCCACACTGGGCTTCAGGAGTGCCCCTGATGAGCAGGATATTGGATCTGAAAGTGACAGCAAAACCTTCAGCTGGGAAATATTAATCCATTTGCTTTCTTTTGACACCAAGGTTAGGACCGACTAGAGGATCAGGAGACATTCTCTCTATCTCGGTGGATTTCATGAGTTTGAGAATTTTCTGTGGGGCTGGTCATTTAGGCTTTTCCCAATTCCCTTCCCAGAGATCATGCTGAGCTCTTACGATTCCAGAACACTGGTGGTCAAAAGGCCTTCCCGCTATAACAAAAAATGTATTGTCTGTGAAACAAAAAATTAATCTTGTCTGTGAAAAAGAAAAAAAGCACCTTTTAAAATATTGGAACCCTGAATTGTGAGCACTGGAATGTGTGGGAGAGAAAGATATATATTTTTTAAAAAATGACTTAAAAAATTCACAACCCGTTAACATGGAGAAGAAACACTGTCTCAGCTGCAATGACTCTTAGCCAGGAGCTGACCGTGGACAACATTGTCACCTTTGTCCCTTCTCCTTCAGCAGCTATGCTCACGGACCCTTGTCTTACCTGGATTTCCCTGCCAGACCCTGCAGCTTGTGGCCTTGGTGGCCTCAGTTCCAGCCTGGGGTGACCCAGGTCAGCTGACCACACTGCCCTGTTGTGGAGCAGAAATTGCTTTGACCCTGGAAAGCAGGTTATGTGTTTGTGGTGGGTGAAGTGTAGTGTGTTAAAACCACAAAAGAGGTGTGAGGGGCCTGGTTTAGCTCTTGAGAAATGGAGAGGCGGTCCTGGGTTCTGAATGTTTTTACTTTTCCCAGGATCCCTGCCCCGTTTTTGTTTTCAGGGTGTATGTGTTTCTCTCTTTATACCCTCTAGCATGTCCCAAGCAGAGGTGGAAACTGCCGGGGTTGTCTCCAAAGCCCATGGCAGTGGTTTCACATTCCAGGGCCCTTGCCAGTCACTTGGCTGGGAAGCCCCGGCCTCACAGAGTACACCACGCATTCCGTCTCCTCAGGGCCTCCAGGGGGCTGTGCCAGGATCTGGTGCAACCTGGGCGATGAGGTGTAGGTGGCTGTGGGTGTTCTGCATCTGAGGCAGGGAAGCAGATGAGGTTATCTACGTAGCCAGCCTTTAATGCACCTTCCGTGGATAACTTCTTAGCCTTATATTTAAGCCCTTTTAGTGGAGCTACACTATGGATTCTAAATAGGAGTATTTGAACGGAAGGACTTTACATTATTCTTTCTCTTGGAGCAGAAAGATGGGAGTGTAAGTGGGAGATGAGAATAAAATGTAGGAGATTCCAAAAAAAAAAAAAAAAAAGAGTGAAAGAGAAAGGAAAGGGACTCAGAAAAGGTAATTGGGACCAATTCATCAGAAGACATAAGGAAATTGGACATCTAGTGTAACTCTTCTAACTATGTAATTATACAGCATTTGGAAAGTGAATTATTAACCTGATTGTCCATAACAACCTTTGAGTAAATATACAATTACAGATTGCCAAAATTGTATAGTGAACAGATGGGCCAGCAGCCACTTTCAAGGGGCTGTAATCATCTCTTGGGTCAAGGCTGACCTGGAGGCCCCTTGGTTTAGTGAATCATTTACCGGAGAGACTTCAACGACTTCGGAAAAGGGAGGTTCCCCTGGCCACTGCTGGCTCCATGGCTGCTCCTTCCAGACAGGTGGTCATTTAGAATAAGTACCTCCCCAGCAGGAAGGAAAGTTCTGATTTCTGAGTATTTATTCTTTGCTTGGAATGGTGCCGAGCACTGAGAGGTGGACACTGCAGTCTGGGTTCTCAGAAGGCTTGGACTTGAGTTGGGGAACTGGTGCTAGTGGATACATGATAGTCACATGGAGCCCGGGAACCCAAGAGAAATGTAGTGGACAGCTGGGGACAGAGAGTGGCATACGCTTGGCCATCCTACCTATTGTCTAAGCAGGGGCCTTCATGCCTGCCAGTAGTCTCAGTGGGGCCTCCTCCCGGGGAAGTCCACGGGCCTGCTCCACGCTGGAGGAGCTGCCCGCATCAGCCAAGAGCCGCCGGCCATAAATGCAAAGTTCGGTTTAACAAAAGCAGCTTTTGAATGAGAAAGCTGAGTGGAGTTGTCCCAACCTGTCAACTTCAGATTTCTTTCCTCCTCTCCATAAATCAAAAAACGGTTGGTGGAAGGGAGGGACAGAACCGTTTCATTTTTGGATTTTGTAAGAAAATAAAATCAAATCAAAAGAACCTGTCCCACGCTGATACCTTACATGCCAGGTTTGAGCCTGAGGCAAATTTTTGTGGCCATGTAATAAGCCTCTTTAAAATGGTGACAGACCCTTGACTCTCTGCCTTGAATTACACTGATAAAAGACATTTTATTGCATTAGAGCCGGGGCAGGAGTACAGGACGGTTCTTGCCTGGTCGGCTTCTTTGAAACCACGTCAGCCCTGCTGTCCACACTCCCCGCTGCCTGACAGGGTTTGAACGTGATGGCGGCGGAGATCTGTGGGCCGGTGACAGAGGGGGGCTTTCTACCCAGCAGTCAAAAGTTGAGGTTCTGGAAGCAAAAGGATTTCAGCCTGAGGGGTTTGTTAGGGAGAGTGGAGTGTCTCCTGATGTAAGAGATCTTGATTGAAGAATCTCATTGAATCTTAGATTCAAACTGAAAGATGATCTTGGGGTCTCTTATGTAGTGTGGGTTTCCTTTAGGCCCCCCGATGCCTGTGGAGAAGGATAAAGGGGGACCCTGGCCCCTTAGGACCTGAGATGGTGCATTCTTGGTTTGAGGAGTTTGGTGGTGTGTGTGTGTGGGGGGGCGGGGGGGTGTCTGATAACTTTGATGTTACTCCTGTTGAATCAACAGAGTTAGTAAACCTGAGACTAGCCTGTAGCACCCATTCTGTGGCTGGATTGGGGCCTCTCGAGTGAGTGCAGATTATACATGTGAGCATTTCTTTTTCAGTCAGGAAATTCTTTCCAGATTGGTCAGTGGTAGAAATGAAGGATTAGCAATTGGGTAATAAGCCAGGAAAATAACGATGAAGCCAAGAAAACAGGCCTCAAATAAATAGGCTATGTCTGCCTCTCCTTTGTTCTGCGGGGCTCAGTCAGAGAGGTTAGGGCTGAGGCTCCCTGCTGTGTGCCCGGAGGAGGGAAGGTGCTGAGGGACTGAGAGAAGGTGGCAGAAGCTGGAGCAGCCTGTGGGCGGGCAGAGGCCTGTTTCTGAAAGAAGGACTCACCGCCTTGGGACGAGGCCTGGCCTCACAGCACCAGAACCCTCCTTGATTCAATCTCACCTCAGGCAAGAGGGCAGCCTAGTTTTGTGACTGAAGAAATGTCAGAGCCTGACCTGCTAGACCATTTTTTTTTCAGTTTGTAGAAACCTTAAATTAGTTCTCATAATTTCCAAGCAGTTCTGTGTTAACCATAGAACATAATAGGTTTTAATTTTGGAGATTGGCCAGTTCTGGTTCTAAGAACCTCTTGGCCAAGGTTGTCACAGAACATTATGCCTGTAGCGTGTGCCTTCTCCACTTTCCTTGACATACACACACCACTTTATAGTCCCAGGACATCAAGTGTTGCCTGTAAGTGGCTGTGAGGCTAGTGCCCAGACCACACACTACCTTGGCCTACCTTGAGGGCTCCTGAGTAGACCGGTGACAAGGGGCAAAGCTTGTTTCTCAAGAAGGTTGGAAGGACTCTTGAGTTCCAGCCCTGCCCTCATGACCTCCAGCAGAACATTTCTGAGATCTAACATTTCTTAGCTGGGAAGGTGAGGGTAACACTTTACTTCATCCCACAGGATTGCTGTGGGGCCAGAATGTGAGGAAAATGCTTTGGGAAGCAGATGAAGCCTTCCAGAGACAGGACGTATTTTCTTAAGAAGGGCTAGGCTTGGAGGCCTGACAGAACCTTCCAGGGGCTGCCTATTGTTCTGGGTTCTTTTCCATTGAAGGGTTGCACAGATCATTCCTGGGAGATAAGAGCAGAAAACTCTGCAGCTCTCTGGGTGGCAGCGCTGTCTGAGCCTGCTCCCATCTTCCAGCCATGCGTCTCTCTTCCCTTGTCACTCCAGCAGTGCCCTTACCCTGCCGACTTCCTCCTCCACAATGCCCAAGATCACCTGAAAAGATCAAGGGGTCTTCTTATAAACTCTAAGCTTGGTTTCCGTAAGTGTATTCTGGTATTTTCTCAGGACTGATGAAAATGGTGATATAGAGGCATACATTTCATTTGTTGTGAGTTGACACACGTAAAAGGCTCAGGGTGGCCTCTTCAGAGTCATTTGGGAGTTGCATGTTCTGCTGGCTTTGATAGACAAGTCCTTTGCTGCCCTGGCTGGTGTTATCAGAATTAAACGTTCGCTAAGCAAATGGTCAGTCTCATGGGATCCAGCTTTACAGCCCAAATGCCTTTTCATCCCCTTGGTTGAAAATACTCATTCCACCCTCATCAGGCATCTCAGTTATACTCAAATCAGGAGAAACTCGAGTGTGGTTTTCAAATCTTTCCAGGTGTCTAGGACTACGAATCGCCACCCTTCTCTTCCTATCTCAGGTAGGGTAGAGAGGTGTGAGTGGAATCTTTGAATCCTCTTGTGTGAGGCTGGACAATTTGGGTGAAAGAAACGCATCCAGGGCAGCTCCTATCATCACCCACCCCTTCTTCTAACCACAAAGGTATTTATTGCAGTTGAGCCCCACCTTAAGGAAGCCCAATACACACACAAATTTCACCAATGGAAACTGATAAATTAGAGGGTGATTTTTCACATTACAGAAAGATTGTTAACTTTTCAAAAGGTTTCGCCACAGGGTTTCTTTAAATAGTGAGCTCCCCTACTGAATTTAAAGTGTTTGTTTACAGATCATTAACTACTTGACAGAGAGGTTGGGGAGGGGGTGGAGGAAGAAGCACTTAAAAGGTAAAATGTTAGAAGCCCTGCCAATTCTGGATGAGCCTGGAAGGGTGATGAAACATCCCTGAAATTGTCGGTTGGCAAATGTGATTCACTTTACAGAAATCCATTTTACACATGGCTTTCCAGGAACTCTTCAAGTTGGTTGAGGGCAGGGACCACAGGACACTGGGACCTTGCCTCCCTGGTTTGAGGTAGCTGGGAAAGGACTGTGGCTTTCAGAGTTCTGTGTGTGCCCTCGTGAGCAGTGGGTGTTAGGCTCTGGCATGAGGCCAAGCTTCGCCATTGGCCTTCTGGCACGGGCAGCAGACACCTTTCCCCTTGACATTTAGCCTGCATTTGTGGGAAGTTTCTTCCTGGTTCTCTCTGACCTTCAGCTTCTTTGGCTTAGGACCCACTTAGGTTTCCTTCTTGACACTCAGACAGGTGTGCCCCAGGAGGTTGAAATCCATCACCTGGCCTCTTCTCTGAATCTAAGAATTAACCTGGGGACCAGACCCAGCCCACACAAGTCTAGATCCCTCCTAATCTCTGCAAGGTCACGAGGGGCACAGGCCCATCCAGGCCAGCTTCTAGGATGGCCCATAGTAGGTCTCTTAACTGCATCCAAGTTTCCTGCCCTGAATCTGGTCTCAGGGAGACTCCAACTGGTGTGGGGAACAGGAAAGAGAAGTCACCCATCAAAGCCAGTCTTCTCTTTTTAAATATGACAAAACTTAGGGCCAGAAAGGGGAAGAGATTTACTAAAGGTCATGCACAGCTGGTGAGTGGCAGAGTTGGGACTGAGGAACCTGGATTCCTGACTTTGTTCCAATGGTTGCTCCAGAGGAATAAGTCCCTGACATCCTAAAGGAAGAAAAGAATCTGGAGAGTGAGATTCATGGGGGAATGCACAGGGCAAGTGTATCTTTAAAAGTAGTTGCCAAATTCCTCCAAATAACCTGAAAAACACCTCAGGTAGAGGCAAGCCTGTGTACACACACACACACACACACACACACACACACACACTGATACACACTCTCACACTCACCCTTCACCACACACAAAAACAAAATCCTCAAATAAGGACTCAGAGCAGGAGAAAGGTGACCCCCACCCTCCTTGGGGAGGAGAAGAGAAGAAAGAGAAGGAAGAAGGAAAATTTGGAGGGAAGGTCAAGTTGATGATTGAAGAGACCAAGCAGTATAGGAAAATCTCCACATTTCTTGCACAGTCATTTGTTGAAAATGTGTCAGCAAGTATAAGCCCATCTTAAACTGGCAATGATACATGTGAAATAGATTATTTGAGTTGGGGGGGCAGTATTGCACACAAGAATGCGACTATCAACACTTGTTTGTCTGACTCAGAGGGATAAAACACAGTGAATTCTGCCTTAGGAGACCAGCCACCATTCATCAGGGGAAGAAAATAGAGGAGGGGGGGGGGGACTAAACAGGACAGATGAACTCTCCGTAGAGGTTCACAAGAGTCCACATGGCTGTGTCCCTTATTTTAAGAAAATGTGATATTTGACAATAAGTTATAAAAGCTGAAGATGTCACAAAAGTCATTAGAGGGCTATTTAGAGGACCATATCCTCTGCTGTCAACCAAATGAATTGGTGTACAGTATTTTGATTTAAATGTCAGTAGCTGTTGGGCCCCATTTGCTCTGTGCACACCTTGGGCTTTGATTCTCTCTGGGCATCCATACCTTTTTCTCTTGTCTGGAAAGTCCTTCCTCTTGGCTCTTCAGGTCTGGTTCCTAAGTTACCTTTCCCCTAAAGCCACTCTCCTGCCTTCCAAATGGAAACCATTTTTCTTCCTTTGAATTTCCTTAGCTATTTATCTGTACCTCTCTGGTGACACACTTTCTACACTGGAGGAGAGCGAGTTCTGTCCTGGCCTTATCTTCTCTACTAGATGAAGGCGCTTGTAGTCTGTGTCTTCTTTGTGCTACCCACAGAGACTAGCCCACTGCTTTGGGCATTATAGGCACTTGGTAAATAGTTGTTCAATATATGCATGAAAGAATGAATGAATGGAATTTATCCTGGGTACACACGTTTTGCATAGTGAAGTATTACAGTTAAAAAAAAAATGTCCTAAGACAATTTGTCTTTTTATGCAGCTGCCCTTTCAGTCTCCTCAATAAGTTCCACCATTCTAAGGCAAAAGCTTAAATTAGTGTAATAAAAATTTATCTAATTCACAATCAAGTGAAAATACTTTGGGCCCAGAGCCAAAGAATATTATTGGAGTGAACTTTTTTCAACACCCTAAATTTAACCAGCTGGAATTCTTTTTTTAAGTACCATCCTATCCAACCTTTTGAAATGAAGGATTTGCCTTTTAGTGGTAAATCTGCATTTCAACACAAAAATGGAACACAATGTCTTTGGCTTAGTTATTCTTCAGAAAAGCAAGCTTTTTTTTTTTCTTTTTTGAATTATGTGCTTTGCTTATGTTAAAGAAAAGATTGCAGGAAATTTTGTTTAGGCCTGACAGATTGGTGGCTTGCATTTTTATACATAAAGAGGCATGAAAGATGTCATCTTTCCATCCTCTCTGATAGAGTGATTGCCTAAGGTGAGAACTCCTAATGTGTTGTTTAGATAGTCAAGGCTCCGAAAGGATAGAATTAATCAGAAAAGAAAAAGAGTTTTAAAATGAGGGATTGATGAAATTAAAGTCACTGATAAAGTCACGACCAAGTTTCAGCAAAGAAATTCTGTAGTGTTCCATTGATTATAGTAATATAGTCATTATACACTGCAAAAAAAAAAAATTCTGTAGTGTGATGTCTTTAGAATTCTCCCTTGCTTCCATTTGTACAGGATACACTTTTTAAAGAGCATCACAATTTGGAAAAACCTTACCTAGTAAAAAAGCAGTGATGGAAAAAATGCTCATGGAAATGCTCATTTCTAGAACAAAAGGGAATGATTTTGACAATATCAGAAGGTTAATTAAGAAGTCTGTTAGTGAAATAGACTCAGATATAAGGGAAAAAAACCCTGATGGTTGCTAGATGGGAGGGGGGATGGGGGAGAAGGCAAAGGGATTAGAAAGTACAAATTAGCAGTCACAGTATAGTCACAGGGATATGAAATACAGTTTGGGGAATATAATCAATAATGTAAAGATTATGTTGGGTGCCAGATGGGCACTGGACTTACTAGGGGATCACTTCTTCGACTGTGTAGATGTCTGACCACTGCACTGTACACCTGAAGCCGAAGTTGAATGTCAACTATAATGATATATATATATATATTTACTGGTGTTGCCTAAACAATTTATAAAAGTGGACACTTTGGTCAACGTTGCTCAAGCAGTAGTTCGCCGTAATCAGAAGTGTCTGGACGTTGATGGTAACCACTTTGAGTACCTCTTGTAATTGCAGAAGTCAAACGTGACTTGTATTCATCTTTTGTTGTTGGTATATATTATTATAATTTTAATACAGTTTTCCTTTCTTAAAATGTGTATACATTTTTTGCACCTTCTGTGTGTGTGTGTGTGTGTGTGTGTGTGTGTACAGTCACAGGATGTGAAGTACAGCATAGGGAATGTAGTCAATGGAATTGTAACAGCCATATACAATGTCAAAGGGGTAGTAGGCTGGGGGGGGGCGGTTATCACTTTGTGAGGGGTGTAAATGCCTAACTAGGACATTGCTTTGGACACCTGAAACTAATAATAAAAGAAAGTAGAGGAATGCTGATAAATTAGGGGAAAAAAAGTCTGTTAGTGATGACAAAGCTGGCACATTTTCCGTTTAGATTGACACGATTCAAGATAGGCATAGCTCATGTTTGCTCTATAATACTCTGAGAAATCACAGACTCTGAGAGAGGAGAGCTGATATCTATCATCAACGGAGGGTCAAGAGCTACAAGGACATTCAGTGGTTTTGCTTTTGGTTAAAGAAAACTCTAGCCACTGCTAAAGAAGACTAGCTGCCCTGTTGTTATTTTTGTGATTTGGAGCCATTAAAATATTTACAAAACTAGACTTGATTCATTTAGGGAACTCCACAAACTTTCAGGATGCATTTAAGTGTAGTCTAGAAGTTGGTACTGGCTATGTGGGGAGGAGACTTGAGAATCTTGGAGCTGGAAGGGACAGTCAGGACCCTTTATTTCGGCCTGTCACCAACATAGACTCACTCTATCATGGTGAGTTGTCATTCTCTTCCTGAAGACCCAAAGTGGAAAGGTGGTCACAGTTTCTGAAGGCGATCACAGCCATTCCTCTCAGGGATGGCTTGACTTTTTTTGTGCCCTGTCTCATTGGAAACATAGGAAACTTACCTAAAAATATATGTTTAAGAAAAGAAATATATATATACACATACACATTTTAGTGAACAGCAAACATCTATACATCGATGTACTCCTCTAGAGAGGCCTAGAGGTTAATACCTGATAAAAATTGGGCACACGAGGCAGTTATTGTGTGTGTTGGAAATGATGCTTTGTGCTTAGCTGATTGGGCACATTTGTAGATTGGCAGTATTACTTGCTGATTAGTGGACAGTAATGTGGCTGTGTTACACACCCACTAATTAGTTTCAGAAATAAATAGTATGTCAGTAGTAAAGGGATCTTGGAGATGGTCTCGAGGAAACCTAACCCTTGATTTAGTGACCTTAAATTCCAGGGACATCCCACTGGCCTTTAGAGCTCAGCACTAAAAGTTGGTAGCCAATGTGTATAGAAATGTAAAGGGATCAAGGTGTAACATTAAGTCAAAACCCTTCCCAACTTGTTGCAGATTTTTAATGAGAACTGAAAAATAATATTCATTATTTTTTACTCAGCTACAGTATAAGGAAATATTACAACCTGAAAATGCAGAAGGTATTTTGAGGTCCCAAGTGGAGATTCTGGGTCTGGAGAGACCTTTATGAAACAGAACAGGTTAAAACACCTTTCACCAGAGGAATCAAGGCATTTAAAAGCTTGATTCAGAAGAGGGCAAAACATCACATTTGAGAGTTCAGCAAGGGAAGCAGGAGTCCAGTTCTTGCTCCATCCGTGCAGCATGCCACAGCTGCATTCTCAAATATTTCAGCTTTTATGGAATCATTGAGGACACCATCTTCCTGGCATGAGCTGGTTTGGATGTTGTCTTATGCAAAGAGCATTCCCTACTTGATGGAGAGCTCGGGCCTGTTTCCTATCCTGGTCAGTGAGGGAGGGTGGAACCTTGGATTCCACATGGAGCTATCCTTAGGGATTTCCCAAGCTTGCTCTGCTTTTGACTGTTCCAGTCCTAAAGGAGGTGAGGGCCAGACAGGAGGGATGACAGCCTCACAGCCAGTGGATCTCTGCCAGGGGAACATCAGAGTTTCCAGCTTCGATGCCTTCCCTTACCACTAAGATGGTGCTCATTAAATTGCATTGTGTACCTGAATCACCTGGAGGGCTTGTTAAACACGGTTTGCTCCCCTTCTCACCCCACCCTACACCCTGTTTCTGATTTGGTAGGTCTGAGTTGGAGCCTGAGAGTTTTCATTTCCTACAAGCGCCGTGATGCTGATGCTGGGCCTTGCTCTGCGCTTTGACAACCACTGCCCTAAGAGTATCCACCACCAAGGAAATACAGAGCATAGCTGGACCACCCACTTGCCAGTCAGCCTCCCAAGGCCATCTCTCCCTGGGGAGAATGAAAATGCAGGTGGAAGAAGAGGCCTTCAACCAGGGCCAGTCTGGGAAGGCAGAGCTGCTCATTGAGTGCAATACTTGGAAGCATTAATTGTGAGACTTTACTCTGCCTAAACCGTGATGAAATAATTAAAAGCATCATAGCAAGAAGTGAAACCCTAGGGACTCTATTAACAGTTTAGCATTTCCAGTTCCTGTGGGAATGTCGATTCTACTTACCAAGGAGAGTGTTGGGGACGTTTTCCGTGGGAGAGGCAGCAGAACCAGCTGGGGTTCCCTGTTGCTTTTGCTTTGACACTCTGCCCAGAGGAAGAGAAACACAAGTCTGAGTCTCTCTCGCAAAGACAATGTCAGTGGCTTGTTAAGCTGATAGGAATGGTGTGTTTCTCTTCAGCTGGCTAATTCTGCACGGGAAGCATAAGTAGAGTGTGAAAACAGTGGGGGTGAGCCAAGAGGTACAGGAAGCAGGTCAGGTATTATTTTCCAATTTTTAAATCAAGTCAGTTCATTTGGACCTTTTGAAAGGCCCACTTCACACCTCTGGGCTGGACTCTTACCCAACAGGTTAAGAAAGGTTGTTTCTCCTAATGGGTCAGAAGGAGAACCCTCTTCATTGGCACTTCATTTGGGCAGTGAAGACCAAAGTGGGAATGGCAGAAGAGAGGAGATACACAGATATCTCAGGAAAGGGCCCTGGTCAGGGAGTCAGGAGGCTAATTCTGATCTTCACTTTGTGGTTAACCATCAGTATAGCCGTGGGTCAGTCACTTAATTTCTCAGGGCCTCTGTTTTCCCATCTGTAAAATGAAGGCATAGACTTGATGATCTCTTAGGTTTTCTACAACTCATGAAACAAAAACCAAACCAAACCCTAGTGCCAGATACTCAGAACTCTCTTTGACGAGCCCCGCTTTGCTACGTGGCCTGACACTGTGGAGAACTGGGCCAGGCTGTTGCCCTGAAGCTCAGCTTGCTTGGGCCACTGGGTTTGTAGACAGGTTTGACCAGAGATACATGCAAGTGGTCAGGCCTAGATTAGATTAGTGGTTCTCCCATTTCTTTTTTTTTTTTTTTTTAAAGATTTTTTTTTTATTGGGAAAGGGGAACAGGACTTTATTGGGGAACAGTGTGTACTTCCAGGCCTTTTTTCCAAGTCAAGTTGTTGTCCTTTCAATCTTAGTTGTGGAGGGTGCCGTTCAGCTTCAAGTTGTTGTCCTTTCAGTCTTAGTTGTGGAGGGCGCAGCTCAGCTCCAGGTCTAGTTGTTGTTCCTAGTTGCAGGGGGCGCAGCCCACCATCCCTTGTGGGAGTCCAACCGGCAACCTTGTGGTTGAGAGGACGCGCTCCAACCAACTGAGCCATCCAGGAGCTCAGGAGCAGCTCAGCTCAAGGTGCCGTGTTCAATTTTTTTTTCAGTTGCAGGGGGCACTGCCCACCATCCCTTGCGGGACTCGAGGAATTGAACTGGCAACCTTGTGGTTGGGAGCCCACGCTCCAACCAACTGAGCCATTCGGGAGGCGGCTCAGCTCAAGGTGCTGTGTTCAATCTTAGTTGCAGGGGGCAGAGCCCACCATCCCTTGCAGGACTCAAGGAATTGAACTAACAACCTTGTGGTTGAGAGCCCACTGGCCCATGTGGGAATTGAACTGGCAGCCTTCGGAGTTAGGAGCATGGAGCTCTAACCGCCTGAGCCACCGGGCTGGCCCCGGTTCTCCCATTTCTTGCTGGAGGACTTTTGAGGCACCCTGGAGTCTCTTCCCAGAGTAAGTGGCAGGGAGTTTGAAATTAGACTCTCCCTGTGTGAGGGTCCTAGTACCTTGTTGCTTTTATGCAGGGGTCCCAGAGGTACCTCAGTTGTGTGAGTCTCCTAAGAAAAGTATTTCAGTTTTGGCGACAAACACTTATTCAATTGCTGAGGCAAGAACAAGTGCAAAAATGAATTCTCAGATTTCTCATTGAAAACACTATGACTAAATCTGTAGTTGATTTTGCCCTATACTCTCAATTCACTTAACGTAAACAGTCAAATTAAGACATACTTGTTGTTTGAGTCCTGTCTTCCTGCTTTTGCTGGTTCATTTTGCGGTATTTATTTTGTTTTGGGTCAGAGAGTAGAATATGCCTCTATAGATGGTCTTGGGCTGGGTGGAGCCTCCCTTTGCAGTCACGATAAGAGCAGGTTTATGACATCCATGTAAGAGCATCCATGAGCCACACGCCATTGTTACCCATGAAGTCCTCATGAAAGAAAACCTTGTGCTGACTGCCCTGGCTGTTCTTGGTAACGTGATCTGTCTAAGGAGAACAGGATGTATTTTATACGCGAGACCTGCTGTCCTAGAGTATAACAACAACACTTTTAAGTGCTCTTAATATTAAGCTAATGGAAAACATACTCTGTTTACTCACCATCAAAGTCTGTTTTTCTTCTCTCCAGTCTCCCCAAGCACCACAAACTCCAAACCTCTAGAACACGCTGAGTGTCTCTTGCTCCATCTGTCCTCCTCTCTGTCTCATGGTTGACCTCTAAATGCTTGGTTAGCTCAAGGTGGACTTGGAAAAGCTAGGGACTTACCACATAAACTGTATAATCCCCAGGTTGAACAAACCAAATATTTCCTTTCTCACGAAAATCTCAGTGCTGGAAATGCTTGATTTACTACTAGATTTATGTTTATTAGTGTGAGAAGTCATTTTTCCTCACCAGTGTGCAACAAAGTGCAGTCGAATGGAAAAGGTGGGCCACTTTTTCTGGGTGCTATTATTGGAAGGCTGGTATTCTCCTTGTCATTTGATGGTGGGATTCCTCACCCACCATCAAGGGGAGAATTGGCCAGTTATTTTAACCCCAGAAGTCTAATCTTTATTATCCACTACTTTGTGTTCTAAGAAGCCATGCCATGTGCGGTGCCCCATTGATTGAATTCTGGAGTGAGGCCCAACCCTGAAATATCTAAGGTTTCCCTGTCATTGAAATGCTGTCATAAATACATCATGAGAAGAGAAAGTAGTGGGACAAGGAAGGCAGAATGGGACGCTGTTCTAGAAGGAATGATTCACAAATCCACTCCTTTCCTATTAGCATGTTGATTTTTGCTTGGGCTTGTCTATAAAGTGAAGTAAATGTATGCATGTAAACCAGCCTTGCAGATAAATCCCTCCTGTTTTACCATCCTAC
The DNA here is from genome assembly GCF_036562045.2 of Rhinolophus sinicus. Taxonomy (NCBI): domain Eukaryota; kingdom Metazoa; phylum Chordata; class Mammalia; order Chiroptera; family Rhinolophidae; genus Rhinolophus; species Rhinolophus sinicus. Next base: position 42,561,237 of record NC_133755.1, on the reverse strand, counting down.
CCGTAATATTACCAATTTCCCCTTGCTATTTCCACATCTCTTATTACAAAACAATAATTAAACAATAACCCACAAGCAAATGAATGAAAGAACCACCCCCAATACCTAAAAACAAACCTCTTCCCTTTTGTCAAAAAAGACCAAAATTAAAAACAAAACAAACTGTGAGAATTAACTCACCACTGTTCTTTTGATACAGGCCTTGGGCCTGTTAACTATCTGCAAGGCTGTTGTAATGATGTTAATCTATTTTAATGGAATTGAAATGTGATATCCTGTGGTTTACGATGTATATTGTTTATAGCTTTAGTGCTTGATTTTGGGTTTCTTTCACAGATAAACTTCTGCACTGGAGGGGCCTGTCCTCCCCTCGTTCTGCACATGGAGCTCTAATCCCCACGCCCGGGATGAGTGCAGAATATGCCCCGCAGGGTATTTGTAAGTTGAGCATTATTTCTTCTACAAATGTCCATATGTATAGAGATGAGAGTTTCTGGAAATTACCCTTACTTTTTTAAGTACTGAAAGGAGTTACTTCCAAAATAGATTGGCATCCGCATATGTATTATTCCATTACTCACTTGGCACCCGCTCCTCCACTCCACTCAGCTTTTCCCTCCCCTTTTTTTCTTTGCTTCTTTACTAAAGGCATGGAGCTGACAGCAGCTCATCCCTGTGGGTCTCCTCCCCAGGGTCTTGTCTGGCTCCACAGCTGGTGACTGCATACGTCTGTGTGGTCAGAGCCCATTTTATTGCTGGACATTCACTCCCATGGCCTCATTTAAGACTTCAAATTATTCCATGGCATACATTTTTAGCAGAGGCCAGAACCAAAAGGAGTCAGTTGAGAGTTACTCCAGAGTTATTCTTAAGCATGTTATATAGACATTTACATGTGTATTTAAACATGGTGTATTTTTATATATACATGGTGCATTATATATGTGCATATATATATATATATATATATATATATATATATATATATATATATAATTTCTACTTGTTTTTCTCCTAGTTTTAGAGAAAAATGCACAGCATTGTTGCTAAAATTCAAAGATACCACCACCACCATCACTACCGCCCCCACCGTTACCACCATCATCACTACCGCCTCCACCGTTACCACCACCAGCACCACCATCCAGTTACTTGTTCAAGCCAACTTTTATAGTGGGGAACTTTTTATGAAATTTAGATTTATGTGTTTATAAAAATGTTTTTGGAAGATGTTGTTTTAGAACGTAATACAGTTTGCTTCTCTATGTAGGAATAAATGGTATGAGTCATGCATGGCTAAAAAGTTGGGGCCGGGGGAGGGCTGATTCCACCCCAAACACAAAAAGCAGGTTCAAGAAAAAAGAAGTGTGACATCTAATTTTTATTTAAGGAAAGTATTTTTATTTTGAAAGTAAATGAAAAATAAGCTGTTGTGGAAAATAAAAAAAGAACGGGAAAGTGTCATAGAAAGAGAATCATGAAAGGCAAGATGCAGGAGTTGAGGCTATAAAGGGGACTGGTTTTTCTATGGGAGGTAAACTAGGCCTCACCATCTTGTGAATGGTGTCTGCAGGGCAGGGCATACATCCGAGACCAAATTCAAAGCCAGTTGTTTATTTTTGTTAACTCCTAGGTAATCCTAGGTAACAAAGAGTTATTGTGTGAATTTCACAAGCCCTTGGGTCCTGAGGGCTGGGTGGTACAGGGGTTAAAAAGCACCTCCTCTGCGCCGCCCCCCCACCCCCCCAGGCTGGGCCTAAACCTGGGTTAGGTCACAGATTGCAGAGTTTAGGGGGTGGACTCATGGTTTCGAGTCCCTACATGCTGACTGGGTGGGGAGAGCTCTCCTCATTTGGCTGGGGGTGCCTGGGGCCCCACACTTGGCTGTGGGAACAGTGCCACCCTTGGAGGGAAGGGAAGGGAAGGGAGTAGGGCAGTAGAGAGGAGGGTGCAGCTGAGTGGCCAAGGGCTGCTGGCCTGGGAATTGGTTTAGTTCTCTCTCTTCCACTGGATCCTCCCGAAGGCAGGGAGTTTGATTTGAGGGATGGGAAACGAGCAGCCTGATATGGAACCCCTGTCTTCCTCCCTGCTTCCCGCAAAGGGAGTGTGCCTAGTTTGTTGGTACCCATGCTGGCAAGACCAGTTTAGGGGTGACCAGAATAAGGTATGTGGAAATGGGTTGTGGGGTTCCAGAAAGCTCTAGAACAAAGCTGACGCCCACCTCACTCAGGGGTCTTAACCAACTGCCTTTGGGTTTCAGAGCACTTAGCCCCACTCAGCTGTGGCCTCCGGGCTGGTGGACATAGTCCTTAAAATCTCCCCCACCTGCCTTCTTCTAACCAGGGCCTTCCGTTGGCCTGGGGTAAGACCTGGCTTTTGGATTCTGACCTTCCTCGGATACTCCTCTGGTTGTGTAATGTGGTTAGTCATCATGCTAGGTAACTAATCAAGCCTGGTAGTAATGAAAACTCACATTCAAGTTGGACCTGATAGTTTACAGAGGATTTTTATATACATCTGTCGTTAGAGCCTCACAATTTGTTAAGGTACTGCTTTTTTGTTTATTTTACAGATAGGAAACCTAAGGCTCAGAGAAATTAAATGACTGTCCCATAGCCTCAAGCTAGTAAATAGTAGAGCCAGAGGTCGAGCATCAGACCTCCTTGTTCTTCTAAATCCTGAGGCTTAGATCACGTGACTTTTTAATCACCTGACAAACTAGAAATGGGGTCATTCTTTCCCATACAATAAAAGGAAATAAGACAGCTGATTTTAACCGTTTTGCTACCTCGATTTCCTATGCTTGGGGCCAGGTCTCAGTTTATTGCTTTAAATCAAAACAATCCCTGTGACTGCCCAATGAGGCTCTCAAATTGAGAAGTTGGTTTTCATCAGAGTAAATGAAGAATATTATTATATTTTACAAGTCAATAAATCAATGTAGCCCTAATTTTGCCACGCAGGAAATCAATTCTGGTCTTTCTAAACCATCAAAGATGTTATGAACAAAGTAATTTCACAAATTATGGCAAGTAACACATTTATTGATGACTACAGTTTCGGAATGTAGAATCTGTGAGCACTGTAATATAATATGGTACACTGGCAGGAGCTGAGTGAAATACAGATTATATGGTGAAACTGTAATGCATCATTTGCTATTAGTGGACTGGTAATAATTACCAGTTTCAAAGCAGCTCTTTCCATGTAATCTTTAGTCTCAATCGTAACAGCCCTTCTCATTGACATTGTGATTACACTGGCTGCCCTCATGATCTAGAATATCTAGTTGATGGGAATACTAAAATGCAATAGTGAAAACTGTATGTTGTGTCCTCATTAGAAGATAAAATGCCGTTTTCTCTGATCTGATGTAGGAGAGAATGGGGAAGCAAACGGCACAATGTTAACATATTGTAGCACAATCACATGACTGGCTCTGAAAACAAAATTTTAGGACGCTCCGGGCAGCAAAATAAAATGGACTTTTCTCAGTTAAGCCTGTTTGAAAAGATACAGATGAGATCCTTGATGTAGTGCTATATAGATGTTGGCATTTATCAATGGCTACATTCATATGTGTGCGAAACCAGCATCACTAATTAAGGGTCCAGTCCTGCGTTTCAATAGATAGTATAAGGTAAAATATGATTTTTAGGCATTTTGAGTGATGAAAGTGTTAAGGCCTTGCTTCAGCTTGACAAATCTCCTCTTACCCAATTCAGATTGTCAGGCTAAATGTGTGATAATAACACAGAGTCCTGGAGAGGCAAAGGAGAAAGCCACAGAGGGTCACGGTAGTTGGAACCAGATAGTTTTTTTCCCTGCCTATTTAGCACCCAAGTCATTGTTCAACAACAAAAAAATTATGAAAATACTCTTTATGATGCTTTTTATTTCCCCTTGAAGAGAGGCGGCAAACAAAAATAGGCAGATAATGTGATATTAATGTCAGTGTTTTCTTTCAAAATCTTTTCTGCCTTTTTTTTTTAAAACAATTAGGCAAATGTTTCAAACCTAATTTTGGTATCTTATCATCTAATCTTGTTAAGGAGATTTACCCAGGAGTGGGATACATTGAGTGAGATTATAAATGCATTGTAAAGTAAATTACAAGGTCAGGGCGGGGAGTCCATTATTCAGACAAGTGCTTGAGTGAGGTTGGCTTGTTTTGGGAGACTGTATTGTTTTGGAATACGAGTGTTTGGGGCTCCTGAGAAGACTCTGCCAGCTTTTCTTTCTGACTTGCTAAATGGAGTAATCATAATTGATTAATTCCTCATTCCCACTCTAGCTCCATGGTGAATTTTTTCCTTTTTAAAAAGTTACGAGCCAGGCTTTAGGAAACAACTCTGGCCCCTCTTTTAAGAGAAGGGCTAAAGTTTGTTATTTCTCATTTGTGTTTTATACACTGACTTTTTTGGAATCCCTGGGAAGTTATCTATTTTTCTCCTCTTCCTTTGGCCACCAACATTTGTGCCCTTTTTTTAACGCTGTAGTTGACTGGTAAACTGTTAGTTACTCCCTTGATGTAGATATATTTTTTTTAATTTAGCTATCTCCAAAAATGAATGATTGTGAAGTCAAGCTGGCCCCCTTGACCAAAGTGGCATTTACCACTCTTGGGTTCTTTTCAGCGAGAGAAATAATGTGACTTAAGCAAGGCCCCTCTCCAGACAGCTTGGCTACTAGCCAAAGAGTTGACTAGCTGAACTGTATCTTTCTGTTTCTTTCTCAACTGGAGCTGAGGCTCAGCGGAGGGCGCAGGATGTTGTATAATTTGGTTCACGTTGTTAGCCTCTCAAAATAATGAGGGGGAGGATAGTGTAGCATTTCTCAGCCTGCTGCCGGTCATGGTGCTGGCTGCTTTAACTGTTCTTAAACTAGGATGCTGTGTCTGCCTAAGTTGGCACCAGCCTCTCCTACTAACTCTTGGCTTGCATTTTTTTGACTGCGGGCAACTCCTAAAGATTTGATATGGCCTGTTGGTTAAATCTGAAGTAAATTTCTGTTTTGAGATTTTCAGAACATCCCTTGAGATAAAAATAGGAGTCCTCGTGGGGTGTCATGGAGCCAGAATTGGGACTCACTGACCCTCACACAGGCTGGGATGTATGAATGTTGCTAGTCTGTCTTCCAAAGAATTAGTTTTTGAGTACCTTGTCATTTTTTAACAATGTCAATAATTAGTGTATTTCAGGCTAAGATTAAAAGCATCTCTAGGTCCATAGAGAATTGTAATGAGTTGACCTTCTCTTTTTTGATATCTCTGTGAAATGATTGCCTATTTAGAAAGTTCACCTGCCATCCAGGGGGGAATAGAACAATGGGATTTAGGGAGCAGAAAAGTTTCCCTTAGGTCACCTTGTCCAAGTCCCTCACTTAACAATGAGAAACAGAGGCACAGAGATGAAATGACTTCCCCAAACCACAGCAGGTGAAAGACTGGAAGGTTCAGAAGATGTTTGCCGAGGTTCCCTCGGCTGTAGGGATCATCCTCCTCAACTTGAATTTGTCTAGATTTTTCTGCTTTGGAGACTGGGTTTAAAATTCTTAGAACTGAGTTAAATGATAGAAAGACTGACTTGACAAATATTTGTTGGGCACCAACCACTAGGTGTGCAAGGCACCATCTAAGCACAGGGGATACAGGTCAGGAAGGACTCAGGCCTTGGGGTTGAGGGCTGGGGGGCAGGAAAGGCTGTAAGTGGAACATAAATAAGCAATTGCTGTTGCCCTCCTCCGTGATTAAACATTGATGTTGGTATTGTATTATTTTGCAGGTAAAGATGAGCCCAGCAGCTACACATGTACAACTTGCAAACAGCCATTCACCAGTGCATGGTTTCTCTTGCAACACGCACAGAACACTCATGGATTAAGAATCTACTTAGAAAGCGAACACGGAAGTCCCCTGACCCCGCGGGTTGGTATCCCTTCAGGACTAGGTGCAGAATGTCCTTCCCAGCCACCTCTCCATGGGATCCATATTGCAGACAATAACCCCTTTAACCTGCTAAGAATACCAGGATCAGTATCGAGAGAGGCTTCCGGCCTGGCAGAAGGGCGCTTTCCACCCACTCCCCCCCTGTTTAGCCCACCACCGAGACATCACTTGGACCCCCACCGCATAGAGCGCCTGGGGGCAGAAGAGATGGCCCTGGCCACCCATCACCCGAGTGCCTTTGACAGGGTGCTGCGGTTGAACCCAATGGCTATGGAGCCTCCCGCCATGGATTTCTCTAGGAGACTTAGAGAGCTGGCAGGGAACACGTCTAGCCCACCGCTGTCCCCAGGCCGGCCCAGCCCTATGCAAAGGTTACTGCAACCATTCCAGCCAGGTAGCAAGCCACCCTTCCTGGCGACGCCCCCCCTCCCTCCTCTGCAATCCGCCCCTCCTCCCTCCCAGCCCCCGGTCAAGTCCAAGTCATGCGAGTTCTGCGGCAAGACGTTCAAATTTCAGAGCAACCTGGTGGTGCACCGGCGCAGCCACACGGGCGAGAAGCCCTACAAGTGCAACCTGTGCGACCATGCGTGCACGCAGGCCAGCAAGCTGAAGCGCCACATGAAGACGCACATGCACAAGTCATCCCCCATGACGGTCAAGTCCGACGATGGCCTCTCCACTGCCAGCTCCCCGGAACCCGGCACCAGCGACCTGGTGGGCAGCGCCAGCAGCGCGCTCAAGTCCGTTGTGGCCAAGTTCAAGAGCGAGAACGACCCCAACCTGATCCCGGAAAACGGGGACGAGGAGGAAGAGGAGGACGATGAGGAAGAGGAAGAAGAGGAGGAAGAGGAGGAGGAGGAGCTGACAGAGAGCGAGAGGGTGGACTACGGCTTCGGGCTGAGCCTGGAGGCGGCGCGCCACCATGAAAACAGCTCGAGGGGCGCCGTGGTAGGCGTGGGCGACGAGGGCCGCACCCTGCCTGACGTCATGCAGGGCATGGTGCTCAGCTCCATGCAGCACTTCAGTGAGGCCTTCCACCAGGTCCTGGGCGAGAAGCATAAGCGCGGCCACCTGGCTGAGGTTGAGGGCCATAGGGACACTTGCGATGAAGACTCGGTGGCGGGCGAGTCGGACCGCATAGACGATGGCACTGTTAACGGCCGCGGCTGCTCCCCAGGCGAGTCAGCCTCAGGGGGCCTGTCCAAAAAGCTGCTGCTGGGCAGTCCCAGCTCGCTGAGCCCCTTCTCCAAGCGCATCAAGCTCGAGAAGGAGTTCGACCTGCCCCCCGCCGCGATGCCCAACACCGAGAACGTGTACTCGCAGTGGCTAGCCGGCTACGCGGCCTCCAGGCAGCTCAAAGATCCCTTCCTTAGCTTCGGAGACTCCAGACAATCGCCTTTCGCCTCCTCGTCGGAGCACTCCTCGGAGAATGGGAGCTTGCGCTTCTCCACGCCCCCCGGGGAGCTGGACGGAGGGATCTCGGGGCGCAGCGGCACGGGAAGTGGAGGGAGCACGCCCCATATTAGTGGTCCGGGCCCGGGCAGGCCCAGCTCAAAAGAGGGCAGACGCAGCGACACTTGTGAGTACTGTGGGAAAGTCTTCAAGAACTGTAGCAATCTCACTGTCCACAGGAGAAGCCACACGGGCGAAAGGCCTTATAAATGCGAGCTGTGCAACTATGCCTGTGCCCAGAGTAGCAAGCTCACCAGGCACATGAAAACGCATGGCCAGGTGGGGAAGGACGTTTACAAATGTGAAATTTGTAAGATGCCTTTTAGCGTGTACAGTACCCTGGAGAAACACATGAAAAAATGGCACAGTGATCGAGTGTTGAATAATGATATAAAAACTGAATAGAGGTATATTAATACCCCTCCCTCACTCCCACCTGACACCTCCTTTTTTCACCTGCCCCCCACCCATCGCCCTCCAGCCCCACTCCCTGTAGGATTTTTTTCTAGTCCCATGTGATTTAAACAAACAAACAAACAACAAACAAACAAAAGTAACAGAAGCTAAGAATATCAGAGTGCTTGTCACCAGCACACCTGTTTTTTTTTTTCTTTTTCTTTTTCCTTTTTCTTTTTTTCCTTTATGTTCTCACCGTTTGAATGCATGATCTGTATGGGGCAATACTATTGCATTTTACGCAAACTTTGAGCCTTTCTCTTGTGCAATAATTTACATGTTGTGTATGTTTTTTTTTTTTAAACTTAGACAGCATGTATGGTATGTTATAGCTATTTTAAATTGTCCCCGATTCGTTGCTGAGCAAAAATGTTGCTGTTTCCAGTTCCGTTCTTAGAGAAAAAGAGAGAGAGAGAGAAAAAGACCATGCTGCATACATTCTGTAATACATATCATGTACAGTTTTATTTTATAATGTAAGGAGGAAAAACAGTCTTTGGATTAACCCTCTAGAGACAGAAGAGATAGCGCTGAAAGTCTCTATGAGCTAAATGACTGTCTCTAAAGGGTTAAATGTATCAATTGGAGAGAAAAAAGGCCTTGAATTGACAAATTAACAGAAAAACAAAAAATAAGTTTATTCTATCATTTGGTTTTAAAATATGAGTGCCTTGGATCTATTAAAACCACGTTGATGGTTCTTTCTACTTGTTATAAACTTGTAGCTTAATTCAGCATTGGGTAAGGTAATAAACCTTAGGACCTAGCATACAATTCTATATTGTATTTCTCACAACAATGGCTACCTAAAAATATGACCCATTATGTCCTAGTTAATCATCATTTTCCCTTTAGTTTAATCTTGTAAGCAAAACTGATTAT